>NC_142014.1:53224914-53844289 GCF_049901735.1 Notechis scutatus
GCATGACTAATCGATCGCCAATGGGGAGAAGAGACGTCCAATTACTCAATCCAATTCTTCCACTATACCCCATCTTTAATTCCAGCTTTGTGGCTGGGTGGCTAGGACTGAACAGTATTCATTCCATTGTTATTCAGAATTACCAGATGGTAGAACAAGCATCTCTTTAACAATCCTTTTTTGCCCAAATGCATTACTAATGTAATTGCACATTATAACCGGCCCACTTCAGTATCACAATACATAGATTTATATGTGTGAGCATATTTTGCTTTTTTACACATTCTTTTTCACTTTTCTTCCTCAATTGGATTGTTGAGGTTATAGTAAAAACTCTTAAGGGGAGGGTTATAAGGAAAATCCGTCAGCCTTTCAGTATTTTCATCTGGATGTTTAAGCAAACAATTCCATTGCTCTTTATATTTAATGTTCAAATCTCTACTTCTAGTACATTCAGAAAGTAAATTTAAATGGGGTTGTAGATACTTGAAAAACTTTAAAAAGACTTTCCTAAAAGGTTTTCAGTTAATGCCTGGTTCAGTAGACTCAATCAATCTTTTATTAAAAGTAATTTCTCAAATATTTCAGATGTACTTTAAATAGAGGATCAGTTAAAAGCTATTCTTGAAAATGCTGAAAAGACACACTACGTTAGCATTTCTGAAAAATGACAAGTTGCTAGTCTTTTCCTCACATAAAATCCATTCTCCCATGCCATCTCCAAAATTACCCCAATACTACTCTAGTTCATGTGGTTTCAGTCTCTTGTGTTCTGGGGTCATGTCTGGACCTATGCAGGTAGAACTTGGGCCTGTTAGGAGAAGGGGTGAGGCTAGTTTTTTAAAACAAAACAAAAGGACAATATTTTGGTTGGCAACATTTTGGTTTTTAAACAGGCTTACTGTGTGCTGGTAGCTTCTTTGTGCATCTTGCCTAGACACTTAAATCAGCCCTTCTCCTCATATATTTCCCCAAAACAACTCATTTGGATACTGTTGGAAGAAAACAGTCTCCCCGTTCTGCCTTCTCCACTTGACTTAGGCTGTGGGGAAAAGGTATCAGGGTCTGTTTCTTGTTACGAATAATATCTTGGCTTGTTTTGGGGCCCAGAGTTTGCTACTTCATAAAAATACAATATCTAACTGGCAAATCTCTGGACGAATTCCTCCAAGTTCCTGGAAAGTGAAGGCTTCTACCTAAAACATAGAACAGGGGCGCGCGCTTTTTGGCTGAGTCACCAGGGTTTTTCCTTCTACTCAAATGAACATTGGTCTCAGAAAACTCCTTCCAGGTAAGTTGAGTGCCCCATAATGGCTTGTTTGTGAATCATCCCCAGGGCAGAAGATTTCCCTCTGCACTGTTCATTAAAAAAATTGGTTACACTTCACTCTGTTAAAGTCAAATCATTAAATTTCTTTTTGTTTGTTTTCTTTAACAGAAACTTTGATATCAGCTGCCGATCACTCAGTGCAGGTCTGGGGACATATCTACATTGGTGGTCGAAGCAGCTTTCTAGATGATCGAGTTTGCTAGTTTCTGCCCCTCCCAATTAACAATCAGACATTCCTTTGGGGGGCATCTCAGTGGATAAGCATCCCCAGGTAGTCATATTCCTTTTTAGAATGAACAAATTCTGTGGAAGAAACACAATTTTATGCACAATTTTATGCCAGTGCAAGACAGATAGGAAGAAACCTGCATTATAACTGCATGTTCTCTCCCTGAGTCCCCAGCCATATAATATGGATGTCATAACTGCCATTCGAAGGTGAAAATTGGCCCCGCCTTCTCTTTGCTCTCCTTGCTGTCCTTCCATGGATTTTCTGGCAAAATCGATTCCCCAGTACCTTCATTGTTGACAATGTCTGTATTTCCTAATAAGCAAATGCTCCCCGGTATTCATTGTGACCATTTTGCTAATGGATGTACATAATGGGATTGATTGAGGTCCATAATCTGCTGTTTGTCAGACTCCAGTGAAGCCCTAGCTATGAAGATGTGAATGCACATGGTGTGCTGCCCTGTCCTTATCTTAACACAAGCCCTTTTCACCAAGGACCCTAGTTGGGAGACTCGCGCTGCCCCCTGTGAAATCTGCCTTCTCACTTTTTGGTGTGATTCAGGACTTTGGAGTCTGGAAAGATTGAGGAGCCCCCCCTTGCTGTAATAAGAAACAGACATAAACATCTCTTTGCCACTGCTACAACCCACTTCCATTTTTGCTCTCCCTCCCACCCCCTTCCTTTTATTCGAAATTGATGCAGTCTGGGCAATAGATGCAGCCTGACCTGTTGGATGTAATTTTTTGCATCTGCAATTTTGGCCCCTTTAAGTCCTGTGAAGGGACAAAAAGTGTTGGAGGACCTGAAACATTTACGTGAACCCAGGTTCTCAGGCGCTTGACGGCCAAATAGGCTACAGAGAAGCATCTAAGCCAGTTCACAGAGAGCGTGTGTGGGGACTTCTCGCTGCCATGGACCCTTGATGCATGCTCCCCACGCTCCAGTGGTCCCGTGTCAGAGGGCGGAGTTTTCGAAAGGAGGCCGCCAAAAATAAAAGGCAAAGAGACGGGATCGGCTGCAGCGATTTCCCACAGGAGGAGGGAGTGTGCATCGGTCTGGTAACAAAACAGGGAATGTTTCTCATTTTTTTAAAAGAAAAAGTCAATCTGTGTTTTATCTTGGATATATTTTGAATATTCTTTGTAAAATGCAGATTTTTAATGGGTTAATTTTAATGTAATACTGCTTTTGTTTGTCAGTTTTTTTTTATCAAAACAGTACACTAACATTTACTTGTTTTTCTGTCCTCATTTCTGAAAACTCAGATGTTTATGACTTTAAATGTTTGCATCTGGGTTCTCTTTGTTCAGGTTACACTGTAAACAATATGCTAAAATTTTCTCTAAAATGAAAATGGTGGTGTGATCAAATGTTAGTGTGTATTTTTAAAAGGAAGATTAAAATAAGCTAGTTATCTATTTACCCAAACTGGCTATCTTGAGGTATCTTTTGGATATCAGGAAGAGGTAAGTGATCTTGTGTTGCTAGTTTTTGTAGACTTCTCCTAACAGAGTTAAAGTATTCAGCAGTTCTCTCTCTTGCTCACTCTGATTTGCTGCATTTGTAACAAAAACAGCAGTTTGTTCTTTTTGAAATGCTGTTGTGGAGCAAAATTGCCTGAATTATATAAGACAAGGTTTCAAAGATGACAATTTGTGTGTGTGTGGGTGCGTGTGTGTGTTCGTGACATGCATGCAGCAAAAGATGGATGAATTTGCGAGGAATCATGAACTGCTTTGATTCGATATTTGCTTTCTGTGCACAAACTCCTTTTTGTGCACAATTATCTTAGTTTAGCCTTTTGCTCTGTTAGGAAGAGTCTATATTGTCTTTGTATTTTACAAATACTAACTTTTTTCTTTTCTCTTGTTACTGTCACTTGCATTTGTGCTCCCCACCTTCTGTTGGCACATCCTTCCTCCACTGCTCCTCAATTCCTCACTCTGCTTTGATTGCCTTACAAGATGTGGAAGATGTGAAGTTTGTGATAAACTATGACTATCCAAACAGTTCAGAGGATTATGTGCATAGAATTGGCCGTACTGCCCGTAGTACCAACAAAGGCACTGCCTACACATTCTTCACACCAGGAAATCTGAAACAGGCTAGAGAGTTAATAAAAGTTCTAGAAGAAGCCAATCAAGCCATCAATCCAAAACTGATGCAGCTTGTGGACCACAGAGGTGGTGGTGGTGGAGGAGGTAAGAGATTGTAGAGTTTTGGCTGTTTCTGTGTCTTTAAACTAGGTTTGGTTTCCCAGCATGTGATAACATTTCATTACATTTGTTAAGAGGCTAAATCAGGGGTGGGCAAACTTTTGGCT
This sequence comes from Notechis scutatus, assembly GCF_049901735.1. Classification (NCBI taxonomy): domain Eukaryota; kingdom Metazoa; phylum Chordata; class Lepidosauria; order Squamata; family Elapidae; genus Notechis; species Notechis scutatus. The sequence goes on from NC_142014.1 coordinate 53,228,800, forward strand.
CGGGGCCGCATTGACTTAAAATTTGACAGACGGGCCGGGTCAGCACAAGATTTTTGGGAATCGCCCCCCACCCTTCCCCACCCTCTTCTCCTCCTTCCCCTCCCCTCGGAGGCCCCTGAGTCAGGAGTTGCTACCACCGGCGCGGCTCGCGCGGCTCCAGTCCCGCGTTGCCTCGGGAAGGGAAAGGCAAAAAGGAAGAGTGCTTTGCAGCGGGAGCAGCGGCACCGGAGGCTCAGGCTCAGCGGCTCCTGGTTTTGCCTTTTCCTTCCCAAGGCAACGCGGGACTGGAGCGCGCGAGCTGCGCCGGCGGTAGCAACTCCTGACAGCCCCAGCCGGACACCTGAGCGGAGCCGGGTGGAACTGCCTGTTGCTGCTGCCGGAGCACCGCCGGGTGTCCTCCTCCAAGCAGCCCGCCCGCCCGCCCGACTTCCCCTCTGCTGCGCGGCTCGGGGCCAGGCGCGAGCGCCCGCGAGTTAAAAGGAAGCCGAAAGTTGCTGGGAAGTTGCTCGGGTGCTGGGAGCAGGCTTTTAAAGTGCCACCCGAGCAAAGTTTAAGCAGCCCGCCCGCCGGGCGGAACCTTCCCACTCCTCGGCGGGAAGACGCTCCAGCCTGCAAATGTTACCTTTGCAAAGTTTAAGCCTGGAAGCCCGGAAACCCGAGCAACTTCCCAGCAACTTTCGGCTTCCTTTTAACTCGCAGGCGCTCGCGCCTGGCGGAGGAAGCCCGGAGCCTCCTCCAAGCAGCCCGCCCGCCCGCGGGCTTCCCTCCGCCGTGCGGCTTGGGGCCAGGCGCGGCGCCGCGAGGAAAAAGGAAGCCGCAAGTTGCTGTGAAGTTGCTCGGGTTTCGGGGCGAGGCTTAAACTTTGCACAGGCAAAGTTTGCAGGCGGGAGCATCTTCCCACCGAGGAGCGGAAGGGTTCCGCCCAGCGGGCGGGCTGCTTGGAGGAGGCGACCGGCGGCGCTCTGGGTTTCCCCTCCGCCGCACGGCTCGGGGCCAAGCGCGGCGCCCGCGAGGAAAAAGGAAGCCAAAAGTTGCTGGGAAGTTGCTCGAGTGCTGGGAGCAGGCTTTTAAAGAGCTGCCTGAGCAAAGTTTAAGCAGCCCACCCACCCGCCGGGCGGAACCCTTCCCACTCCTTGGCGGGAAGACGCTCCAGCCTGCTAACTTTGCCTTTGCAAAGTTTAAGCCTGGAAGCCCCGGAAAAAAAGGGGATCGGCGGGGACTCACCTTCGGAGAGGTCGCACTCGAAGGTGATTTCGAACTCCCAGCCAAGGCCTTTGCAAAGTTCTTTTCTTTCCTACCCGAGAGCGCTCCGCACTGTTTTGCAGCTTTGGGGGCCACGCGGCACAGGGCAATCGCCACACCCAGCAATTTTTTTTCAGGGGCGGGCGGATTGGACAGACCAACGGGCCGGATGTGGCCGCGGGCGTAGTTTGCCCACCCCTGGGCTAAATCATTCTTTAAAACAAATACATTTCCTTCTGTATATCTTGCTTCAGCTAAACTTCATTCTTTCTGTTATTGGGAGATATTTCTACAGCCCAACATGATCATATTATGTGTCAGGAATATTTCATATATTATCAAAGCATATATATTACTGGAAATCCAAATTATATGGTATTTCTCTGGAATTTTAGAATTTTGGACATTTTAAACATGCTGGCGAACAAGATTAGAATATTGTTTGTTTGTCATAACTCCTGCAGGCTAGTCATAAAAGAGTTTAGAGAGAAATAGTGTTTCTAACCTTTTTAATAATTAAATTTGGCTCTAGTGTGAATAACAGCATTCTGTGATGTCATGCTGGCCACACGACCGCGGAAATGTTTTGGACAGTGTTGACTCAACGTCCATTGAAAGGGAGATGAAGACTTCTCCCTTATAGTCAGCAACCACTAGCAGAGTAAAATCTGCAGGGAGTCCTTTACTTTTTACCTTTAGTGTGAATAAATCTATAGTTCAACTAATCATTGTATTTGTGCCCAAAATAACTGCATGTCAGGTTAGCTTGCCTGTTGTTGCTATTACACATTTTTTATCTGTTTTGGATAATCTGATTTAAAATTATAGCAAAAACTGTAAAGATAAATAATATATCTTCACAACTTATTTTTTGTAGCCAGTAATAGCTCTCCCTATTCACTCTATCATGTCAGAATAAGGTTGACAACAAGCGCTTTCGATAGGAATAGGAATGACAGCTTTCATTAACAATGAAGTAAAATTATTTTCAATCTTTTGGCTATGTTTTTAAGAAAATAGTTGGGTGATTATTCTCAAAATAGTAAACGAAAACCCTGTTAAGTTACATGAGGCCTTCATGATGAACTAGTAAACATATCTAGTTGTATTGAATATATTCAGTGGAAATTACTAAACTCAGGTCTGTCTGTATATATATATATATATATATATTACCAGGTGGTCGTTCTCGTTACCGCACAAGTAATTCATCCAACAATCCTAATTTGATGTACCAGGAGGAGTGTGAGCGAAGGCTCCGGGGAGTTAAGGACGGCCGAAGAGACTCAAGTACTTTCCGAGACCGTGAGCGCACTGACAGTTTTGCCAATGGAGCCAACAAAGCCTATGGTGGTGCTTATGGAAATGCAACTTCTGCATTTGGGGCACAGCAAAGCCAATATGGTTATGCCCAGGGAGCCTATGGAACTGCAGCTTATGGAGCAAGTGGTTATGGGGCAGAATATGGTGCTGCTGGGTATGGGGCAGCCAGCACTGCTAATGCTGGGAGAAACTCACAAAGCACCAGCCAACAGCAATATGCAGGGATGGGCCGTTCAGGCCAGCAGCCGCAGCCACTCATGTCGCAACAGTTTCCTCAGCCTCCTGGCACCAGTGTGATGGGCTATATGGGGCAGACTGCCAGCTATCAGTATCCTCCACCGCCACCACCCCCTCCTCCTTCACGCAAATGAAGCCACTTCATTTAGTGGCTGTCAGTCAAGATTGCAACCCTTTCTCACTTTTTCTGTCTCTTCCCCTTCTCAACTCCATCTCCATTGTGATGTTTTTCTTAATGCAGGTTAGCTTTAGAGTTTACCGTCCAAATTCTGCCCACAAAAATGGTACATAAATTGATTTTCTTTCTAAAAAGTAGTATTGACTGGAAAATTAATTTCCTTATGCATATTTTGGCCTTGCATTATGTAATCTGAAATTTTCTGCCTCAAAATGAAGAAAGACCTACAAGGCAGGTTTGTCCCAGTCCAGCTGTTATTGTGTCTGAGGCTTGTGTATGAAAAGTTACTGCGGAGAGGACTTCTCTATAATATAAACATCAAAAAAGATGGTGCTAAGTAGAACCTCCTTTTTAATAGAATATTAAATATGGTGTGATTTTTGCTTACTGAAATTGAGACTTAGGTTTTCTACAGCTAATGAAATGAGGCCTTGGATTTGGCATAGGAGAATTTGGGACAATAATTTATTTGGTTTCACTCTACTTATTCTTTCAAACGTTTACAAAACATAATTTTGAGTTTAGCATTTATGCAGCTCCTGAATCTCTTACCAGTCCTAAGCATAAGGGATGTAAGTGTTGGAGATTAATGTTCTTTTCTGTTGCAATGCATTTTCACCTTAGATGTAATCACATAATTGCTATACTTTATTTTTATTGGATTTTTCTGTGGCTCTTAGATTTCACCCAAGATATCACAAATGACATCTGCCCCATAATTTCAACTCTGGGGTTAAAGTTGTACTTATAACAAAATGTATATCTATAAACATGAAGAATCTATACAGTTCCTTGATGTTCATCTTCTGATCCATTTACTTGGTATCAAGATTCGTCACTGGACATGCGTGAGATCCCACTGCATTAAGCAAAAGTGTTCCATTTTTCAGAATTATTTTAAGCTAAATAAAATCTTAAAATCTCTTAAAGGGGTGGTGAGGAGATAGCTAATATGTCTTGAAGCTGCATTTATATCCAATCTGACTAGGCTTTCCAATGGCTTTATGAGTGAGTTTGTTCAGCTGGCTCTTATACTCAGCTTTTACAGGTAGGTAGCACCCTAAATTTTAGGAAGAGAACTTTAGCAAATGCTTTCATTCTTGTTTTTTCCCCAGTCTGAGAAAGGTGTAAAGTTGAGGGTGTGGGGGAAGGTGGGATGGGATTATTCAAATATTAAAGTTTCTGTCTTGTAACTAGCAGGAGAAAGTTGATAGTAGTTGGTTTCACCTGTTATATCCAGATAAAACATGGCAGGAAAATCTCTTCTGTCCTAAGGGTCAGAATCTATGGGGTTTTTCTTTTTCTTTTTTTTTTCTTTTCTTTCTTTTTTTCTTTCAGTTTTGGGAAACAGGTTGTTAAAACAACTGAGTTATTTATAGCAATGTGGGTTTGACTTATAAAAATGGGATTTAAATACATGCTTAATAAGAGCAGGCTGAGAATAATAACCACTTGTGTGTCTGTGCACATCATACAGGTAGGTTGTTGGTACAGACCTTGTACAATAAAGGCTTGCTAGTTAAAACCTTCTTTCTCAGTTTGGTTTCCATAATCATAATTAAGATATATATTTGGCAGTTACCTTCATTGAAAATATTAGAAATGAACATTCATTTACTGAACACTGCCTGATTTGTATTTCCTTTCTTAATAAAAACATCATGGAGCTGCTGTTCATGCTGAAATGAATCTACAGGCCTAGAGGAGGGGGGCAGAATAAATTCTTCCCCATTGTCTTTAAAGAGATTTGGTCTTCATCTTTGCCAATAGAAAATTGTATTAGGGCCTCACAGTGTTGTACTGTAGCTTGAACATATAATTACAGCTTGATGTGTGTTGTGCTCAGACTGAGCATTAACAAATAATCGAACTCTGACATGTACAGCTTGTTTCCACTTATCAGTTTAAAAATGGCCAATTGGTAATAGTCATTATTTGCTCAGTAAATATACCAATATCCAGCCTATATTCCCTTTTACAAAAGTCATTGTGTAGGCTTTGTTTAGTTAAAAGATACAGATTCTTAAAACCCTGCAAGCTTCTTAGGTTGAATCATTGGGGACTGTTTCCCCCAAAAAAAAAAAATACTGGTATTTGAACACATTCCTGTTCTGTGAATAAAGACTTGAAAAGAAAGATTCATAGCTCTGTGATGTTCAGGCACAGTATATTAAAAAGCTATGTTACTATTAGTTTGTAAATTGTCCTTTTGATACCATCTTGTTTTCTTTTGTAGGTATGAATAAAAACACTGTTGTCAATAAAATTCAGAAATCTTGTTTTTTATTTAAAAATACAGTTGAATATTTAAAAAATGTTTTCTCTAATCCCTTGAAGGGAACATTGATAGTTTAGGAAAGAGTGTTAGGTCACAACTGTTTTAGTCTTTATAATCATTTGAAATTTAGCTTAAGCTTTTTAGAAAAGGGTGTAGCCATTATAGAGGATACAATGGTTACATCATCATCTGGTTTCTTTAATTTTGAAGGAATGCTTCTTTACAAAAATACAGAAATGAGTCATCTTCGATGCTAAATAGTTAAGTTCTGAAATGTTAGTTACTTAGATTGCAGTCCCTTTGGTGCAATGTTTTCTAATCAAAATATAAAGAAAAAGACATATGCTCTGAATTCAAATAGTGACATGGCAAAAGAGTCCTTGAATCCCGAAACAGGGGCTTCATCCGCTTTCTTCTGTGGTGCACATCTTCATATAGGCATTGGGAGACTCAGTTTCTTCCCTTTTAGTACTAAAAGAAGAGGAAAAAATAGCTCAATAGTAGAAAGCAGTGGCCTTTTAGTTAACATATTTTTATGCTATACAAAGAACACTTAATGGTGTCTTTAGCACAAGAAAGTACATTGATTTCTGTACAAAGTATGCTAAGATGAATTGTTTTTTTACCTTACTACTCAAAGTAATATTTAGCAATCCTAGCATACAAAGATTGGGGTGGGGGACAACACAGTATAATTAGAAGTTAATATACTTTTTATCTCTGCTTGTGATTTAAAAAACATGATTATGGAAATTCCCTCCAAAATCCTGCATGTGCATTTTTTGTTAAAAGTTATGAATGAAAAAGTACAACTAAGGTGATGGGAAAGCTTCTAGGTTCACAAACTATGTGACTTCCCTCATAAAACAAATATTCAAATAATCAAAAACAAAATCACTGTGATTGACAGCTCTCTCAAAGGTAGCTTTTGGGGGGAAGAGGTATTCAAATTCGGAAGCAGAGCCTGCTGTCTGTTTGATTAGGCCCAGCTGAAACAGGTTTTGACAGATTTTCCCCAAGGCAGGAATGCTGTCCAAAGTTGGTCCAGGAATTCTAGAACCCTGTCCTTTTAAATTGCTCATAATCCAAGAACTAACCCAAACCTGTGACTCGTGCCACAGGAGATAGCATATCATAATCCATTTAAAATCTTTTGGTGATCCTTACCTTTGGTGATATAGAGATAAAAAAAGTCACAATAGAATATTGTCTGTACTACTCCAGAAACAACAGCAATGTGATCAAAGAAGTCTTCTGTGTAATAACGCCAGATCCAATTGGCAAGGTAAAGTGCACGATAAAGGCCCAAGAAGAAAAGGTAATGTGTTGTGATTGTCTCAGCTTCGCCTGTTTTGCTAATCATAAAAAGTTGTGGAAGGATAGCCACAGATTCTAGATAAATTGAGAAAGTCCATAGTATCTGAGGAAGAACAGTAAATCCAAAATAAATATCCAAAACATTGACATGAAAAGTTACAAATATGCATAAGCTATTTAATAAGTGGTTTCAGAAAGCTGAGCTCCCAAAAATATGGACATCGTATTTAAGCAGAAACAAATATCTTACCTCTAAAGAAGTGAATTGGTAGTTTTCTAAAAATGAGAGACCTGTGACAGGAACCAAAAGGAACTCAAGACGGAAAGAATCCTGTTCACTGTCAAAAGTTTTCCGGAATTTTCCATAGATCAGGTACACAGTAGCATAGGCACAAAGTAAGAAAATAACCTACAGAGAAATAGAAATCATTGCATGCTATTTCTTAGAACTTCCCTGTTCAAGGGGAGCTTCTCATAATTGGTCACTGACACTAATTGGACACAGAGTGGTAGAACTTCCACTATTTAACATCTGATGAAGTGAACTGGAGTTCCAGAAAACTTTTGGGCCCAATAAAGTAAGTTAATCTTGAAGTTCCTACTTGACTTTATGTTACCACAGAGTAACCTGGCTTTCCCCATCTTTACTTAAAATTATTTAACAGTTAAGAGAAATAGCTTTCCATAGGTTTCCATGTCATGCAAGTTCGGGTCTTTTCCCATGTAAGATTAAGAGTATCTTGGCACCAGTTGGTGGCGGACCTCGCCGTCCAGATACTCTAATCTTATCTGGAAAAGACCGAACGCACTGCTTTACCTGACCGTGAAATCCAGCCTGCTTGTACTTCAAATATTGCTAAGGAGCAACGCCGAAGAACACCAAGCCAATGAGGATGGCAAATAGGGGACAAAAAACCATTCTGGCAGAGCAGTAGGCTAGCCCCAAATTTAAAACTGAAACGGCTGTGAAAGCCTGACTCACAGACAAACACAATACAGAAGCCTGATGATGGCAGTTGAGATTCTGCCGAAACGTTGCTACAACTTTAAAAGCACAACTATAATGACGTGGGAAAATACCCGAACAAAGCTGAATACTATACATGTAATACTGTAATACTGTACATGTAAGTACCCGCGAAAACTTAAGAAAACAAATTGTGTGTGTATGTATGTATGTATATATATATAGAGAGAGAGTAGCACTTTTTAAATCTCAGAGATTAGTCCTGGGATGCGAGTGGCTTAATCAGCACTGCTAAGAGAAAGGTGTACCTTGCTGCTCTTTCATTATTGCCATGGAAATGGGAATTTCTGCATTACACCAGCTGCTTTCTTCATGAATAGGAAGCTTGTCAACTTTTCAATCTTTTTTATATGTCTCTATTCATGCAGGAAAGCATTTCTGTGTATTTTGGGAGTTTTAAAAGTGTAGAGAAATGAAGGGTATGGGGACTTTAGCATAACTGAACTTTTGGAAGCTTGAGGGCAGATTCAACTGGTAAATTTGGCAGTAGGAACGTAGAAATAACTTGCAGCTTCCCACTTTTATCCCACTGGGATGGGAACAGCTAGGGAAAGCAAAAACATCTCTAGTACTGACCCTTTGCTGCCTGGGAGTTTAATTGTTTAATTGCAGTTAAGTTAGTAAAAGTGAACCTGGCTCACTCATTGACTTGTTTCTCAGAAAGTTACCAAAAGTGATCCCATGACTCCAGGACATTGCAACTGTCATAAATATGAGTCAGTTGCCAGGCATCTGAATTTTAATCAAATGACCTCGGAGATGCTGCAACAGTCATAAGTATAAAAACCGTCACTAAATGAACTTGTTAAGTCAAAGACTACCTGCATATAAATAATCTAAAATTACAATGCCTTCATTTGGAAATGGGAGGGGGTATTTAGCTATCCCTTACTCAAAATGGGCTACACTGAAATAATTGCATGACTTAAAATATATGAATTACTCAATGAGTGAATCAACTAGCTTCTCCCCCCCTCCCGTTTCCTTACCTTCATGATGGTATTGTAAAAGGAGATGAAGGTTGTGAAGAGGTCAAGGTAACGGCTTGTGAAAACAAGTGCAAAGAGGATCTGACTCTTTCCTGAAATACCTGCACATCATGAGAAATGAACAACAAAGATAAAGAAACCAAGGAAAGGCTGTTTGAGGCTTTTTAAGCCTAGATGCAGATTACTTAGTTGGCTGTGGGAGGCAGCAACTGATACCTGATGCCACAACCACCCAAGAGAATCCTCTGAGACCAAAGCACCAGTTTCTGTCATGGAAAGAGACAGTAGCAGTACTGCACATTCAGTCAGGCAGTTGAGTAGTCCAGCCCAGGCCTCCCAGGTTCACATATTATTCTATTTTGTTTAATGGTTCCAGTTGCAAAAGTGTGTTTCTTTAAAAAAAAAAACCAGTTCTTTTTGCAAAGAAGCCTTCAGAATTCAGAGGAAACTTGGCAATTTGAGTTATTTTGAGTCAAAATGCACTGATGATGTCTCCTCGAATGGTGATGAAACATTTGCAACCAAATTGCCAAGCTTGGAGCTGAAACCAACAGCCGATCTCTATTTTCAAGATTTCTACATACATATCTATACAGTATGAATATAAAAACATTTCAAGAGGAAAAATCACTAAAATAATTTATCTAAAACTATACTAATGTCTACCTAAAAGCAGTAACATCAAACAAAGCTTGATACAAATGAATTAAAGTAGCTGAAAATAAATATTAGAATCATCTCTTTTTTAGAAGTATAAGACACAGTAGAAGCTATTAAGACTAGTGATTGTCCCACAAAAGCTCAGTAAGACTTAGCTACTTCCCACTACAAACAGACTAGTACTAACAATCTTTTTTAAAGACAGAAGAATGCTGAAGTAAGAGCTGAGAAAATTAACCTTTTAGTCTTGATTTGGAGCAATGATTTCTGGGAAGTTGTTTTCAAAAGTGGTTATACTATACAACATGTTGAAATAATTGAACCATGCTGCCTTATTTTGGGAGGGAACTACATCAGGATAATTTAAATGTTTATCCAGAGTACAGGCTGTACAGGCCTTGGTCTTTTATCACAATAGAATAGTCTGCAATTGTAAGGAGGAAGGAATAGAGTTGGGCTTGATTTGTCTATATAGAGAGCCTCTTTTCTGTGGGTACCTCTCCAGCTCTTATTCACATATAAATACACCCAAAATGTCAAATGTTTCTATTCTGTCTGAGCAGGAAATCATTGGATAATTCCAGTGATCTAAAATCTTGTACATTTCCAAAACCAAATACTATTTATAAAAGAGAAAAAACGTGGATGGGTGAATCAGCAAGTTGAAGACAAATTTTCAGACATTGTAATTCAATCATTCAACTGGCTGACAGGTTCTATTTTTTTCTATATTTCTCACAGTGTCACCGTGGGGCTGATGAAGAACATTTGAACATTGGTGATGATCCACCCTAATCAGTTACAAAATTTTCATCTTGTTTGGGTGGATTGCAACCAAATTATACAAGGGGATACAGCACCTCAGTATGTATTAGAAAGTATACCTTAAAATTGTGCCTATAATTTTTAGTCTCAGCCCAACTGAAGTCCACAGGATTTTTTTTACCATTCATTCTGAACATCCCAAACATCTTTGAATATGTTTCGCTTCTCATCCAAGAAGCTTCTTTACCTTTGAGAGCTTCTTGGATAAGAAGCAAAATGTCATTAGAGAAAAACAAGAAAGTCCAGTTACCTCTTGAAAAAGTACCTTTGGGACAAATATGTCCTGGATGACTGATTATCTCCATAGACATTCACTATAAAATTAATGGAAAGTCCCATTAATCTCTCTCCATCCTGTTTTCCATTCATCCAATCCCTCTGGAGGGAAAAAAACTTACAACATAGAGGACACTTACTTTGGAGTAAGCCTCACTAAATTCAGTAACAGTAAAATCAGTTCCTTAAATGTATGTATAGCTGAATTGAGCATATACCTCTATCATTCTACTGTACAATTTTCAACAGTACCCAGTATCGGGATGTTGCAGTCCCATTAGCCCTTTTATGTGACAAGCACTTGTCTTTTGTGCATTGATTGGTGTGTGTAGGAGGTGGAGCTCTCGCCTCACAATCAGGAGGCTGTGATTTTGACCCTAGGTAGAGGCTAATATTTGGAATAGGACTCTCCTGCTTGTGCAGGGGGTTGGACGAGATGACCTCCAAGGTCCCTTCTAACTCTGTTATTCTATGAGGTCTATGAGGTGAAGAGACAGAGCTGGAAAGACACTAGTGTTACATCTGTCTTTATTCACCAGTGGAAGTAACCACCCCATCATCCACTACTTTGTTAACCCTCCTTGGATATTCTTTCTGAGACTTCATAAAAAATTCAGTACATTGAATGGGAAAAGAAAGATTCTGGAATATATTTAAACATGCAGGGAGGGGGAAAGGTGTTTTTTTTTTTTTTTTGCCTTTTTGTTACTACTCTGATTAGATTCTCTCTTTTTGGAAATTTGAAATTGGCTGGTAGCTTCAGAAAAGCGCTGGCATAAAATGATTGCAAATAACAATATAAGCAAAACAGGAAAGGAAAGCAATCTATTGTAGAACATAGAAAAGAGTAGACTAAGTCCCTGAGAAACGATCATTTTATGAGCTGGAGCAGTGTTTTCCAATCCTAGCCACTGGGTAATTGAAGTTCACACATCTTAAAGTCTCAAAGTTTGAAAACAGGGCTAGAACATTAAAAAAAAGTTCTTACAAATGTTCAAAGTCAACTTATTTATTGTACAGATAAGTTCTACAAGCAATCTGTTATTCTTTAAGATGCTACACGATTCTTTTCTTTTTCTCTCTCTAAATAGTTATTCTGGTGACCTGTTTGGATCTTACTGGGGTTTCTTTCCCATTGCTTTGCCTCAAACACAACAATGAAGGCCTTAAGTAAACTTTTAAAAAATTAAAAAGAAGACACCTGGATGGAGGGTTGGGAAGGCAACAGGGAAATACAAAAACAAGAGGAATGCTAACGCTTAATCCAAGCTTGTATGTACTGATGTATTTTAAAGAGAAAATGTGTCACAGGTTATCTCTGGGTCTTTGACAGCACAAACATTCTAGTTACTGAACTCAGGGGACATCACACCTGGTCTTCCATCTCTGCCATGCAAAGTGGGGGTGGGGGTGTTGCAAAAGACTAGAAATTCACCACTTCAAATACTACATCTAATTTCTGAAATCCATCAAACAAAGGCTGGGGCAGGGTGGAGGGTTAGGGAGACAAGACGATTAGAAAAGAATTAAAACTGCATGGACATTGGTGGAAATTGGTTACTGCTGATGCTTGTGTCTGGAATAATCACTGCAGTTGCAGACATTCGAAGTTTCACAGTCTAAGTAGAAGAAATTAAAAGTGAATATTCCTATTAGTGCATTTTTTTTTCAATAATAGTGACTGTGGACAGGTATGCTCTATAAAAATAATCTGAACCGACAAACATAATTGTCTCTGCTTATTTAACCTCCTGTAGTATTTGTTATCAGATGCGTACGCATCAACATCAGAAACTATACAATGTTTGCATTATATAACTTCATAGCACCACTTCTTCTAAACACATATTTCATTCTCAGAATCAGGAAGAAGATTGGTGTGATAGAGTGGAATAGGCTTGCAAAGAGGAAGCTGGGCATAAGGTTTTTCCCCCTACCCCAGGTCTAGGAAATACAGATTGTGGCAAAGGATGAAACAGGTGAGAAGAAATCAAGAAAGTTAAGTTAACTGGTATGAAGTTGGAGTCTTAGAAACTTTTTTCAGGAATACGGTATAGGCTTCAGTGCCTGGACTAATAAAGATGATATTGTTAAAATGGAATGTAATTTAAAAAATTTCATAGTTTTTATCTACATTCAAGATAGTTTTTTTTTTAAATATAAAAACTCCAATCAATATTGGCTCCACACCAAATATCAAAAAGTGTGTGTGTTGCTATGGTAGTAAGATTTATACCTCAAGTTGCAAACACTGTGGAGACCAGAAGACGGGGGCAAGACTTTCAGAAAGGTGGACAGGTGGAGAGCTATTCTGCCTTCCTTGCATTCCCTTGGCTAGCCTGCTGCTGTTAAGCATGTTGGAGCACAACTTTGTGAGCTGCTCCTCCTGTTGGTTCTGGCCCTAACACTGGTAGACAGAAGGGATGCCATCTTTTTGCTTGTCTTAGGCTGCAAAAGTTCTTGACTAAATTTCCTAGTCTTCTAAATCAGATTAAATGTGTTTTCTTGCCTCCTCCTCTACTGCAATAAAAAACTTTTATCTAGATTGGGATAAGAAGAAATTTAGTTTTGTTCAAGGAATTACAAAGTGCTGCTGAGCTGAATAACTCATTTCCTGATTTCCTTCCCATATTCTTTATTCCATATTTATTCCTCTATGCTTTATTATAACAGTGTGCTACACATTTAGGATGAATGTCACCCCAACAGCCTAAGGCTAAATCCCAAATCTGACACTCTGTGGTCCATTTGTGTTCAAGTAACAAATTTCTGGCTGGCCTGCCATTTCATATGGCTTTCTCATCAGTTTCAGCAAGATAGAGAAGATAATAATGATAATAACAATAAAACCTACCAGAACATGACTTTGATTTCCAGATTTTCACTATCAAAATGATCATAGCTAAGAGATGAGAGACATCTCCAAGGATCCGAAATACATTCATGATGGCCCAAGAATGTCCTACAGGAATCTGAAGAAAATCAAGGGAATGTAAATTGAAAAGGAAGATGCCGATTCTCCACACTCAAAGGGGCTGCTTCTCCTCTGTCGGCTTCCGGCTTAATGATCCCTTTTCATTAAATTTCTTTGGATGTGCCTGTTTCTAGGTGAAAAACTCTCTCACAGCAGAAATCTTCAGAAATATCAGGCATGGAAGTTTGAAATTAAAACTTGGTTGTACTCTGCATAGACCAAAATAAATTCCTTTTACATTCTTCTGTAGAAAGTTTCTGCCTTCTCTGAAACTGATCAGCTCCTCTCAACCAAGTAATGGAAGAACCTTAGAGAACAGCCTCGGTGCAGGCACTGGGTGACGTGGCGTAGATGCTGTTTGTACAGAGAGGATGGTGGAAGGAGGCGGGAGCAGCTGCTAAGCCAAGTTAGCTAAACTTTCTCTTGCATCCCTTGACTTCTCAAGTTACAGCTTGAAATGTCCTTAAAGGGAAAAAGGCAGGGAGGAGGCAGATGACTTTCTAACTGGGGGAGGTGGGCCAAGCCACTGATATTGTGGCAATGTAACTAGCATGCATTGGCAGTGATAGCCCAGGTTCCCTTTGGAACAGCTTTCCAGGAGGAATCCTTTATTTGGACTCATATTTTCCCCCTTCCCACCACCATTTCTTGACCTGCATATGGATTTCTTCTTCCACATCTACAGCTTTTCGGGTACACAATTAAGGGACTGTTGAGGATCTGGAAAGAGTGCAGGGAAGGATGGAAGAAGCTTACAAGCTAGATTCCACAAAGAATAGTTAAAGGAACTTGATGTATTTAAACTAAAGAAGAGAAGATTAAGGGCTAGGAGTGCAGCATTTGAATGCATAAAGGAATATTAGAGGGCAGAGGGCGTGGACTCTCCATAGCACCTGAAGGTAAATACAAGACTCAGTGGTGGAAGCTTTACATGAGATCTAAATTGAAACCAGTGTTTTTCAACCTTGGCAACTTAAGAATGTGTGCAAATATGCTGGCTGGAGCATTTTGGAAGCTGAGGTTCACATTCCTTCAAGTTCACAAGCTTGAGAAATACTGTTTTGAAGCAAAAAGGAACTGTAAGAATTCCTGATGTAAGAATTCAGAGGTAGTGAAACAGCTTGTCTCCTGAAGTACTACCCCAAGAAAAGATTGGGCAGCCATTTGTCTAGGAGGGTATGAGGATTCTTGCACTTGTCAGGGAGTTGGATTAGATGACTTCCAAGGTGCCTTCCAATCCCATGATTCAGTATATTAATGAGTGCAACCCAACTCAATTCACTGTAGAATGTAAAGGCACCCACGAATAATCCAAAATATGCATATATATTTTAAAAAAACAAAAAAACTTTAAATTTAAAAAGACTCCTCTTAGTAATATTGGGTGGAGGGTGCTGAAAAATAAAGTAGGATTTCAAAAGATTGGTTTGTAGAGCAGAGTAGAATTCTTTATTGGCCAACTGTGATTGGACACACATGGAATTTATCTCTGGTACACAAACTCTGTTTACAAGAAGTGATAAGTCATAGATCATTAATCATAGTTACAATCATTAATCATAAGATGCAAACAACAAGTGATAAATCATAAAGTACCAATGGAAGAAGATAGTAGGAAAGATGAGAAGATGAGAAAAGATGAGAAATTAGAATATGAGGAGGATAATAGCAATACACCCTAACTACATGGGTAAGTATCTTAGGCCTAAAGACCAGTGCTGTGAGAATTGGGTGTTCAACAGAATGATGGCACGAAGGGAAAATACATGTCCATGCAATGTTTAAACTTTGGAATGCAAAGAAAAGGTGATAATCACCTCCTTAGATGGGCTTCAAAGAAAGTTGGGTTGACTATTGTGAAAACAGAACATTCAGACCAGACTAGGACATTTTGCTTCCTGTATATCATCAATATATATATATATATATATTGGCTCTCTGCATCTTTCTGCCATTTGTTCATTACCCCAACTGGGTGGAGAGTTTCTTATCTGCTCAAACCTGCTACTGTACAGTAGTACTAGCATGTGTCATGTGAACAGAGCAATATTGAAGTATACGGGCAACTCCTGATGGATTGGAGGAAATGCCTGTTTGCCAGATCTCTGAACCAGGTGTTTTCCCAATTATTTGGCCATAAACTGATCTGACATCCCCATCATTACCCATCAAATGATTATTTTGTTTACAAAACTACAGTATATACCTTGCTTACAATAAATTTATCTGCTTTTCTTAACAGTCAGTTATACTCTCAGCTTACTCTGGCTCCTGTTCTTATTGGATTTTCTCTTGTCATATAAAGTATTGGCACCCTCTGTTCACTGATCAGGATCACACTTCGCAACAGTGAACTCCTGAGATAAGCAGGCAACACCACCCGCAAAAAGCAAACCTCTTAGGAGGCCAGGAACTATGAAGAGAACAATACTCTTCCTCCTAGCCTCATTGTTTGAGGGCAGCATCCTTCTGCCTCAAAGTAGGACCTGGCATGGAGTTCTTGTTTTTTTAAAAATTCAGCAGCACAATGTACTACTTGGTGTAAATGTCAATTTCAATTCATGTGGCTAATGGCTTATTTGGGTCTACAATTTTAGGACTTGAGGGGCCAACAAAATGCATCATTCTGTATGTGTGTGTTGAAAAATAAATAAAAAATTTAAGTGGGTGCTGTCCTCTTGACATATTAAGACAGGGGTGTCAAACTCAAATTCATCGGGGCCGCATCAGCAGTTTGGTCCCCATCAAAGGGCCGGTTGTATCTGTAGGTCTATGTGTCCACTCTTTATTATCATAAATTAATGTCACTGCATTCAATTATTACATTTTTGGGGTATTTGATTGTAGTTTATGGTCCCTATACCACTGTAAAGTGACATGGAAGTGGTCAGTATATCCAAAATTTACCGCTCCACCTGCCTTATATGTGCCCAGCCATCTGCCCCTTTTAAAGTGCCCAGCCATGTGCCCCCTTTATAGTGCCCAGCCATGTGCCCCTTTTAAAGTGCCCAGCCATGTGCCCCCTTTTAAAGTGCCCAGCCATGTGCTCCCTTTTATAGTGCCCAGCCATGTGCCCCCTTTTATAGTGCCCAGCCATGTGCCCCCTTTTAAAGTGCCCAGCCATCTGCCCCCTTTTATAGTGCCCAGCCATCTGCCCCCTTTTATAGTGCCCAGCCATCTGCCCCCTCCATTTACTTTACTTACCTTTTACTTCTTTCTTTCTTTTACTTCTTTCTTCTTGCTCCTCTCCGCGGCGTCCCGCGCTTCCTCTGATCCCTGGAGATGTCGGGCGGACGTCACGTGATGACGCCACGTCCGACACCCAGGGAGCAGTGCGGGCAGGAAGAAGTCGGGCCAGGTCCCGGAAGGTAAGTAAATTTTTTTTTTTAACTTGAGCCATTTTAAATGAATTTACTCCGTGCAGGCACGGAGTAAATTCATTGAAAAAAAGGGGGCTGCAAGGCTGGCGGCGGCACCGCTGGCCATCAGACGAGGTCTGGCGGGCGGATTTGGCCCGCGGGCCTTGTGTTTGACACCCCTGTATTAAGAGAAAGAGGGCCAGCCCTAGCTAGTGAAGCTAGAAACATGAAACAATAAGGCCTTAAGAGATGCAAACAGCCCCTCCAATGATGCCAACAAACTGTATATTTTAATGACAGAAGGAAAATATTATATATATATATACACACACACAATTTATTACATAATTGCCAATTATCTTACCCTGGTTTCATATAGATTGAATTTGCCCTGGCTCTGCCCACATCCTTTATCTGATCTCACCTAGGTTTTTTTGGAGTGTGAGCCTCAGCTTATCGATCAAAGTCCAAAAATGATGCCCCCCTCCCTTAAAGAGTGGAATGATGAGCAGGTACTTAGCGTGACGCAACGTTCCCTTGCCAAGGAAATTACTCCTCCCTCCCCCTCAAATCTGGAGCACCTCCCACGGCTGTCGTAATCTAGAGTGAGAATTTGCCCTGCAATGGGTGCCACAGTAGCCTAGCTCAAATGGAAGATGAGTGAGCAGGGACCCATATCTCTTTCCCTTCAAAGCAACCTTGTGCTGCTGCACTTTTTCATGCCATGTTCTTCAGGCTGAGGAGAAGGCAGAGGAGGAGGCAACCAAGCATGAGCGATCCAAAGGCTCTGATTGTGACATCTATGTGCCATCAAATGGCTGAGGGAGGATGTGGGTGAAGACAGGCTTGAAAGAAGGGGGTAGAGTTTCCAAATTTGGAATAACTGAGAAAGAAAAAGTTGGCACATGAAGTGGGGACAATTAAAAATAAACCTTCCCCCACCTCCTCTCTTGCTGCAAAATAAGCTTGAAGAGCCTCACTCCAGGTGTCTCCCTGTCTCCTAAAATAACCCAGAATGCTGCTACTGTCTCTCTCTTTTTCTCTGTGATGCTTTCCTCCCCATCTCAACGAGTGCCTTGAGTTTCCATGGTGACTGCAAGCCATGTCGCTAGGGTGACAAGAAAGAAAAATATTTTAAAAATCAAAAAAAGAGGTATTTTGTGTTTTTTTTTTACTTGAGGGATTTTTTTATTTTTTTTTATTTTTTTTTAACCAAGATGAGGCCTAGTCATTTTCAACCCTTGTCCAACTGAGTACCTCCTAGAGTCACGGCCATGCTGCCTAAGAATTTAACACCCCTAATGATACATATTGAGGAAGACATTCTTTTTCCTAAGACTTCTTCTCCATCACAACTGCTTACATACACATAGAGTATGTAAGAATGTCTTGTAGGAGATGCCTGATTCCTCTTCTACGCCAGCAGTAGTAGACCATGCTCCTTAAAAGTTCTCCCACATGGCATGTTGATTTCAGAGTTGGTTTTGATTAGAATGATGTATAAGTCCAATCAAATAAATAAATAATCCAATTCTTATTTGTTATGGATATAAAATTTCTGCATATGCCCTTCAAAATCTGAAGGCATGTGCAAGAAAGAATTGCAAAACATGGGTCTGAGTCTTGAATTTAGGGCCTCCAAGCATGGAGGTTTGCTTTATGTATTTATGGTAATATTTATATTCCTCAGTCTTCTGCACAATTCTAGGTTCCTCACAACAATTACTAACATAGAAATATAAAACAATGAAACAATTGGAGAGAAACACAACAGCAGTAATAAAAAACACGAAAGCAATGTGATAAAAAAGCAACAAGTTTATACACAGTAGGCCTTCCTCTGAAGTCAACTTCCTATATTTCTTAGGGAAAGCTACTGCAAAGGAACGACTCCTAAGGAGTCCTCTCCAACACCAAAAGTGTCAGTTCTCTTTCTATCCTGCTTCTTCAAATTCTAACATATATATCCATAAAGTATTACATGGAATAGCATTACTTGCATTATTCTGATCTTTCTAGATATAGAACAGGGGTGTCAAACTCGATTTCAATGAGGGCCGCATCAGGGTTGTGTTTGACCTCGGGGGGCTAGGGGGGGCATGGCCAGGGTAGGTGTGGCCAGCTTGACGTCACTCGTGCCGGGGGGCACCTGTGGAGGCCCAAGCGTTTTGCCAGTGAAAATGGGCTCCTAATATCTGTTTTTGGCCGCGATGGCCTCCTGCAACCCTCTGCCAGTGAAAACAGAGCTGTTTTTGCTGGCAGAGGGCTGCAGGAGGCCTTCGCTACCAAAAATGGGGCCTGGGAGGGCCGTGCGTGGCCCTCTTGAGCTCCATTTTTGCTGTCAGAGGCACTGGGGGCTGGTCCTTCACTGTTTCCAGGGTGGCCCCATGGGCCAGATCTACTGTAAGCACCCCGCAGGCAGGATCCTGTGTCTTGAGTTTGATACCTCTGGTATAGACAGATCACAACAATTGATCTTTTGGTTGAAGACCTCAAAGCTTTTGTGGCTGTTCTATTCTTAAGTGCTATTTGGTATTTTTTTGTCATTCCTGATTAAATAGTTTACATGGCGTGGAGATTTTCTTTATCTTTAGACAAGACCAGGATTCATTGGGGCTAATTCTAATCTGCCTCTGGGTGGACTACAGAATCAGCAGAATATGCTTCCTATCCCATGGCCATGTTGTGTGAACAAGACCAATAGAAACCAGAGACTTGAGATGAAAATCCATGTAAAATTTTGCAGCTCAAAGACAACAGCAGTGAGTTAGAAATGCCTATTGAAATAATTAAAAAAACTAAATAATAAAAGTAGCTTGGGGTGACAGTACATTTACAATTGAGGTCCATAGAAAAGTTTTATAAACTTGTATGGTTATTTAAGTGTTTGGTGTTTCAGCCAGATTCTCTCTTCTATATTAGCCACACATATAATAGAACCTCCCAATCCATATTCCTTCCTTCCTGCCTTTCCTCCCTCCTCCCTCCCTCCCTCCTTCTCTCTCTCTCTCTCTCTGTCAAATATAAATATCACCCATCTCACTCCCAGAGTGACTTTAATGTAGGTTCATATGGATTATATGGATTAACTTGTTCTTAAGCCATTTAGGCTGTAAATAAAGAAATAATTTTCACTT
This sequence comes from Notechis scutatus, assembly GCF_049901735.1. Lineage (NCBI taxonomy): Eukaryota > Metazoa > Chordata > Lepidosauria > Squamata > Elapidae > Notechis > Notechis scutatus. The sequence goes on from NC_142014.1 coordinate 53,248,622, forward strand.
CAGACTAAGTTTGGATATGAATGAGAAGTCAATAAATCCATAAGGACTCTTGATTAATGTGTGACAAATTGATGCATGCTCATGGGATTCAACAGTATCCCACAGAGTGTCTAGTCCCATGATGGCAAACCTATGGCATGCGTGCCGGAAGTCATCTCCACCGGCACGTGAACTGTTGCCCCAGAGCAGGTCCACTGCACAGGCGCACTTGCCGCCCGCCTGCCAGCTGATTGTGGGGTAGCTGCTGCACATGTGCAGGGAGCAGGGTGCACACAGGAGACACGTGTGCATGAGTAGAAATGCATGGTGCATGTGGGGGTCATGTGCGCATGCACAGAGATGCACAATGCACATTGGAGGGTCACATCTGCATGCGCAGAGATGCGCAATGTGTGCAGGTTTCTGCATGCATGCACAGTGGGCATGGCCCCCCCGCGTGCATTGCCTTATGGGTGCTGGCACATGTGCGCACACGCACTTTTGGCGCACGAGGACGGAAAGGTTCGCCATCACTGGTCTAGTCAATTGGCAGTGTTTGAATAGAGTGAATCTTATATTTTCTTTCTTGGTACATATTCAGAATTTAAGCTCTCTCACTAATGCTTTTGCACAGTTGATGTTGTCCTGTACTTTGAGTATAAGGTCCTTAAGAAAATGGGTCCATTAAAAGTTAATTTTGTAACCAGTACTAGAGGATTTTCAGCAATGAAAAACATTGTTCTGTTGGATAAAGTAACAGACAGAATTTTCTTTGCTAAGATGCTGGTTTCCCGGTTTGCTCTTCTTCTGTTTCTCCTGTTAAATCAGAAAGCCAAGATCTTTTCTCTCTGGCCATTTTCTTTGCATCTTCTGCATGTGTTCTGAAAACAAGGTGCTATTCAGGGGTGGGATTCAAATTTCTTAACAACCGGTTCTGTGGGCATGGCCTAATTTGTGGGTATGGCTTGGTGGTCACATGACTGGCTGAGCATGGCTTGTATGTAAATATTGTAAATATTTATGTAAATATAGATTTTTTTTTTTATTATTAAAAGCAACTTTTACCCAAAATCAGGCAAAGCAGGTAGGCAGACAGAGTTGCTCACAGAATCACAGATTCACTCAGAGATCTACCATTCTGCAACCTGGCCTCATCTCTGCCTCCAACGCAGAGCCCTTGTCAGAGCCTTTCCCAGCCTCCAGGACTGGCCCATGTTCCTCCACAACCTCCTCACTGTCCGAGTCTGCTGACAGCTCCGCTGGAGGGCCACAACAGTTATTTCCCTGCCCCAACTGTTGTAGATCCTGGAGTTTAAAGCAAATATCCTTATCTCTACTTTGTGGAAGTAGAAAATATTTTTTAAATGCCCCACCTTTGTTTTGCATGTTATATATTCATGGGGGAAAAAAATCTAGGCAGTTTTCTTTTCTCATAAAAGTAGCCCAAACTCACGAGCTGGCAAACAGGAATTCAATTAGAACAGGGGTGTCAAACTCACATTGTCATGGTGGTGTCATGTGATGTATTGGGACTTTCCCCCCCCCCTTCATTAAACCAGGCGTGGGTGTGGCCAGCGTGTGACACATCCAGCCCACAGGCCGGGAGTTTGACAGCCCTGAACTAGAGAATATAAAAAACTAGCAGAATCAGCTCTCCAACACTATCAGTCTCTTAGGATTGAAATTCTACTTTTTTATTTATAGTAATTTTATTTAAAAATTACAAATAAAAAGATAAAAAACTAATACTAGAAAATAGAAAAGGAAGAAAAAATAAGAATATAGCAAAGAAAAAAAGCATAAAGAATTTATCACCTCCTTTTAAAATATAACAAATATAACAAATGATCTCTTCTTCCTATATACCATTTCTTATCTCTATAAAGGAATTATTAAAGCCTTGTCCTGCTCAGCCAAAGTCCATTTAGGTTTACCAGAGATAACAATTTTTAAGCCTTGATCAAATAAAGTAATTTAATTTTTTTCCATTTACTTTTAACACCTTGATTTTTAGTCCCTTCAAATAATTTAATTTCTTTTCATTTAATTGTTTGTCCCTTCTAACAAAATTCTTCAAAGCTTTAATTTGGATTTTTCTAAATCCAATATAGGAATGCATGTCATGGTCACTCTTTTGCTTTGTTATTTGTATATCCATTTTAATTATTAAGACATTAGCCAGTTTCATCTGTATGCCCAGTGTAACATCTTTTCTCATATAATTCTTGTAACCTTGCATTTTAAAATCCACTTTCTTATCCAGTAACATTTGTTTCTGTTTCATAACATCTTTTAAACACAGTCTGTCCATAGTGGCAGACACTCTTAAAATTAACTTCTGGGTCCATTGTCCAAAAATATCCTTCAATATGTCCAATGTTACAATGTTTTGCTCAATTCTGTATCAAAGTTCTAACCACACTTTTGCTGTTTATTTTTTAAAAACCCTTAAATTCACCTAGTGCTATAACACTTGTCAATCCAAGGCTTCCTAATTTTGAAAAGCAGTTACAAGCAATATCTAAAAATGATTTTAAAAGGAAGTATCTGAACCTAGTGTTCTTTTTGAAGTTGCCAACCGCAGTTTCTGCAAGATAGTTATTGCTTCATCTCCCAGAGCTCTAAATCCACTGTTTTCAATTTCCTCACAAAAAGCAACTGTACAGAGACCTGTAGGTGATCTCAAGTATTCTTCTTGTCTGGAGAAGAATTACAATCTCCTCACCTGTTCTTCATTCTACCACAGTCATCACCATTTCTTCCAAGAAATGCCAGGACTGGAAACTTTCAAACAACATGTATATAGGAATTATGTTCTCTATTTCCCTTCCCCAAACTAAATCAATTTTTAATGTTTTAATATGTAATATATGTAATATAATATATTTCTCTCTAAAACATCATATCTGGAGGTGCCTGCATGCTTGCATTCCTATCTTCCATATTGCTAGAATTTTCAAAAGGTTATCTTGCTGCTGCTTTTGTATTCAGTATTTCTGGAGGGAAAATATCTCATTCCCTCTCTCTATCTGCCACACAACTCCAGTTGGGAGGTCCCAAGTGGTTTTTAATTCCTCCTCAAGCCAAAATTAAAATGGAAGATAATATTAGAAGAAATAATTTCCCAACTAAAAAGGCTAGAACCTAAGAAGATTTATCCTGAATTGTGGTAGCCCCTCGGAAAATCCTTGGGATCAGTTGAGAGGGAAAGCCATCCCATTTTCTGTAACTTTGATAGACTGGTTCCACTTAGTCTAACTGACTTATTTTGCATTCCATTTCTCATAGTGATCAATTTTATTCCCATTATTAAGACTAAAAACGTATATTGTTTTTTACATAAAAGTATTTCAAAGTGGTTTTCCAAATATAAATTAAGTTAATAATATACACACATATAGTAAAAAGGGAGAAACAAATAAAAAAGCATTTATACAGAAAAGTCCTAATTAAAAAGATCATTTAAAACTGTTGCTTAAATCAGGAGTCCCCAACCAGCACTGGGCTGTGGCCTGCCAGGGTGCACAAGGGCATGGACCAGCACTGGGCTGTGGCCTGCCAGGGTACACAAGTGAGTTAAGTCCCATTTGCACACCTGCAGGATCTAGACAGTCTGTGAAACTACCCCCACCCCACCTCCGATCCATGGAAAAACTGCCCTCCACAGCCCAACAGATTGGGGGCTCCTGGTTTAAATGGTCCTTCTGTCTTGGAAGGAGAGATAATATGAGGCAAATATATACACCAAACTAATATCAGCTTGCCTTTTCTGACTATCCAATGCTCATTCACTCCCTGAAGGTACTTTGTGCTTTGAGAAAGGACTCTCTTCAAATTCCAAGGGCATACAAGTTGGCTTTAAACATACAGAATCTAAATGGTAATGGTTCATTAATTTTAAAAAGTGTCTAGAGACTAGGTAACATCACTGAACACATAACAGTTAATTTCAACAATCAGTGCCAGTCTTCCCCAATTTGGTCCCCTCCAAGTATTTTCTGATTCAATTCCAATATTCCTTACTGTTATTATTGAGGAAGCTGTTTTACCATATGCTGAACAGAAGTTAGATTAGTTTTTCTTAAAATACATAAAATTGATTGAAACAGAATACCAATCTTGATGTTCAGTTAATTATATATCAATATAGCAGTATGTGGCAATCATATCATCATTTTAGCAGTGGAAGAGATCGACGTGTATTAACTGAAGTTACAGCTATCGATTGTTTAGATGGTGGTGTGAATGAATGTTTATATTTTCCCACTTGTAATTCTCTAATTCTGATTCCAGTTGAGTCAGCTTAATATTATGGAAAGGTTTTGGCAAGGAACAAGGAGAAACTTCAATCATTGCATCACCTTTTAAATGTGAGAGAATACCACAAAGAAATTACTCAGAGAAAATATGTACACCAAAATGTAGAATTTTTAACTGCAGACTTGATGTGGCCTTCAAGGCTCTTCATCCAGCCTCCTGAGGACTGAGCAGAAGTTCATTTCTTTCTCCCATTCTCCACATTATCCCTGGTTCCTTCAGTTTTTCATATCTTCCACTTGCAAGCCAGATTAATCCATATTTTTCTGTTTTTACAGTGTAAACAGAATTTGACACTGGAGATTTGGGCTTTTTCTAATCATAGATCCTGAGGAGGTGAGATTTGCAGTAAGGAAAGTTTGGAGGAAGAGGGATCAATTTTGATACCAGGTTCTCAGGAAAGCAATTTACCCTGAAATAACCTTCATCCCTACCTTCACTTTATTCTTTAGAAAAATAAGTTCTGAAAACTGTCCTTAACACCAATAAGAATTTAGCTACCTATTATCTCAGGCTAGAAAGTGGCATCAGTTTCAGCTTGGGACAGGTGGATGACAAAATTGTTTTTCTACTTTTCCAAGGAGCTACTAGTTCTCCATTTCTACACCTCCCCCATCCCCACAACATTAGCAGCAGGAAAGGTTGGCGGAATGGGACTATTTTGGGGAACGTCTCCTTAGCAACGGCTGCTGCCACCGTCTGTGGTGGTTTATCCATAGGTGCTAAAATATTCTATGCTTCTTAATAAAGAAAGCAGCTGGTAAAGCAAAGTTGGAGGTAGGAGGGATTGTCTACCCGACCAATTTGCCCAGTAGCTTCAAACCTTGGAACTTGGAATTCCAACAGAAAACCCTTGCTTAAAAACAAGTATAATGTAGAGTATGAATGATGTTTTAAGACAGAATTTGTTTTGGCAACAGTTTTATTAAGGTCTTCATTAGGAAGCAGACACATAGCTTCCTACTGGTGAAAAGTCTCAGTTTTGTATTTACAATCCAAGTGGTTATAACCCCAATAGCAAGTTACAGGTGAAGTTTTTTTTTAAAGCTTCTTTATGTCTATGGAGATTCTCAGTCATCCAGGTCATGGCTGTCCCCAAAGTGCTTTTTCAAGAGGCAACTGGATTTTCTGGTTTGTCTTCCCAAGGAGGGGAAGCGAAACATCTTCAAAGAAAAATCAGAAAGTCCAGTTGCCTCTTGAAAAAGCACCTTTGGGACAAAACTTTACTTTTTTTGCTTTACCTTCTTTACTTCTGTTGCTTAGTTAGATTTGCAGAAGAAGGCACTTGTTTTGGAATGGAAGAACTTTATGACGAATTCTTTCCTATGGGGAGGGAGGGTCTAATTCTTACAGATTAACAGTGAAGTTTAGCAGAGTAAGAAAGTCTGAAAAAGAAAAGGCATACTCAGAAACATAAGCTTTTCTTAGTCCTTTCTATCTTCTGGATGGAATGTAGAGCAGGAAAGCAAGTCCTTAAATAAGGTCTGGAATTACCCCCAGGTAGAAGAAGAAACTTACCCCACACAAATGATGAAGATGAGAGCCCTTTACACAGAACCTCCCAATGCTATTTGAAGTGAATTTGTTAAATAGTCACTATGATTGTTGGCAGGCAGAAGGGTATATCCTGATTTCTGGATTGCCTTACATTTATTTTTTGTTTCATTTTCATCCTTCAGCTAAAATAACTTCTCAAAGCAATTTCCAATATAGTTACAATAAAATATGACATAGTATCACTTGAATCAAAAGCCTAGAGAAATAAGAATGCCTTGATCATTCACTTAAAGTTATTAATCCCAACCCATGCTAACTGGTGGATGATGGAAATTGTAATCTAACACATCTGAAAAACAATAGTCGAACCAACTGTGCATCCTGAAAAAGGGAAATATAGTGTTTAACACACCAACGAAAAGGTCTGGCCCACAACCAAACCAGCTGAATTTCTGAAATTAAAACATAGGAAACAAGGGTATAAGTATTGTATTAAGATGAGTCAACCCATATAGAAGACAGTGTTTCAGGTAGCATGAGTTCAGGTTTCAAAGTATATAGATCCTTATGGATAATCACTAGCATCTTGTTTTACATCAGTATGTGGTTAGAATGGTCCATGCAAGATCCATCCTGAGGCCTTCAATCGCGTAACAATTTGAAAATTAGAAACGTACATGTTACTATGCATCAGTCAGGTTCAATGAGCACCTTACTAGAGATAAAGTTTTCACTTTCTGTGTGCAAGACACTGAGTCTTACTCTCTAAGTGTATAATATGTACAACTTCTAATTTCAAAATTAATTAATGCAGGAGGATTTCTAGCCCTAGAAGCATGATTAAACTAGAAAATACAGATGGGAGATGTGCTAAACGTAATTACACTGAATGAGCTTGAAGATCAAACAAATCTGGAATTACTTTTTAGATCTAAGATGAAGGTATAGAATAATAATAACTGAAGAACAGAAACCTTAGAGAACAAACAGCACACATTGCTCAACATTTTTGAAGAAAACAAGTCTTTTTTAAGCATAAGAGAACATATCAGGAAAAAGTTATGAAACTGTACAATGTAAAAGTCATGCAATCCAATAGTTACTAGTATGCAAATCAAAAATTTTCAAGGGGTGAAACCCAAATGAACATTCTCAACCAATCTCTCAGAGGGATTGGAGCTCTTCAAGATTAGATCATTTTCTTCTGCAAAGGTTCTGGACTGGTCAGTTTATAAGTGCTGCTTGGGCTAGTGGTAAGTTGGTATTCAGTTTCTTTCCTATGGATCATAAGCTATTATATAAAATATACTAATACTAAAAGGCATTTTAAAACTGTGTACTGTACATGGCAACTTCTTGTATCTTGTATGAATGCTGCCTAGAGTCATATCACATGAGAAAGGCAGCCATATAAATAAAATCTACCAACTGGTGGCAGAAGCTGATCCATGAAACTGTCCATGTTCCTGCCCCGGTTTCTTTTTAAGAAGAGATTTGGCAAACCATTTGTCTGAAATGGTATTGATTTCCTGCTTGAGTAGGAGGTTGGACTAGAAGACCTCCAAGATCCCTTCCAACTCTGTTATTCTGGTGGTGTAGTTTTAGAGACTGAATGTTGAAATATGGAAATGTTACATCACTAATTGATTGGGTTCTTCAGTTCAACCATATATCACTCCAGCAACTCCCATTGTCTCTAATTAAGCATCAGACTGGCAGGACACTAGTATCTGCAGCCTTAACAAATCTAGTGGGTATCACATATAAATGAAAAGTGCAAATGTGCAAATATTATATTGAAAAAAGTATTATTTCAGTAATGATACCAAATGCAATAATTAATAGCTTCATTTGAAGGCACACATTATAGAAATTACTATGTGGACATATATACAGTATTTAATATATGGGTATGTGGTATTTGATCACTTACAACATGTATATGACAATACCTATGGTGGAGCCAGGTTTGCATGGCTCCATGTGAGTGAAATGTGAGATTTGTGCAGGGAAGGGTATCATAGGATAAGAGGAATAGTGATGAACAAAAACCAAAATTTTAAGTTGCAAAAAGGAGAGAACCGAACTTGCATCCTTTTCGTGATTAGTCAAAACTTTTCTGACATCTACACATAAATCAATTATAACATTGGACTACAATCATGTGAGGCTTTCAAAGTTGGTCTGTTAACTTTAGCCTGTGGTTAGGCTAATCAGCTCCAATCAGGGTACAGCTTCCAATTCTATGCAGAATTGCAGAATTGCTCTGACCATTCCTGAGTCTTTTTTCACCACTTTGCTCTAAAACAGAAAATACAACTTACAATATGCCATACTCTGTACAAAACTACTCAACAAATGTTTTCACAAAACAGTTTGGTTGTGGTTGAGGAAACTATACAGAAAGCCAAAATATCTGCCCTAATAACACACTTGGGGCACAATTTGTATTCTGTACTATTAATGGGGTAATTTGAATTTTCTGTCACAAATGCTTGTGATGTCACATTAAGGTATCCAGGGAGAAGGTGCTGGAAATGCAGTAGAACTTAATTCTATCTCTATTACTACAGAACAGACTCATGTTGCAACAGTTAGGAAAAAATAGGAAAACACAAGCAACACATTTATCTATACATTTTCTGAAAGAGACACCAAACTTCTTCAGACCAGGGCATTCTGTGCTAAGATGCTTGGGGCTTTACACTTGGAGGTCTTTGCATGCCCACTACTGTTTCCATTGCTTTGGATTGTACTCCTATCATTCCCCATTGCTGAATCTGCAGCTTGTATCCATGGTTTTGAGATCACACACAGGGATGGGTTAAAGTAGTGCAAGGCTGTTGGATTCTAGTGGAATTGCTGACTTCTTAGTTACAGACTGCACAGCAATCAGACAACGGGAAGCAAGCAATTTGAAAAGAAGGAGTGAAAAAGAAAAACAGAGAAAAGCAAGAGGAAGAACAAACTCTGGAAGAAAAGTGTGAATGAAACAGCAGGAATGTAAAAAAGAAAGCTAAAGGATAGGAGGTGAGGAGGAAAGGCAAAGAAAAACTAGAAACAATATTTGAAAAGCCTAGGACCGGGCTGCAAATTTGCAAGTGGGAACTCCTAACACAGCATGTTACAGTCAGAAAACTATCAAACAAAGAAGAGAAGAGAAGACTGAGAAAACAATGAAGGAAAGTTGGAGGAAGATCAAGAGCAGAAGAAACTATAGTGAGTTACTTGGAGATCTGACAAAAAAGATGGACCTAGAAAGAGAACACTTTTAGGGGATAAAAATGAAACTGAATGGGATACAGACATTGCTCTCTTCTCCTTTCCCTTATTAGCTGGATTTTGCAAGGCTCTGATGGAATAAACTGGCTTCAGAACAGGTAAGAGATCATTTGTGGCACTTATGTACCCATGTATTTGCTTTATCCCAAAGTTGATGTGATTTCAGTGCCTGTTTGTGTAGACAAGGGTGCACTGTATGTCTGAGTATCTGTTTCAGTGAAGGGACATAATCTATTGTTGGTTGAGATTCTGAGCATCACTGCTTTTGTTCTAGCAAAAGCACAATAAGAGGTGGGGGTTGGGAAGGCTCTGGTCCATTTATAAAAACGTATGTTAACAGAAATCTTGGAAATGCTACACTACTTAGAATGTTATTTTAAGAATATTTGTCTGCTTTATTTTATGTTTCCATCAAAACAACAGTGAACCATGTTTTAATACAAGTTTGTAAAAAAAGATCAGTTCTGCATCTCTGTTGTTTCTTGTCTGGACAGTTGTTCTTTGGTACGGCTTTCTAAACAGCAGTTTTCAAGTTATTTTAGAAAGTCTGAAATTATTTTAATAGGATTATCCCAGACTAATTGGCGGTGGTTGTTGTTTTTTTAATGTTTTTTTGTTTTGGCAGGGGGCTCATAGGATTTTTATGCGAAGACAGGATCAAAAATATCAATTTACTCACAGAATATAGGTATACCAACATTCTTTCTTGGATTAGAACTAGCCTGAATTCATCTCTCACATTGTGGTGCCAAACATACAGTGACCCATTTCTATTAATTTTCTATTTTCTTACTTTAGAGCAACATTTCCCAACCTGGTGTATCCCAGATGTGCTATGATTGCAACTCCTGAATTGATTCCAGCAATCTGGATGGTACCAGGCTGGAGAAGGCTGGTCTGTGTTCTGAAAAATCAATCACTGAGCTGTTTTTAGTGGTGATAAAAGTAAATCCTGCCATGTGATATCCTCTAAAATAGCATCAATTGCTAGTGTTTCTTTAAAGAATTCAAAGGAGTCTTTAAAAAAAATATATCTTGAGTGAGGATAGTGGGAGTGCAGACAGCATCAGTGGCCTCAGACTGAGCTCTGGACTATATTTCACGAATATAGCAAAAAATGGACAGCTAAATATACTTTGCTAATTTCAAGTATTAATTTTTTTTATTTATTGCCATAGTTACACCTCCCTTCATCCTTGAATATAACAGAATGAAATGTGAGAGTACACTTAGAATCATAATAGGATGTAGAATTAATAGAAAAACTGATAAAAGGACACTTAAAACCAAGAAGAAGTAGCAAATGTGATAAAGACACAATCAGACTAATCATTTAAAACAGCTAAGCAAGCAAAAAAAAAGTTTTGAGCTGATGTGAAGAAGAATGCAATGCAATGCCTTCTTGGGTGTCAAAACTAAGTTAGCCTTTTCTCTTATATAATTCAGGCTACTTAAAGTGGGCAGGCTGATATAGAGAAAGACATTCCTTCAGATCTTTGATTCCCAATTCTTTATGCTTTAAAGTTAAACACTACTTAATCTACAGCAAATAGCTACCCCAAAAACTTACTGTAGGACTACTTTTAATGATAAGGAATCTAAAAAATAAAACATGCCTTTGGAATCAATGTATTGTGTTTCTATCTGGCTGTAACCAAAGTAATACTGTCCGTGGTATTCAGCCTCAGATGAAGTATTCACATTGTTTTCAAGGGCAGCCCCACAGAAAATAATCTTATTGAAAAGTGTCTAAAGTATGAACTAATATGGCCAGATTATTTTTGCCCAAGATAACTCACAATGGACAAACCGGACAAACCAGACTGGTTAAAGGCAATCCTAACATGTGCTATTTTGCCTTATGGCATCTTTCTACATGTAGTGATTTAAATATATATATTTCTTTTTAACAACCCCGTAATACCTTAATTTTGAATTAAATTGGATAATGTTTTTCTCTTGACAAGATGTTTCTTTGCTGATTGATCTGATTTCTACCTCATAACAATCTATGCAGACTCTTAGCGGCTTTCAAATAGGGTAAAATGCAATATATTATCAAAATTGAAACAATAGCAATAAAATATAACCTGAAATGTGTCACATACATGGATGTTCTCTAGGTGTCTCTTTCTGAATAGTTGATATTTTGCAGGTATGGTCAGATAATTAGGATGCGGATCTTGGGGCTGGTTATCTTATCTTACATTGCTGGCAAGTGGGAGACCATTTAATCATCTATCTAATTTTATATAAAACTGAATAAATTTAGTTGTGATTTTATTTTTTTTAAAGTCCTATGGAAACTCATAGTACAGCTTGCCACAATCTGTGCTTCACTGGCAAGTGTTTTAATCTTTTACAGTATATGCATGGCTAATGTCTACTGTCTACATAGGCAAGACTGATTGGGGATGAGAGAAGTTTTGCTCCAACATCTTTGAGGTTAAGAAAGAACTATATTGACATGTTTGAATGTATGCATTTTCCTTGTATTATGGTGATGCACAGGCTAAGAATGTTTCACAACTACACACAACTTAAATGTTTCACAAGGAGGCATTTTAAATTTTGAATTTTGCAATACTACAGAGCAGATTCTCATATGATAAAATCATTTAATATTATTGATTGTGTGGGTCCAGTGAAAAAAATCATTCAAGCTATGGGACATTTGATACAGTCAACACCGAATGCATTTGCTTCTGATGTTATGATGATTAATTATAGGTATAAGAAGGAATTTGGCCTAAATATAATTAGGGTTTTCAATTGTGGCATATTGTGAAAGCAAATGCACTGTATGTCCATTTAACACAGTGTTATGTACAACAGCATTAAGTGTTCATAATGCAGACAGAGAAAATAAATGAAGAAAGATTAATGATATAAAATTGCATGGAGAAGGAGAAGGGGAAAGGAAAGGAGAAAGAGGAGGAGGAGGAGAAGAAGGATGAGAGTGGTGTTGTGGAAGTATGTTTTGTTAACAGAACAAAAGAGAAATTAGAGAGAAAACTTATACATGCACTATTTCACATCATTTGCTATTCAGCAATCTATTTGCTGAAATACCAATCAATTACATTTTGGTTTGTGACTTTAAAAATGGATTGTGTTATCATCCTGAAAATTGGATTGTTATCCACATAAACTGGTGGCAGCTTCCAAGGGTATAGTAAAACTGGCATTGAATAGAGACGGTGGAAACAGAACTTACAGTTACATGTATCATCACAGTGGAGCACTTTAATTCCTCTGTGATACTCCTGCAATTTTTACACAACTGCAGTTCTTAGTAGCAGTTCAAATTGCTACAGAGCATCTCTATGTCATAACACTGGGATGTAAGGCAATGCCCTGCCAAGTTTCATTCTGCTCATCTACTCCAAACATCAAAGAAGGCCTGCTATAATGATTTTGCCCCAATGAGAAGTGTACGGGACTTCAAAAAGGAAACAGATATAGTAGCCCTCATGCTTTGGAACCTGCTGTCGCTAGAAATGGAATTAACAACCATCTTCCTTTAGTTTAAAAAGGCCTTAAAATTATCATCTTTCAGAGGGTCTTCAGACCCTGGCCTAGGAAGATTGAGGAGCACATGGATTCTAATTATTGTGATCGTTTGGACTCTATTGATTATTTTAACTGCTGAGATTGTTCTATTTGTTAGGTTCATGTGCTCTATTCACACTCAGTTCAGACTGAGGTAGTTTATAGATCAATAAAATAAGATAAAATAAAAGTATAAGAGATGCAAACCATACTCTGAAAGATTGCAAAACTACTGACTTAGGAATAACCCCATTGAATACAGTATGGGGTTGACATCAGAATTAATGTACATCAGATTTCGCTGTCAACCATTTTTCTCCCTGTGGAAATAAGTTCTTATTATGGTGATTCATCAAGGGAATCATAAATGATTTTTTAAAATAATTAGGTATGTATTTGTGTGCAGGTGAAGATAAAGTTCAGAGCCCCTACATCTATTGAAGCACTACTTTACATAATTCCAATTCTCCTATATGCACATATCTGTTGTACATGCTCAAGACAGTTATGAAGAGATTCATGCAGTCATTAAGTGAACCTGGCTTCCCAATTGCTTGTTGTTTGCAGGACATGAAGTGGGAAGTCGCAAATAGCAATTGCATCTTCCTGGGATTCTACAACCATCATAAATACACGCCTGTTGCTAAGCATCCACATTTTGATCACGTGACTGTAGGGATGCTATGATGGTTGTAAGTGCAAGGACTGATCATAAGTTATTCTTTTCAGTGCTCTTGTAACTTCAGATACTTTCTAAATAAATGGTTATAAGCAGGGGTGGGATTCTACCAGTTCGCATCTATTCGCTAGAACTGGTTGTTAACATTCTAAGCAGTTTGGAGAACCGGTTGTTAGAAGAAATTACTGGCCTAATCCTGTAAGGTAGGCAGGAAGGAAACATTCTGGTGTTGCTTATAGAAACTGCCTCTCCTTTAACCCTTATTATGTTTTTGGCAGGACTAGACTTCCTGTCTCTGGAACTTCTCTGGAGTTTTTTTCCCCTCCTTTGCTGGTACTTTGCTTGTGTGGAGTGACCATTGAAAAAAGTGACTTATGACCATTTTTCACACTTACGACTGTTGCAGCATCCCACAGTCACGAGAGGCCAGGCGAGGAGATGCGTGCCTTGATGTGAGTGATGTTGAGTTGGCCATGCCCAGCCAGTAACATGACCACCAAGCCATGTCCACCCAGTCACATGACCACCAAGCCATGCCCACCAACTAAGCCATGCCCACAGAACCGGTTGTTAAAAAATTTGAATCCCACCCCTGGTTATAAGACAAGGTCTACCTGTATTTCCTCTATTACTTCCCCATGAAAGTAATGCCATAAAACTTCCTTTTCTATTTAGAAGCATTCCATCTCATTTCATATGTAACTATTTATTTATTAAATAACTCCACATTTCCCTGGGAGCCATCCTCAGAACTACCTTGCGGAAAAAGTTGAATAAGAAATAGCGCCAAACCAAAAAAAAAAATCCTTAAAAGTTTGCTATTACTATTTTCCCCTCAGAATTATCTTTATTTCGGTGAACAGGAAGCAGATGTTGGCCTACAATATAAGGGCACTTTCTAGACGGAGGAACTATCTGACCCTTCACAGCTTATGTAAGAGTTTGAAATGAGGGAAAAAAAACCAGGTGCCAAGAGAGGATTTTAAAGGTCCTCTCTGTTGGAAATGGTGCCTTCAGAGGAGTGAGTCATTAATGCATGAGGCCTTCTCTATAGAGCTTCTGACAATGGTAATAATTACACAGCAGAGAGAGAACAAATATTTTAAAGAGTAATTCTGATGGGGATGGAAAAAGGGAGGTTAGTGAAGGAAGGGAGATGAGATGAATACCAGAGAAGAAAAAATGAAAGAAGCACAGAAACCTAGAAAATTGATGGCAGAAAAGACCCAGTGGTCCACCAAGTTTGTCTTTTGAGTTTTTTCTTGTTTCAGTTTTCTTTTTAATTTATTAATTATTTTAAATAATAAACAAATATTTATTTGTTTATTTTAATTTTTGTCAGATGAAAAACATGTGTTCAACCCAAGCAATTTTTAAACTCAGTTACTGATTATTACTGACCCACTACCTCCACTAAAAGTTGGTTCCACTACTCTTGTTATGAAGTAATACTTTATAACATTACTTTTGAACTTCCCTACTGCGAGTTTGAGATAATGTTCTTGATTTTTGCAGGACTTGAACTTGTGGTCTCCTGCTTTCTAGCCTGGTGTCTTAATCACTAGATCAATTTGGCTCTTCATTTGCTACAAAAAAATGATACCTTTCACATTGAAACATTTTAGAGGTGTCTTTACACTGCTGAAAGTTTAGGTGAACTCCAGAATGAATTGGCCCTCCATTGTGTATTTATAGCCATTATTCTGATTGACATCACCGAAATAAGAGACCCCAGAAAATACTGGGGTTTATGTCTTCTGGAATTCACAGAACTTATTAAGGTTTTCTCCATCTCTGAGGAGCACCCATTGTTTTAATGCAGAATAATCAGGGGTGGGATTCTACAGGTTCGCACCTATTCGCTAGAACCAGTTGTTAACATTCTAAGCAGTTAGGAGAACTGGTTGTTAGAAGAAATTACTGACCTAATCCTGCAAGAAAGGCAGGAAGGAAACATTCTGGTGTTGCTTACAGAAACTGCCTCTGCATTAACCCTTATTACATTCTTGGCAGGACTAGACTTCCTGTCTCAGGAACGTCTCTGGAGTTTTCCCCCCTCCTTTGCTGGCACTTTGTTTGTGTGGAGTGACCATTCAAAATTACAATGGCACTCAAAAAAGTGACTTATGACCATTTTTCACACTTACGACCTTTGCAGCATCTCCACAGTCATGAGAGGCCAGGCGAGGAGATGTGTGCCTCGATGTGAGTGATATTGAGTTGGCCACACCCAGCCAATAACATGACCACCAAGCCATGTCCACCACCTAAGCCACACCCACAAAACCGGTTGTTAAAAAATTTGAATCCCACCCCTGAGAATAATTCATATTATGAAAACCCCAAATATCTGTGAATCTCTGCTAGGGTACACAAAACAAATTCATATCCAGATAATACTAAGTGACTAATGATACTAAATAAAAGGCAGAACAGAAACACAATAAGCATTTACTCCTAACAGTAATCTTTGATCCTCCTGCCCTGTATTTTATCTTATAACTGCAGTGCAACCAATCAAAAATGAAAGGAAAATTACTTTTTATGTTTTCTTCCTTCCAGTTCTCTGCTACCACCAACACAGAGAGGAAGATTCTCTCAATGAAAGATGGTATTAGTAGCATAATTATTACTTGTTCAGTTTTGCAGATGAAAAGCAAAACTGCAAATCCAACAGTTGCTCAAACCTCATACATAACTGGACATTATCTGGAATTTCAGTTTCTCAGACAATGAATCTTATGTCCATTACACTCTTAAGGAAGTCATGCTAACCACGAAACAGCTAATAATTATTTTCCTATGCAGGTTCTGAATTGACTGTGTTTTTACTTTGCCTGGTTATAGCTAATTCAAGCGCACAAAGCAGGGAATATGACAATTTTTTTCTTATAAATCAGTTCTTTATTTGTAAATGTTCCCAGAATGCTCCATATATATGTATATGATAAAAATATCTTCGCCAACACACAAATGTCTGTCACCAGATTATGCTAATAATAGCATTAGAATTTATTGTTGCTTCTGCTGTGTGAAATTGCTTTAAACGGCAGTTGACCAGACTCAATTTAGAAAATAAGATCCAACTTATCTAATAGCATAAATCATCCCTGTTTTTGACAAGTTTATCCATTTTTTCTCACCAAGGGTGAGAAATCTATTTTTCCTCCAAATGTTTTAAATTTCCATTTTTTATTAGTTAGTTTGGACTGGATTGATAGCAATTAAATTTCAAAACAGAGGAAGATAAGTGCCTTGGTGGCCCATCAGTATATTTTGACCTTTGCAAATTTATTTTGAGAGTCACACGGTACAACCATTAGGAATTAGATGACTTTCTTGCCCTTGGAACTCCCACAATGCTAACACTTTCATTCCCCTCAAAGCTTGAAAGCAGTTTGAAGGAAAGCTATCATTGCATTTTTTTTCTTCCAGTTTGCAATGTTGAGAAAAAGCAGCAAAAACCAATACCTCACCCCAAACTGCTACCAGTTCTACAGCAATAAAAATTCCCTTATCTTTAATCCACAATAAAGACAGACGAAAAGATTTACATCCCTGCAGTTCATGCCAACTCCTCTCATGTTGAAAAAGGAGAGAGAAATTGACAAAAGTTTGTCAGTTTCAGTCTTGATTTTTATTTAGGATAAGTACAAGGAGCTGCAAAGGTATCAAACTACTCTTTCTTTGATAGGACCTAAACTGCACAGGTCCAGAGAAAAGATAAGGCAAGAGTTTCCTTCAGCATAGAAATGAAGTTATCATGGCTTAAACCAAATCTATGCCACAGGAGAGAAACCAATTTTATGGTTTTTTTGGTTTTTTTTAACTTTGCCAACATTGTAGGAAGACAAGCATCTGGAACTGCTTTTAAACTGGCTCCGAACTCTGGTGTGAAAGAACCATTACTCACACAATTCTGAATATTCAAAGTGTTAAATATAACATGAAAACATGAAGCACTTGTTCCTTTTTTGCCTATCTTTTGCTTATCTAGTGTTAAAACCTCAAGTCCAAAAAATTTCTGCTGACATAATCAATTAATGTGATAGTCTTCTGGTGATTAGGGTGTGAATACATAATTTCATTTGTTTTTTTTCCAGCTTTACAATATTCTTTTAAAAGGGGGTGATGAAAGCTGTATTCCAGACTCTGCCAATATGATAATGATCTTGTTTAACGCTTTATTTTCAATTCTTTTCTATTATTCATGAACATAGAATATGTTTTTCCCCTAGCAGCCATAATCTCTATCCTGATCACCGCATAGTCTACCACAAATCCGCATGCCACAACTAGTTTAGACTCCATCACCATGTACTGTATACAAAATTAAGGTTTTTCTCCCCAATGGGTGTTACACTTTATACTTCTTAACAAGTTTACACCATTCTTTCCATGTGAAGAAACCATTTTCTTTTTGTTTATTTGCTAGGTAACATTTCTCTTGAGTCATGGTCCACCCTGACTGAACTAACTGGGTATGTTTATATGGTTTTCTTTAAAAAGGAAAATAGTACGAAAGCAGTTTGCCACAACATTTTCTGAAATGTTTAAAATTTTCAGTTATAGCTTACAGTCTTGGAATTTCCTGGTTGTTTTCAATCATAGTACCAACTAGGTCTGATTACTTAGCGTTTTCTTTTTCTTTTTAATTCAGTCAAAGTCAGTCAGGGGATACCATCATGAAATATGGCACTCTTGGCCATCTCACAGTTCATCCCTCTATTCTTCACATCACTTATGAATACTTTTTAAAGCAATGGTCCCAGTTCAAGTTTCTGAAATGCTCCAGATGTCTTCCTTCTGCCACTAGAAGCACTTTCAGTAGAGAGTAACAAATTACTGAGTCATAAGAGAGTGTCTTCTCTTTGCCCAGGTCTTTGTCAAAAGGTTTATGAAAGTCCAGCTGAACTGAGTCAGCCATATGCATATGCTTATGTTCATGTTTTAACAAATTTAAGACTGCAGTCATATATTAAGTGATCATATTTATGATTTATACATTGATTTATTCAACATATTCCACTCCATTCATTTCCAACAAAGCCTCCCTATGGTGGTTCATAGTATAAATGTAAAAACTGCAAATACATTATAAAGCATCAATCTATTTTAACTATTATAACATCTATAAATAATAATGCTATATAACTAAAAAAGCATTCATGGCTTCAATCCTTCAATACCCTAGTAATTATTTTAAAGTAATATTTTTTTAAAAAAAATTATTGGTTTTTAAAAACAAACATAAACAAACAAAACATAAAAACATCAAACTATCTTCCATATGTGTACATACAGTGTGCCGGTTGGTTTACAAATTGTTTTGTGCTTCCATTTCGTAGTCTTCAATTACAATTACATTGCATATAATCTCATAGTTTCAATCAAAAATTAATGATACCTTAGTATAATTATTAATCAGTCATTTGACTATACTTTTATTCATTCATGTTTTACAAGATAATCATAATTTACTTAGTTTATTTTATAACAGTTCATATTATCATCCCAAATCTATCCTAAAATCATTTAGTAGATATAATAAGAAAGAAGTACATCTTTATATATTTATTATTTTCTAAAAGTCTACATATTTCATTACTGTATTTTATTATCTAACCATTGATAGAAAAGATCCCAAATTTTATAAAATTGTTTATCCTCTTGTTCTCTAATTTCAAATGTCAATCTACTCATTTCAGCACATTCCAATATTTTCTTAATGATTTCCTCCTGTGATGGTATTTTCTCATTTTTCCAGTTTTTAGCAAATAAAATCCTAGCCGCTGTTAATCCTCTAGTTTTTGTATAGATTTGAGTTCACCTTTTTCATTCAATATTTCAGCATATCTAACTGTTCCTTTTTGTATATTATAGGATAAGAAAATGCTTCAATAGTCGATAACCAGACTGGAATTTTCAAATAACATTGTCTTTTAATCTTCTCCCAGTTTAACCACAGAGACTCCCGCATATAATGTCTTCTAAAATACCCCTGTGTTTTAGTTCCTTTATACCATAAAAAAGCATGCCACCCCAACAACAAATCATGTCCTTCTAATGTCAACAATCTAGTATTTCTTAGTGTTATCCATTCCTTAACCTACATCAGATTTGTAGTTTGATAGTATAACTCCCAATTAGGCAAACCAAATCCTCCTCTAATTCTAGCATCTTGCAAAAGTTTTAACTTTATTCTTGCTTTCTTACCTTGCCATATATATTTCAACACAATTTTATTTAGATCTTCAAAGTAATCTTTTCCACGCCTAATTGGAATTGTTTGAAACAAATATAAAATTCTGGGTAATATATTCATCTTGATTGTTGAAATTCTCCCTATTAGTGACAGTTGTAAATTTTCCCATTTCGCCAGATCTAGCTTAAACAAATCTAGATCTGTTTAAGTTTGATATAATTATTCTCTTTTAATGTACTACATCTTGCTGTCAAATATATCCCCAAGTACTTGATCTTATTCGTGACCTGAATTTTCAATAGGTCTGCCAGTTCTTCCTTTTGTCTTAATAGCATATTCTTTGTCAAGATCTTTGTCTTATCTTTATTTATTTTCAAACCAGCCACCTTTCCATATGTCTCTATCTTTTCTATCAATTTTGATGCTGTTTCTAAAGGGTCTTCTAAGATGAAAACCAGATCATCTACAAATGCTTGCAGCTTAAATTCTTCCCTTTTGATTTTCATTCCTTTTATATTCTTTTCATCTCTAATATTTCTGTTTAGCACTTCCAAAGTTAACACAAACAACAAAGGTGATAGTGGGCACCCTTGTCTTGTTCCTTTTCTTATATTGATAGAGTGTCAGTTCTCCCTCTATCATTACCTTTGCTGTTTGCTTATAGTATATAGCTTCTATTGCTTGAATAAATTTTCTAGCAAAACCCATCTGTTCCAACAGTAATAATATGAATCGCCAATTCACGTTATCAAATGCCTTCTGTGCATCTAGAAATATCAGAGCCATTTGTTTTTCAGGATGTGCCTCGTAGTATTCCAAGGTGTCCAAGATTACTCTCATATTGTCTTTAATTTGTCTCTTTGGCAGAAATCCATTTTGTTCAGGATGGATAAAATTATTTAAATATTTTTTAAGTCTTTCTGCCAATATTGAGGCAAAAATTTTATAATCTGCATTTAGTTGAGAAATGGGTCTATAGTTTTTAATTTGTAATGGGTCGGCCTCCTCTTTTGGAATAAGTGTAATATAGGCTTCTGACCATGATTTAGGTATCTTCTTCTTTAACATAACTTCATTCATAACTTCTAGCAATGGAAGATTCAATGATTCTTGTAATGTTTTATAAAATTCTGCCGGAAGTCCATCTGGGCCTGGTGCCTGTCCATTATTTTGCTTCTTGAGTGCTTCAGTTAACTCCATCATCGTTATATTGCTTTCTAACATTGTTTCAGTCTCTTTAGGTATCTGAGGTAAATTAGCATTCTGTAAGTACTGTTTAACTCTTTCCTCATCAATATTCTCTTGCATATATAATTTCCCATAGAAGTCTCGAATGATTTCCTTCTTCTCTTTACTACCATAGCAAACTTGGCCTTGGTCATCTATTAATTGCAATATTTTCCTTGATTCTTTCTCCTTTCTCAATTTGTATGCTAACCATCTACCTGGTTTGTTTGCGTCTTCAAAGTAGTTCTGTTTAGCACCTCTAATTTTCTGTGCTAATTCTTCTTTTTGTATTTGACCCATTTTATGTTTAATTATATCCATTTTTAGCTTGATGTCCTTTTTCTGTGGCATTTTCTGTAGCTCTTTTTCAAGTCTTTTATGCTCATCCTCTAAGGCCTTAGAGGCTAGTCTTTTCATAGTATTCCTTTTCCTTGTATAGTCTATTATTAAGCCTCTAACATATGCCTTCATTGTATCCCATACATTCTGAATTGATGTATCTTCTTTTTTGTTTTCTCTAAAGAAAAAAGCCAATTCTTTCTCCATCCACTGTGTGAAGTCTTTTTCCTTTAAAATAGTATTATTTAACGTCCATCTAGATCAGTGATGGCTAACCTTTTCAGCTTGGTGTGTCAAAAATCGGGAAAAGGTGTAGCCTTCCTCGGGTCGTGTGTCACTTCAAGAAATATCAATAATTTGGTTTATGACGGACTGGGCTGGGGTGATTACACAGGGCTGTGAAACTCGTCTCCCTGGTCTTAGGGCTGCAGGTGCAGGATGTGGGGATCGGAAGGCCACCTTACAGGGCTGTGAACCTCATGGATCTCCTTTCCTCCTGTAGCGTTCCTGAGGTAATGAAACTGACAAACCTCAGTTTATGGCGGTTAAAACTGGTTCTCTGCTGCAAAGATCTTGCGGCAGCGGTGACACCACGCCTCCACGCAACAAGCAGGGAGCAGGGATTGGAGCAGAGCACAGGCAGCCTCTAAATGTGCAGGTTTTCCCCACACCAACAGGCGTGTCAGTCAAAGCGCCTCAGCATGTCACAAGTGACACACGTGTCATAGGTTAGCCATCACTGATCTAGATCTTCTTTTTTGTCCTTTCCATTTAATTGTCATTGGATTGTGATCTGCCAGGTACTTGTTTCAATATTTATTTCTTGAATATTAGTTATTAATTCTGTTGATATCCATATCATATCTATTCTGGACCATGATAAGTGTCTATTTGAATAGGTGTATTGTTTAGTTTTAGCATTTCTTTCTCTCCATGTATCTTTTAAGTTTATTTCATCTACCATTTTAAAAAAAGATTTAGGGAGAGTCTTTCTGTTTTGCTTTATTGTTTTCTGTGCTGTGTAGTCCAGTTTATTGTCTACAATTCCATTAAAATCTCCCTTCATAACTATATTAGCATAATCCAGTTCAATTATTTTCATATGTAATTTTTTGTAGAATTCTTCTTGTTTGTCATTTGGAGCATAGACTGCAATCAGGAGTGTTTTCGTATTATTGTCCATTATTTCCACCATTAGTATTCTTCCATCATCATCGGTATAAATAAATTTTGCTGGGGTGGTCTCTTTAATATATAAAACCACTCCTCTTTTCTTACATTGTGTCAAAGAAGTAAATATTTTCCCTAATTTTGGCTGTATCAACAATTGTTCATATTGTTTTTTAATATGTACTTCTTGTAGACAAATTATATCAAATTTTAATTTCTCTAATCTATGAAAGGTTTTCCTTCTTTTAACGGCTGAGTTAAGTCCATTTATATTAATTGTAATCAATTTTTTCTCTTCCATGGTTATATTTTGTAGTTAAGTTTAGCAGCTCTCATAGATCTTAGTTCATGTTGTTCTTTGGCTTCCACCTTTCCACCTACTGCACCTTCTTCTTTTTCAGTCGCCATTTGGGAGTCCTCTTGGAATTCAATTAGTGAGATCTCTTTTTCTGCCTCTTCCTCTTTCCCTCCAAAAAATTCTGTATAAAATAATTCCGCTTTCTCAATTGAATCAATTCTATGTCTCTGTTCTTGCCATGTGAACATTAAACCTTCTGGAATCAGCCATCTATAATTCACCTCTTTTTTAAGTAGCATTTTAGTCAGGAATCGGTATTCTCTTCTCATCTCTCTCACTCTTCTGGGTATTTGTTTCAAGACCACAATCTCCTTGTCTTTATATTTCAATGTTTTCTCTTTTGCCACTTGCAATATTTGCGTTTTAATGGCTTTCTTTGTAAATCTAATGTGAACTTCTCTTGGTAAGCTATTTCTCATCGCATATCTTGTGAAAACTCGATAAACCTCATCTATTCCATCCATCATCTTCTCTTGAGTTATTTCCAAGGCTTCAGCCAGTATTTCTATCATTATCTCAGCTAAGTTTTGTCCTTTTTCTTCCTCTACGTTTTGGAATCTAAGATAGAATTCTGATCTATCCATCTCCCATCTCAACATACCACTTTTATCTTGTTCAACCACCGTTAATCTATTATCAATATCTCCAATCTTCTTGTCTCTTTGTTTATCTTCTTCTTCAATTTTTTGGAATCTCTCATCATACTTCAACATCATTTGTTGGATGTTCTCCACTTTTTCATCAGTTTTCCCTGTTCTTTGTTCAATGTTCTCTGTTCTTTGTTCAATGTTCTCTGTTCTTTGTTCAATGTTCTCTATTCTCTTTTCAATATTCTCTGATCTTGCTTGAATATTTTGAATTCCTTGCATAATCATCTGCAGAGTCACTTTTTCTTGTTCTTTTTCTTGCTTTAACATAGTCTGTATTGAACGTTGTCCTCCAGATGGTGGAGAGGAAGAAGTAGAAGTTGAAGAACCAGGAGCTGTAAATTTCCTACTCATTTTAAGCAATTCAAAATCTTCAGGTTCTTCTAAACCTTAATCCAATTGTGAAGTAACCAATTATAGTTCAAAATAAAAATAGTAGAAAAAAGACGCCAAATAATAATGATAAAGAAAAAAGAAAAAAAAGGGAGGACAAAATGTCTTCAGGTTCTTGTATACCTTAATCCAATCAATAGTTAGATGAAGAAAAAGGCTTGAGAAAAGAAAAGAAAAAAGAAAAAAAAAGGAAAAGGAAAAATTCTTCAGGTTCTTCAACACCTTAATCCAATTGAAAGGTCTCAAATAGAAAAGAGTGCATAAGAATAAACCAGAAAGGTAGATGAAAAAACAAAAATACCAGGAAAGGGGAAAAAAAGGCTATAAAGGCTTTCCCTTTAAAATAAAAAGCAAACGTAGAGATTGGACTTCCAAAGAAAAAAAGAAAAACAAAGACAAGCTCCAACAAAGCCAAAAACCCAAATAGTTATTACAAGAAAAAAAAAGATAAAATAAAATACAATAAAGCTGGTGAGGAGGGATAGCACAACTTAGAAAAAGTAAAAAGAGCACACTGCACTTTGTTTAATTATCCAAGGCTCTTATTATAGCTCTCTTCTCCAAAAACTTATCACCTTTTTTCCCCCTAGGTTTCAACACCAGACTCCAGCTGTTGATAGAAACCCAGAAGAGCACCTGCAATAATACTCTCCCATGCTCTTCCCTCTATCTTATCAAATAGCAATGTCCTTGAAAAAGAGTCTCAGTTCTTTCTTTCTCAGCTTTGTCTGGTCACAGGGAAATAGAATATTTTCAAGCCTCTAGTTGGCAGTGTTACAAAGTTTGTTTGCTCTCACTTTCCCCCTCCTTTTCCAAGCAAGATATAATAAAAATTAATAATAATTAAAAAAAGATATTTTTTTAAAAAAGAAATAACTAAAGGGTGTGGTAATATAACCTATTGATCATTTTATCATTTTCTGTAAGGCCTTTGTATAACTAGCAGTAAGTCTAGGAAGATGTGGGCATTCTTGGTGGGGGTAGGAGTATCTTTGCTCAGAGTGCCTCATTCTGTTTTGATTCTGCCAGTTTAGAAGGAATAGGAAAATGGGTGAAAGTTCAAGGTACAAGATACACAGTTGTGCTTTCTCATGGGACTTTCCAAACTTTCCCATGAGACTTTCCGTGGCTGTATGATCTCACCCTAGCAAGGTAACATCTGGGACTTTCCAAGATTGTGTGTTCTCATGCTGGTGAAGTAATCTCCTGT
The DNA here is from genome assembly GCF_049901735.1 of Notechis scutatus. NCBI lineage: Eukaryota > Metazoa > Chordata > Lepidosauria > Squamata > Elapidae > Notechis > Notechis scutatus. The sequence continues at coordinate 53,273,477 of NC_142014.1, forward strand.
TGAGGTCATTGTTTTCTGAATATGCATACTGTATATTTTGCTTGTGTGTTTTCTCAATAAATACTGCTACCTGAGTTCTCTCAGAGTTGGCATTTTTTCTCAGAGACAGTTCCCTGTGTCTCATTTCAATGTCAAACCACCATAAAGGGAGCCTCTAGCCTAAAATATTACAAAATCAAAAAGGAGAAAAAAAATAGATGTAAATGAAAAAAACAGTCCAGTTTCAAAATACAAGATCATGTACAGAAAATCCAGCAATGAGAAAAAAAACACATTACTTTGACATTCCTGTTTAAAATCACCGCTTAATCACTTCTGTCAAAACTTTTACAGATTCTTTCTTTTCCTTAGGGTGTCCTTTCAGATCTTAGAATAAAAAAAAAGTTCTCACCAAACCGGCACACTCTCTCTTTCTGTTCTTTTCCATTTCGGAGCTGTCCCAACTTCAGCAGCTTTAATGGCTGCCTCTTTGTTGCTGGCAAGAAGAGCTTCTCCTGGATCTACCAGGGACTTTGCAGTATCCCTGGGATTAACAGGATGCACTCTTCACTTTCACCGTCTCTTCGGGATAGTTTAGATCCGATAGGACCGTCCAGGAGCAAAGATATTGGCAGCGATCTCAGACCTCCAAGATCGCATGCCGTATCGCCGCAACGCCAGCTCCGCCCTCTAAAGTAATATATTTTTGATGGGAAGGGTTGGGCTTAAAAATAGGTTTTTACTTTAGAGCAAGCCAGGGAAAAACCATGATCTAAATTTCTAGTAAGAAGGGATTCCAAAAATCTACTTCCACCTCTGATAAAACTTGCTCTTAATTGATTCTAAAGGAGTCTCCCTTTGGATTAGAACCACCAAGAAACCACAGAGGATGATCAAAGATAGCCATTCCACCAGATATGCCGGCTCCAGGCCATAAGAGTTGTATGTATCAACAGGCATTTTGAAGTTTATAGATAGGGAAACCTGTATGAACTCAGGCCATTATAATTGATTTAATATACCATGTTTTTATAGCGTGGATTAGTGAGATGTTCAAGAAAGCAAAGTGGTAATTTCTAGTAAAATCCATTTGTAGTTAAAATGTTCCATTGCTTACCATTGTTTTTGATTTAGGGTGATGGTGGAACACCATGCTGACACGAATACTGTTTAATTACACACACATGCCCACACATACACAGAGTTGCATAATATTTAACAAAACTGGGATTAACGAAGTAATATTTTTCCAATTACAGTGCCATCTCCTATAGCCCTTTGGGTAGTTTTTGGAAGCACAATTGGCCAATGGGAAGAAGGTGCAATGGGAAGAAAGTGCTGAGCCTTGGTCCTAACTCAATGGCAAAAAGATACAAGCGATGAGAATTTCACAAGATGAGAGCATGAGGCTACTTCAGCTATGAGTACAGCCATAACTCAAGATCATTAAATCCAGGGTAAATCACAATCACAGCTGTGCCTATTTGCCTCTCCCTTCTTTATTTCATTAAGCTTTCCTTGTTTGTGAGGAGGGAGGTGACTGGTTTTATAGCCAGTGTTCAGCTGTGCTATGTCAACCCTGAAGTGAACATCGTTGAAACCATCTTGAACTTGGAGGCTTCAGGGTTGCCACACAACAGAGAGAGGGGGGGAAATAGTTAGATGGGGTTTTGTAGCCAAAACAATAAAACTTTCCTGTGGGAACCAAGGACATTCTCAAAGGTGGCTGGCTAGAGGAGGAGCCCAGTAACCAAGCAACCGGCCAGCATCAGGATTGTACAACATGACCAGTGACTTTTAGAGTCGGCTTTCACCAGTCGTGCCTATACGATGTATCCAATAAAACTGTTCTTTGAGGAATTTGACTGCCTTGGAGTTCTACTTTGTATGGGTGCATTACTTGGAACCCTGGCATGCTATCCTCAAATTGGTCAGGTGTGGGACCCCCACTCTTCTTTCATCGGTCCCTCATCCCATTCCACTCCAAGCTGACAAAATTCCTTAACAAAATTCCATCCCTTCGGTAGAAAGAAAACAAAAGCTTGTCAGCAGTCTACTTTACTACCTTTCTTCATAATCAATCTAGGTTTTTCCTGTGAACCGAATGCAGGCTGTTTTAAACCTAGGCAGGTGGTGGATTGAAAGGCTAGGTGACTATCATGCCTGAAGGGTGAAAATAAAAAATTCCAGGAACTAAGGAGGGGGAAAAAAAGAGTTGAGTTTGCAATGCTCTCCCCCATGCAAGGCAAAGAACAAACATCTTTTTATGTTCACTGCTACAAGCATAGCAGAAATAGTATCAAGAAGAAGTGGTAAAATAGTTTTTAGGAATTAGGAAAATATTCCAAAATAAATTATCCCGGAAAAGTCTATATAGTTGCTAAAAGTTGACACCAGCTTTATGGCACATTGATTGATCTGCTGGGTGGAGGAAAGGGCAATGTCATTTCTACTAATGGGACATATTTCCACCCTACATGAAAATTGGGAAAGATTAGAAGTAGTGAGTGTTCTGCCCTTTTGCTTCTTTACCTCCACTCTATTTTGGCTTACTCTGGCTGTCACTGACATCTTTATTTCTGCAGTTGAAACAGAAAAAATATGTCAGGTCTGCAAGCTTTGAATAGATTCTCAACATGGGGGAGGTATGAGGTGACAACTCATAATTTTAAGTAAGGATAGCCAAAAACTGAGAATTAGGAAATTTAAAATCTAATACAGTTGAACCCTGAATCTAATACAGGGTGAGGAAACAGACAATTAGCTTTATAATACAAATTCCATTCTCTTGTAGATTGGGTGTTTGCAGCCTCCCACCCCCAGCACCTTGAATTCATGCTACTGAAACTGGCAACAAAAAAACCTCATTTCATATGATTTAAAAAAAACACCAAATGGCTACAGAAGAGTTCAAACAGCCTTTTCATCTACAATCACAAGAGGATTTCTAATCCTTCATTTGTCAATAAATACTGTTGTATAAAGTGCTTCTACTTAAAGCTCATATATACAATTGCTTTGTTGGATTAAAGAAATTAAAGAGTCTAGGTAATATTGGTTTCCTTTTGTAACTTTCCTGTTTCTGCCCCACGTTTTCCAACTTTAAGTTTTCAGGGGAGGAGGGGGAACCAACCATGTCAATCAATCAATCAGAATAAAGATGGAAGGGACTTAGAGGTAATAGATAATAGATCATCAGAGTTGGAAGGGACCTTGTAGGTCATTTAGTCCAACTCCCCCGCCTAAGCGGGAGACCCTACACCATTTCTGACACATGGCTGTCCAATCTCTTCTTGAAAGTCTCAAGTGATGGCGCTCCCACAACTTCCGAGGGCAAGCTGTTCCATTGGTTGATTGTTCTCACTGTCAGAAAGTTTCTCCTTATTTCCAGGTTGAATCTCTCCTTGTTCAGTTTCCATCCATTATTCCTTGTCTGGCCTACAGGCATTTTCATAAATAGCTTGACCCCTTCCTGTCTGTGGCAGCCCCTCAAATATTGGAAGACTGCTGTCATATCTCCACTGGTCCTTCTCTTCACTAGATTAGCCAAGCCCAGTTCCTGTAACTATTCTTTGTATGCTTTAGTCTCCAGTCCCCTAATCATCCTGGTTGCTCTTCTCTGTACTTTTTCTAGAGTCTCAACATCTTTTTTATAATGTGGTGAACAAAACTGGATGCAGTACTCTAGGTGTGGTCTTACTAAGGCTTTATAGAGTGGTATTAGTACCTCCCTTGATCTTGATTGCATTCCTTTGTTAATACAATTTAGGATTGCATTAGCTTTTTTGGCTGCTGCTGCACACTGCTGGCTCATATTTAGCTGGTTGTCCAAGACTCCAAGATCCTTCTCACAGTTACTGCTATTGAGCCTGGTTTCATCTTGTCTATATGTGTCCTTTTGGTTTTTCTTGCCTAAGTGTAGGACTTTACTTTGCTCTACATTGAATTTTACTTTATTAGATATGGCCCAGTGTTCTAGTCTGTCAAGATCCATCTGGATCTTGAGCCTATCTTCTTGGGTGTTAGCTATTCCTGCCAGCTTAGTATCATCTGTAAATCTGGTAAGTTCCCTCATCTAAGTCCCTCATCTAAGTCATTAATGAAGATATTGAAGAGTACTGGGCCTAAGATGGAACCTTGTGGCACCCCACTGCTTACTTCCCTCCATGTAGACTTGGACCCATTAAGGACTATTCGTTGAGTACGGTTTGTCAGCCAGTTGTGAGTCCATCTAGTGGCGGTGCTATCTATTCCACTTTTTTCTAGCTTACTAAGAAGTAGGTTGTGGTCTACTTTGTCAAATGCCTTGCTGAAATCTAAATATAATTATGTCCACAGTATTTTGCTGGTCTGCTAATTTAGTCACTATGTTGAAGAATGAAATAAGATTGGTTTGGCATGATCTGTTTTTAAAAAACCTGTGCTGACTGCTAGTTATTACTTTACTCGTTTCTAGATGTTGGCAGATCTGTAGGTCTTCTACTCCAACTCCCTGCTCAATCAGGAGACCCTATACCGTTTCAGACAAGTGACTGTTCAGTCTGTTGTTAAAAACCTCCAGTGATGAAGCACTCACAACTTCTGAAGGCCAGCTGTTCCACTGGTTAATTGTCCTCACTGTTTGGTAGTTTCTCCTTAGTTCCAGGTTGCTTCTCTCCTTGATTAGTTTCCATCCAGTGTTTCTTGTCCTGCCTACAGGTGCTTTGGTAAAAAAAGTTGATCCCTTCCTCTTTGTGGCAACTCTCAAATATTGGAATACCGCTGTCATGTCATCCCTAGTGCTTCTTTTCTCTAGGCTAGCCAAACCCAAATCCTGCAACCATTCTTCACATCTTCTTTACACTTTTTCTAAAGTCTCAGCATCTTTTTTGGAATGTGATGACCAAAACTGGATACAGTATTCCAGGTATGGCCTTACTAAGTGTTACTAATACTTATAAGTGTTACTAATACTTCACATAATTTTGATTCTATGCCTTTGTTTATAGAACCAAGGATTGTATTAGTGGTTTTGGCTGCTGCCGCACACGGCTGGCTCATATTTAAGTGAAGGTCCACTAGGACTCCAAGGTCCCTTTCACAGTTATTGTTTTTGAGCCAGGTTTTGCCTAATCTTTCATTTTTCCTGCCTAAATTTTCCTGCCTTGCTTTTCTCTACATTAAATTTCAAGTTGTTGGAGAAGGTCCGTTGTTCAAGTCTGTCAAGATCTTTTTGGATCCTGAGCTTGTCTTCTGGGGTGTTGGCTATTCCTACCAGCTTAATATCACCTGCAGATTTGCTGAGTTCCATCATCTAAGTCATTTATGAAGATATTGAAGACAGAACCCTGTGGCACCCCACTGCTTATTTCTCTCCATGTAGATGTACAACCATTAAGGATTACTTATTGAGTATGGTTTGTCAGCCAGTTACTAATCCATCTGGTGGTGATGCTATCCTACATTTTTCTAGCATACCAAGAAGTAGGTTGTGGTCTACTTTGTTGAATGCCTTGCTGAAGTCTAGGTATACTATGTCCACAGCATTTCACTGGTCTACTACAGAAATTTAGTCACTTTGTCAAAGAATGAAATAAGATAGGTTTGGCATTATCTCTTTTTAACAAAGCCGTGTTGGCTTTTAGTTATAACTTTATTTGTTTCTAGATGTTCGCAGATCTATTTTTTGATTATCTTTTACAGTATCTTCCCAGGTATTGATGTTAGGCTGATTGGTCTGTAGTTTCCTGGGTCTGTTCCCCCCGCCTTTTTTTTTTAAATGGGAACCACATCAGCTCCTTTCCAATCCTTAGGTAATTTCCTGATGTTCTAGGATTTTTGAAAGATATGATTTAATGGTTCTGAGATAATATCTGCCAGCTCCTTCAGAACTCTGGGATGTAAATCATCATGTCCCGGTGATTTATAGTCATCAAGATCAGATAAGTGTTCTTTAATTATTTTCTTGATTATTTTAATTTTTATTTCTAGTCTGTCTTTAACAGTTAGGTTTTTGGTAGGTTGGGCTATTTTGGTTTTTTTTGCATGAAGACTGATGCAAAAAATGAGTTAAGCAGCTCTGCTTTCTCTCTACTATCTGTTACTTCCTTGCCATCTTCTCTCTTAAGTGGACCTACTGTTTCCTTGCCTTTTTTCTTGTTATTTATATGTTGAAAGAAATGTTTCTTTATTATTTTTTATTTTTGTTGCAAATCTTTGTTCACTGTGAGCCTTAGCTTTCTTGACTTCATCTTTGCAGATTTGGACTATATGCTGGTATTCTTTCTTAGTAATGTGTCCCTCTTTCCATTTTTTGTACTTGTCCTTTTTGTTTTTCAATTTATCAGAGAGATCTTTGTGCAACAATGCTGGTTTCTTCTTGGATTTCTTGTTCTTCTTTTTCAGTGGTATTGTACTCTACTGGGCTTCTATGGTCATATTTTTCAGAGTTTCCTATGCTATTTCCATCTTATGGAAGAAAATATGCAATAGTTATCAAATAGCTTTGGATTGTTACTGTGAAAAGTTCTCTTGCTTGAAAGACCCCAAATCACCAAGTACCTTTCATTTTCAAAAGCAGCTTTGCAGCACATCAGTTATGGCCAAGCTTTTTGATGTGCTGCATAAACAGGCAGTGCAAATATTGGGAAGACCTGTGCAGTCAAACAACAGTGATTTCACATAAACAATACTTTGTGTGAAATGCCTCTTGAGAAGTGGGAGTGTTACGCTGGCAGAGAGAGTCATGTGAGGTGGCAAAATGATTGCTCCAATTTGCTGTCTTGCAAAATCAAATTGTAGCAGATTGTTCTGTTTTACTCCTGCATGAGTGCTGAAAAAACAAGGATACATTGCAAACATCATATTGTAATACATGAGTAAAAATGAAATGTTAAACAAATGAATTAAATATACAACCCTCAAGACTAGCTGTGTCACCCTACATAATGGTAGGCCTGATCTACAGAAGTACATGAGTACAGCTATGTAGAGATCTGAATTTGAAGAGGAAAATATCAAGGACAGGGGTCCCCAAACTTGGCAACTTTAAGACTTGTGGACTTCAACTCCCAGAATTCCTCAGCGAGCAGCTGGCTGAGGAATTCTGAGAGTTGAAGTCCACAAGTTTTAAAGTTGCTAAGTTTGGAGACCTCTGATCTAGAGCACTCATGTAGCATCTGTTGGTAACATCCTGAAGAAGTAGTGCCTGTTCTTGGGCTCCTAAAGCAACTGTTGTGCAATTCCAAGGATATATCCATTTGGTTTATAGAGATATTTTCAAATGCTACATGTGGGCACAGTTGTATTATTTCTACTTCTAAATCTGGGTTTCTGCACATAATAAGTAGAGAGTGACCTGGGTTTTACTTCTCACTACTACAGTCTAACTCTCCTTTGTTGACACAGTACATCAAGCCATAAATCATACAGTGCAGTAAGTGAAAGGAAAGAAAACGTGTTTTGAATGAGATGAGTGTTCAAGGGCTGTGCATTTGACAGTGGTTTTGCATATCATCCTAAGTCACAGTCTGTTTTAACCATGGCTTAACAAGACATTATGGCATGGTTCACATACGAGGCTGGGTCTTGTATCTTTTGCTAAGCCAAAAGCAAAAGAGCCATATAGAGTAGCATAACACCTCTACATCTATAAGTGGGAATACCAGATGAACTTTATCAACTCATCCCAGTAAATGATTACACTGCAAATTTCCATAATTAGAACAGTCCGATTAAAAAACTTAATCAGTGATTCTAGCTAAAATGAAGGTCTTTCTATGCCCTCTCATGTGTTCTACGTTTGATTGACTCAAAAAGACAGACTGTAGATGATTATCTGAAGATTCTGATGGAGATTTCACTTTTCATCTTATGCTTTCTGTCCTCTTAGCTGCTTCCCCAGAAACAGTGGTATAGCTTCTGCAGCCACAAAATTTGCAGGCTGTGATGTTCAGGGAAGAGGTTAGAAGCCTCTCTTATTTCTCCAAGTTGCCACCCAGGATACACCCAGGATGTTGCTTGAGATATAAGTCCATAGCCTGATTTTCTGTTCTGCTGTTCTGATTTTCTGTTGCAACTGGGGGAGGCTGTGTCTTTGTGAACTTTACCTTTGCCACATGTCAATTGTGTCATCGAGTAGGCCTTGGTGAGCCTCTTTAGCTTGTCTGACTTTTCTTCCTCCTTCCCTTTACCATGTGGGCTGATCGTGGCTCAAACTTTTAATTCAGATGGTAATTGAAATAATAATACGGGCAGAACCCTTCTGTCTCTGAAACTGCAGCTGGCTTTATGGAGCTATGAATAGCTCTGAGTCACGCTCTGAAGATGGTTCTGCTTCCAATCGTTTGTTTTGTTTTGGGGGTGGGCTTTTTTTGGTACTTTTCTAATGACTATTAACGAAAAGAAAGGGGGGAAATCATACCCTCTTCTTTCCTCAATGTATCCAATTAGAGATGTGTTAATAAAATTGCTATTTAAGCATAATGGCATGAGATAACCTAAAGAGATCAGTCTATTGATAACGACTGTAAGGACAGATGGAGACTGTTGGCCTAGATTTGGTATATTTATAATTATTTTTTAAAACACACATTTGGTTACATTCCCCTCTATGTACCTTTTATATGCTACTTGGCTGAACAAACCAAGACCCTGGTTTACCAAATGCTTGGCATTTTTTGATAGATTTATTTATTTGTATCTTGCCATCTTCCCAAACCGTTGAAACAGCAATAGCAATAGCAATAGCATTTAGACTTCTATTCACAGTTCTTTACAGCTTCACAGTGCTTTACAGCTAAGTGGTTTGCAGAGTCAGCATATTGTCTCCAAAAATCTGGGTACTTATTTTACTGACCTTGGAAGGATGGAAGGCTGTGTAACCTTGAGCTGCTGAGAATCGAACTGCCAAACTGCTGGCAGTTGGCTGTCAGCAGAATTAGCCTGCAATACTGTATTCTAACTACTGCACCACCATGGTTGATTTTCCCCAGTTTGTCAGGGAAGCTGGGACTGTAACACCTGGAATTCTTAGCTAACATAAGAATTCTGGGAGACGTAATCCAAACAACAGCTCAAGGCTACCATGTTGGGCAAGATGGAGATCTGTTCAGTGGTACTGTGTTCATAGACTAACAGACTGGGAAACTGTTATTTATACTATAGTAATAACACTGGGCAAACATTGGGATTGAAATTTCTGTGAAAACTGCTTAAAAACTACACCCTACCAAATGTAGAATTCACAGATATGCCTCTTCATTGCTTCCCCCCCACACTATATTATTATTGTATTAATAAAAGTTGATTTAATTACTGTATCTAATTACTGTTCTACCAACCTGCCTCAACCAGTTCTATTATATAAACTCTAAAGAATTCTTAGAGATTTTACTACTCTAGATCTTAATTCTATCCCATTGTTTGAATGCCAGCACCCACTAACATTCAAATGAGCCACGGTAATAGTTAAGGCACTGGACTAGAAATTGGAAGATTATGAGTTTTAATCTTCTCATCAGCATGAAAATCAGCTTTGGGAAAAATGTCTATGGAGATTCTCAATCGTTCAGATTATGGGTTTCCAAAAGGTGCTTTGCCTTTTCTTGTTTTTTTTTCCAGAACTGAAGAAGTTATTGGATAAGAAGTGAAATGTTTTCAAGGGGAAAACCAAGAAAATCCAGTTGCCTTTTGGAAAAGCACATTTGGGAGAGTTATCCCCACTCTGACTCATTATTCTGAGGAAAATAGAAAATGGTGGTATAATGTACACTGCCTAGTGTTCATTATATTTTATTTTACAATTATTTTACAATTTAGATCAAATTAATAAAAAAAACAGAAGCATCATTTTAATGGCATGTGTTTGGTTACTGTATTTTCACTCTAAAAAGGATGAGATTTAATTATCAGAGTCTGGAGAAGGAATGCAACTTAGTGTGGAATAACAACATGAGCTGGAAAGAAAAAAACAAAACAAAGGCACTATTACAGAAAAGCAAGGGAATAGAGAATACCATGTAAAAACTGTTTCTAGTCAGACAGATTTAACCTAAGCCTCTTCTAGATCAAAAGTAAACTCTTTCAAAGCAGCATCTAAGTTTAACTTCAGTCTGCAGTTCAGTGGTGGGATTCAAAAAATTTTACTACCAGGTCTGTGGGCGGTGCCTGGTGGACGTGGCAGGGGAAGGATAGTGTAAAATCTCCAGTCAGAGATGGTATTTTCCGGTTCTTCGGACTACTCAAAATTTCTGCTACCGGTTCTCCAGAACTGGTCAGAATCTGCTGAATACCACCTCTGCTGCAGTTGTATCAGCCAAAATCAATATTTGAATATATATGCCAAATACTGTATGTTCCTTCTTCCTTTGGACTTACTTCCAAATAAACTTAAAAATGATTCTCTCTCTTGGGAATCCTCAAAAATGTGGGATGGTTGGAATCTAGAGATCTCTATTAAATTGGTATTCTCAGCTGAACATTTCCAAGGATAGGGGTAAAGAGGAAATGACCCACAGCAGTTCAACTCACATAAAAGTGGTTTCAAAGGGGGAGAGAGAGAGAGAGGGAGGGAGGGAGGGAGGGAGGGGAGAGAGAGAGAGAGAGAGAGAGAGAGAGCGCAGTTTCTGAAACCTGTATTAAATCAGGTTTCACCTACCTGTCAGTATCAGATATTCTAAATAGGCCAGTATTCTAGGTTATTAGTTCTTGAGATAGGGAAGGGATGGTAATTTATTCAAGGTTAAAAGAATTGAGGATATGATCATATTACAAGTGGTCTCAGCACTCCACTTCAGAATTTCAGCTAGCAGAAAAATGTTGTGAGAGCTATTCTAATTATACATTTCTCTCCAGCCTGTGAAGTCACAAAATGAAGCACTGACAGTTGATGACATCATAGATCATGGTAACTTCTGCTTCCTCCACTGTTAAAGAGACACATACCTACAAGGATTAAATTCAGATGCTTCAATAGGCCCTTAAATAGTAGTGAAGCCAACACCACTGGCTCTACATTCGACAGGGCTGGTTTAACCAGTGGAGAAGAACTGGGAGCTATCTTGGGGCTATCTTGGGAAGAATGCAAATGTTCTAGATGTCAGTTGTCTGTCCAAAATGCCACGGCCACCTCTTGCTGGCTGCTCACATACCCGAGCCCTAAAAGATGATGAAGAGGAAATCCAGCCCTGTTATCACCATCATGTTCCAACTACTCCAGGAGACCATGTCAAGAATCATAGCAGCTCTGGAGACAATCAGATGAAAAATTCAAATGACCCACCTGCATCTTCCTTAAAAGGGTTGGTAAAAAACAAAACCCGTGGTACATCAAGACAACATGAAGGAAAAAACAGAAATAATAAGAAGAAAGTGTCCAGGCAGAACCTTGTCCTTGAAGAAGTGTCTCTGTCTCCAGAATCATTAGGCTTGAGTTTGGAGTTTCAGGAGCCACTATACAAAGAGGCAACAGTTTCTACCCATTTATCAGATGATGATGATGATTGGAGAGAAAAATTCCCACCCTCTTCCTATGATAAAACACATTTATCCAGGATCTGTAATGTTACCCAGTGTGATCCTTTTGATTACAATTCAGCAATTCTTTCAGGAATGGAATCTTTCTCTTCATGGCCATTCAATGATAATGACCCATGCATTGGGTGCCCTTCGCATGCCAAAGTCACAGAAAGCTATACTTCCCACGAAGAACCTATTGAAGAAGTGGATTTTGTGTCCTCACAGTTGAGTTATCAAGAACTTAAAGAGGAAAACTCCATGCTGAGGAGAAAGATCAAAAGAATACAGAACTTCTCTGAAAGTCAGACCCAGATGGTACGAAACCTTGAGAGGACGCTGCAAGCCACTATGAATAAGGAGGAGAAAGAAGCTCAAGATTTGGAAGCACTGATGCAGCAGGCAGAGCAGAATCTTCAGTGTATGACCCAAAGAGCTCTGAAGGCAGAAAGCAATATTGAGAAGATGAAACAAGAAATGGCCTTCCTTCAGGCCGAGTTGACCTGCTACAAAGTAGAGAATGAAAGCCTGCGATCAGGCCAATCTACTAATATGGGGGCAGTGAAACAGCATGTGGACATCGCTTTGCAAAATCTTCTTAGAGTCACCAACCATGCTCATGCTACAATTCATCAGTTGGTCTTTGGTGCAGAAACACTGGCACTTGTTGCTGACCTGCTTAAATCTGTGGGTAGAATGTCAGAAGTTGAAAAGGAAGAAGAGACCAGACTAACTTAGGGGGACTCTCTTGCCTATGAGTGTAATGCTCCTGTAGTGCTCTTGGGGCTTAAACCTTTTGCTCTCGTAATGTATGGCTTCAAATAAGTAACCTTTCTCTTTTCCCCAGAAGTACTTTTATTACATAATGGAATATTAATTTCATACTTTAATGCCTTGGCTGCTCTTTCAAAGCTACATTGTACAAAATGTATAGATCCCAGGACTTCTTTCGGTTGAGTGTTCCAAACGGAGAGTTAGCATCAAAGTTAATGTGTTTTGAAAATATGTGGGTTTTTTTCTTTTCTTAACCGAATAGTTGCTGAAAGAAAAAGGGCTGAGACATCCAAATTGGCATTATGGTACTGGAGGGTGGGCTTTGTAGTCCTAGTCTTCAATCCTACTTTCCACTCCTACCTTCCATAGTTTATGTTTATAAAGAGCATAGTAAGAAATGGGAGGAAAGACATTTCTAATGAGAAAGAGCCTTCTTTTCAGGATATTGCACTAATATTAAAAAGCGTGGTTAGAATGCAGTATTGCATGCTAATTTTGCTGACTGTCAGCAGTTCGATTCTCATCGGCTCAAGGTTGATTCAGCCTTCCATCCTTCCGAGGTCGGTAAAATGAGGACCCAGATTGTGTGGGGCAATATGCTGACTCTGTAACTCTGTTAGAGGGCTATAAAGCCCCGTGAAGTGGTATATAAGTCTAAGTGCTATTGCTATTACAAATGCAGAATCTACACTGGAGTCCTTTTCCTTCTGGGCTTAACAACCCTAATTGTTTCCAGGAATTCCATTGCTAGGGGAAGTGGTCATTAGGCAAAATATACTGTAACTGCACTACTTAGTGACAGCAGTCCTGGTACTCCTTGTGGCAGTCACTAAGCCAGGACCTCATGCTTCTCCTGCTTCACATTTGCCTTCAACTTCCACCCATCTATTTCCCCCCACCCATCTCTGTCCCTTTGGCTGCCCTGCACTCCACCACCCATTGCCCTGCACTCTGCCATTCTTGATGCCCCCACCACCCTGCACGTCCCTGCCCCTACTGCCCCCAGCTGTCCTTTGCTGTCTTCTTCCAGCTGCTGCTGCTGCTGCTGAGATATGCTCAGCTTAGCCCTTTGCAAGGCCTTGGGAAAGTTGTGTGAGGCCAGCAGCTTGCTCACAAAGGGCAAAGCCAAGTCTGCCTCATCAGCAGTAGGAGGAAAAAAAATGGCAAATGTCAACTTGGGGCAGAAGGATTGGTGGAGCAGTGGACTGTAGGACAGAATAGGGGGCAGCAGAGTGGAAGGCAGCAAAAAGAGGAAAGATGGAGGGGAGATAGTGGGAGGTGGGAATTGAAGTATATGCTGCAGTCGGAAATGTGGGCAGACTGTTAAGTGCCTGTATTTCGATCACATGACCAAGGGACTGCTGCAATGGCCATAACTTTGAGGGGCAGTCATGAATACCATTTGTTGGGTGCTGTTGTAATTTTGTATGATTGCTGAACAAAAGGTCATTGAGCAAGGACTACCTGTATTATGCAATGTACTCTGTATGTATGGTACGACATGTCATTATTTATTATTTCTTTCACAGTTTTTAAATACCATTCTAATTAGTATAGACTGGACAGGGTACAACCGAAATCTCTACTAATCCCCCATATAAAACAAAAACAATTGTGTCATTAAGTTATTCAATTACTTCTAACTCTTTGTAGGAGGAGAATCAGGCTAGTCTGACTTTCAAATTTTTCTGAGCTACCAGATTCCTGCTCCCCCCCCCCCCACCTGATCAATAATATTTTACTAGGAATTGTTTGGCAATAATTGCTTCTGTTAGGTCTTATAACAGAATTAACCAAAGGGAACATGTTTTTGTAACAGGACATGGTTGTGTTGCCTAAGATAGTACCTAGCCACATTGTCTTCTTTTTTCTAATCATTGGTTCTTCACCAGTGATTCCATTCTTCACATTATGTCCCTATTTAAGTTGTAGCTTCATTATTAAGGCTTCCAGTAAGCAGTCTTGTGTTATGCTTTTTAGAACTGAATGATTTGTTGTTCCTGCATCTAAGGCATCCTTAACAATTTCCAATATATAATCATGTGGTAAACACCAAATCCCAAAACGTAGTATTAGAACACGCCATACAAAGGAAATAGTGGCTTTAAGTAGCAGATGTGATACAAAGTTGTACATCATGTGACTTACCTTTGCTCCCTGAAGTGTAACATAGAATGATCCCATCACTAGTGGTGAAATGGCATCAGTTGCCAAGGAGCAGAGGTACTACTATATTCTTCACAAGCAACAAAACTTCTTGAGACAACTTACATAGCATTATAACTGCTAGAGAAGGGAAAGTTCACATGTCTCAATTATGTTAATAAAGGGACCACCTATCACAGCCCTTAAGTATTGAGCTGGAAGTGACAACCATGCAGGTTATTTTCAGGCTTTTATGAATTACTGTTTTCCAGTGTGTGGAAAAAAATTGTATATTGGGGTATAAGCAATGTTGAAGAAATAATTTGGAAAAGCACTCTGGGTTATACAAGTAACTAGATGTTCTACCATGGTATAAAAAAGTCACCTTAGCATAGATTGGCTAACAATGTAAATGTGCCTCGTCAGATTCTTTCTTCTACTTTGTCTCCATATGACATTGCCTTCCACACTTCAATGAGTCAAAGTTAAGTTGTCCTTAAATAGAATTGTCAAATTCCAGTGTTGCTGTAGCATTTTTCTGCTTAAGCTGGTGGCAATTAACACAGTTTCAGTGTAGATAAAATCTGATGTCCATCTATAGACTAGTCACCTGTGGGGTCAGGGTTGGCAACCCATGCTTATTGCCCATTTTGGCAATTGAACTTCCTCTTCTCAGTTCTGTGTGGAATGGGACGACTTGCCACAGGCAACTCGCTGCGGCCAACTCACCACAGTCAACTCGTTGCAGGACAACTTGTTGCAGGACAATTTAACAATTCTATTTAATTATTTAAAATAAATAAAAAATATTTTAATTTTTTGCCATTCACATTTCATTCTCTCCCTCCTTCTGCATCCTTCAATTATTCTTTTCCATTATTTGATATTAGTGTAATTCTTGTCCTGCAGTGAGTTGTCCTGTGGCGAATTGGCTGTGGCGAGTTGGATATGGTAAGTTAGCCCTGACAAGTCGACCATGGTGAATTGTCATAGACCCATCCTGCGCTCTTTTCCAGCTCCCTGGTGAAAAGTCTGGGACACAATTGTGAATTTACTTTATTGGGCAGCCCCAAAATTTTTGTTTTGAGAATACTAAACCATACTCAAAGTAAGCCCCTCCGAGGAGCTCTGGGGTCTGGTGGAAGATAGATGCAAACAATATGGTGCCGCTTTTGTTCAAAGGAATCTGATTTGAGCCATATGGGAGGTTCTAAAGGTGACTATGATACATAAATGACCGTTGTGTATCTCTTCCCAGCCTTTTTATAATGAGTTTTTGATTTTAAATGCCTGCATGACAATGGAATAATCTTTCATTTAACATTTTTCCTGTGTAGCCTATCTTTTAAAATTATTTTGGTTGTTTTAGTTCTCCAGTGTTTTGTCTCACTTTGTAATCTATCCATAGAACTCCATTGCTTGGGTGGATTAAAAAACATAAACTTCTATTAAATGGACCTTTTGAAAATAGACTTTTAACAAGAACAACTGAATTTGCATTCACTCTTTATCCCCAAAAGGATGCACAGGTTCATTGTTTCTAATGACATAATTTATGTTTTTACATCATTTATGTCAATGTACATCATGATCTAAGAACATCAATTATTTCATTATGTAAATGGTGCAATTATATAAATGTGGATTCAATGGACATTATGGGTTTAACAGAATTCCCCTCCCCCCAAAAAAGTTTTATTAAATCTTTTGTCTTGATGTAATGTTCAATCCGACTCATTATAAGTAAAGCATGAAAATTAGGCCATAATGCCTCATTCAGTTAATCATAGTTATAAAATCCTGGCATTGTGGCATCTTAGAATGTTGCATTGTTGTTGTTGTTGTGTCTTCCTTTATCTAGACTGGGATGAAATATAGTTCCAATGGGAATGTCAGGTCAGGAAAAGCTAATCAAATCCTAGTTGCCTCTTGCCACTGTTAGTGCTTCTATTTCCAATGCAGAAATGTTCAAATGAAAATGTTACGTTACTGAATTGGACCTGATGTTTATAGCCATATTTCCAAAGCTTATTCTTACTTTAAACCTCATGGTGCTAAGGGTCCATCCTTTGGTATCAGAGCTTCTGATCAGCATGGTTGGCATGATATTGTTAACAGGATAACAGAGCTGGAAGGGACCTTGGAGGTCTTCTAAACCCACCCCCTTCTCAAGCAGGAAACCTTATACCCGTGATGGCAAACCTATGGCACACGTGCCACATGTGGCATGCAGAGCTATTTGTGCTGGCACACGAGCTGCAGGACAACTTATCTCACTGCACATGCAAGCACCTCACGGCTGATTTTCAGCTGGTTTGGAGTCTTTTTCGGCCTCCCAGAGGCTTGAAAAAAGCCTCTGCAGGCCAAATAGGCCCATTTCGTCACTTCCTGTAATACCGGAAGTGATGAAACGGACCTATTCAGCCTGCAGAGGCTTTTTTCAAGCCTCTGAGGCCAAAAAAGGCCTCAAACCAGCCAAAAATCAGCTGTGAGGCTCAGTGCAGGTAAGGGACGGATGGGGGAATGCGCACACATGCGCAGGGGGTGGGGTGTATGCGTTGCCTTCTGGGTGTTGGCATGTGAATGCATGTGCGCCAGCATGCACACAATTTTTGGCACAGGAGCCCAAAAAGGTTGGCCACCACTGCCCTATACCATTTCAGACAAATGATTGTCCAATCTGTTAAAAATATTTTTCAACTTGCTTTTAAATAAAAGTAAATAAAGATAATCCAATTTATCATGCTTTGATAGTTTCCAAACTTTTGGATTACACATTCACATTTTAACTTTCATTTTCCTCGACACCATATTAATATTATGAATATTAAATCAAAATGCTAACTATGCAACAAGTTATTTATGTCATCATTCCATCCCAAATGTTACACTTCTAAAACAAAGTTTGAAACCAAACTTTTAATATATCTCCTCTATGGTGACCTCTAAGCACACAGAATATTAACTGATATTAATTAATGTCTAAGATTATAGGATACCTATAAACATACAAAAATATTGTGTTAATTATATTTGGGATCACACAATACCAATTTAATCTGATTTAAAACTCTTGCCTTTTGATTTGTTAAAGCTATTTCAACTCATTGTCCCAAATTACTTGCAGGTTTCCCATAGTAATCAGGCATAGCAAATAATTGTACATTCAGGAACCTTCAAATTTTTATCTAGTAATCTTAATATTACAGAATTTGGGACACTGCTAAAGCATCGGTCTCAAATTTTAAAGCCAAAGGATATTTTAGTTGAATTAATTGCAATTTACCTGTTTTAAGTAACCCAGATTTTTTTTTCAAAGAGAAAAATATTTTAAAAGATTGGTTGATGTTGAATTGATCCAAACTAACACTGCCATTTTTGTCCAAGAACTCCAAAGGAAAGAGTTCCTAGAAATGTTCAGGCTACATTATCCCATAATATTGAATTCTCATGAGAACTAGTTTGGATTTAAGTCTGCAGATATATATCACCCACATATAATTTGCAGCCTTTGGTGCAGTAAATATA
This sequence comes from Notechis scutatus, assembly GCF_049901735.1. Taxonomy (NCBI): domain Eukaryota; kingdom Metazoa; phylum Chordata; class Lepidosauria; order Squamata; family Elapidae; genus Notechis; species Notechis scutatus. The sequence goes on from NC_142014.1 coordinate 53,291,396, forward strand.
ACTGACTTATATTTAAAAAGGAACCAAATCCAGAAATAAAGAAAATCTATAATCTCATCAACTCCATCCAATAATGACTTTCTCAGTCTCCCTCCTTCTCTTGACTTCTTCATTCCTTCTACATTGACTTTTAGATTCAATCTTAATTTTCATTACTTTCATTAAACATTCATTCCTTGCAACATATTATTATTTTTCTACCATAGGCATGTATTAAAGTGTCTTCATCCATCTCCCCATTAAACATTCCATTAAATAATCAAATTCATCTACTTGATACAATATCCTATCATTCCTATATAACTTGAAACAGTTTAATTCATTTTCCAAAACTATTTTGGTTTTTAATTTTCAAATCTGTAAATCCTTGCTGCATCATACAGTTTCTCTATATTCACTGCAAACCATTCAGATTTATGTCACTTTTATTTTTATGTCAGCTTTCATTTCAATTTTTTTTAAAAAAAATCTGGAGGCATCTTCTTCAAACATCATCACCCACTTTCAAAACAATTTTTAAACATTTCCATTAAAATCATTCTGTACTTTTTCTGCATTTTTAAAATCAAAACTATTCCTTGCTCTTTTTGATTATATTCTTTGCAAATCTTTTTTTTTTTTTTGCTTTATAATATCATACAGTATTTTCCCTCATCCTCATTTTTGAAAATAGTTATTCTTTTATATGACAGTTTCTCAACCGTAGGCTCTTTCATTTCTTCCTTTCACATCTTTTACATACATCTCATTAAGGTAGTTTCACATATTGTTCTGGCATTCTGTAAAATAATTCTTTTCATTTTATTCCAAGCCCTATTGGTAACTTAATTTCTTAGATTCACTTTACATGCATTCTGTTGGAAGATTAATGTAATCTAATGTCTGTCTGTCTGTCTGTCTGTCTGTCTGTCTATCTATCTATCTATCTATCTATCTATCTATCTATCTATCTATCTATCTATCTATTCATTTATTCATGCATACAAGTTCCTTACTACTACTTACCGCAGTTGTCCTACTTTTATTTCTTCCATTTTTTTTTATTCAGAGATCCACATTGACTCTATCAAAAATGATCCGTCTCACATTCAGAATCCTTTATCACTATTGTATTATTTACCAGTCTCTCCCTCTTTCCACATAATCAAATCAATCCTGTTCATTTTTTTTTCTGTTTCCACGTAGACATATGAATAGCTTTATGTTCATACCAACTATTATAAGCAGATGCTATTGGAATAGCCACTATTCACCAATAGTCGCCAACAATCTCTAAAAGGCCAATTCATTTTCTGAACTCACACCTCACTTCCATCTATCCATTCATATCACCTAGCAGAATATATTTCTCCCCGTCCCCTGACTACATTCATTCAAAATATTGCAAAATTTCCCCCTAAAACTCATTATTGGTTCTTCCAGTATCACTCTCACTGGATTATACCATGCAACTATTATCAGTTTATATGTATTCACACGTATCCTCAACCTAAGTAACCACAAGAACCTAAATGACAACAATTCATACTTCCTGATACACATTTCAGCTCTTTCATTCATAATTAAACCATTGCCTAAACTTCTCTGAATGAATTTATACAGTATACACACGGTCAGATTATTTTCATTCATTTTTTTTATTAATTTATGATCTTTACTTCGCATACATTCCAAATCAGTCTTTTATGTTTCATAGTCATCACCAGATGATGCCATAGATACTGATGTTTGAGGTCAACCAGCATTTCACATAACAAGATAAAGTATATTGTAATACATTGCTGGAAAGTAAAATCACAACATTCTGCCTTACTTATTTCAGCCATGTCATGTGACCAAACTCCGTGGAAAAGGCAGTTATGCTTGGAATGGTCAGGTGTAAAAGGAGACGAGGCCACCAAAGGGCATGGTGGCTGGACATCATCAAAGCTGACAGCAGCCAGACTATAAAACAACTGAAATGTGGAAATAGCTGGTCCATAGAATCACTAAGAACTGGACATGATTGAATGGATAGCATCATTGTCTATTTACCAACATATTTATGACACTTTCTCTGGTAACGGAAAGGACTGTATGAGTTGTTAAGGTTCATTTTGGCAAGTTTGCATAAAATACAATTAAAAACTTTGTTTCACCCCACATTTACACACACTTTGTTATGTAAGCTAGAATCCTAATCTAGAGCCACTTTCCAAGCCAACTTAATGTTACCCTCATCCCATTAATTAGGAGAAATTTGCAACACTCATTCGAAACACTGTCCCCAACCATTCAAAAAATGTAATTTGCATTGTGAAGCAGTTGAGACTAAGCTAATTTTTAAAGTCTCAACTGATTTAAATGCCTAAAAGTCTAGTCTTAGATCAGGGAAGCACAAGATGTAACAAACGCTGAAGCCAAAAAGTCTAGATCTGATATGCTTAGATATGAGACTGTTGGGGAAAAAATGGCTTTCAAGATGTGAGGTGGATCTGAGTTTTCCTGCCCTACTTGTTTACTCCCATACTATTTATTTTGCCACCACTGTCTTAGTTATTTATCACCATGGATTCTTAGTCTCCCTGTCCTTTCCCCTTCATTCCTACATGATATTCATTGCATTAAAGAAAAGCCTGGAAGCAGGAAGATTATTATGGTTGCTTGCAAGTCCGCCAGACTGGATTTGGCATTTTGTTCATCTATACCACCGGTGTCAAACTCGTGGTGTCACATTGCTGTCATATAATGTGTCATGACTTTTTTTCCCCTTCGTGGAACTGGGGCAGGTGTGGCCTGCATGTGTGATGTGTGATACATCTGGCCCATAGGCTGCCAGTTTGACACTCCTGGTCTATAAAGTGCTTCCCATGATCCTGGGATAAGCAGAAGTTGTTATTCAATATTAAAGATACCATTGCAGGATGTAAGCTGCTCCAAGTAAAGCTTCCTTTTGTAATTGACTGGTGGTGATTTTGTCAATGTCAATGATATTCTCTTTAGCTAGAAATTTATGTTGTCCAGATAAGCAGGCACTACAATAGTTCCCACCTTCTTCAACAGTCTATTCAGTGTGGTTTTGATTGGCAATGTTCCTACATACCAATGTGAGGGGGGAGGACAGACACACAACTCACACACATACACATCCCATAGCAATAGCTATTACACAGTATAGAGGTGCTCACTTGCAGTGCTTCTCTTATTGCCTATTGCTACGTTCATTTCATTAAACAGTTCTTTGAACCCACCTCTGCCCTTGTGCTTCCAGAATTGGCTCTGAAGTCCAACCCAGGAGGGCCTCTGCATGATAAACTCAATGGCTGTGTTGCCACTGGTTTTATATGTGGAAATGGGGGCGGTGGCTTGTCTTCCAGTGTCCACTCATTGGCATCACATATTGTTTGAGCTAAGTCATCACATTAAATCTATAACATGGATTGTTTGGGTGATGCATGTTATGTAACTCTGCAAATGTGTTTTGTTTATCCAGGTTTGGGGTTTAACAAGTTGTAGGAACATAGCTTATGTATTCCTTCCTGAATTCTGTGCTAGAGGAAAGATGAAAAATGAATAAATAGAGAGAACAATACAAATGGGATTTTATTGATTAGGGCTTTTTTTTTTTAGTTGCTGTGATTTTTCTTCTGAATTTTTTGCTTCTAATCTAGGTATCTATTCCCTCATGAAAGGAACCGAAGCTTTTACAGCCCCGGGACACCATTTGTGTGTGTCCAGTGTGTGATACTCCCAATCATACACAACATCGGAAGCTGTTCAGCTTTATAATACGAAGTACCTCATGATAAAACGAGTCATGGGCAGCATCCGAGTAAACAGGTGAGTAACATCTACCATCCAATTTTTACTGCTCTGTAGCCATCTTATTTTTCTGTGGGCTGTATGTATGTGGTCCTACTGTCCAATTAGGTATTTAAAATGTCTACAAGTAATTGCTGAGGGACAATCATGGAATTCACAATATAGGTTCTAGCTGTATGAATTGTATGCCAGGGAATCTTGTATTTAGGACTTAAATCCAAAGTACCATTTCTCTCTCAGTCTTTGTCTCTCTCTGGAACACACACACACACACTCACACTCATTTTGTTGTTATTTTAAATAACCTCCAGGAAGGCTAATAATATTAATATAAGATAATATGCAAAATTGTAATTAAAATATTGATGCAAAACAATAAAAAATAAGTAGTCCCCAGACCTCATCCTTGACAACATCACATTAAAAAGCAAAGATTTGTCTAAATAAAAATGCTTTTGTCACTCAGTAGAATGGAAACTAAGATAAAGCTGATCAGGTGGTGAGAGGTTGTGGGAAGGTGGGGGATGAGATATTTGAAGGTTCAGGGTTGTTGTCAAGCCTCAGCTGGTAATACAAATCTCCAGTTATAGTTATTTAATTAAGATAGAGTGTCTTTGAAACACTTTTTTCCATAAAATCTGACCAGGTTTGCCTCTTGTGGGATGAACACTCAAGTGCCACATCTCCTGCTTTCCTACATCCTCTCATAGTAGGTTGCCTTTGGTAGGGAACTCCAGAACTTTGAATAGCTGTATGAATATTTGTTACTTAAATTACTTTTAATATTCGACTAACCAAATGGTAATAAAATCAATTTTAGGAAATGATTCTACAAAGCATTCATGGAAAGGTTGCATTTGCTCAATAGGCTTAATGATGTTATATAACTAATCCATTTTCTTAGTTTGCTTATACATATAAGCCATAAAAACCTAATGATAATTCATGTTTTGCAAATGCCACTGCTACATCATTAGCCTGACCCAGTGATGTATCTTATATAACCCAAAGCCAGTAAATTTGCGGAGGTTTAGGGCAAATTGAGCTTGGTTTGCATTTTAATAATCCCATTGTTTCATGAGAATTCTCTCCAATCATTATAAGGTATATATCTGAATTAGGTTTACCTATAACATACTGACCATTCTGTGCTGGATTCTCTCTACCTCAGTATCTGGATGTAAACAATTCCTTTTGCTAGTAGAGTTTTCATTGGAGTGGTACACATTGTGCATATATTCTTATTATTTGTTATAGCTGTTCTACTCAAAAAAAAATGAGTCCTCAATAGATCTGTCTTCTATGAATTGATCCAATCTCCTTTTTCATATATCCAAGTTAGTGATCATTACCGTGTCCTATGTAATTAATTTTGCATAAGTTTCATTGTAAAGATGCAGTTTATTACACGCTGCACAGTGTAAAGATCACTTTCTTTTGTTTACTCTAAATCTCCTTTCAATTAATTTCATCAGATGACCCCATTCCAGGTATTTTGAAAATGAGAGAAAGCCTTTATTCTGTCCACTTTCTCTACACCTTCCATAATTCCATACATCTCAATTATGTCCCCCATTTTGTTAAACTTTTTCTAAGCTCAACAGTCCGAAACTTTAAACTTTTTCTCAGAAGGAAGATCTTTCAGTTCTTCAGTTTCAACATTAATAGAACAGGACAGAACAGAACAGAACAAAATAGAATTCTTTATTGACCAAGTGTGATTGGACTCACAAGGAATTTGTGGTCATGAAAATTTATGGTCATGAAAATGCTCAATAGAGATAATTACATACCTGTTTGAATAGATGTGACTTCCTATAGCTGAATCTAGAAAGCAAGAACCAAAGTACAGATGGAGAGTCAAACAACACGGGATGGCAGGGAAAGCAGGACTGATGGAGATACCCAACCACCTTCTCCACTTTTGCGAAAAGCACCGCCCACCATGCTAGAGCTCCCATGGAAGCGTATCCAGATCAAGTTCATCTAGAAATGAATCTTGTTTCAACCTTGCAGGATTTATGTCTCAGCAAAAATAGTCTGTTAATCTGCTATCATGAGACATAGCATTGAAATAAGACAGTAAGATCAAGGGCTCACGTCTCACTAAGCTCTCGTTTATATAAATATTATAATGAATAAATAGAGGTTGCAATAGACTGTCAAAATCAAACAGATCATAGAATTATCACAGTAATGCATTACATCAGGGGTCCCCAAACGTGGCAACTTTAAGACTTGTGGACTCAACTCCCAGAATTCTCCAGCCAGCACTAGCTTGAGAATTCTGGGAGTTGAAGTCCACAAGCCTTAAAGTTGCCAAGTTTGGGAATCTCTGCACTACATGAACAATTGAAACTTGCTGATATTTCAGTCTGGCTTTGTCCCTAGCCTGCCCTAACCCAAGCCAAGAAGCACTGTTTTAAATGTATGGCATTATATATTTGATCCGAGGAAAGAATAATTCTATAACAACATGATATAAGCCCTTCTGCTTGGAATTTCAGTCAAGTTTGCAAAGTGTTCTGCTGAAACAAACAGAAAACAAAACAAATTAGAAATATTTTGATCTTAAGACATTTGGCATTACAAAAAGAAAAGTGTTGGCAATTAATCTCTTATAGGTCGTCTCTGTGTCTCTTCTCTGTTTCTGTCTTTCTGCCACAGACAGACTTTAAGATATCATTGATAGATATTTGCTATGACTGCATCTTATGTTCAAATGATGTCAGGCAGAACTTCTATGATGAAACCACCCAGCAGCTCTTCTCAACTAGGAAAAATGAATATAGAGAGAGTGGAAAATTTTGAAGAAAGAGATAAAAGCTAGTCACAGCTCTTGAGGAGAGGGAGTTTCTTTTAGGATATCTGGCAACTCGTTGTCTCTTGATCTCTAATTACACCTTAGGTTTTAGATATGGGCTGCTGGGAAACATACTTGTTGCTGTAGCAACAGAATTGTCTAGAACTCTGGAAGTGTATAAACATTGTCACAGATGCACGATTAGATCAACAAATGCAAACTGAACAGAAAATAGAAACTTCCAGCCTTATGCAATTCTGAGATAAAATGTTACAAAATCATATTCATATGGCTTCATCTATCCCAACTTTCTGTCCTCAGAGGTGTTGGAATATAATTCAACTATAGCCACTGTGGCAATTATAATCTTGGTTGGGTACAATAGGAATTATAGTCTAGTACACCTGAAATCTGCTATAGTAGGTCCTGCTAATTAAATCTTGAAAGAAACCGATTTTTTTTGTTGGAGAATGGTATATTCATACCAATCCCAGAAATCAAATGTCTTGAACAGTTAAGTGGACATCTTAATACAGCATTATTCTTCATTGCTTCAAGCAAAGACTTTTGATTCAGACAATGTGGAGATTATTGTTTTAAACTCTTGTAATTAAACATACTGGAACACTGCAGAGAGAATAACTCATATGTCTTAAAGTCTTATATGGGGGTGAGTCCTAAAACTCCTATTTTTAAGATTATTTTAATGGCTTTTTTCTTTCTCTGATACCAAATATAATATCTGCAGTAATTTTTTAAAGATAACCATCAAAAACTGCACAGAATAGAACATTATTTTAATTGCAGGTATTCTGCACTTGGAGTGATTCACCCTTCTGAATTGTTTGCACAGTACTCATGAATGCCAGTGCTATATGATTTTCTTAGTAATGCTGAATCTACAGTGTGCATGCCACGTCTGTAAAGGGTCATATATATAGAACATCTGGGGTGGTTGAAAAAAAAAAAAGAGATACAGGAAGTCCTCGACTTACGACCATAACTGGGCCTACAATTTCTGTTGCTAAGCGAGACATTCATTAAAAGAATTTTGCCTCATTTTACAACCTTTCTTGACAGAAATGTTAAGTGAATCACTGCATTTGTTAAGCTAGTAACATGGCTGTTAACGGAATCTGGCTCCCCCATTGACTTTGCTTGACAGAAAGTTGCAAAAGCTGATCGCGTGGCTCCAGGATGCTACAACCATCATAAATATGAACCGATTACCAAGAATCTGAATTTTGATAAAGTGACCTTGGGGATGCTCCAATGGTCATCAGTGTGAAAATTGGCCATAAATAATTATTTCAGTGCCATTGTAACTTCAATCCATTATTAAATGAACTGTTGTAAGTTAAGGAGTTCATCTGTACTAGATTTGGGTGTATGAGCACTTAAAATGAACTTTTGAGAAATCACAACTTGTCTTCCTCCTACCTTTAACTATCCCTTTTTCCCCTGTTCATAAGGTACAGCATTGTTTCCACTGAAGAGGATGGGCACAAAGTCTCCTCCCTTGGCAGCCTTAATGAGCACAGTCATAATGGGAAAGGTCATGCCCCTCGACGGAAACGACGTAACCGCTTTGTCAAAAAGAACGGCCAGTGCAATGTCTACTTTGCTAACCTAAGCAACAAATCTCAACGTTACATGGCTGACATCTTCACTACTTGCGTGGACACTCGTTGGCGCTACATGCTCATGATCTTTTCAGCGGCCTTCTTGGTCTCATGGCTATTCTTTGGTTTGTTGTTTTGGATCATTGCCTTCTTCCATGGTGACTTAGATGTCCCTGGTGCAGGAAGTGGTTCTGTTGCTACAAAATTCTGCATCAAACATGTCAACGGGTTCTTGGGAGCTTTCCTCTTCTCAGTGGAGACCCAGACAACAATTGGTTATGGTTTTAGATATGTGACTGAGGAATGCCCACTAGCTATCATGGTGGTTGTGGTGCAATCCATTGTAGGCTGTGTTATTGATTCTTTCATGATTGGCACCATCATGGCAAAAATGGCACGCCCCAAGAAAAGGGCCCAAACCCTACTCTTCAGCCACCATGCTGTCATCTCTCTGCGGGATGGCAAACTTTGCCTCATGTGGCGGGTGGGGAATCTAAGGAGGAGCCATATTGTGGAAGCTCATGTTCGAGCCCAGCTTATAAAACCCTATATGACAGCAGAAGGTGAGTATCTTCCATTAGACCAGAGAGATCTGAATGTGGGCTATGACATCGGCCTTGATCGTATCTTCTTAGTGTCTCCCATTATTATTGTTCATGAGATCGATGAAGAAAGCCCCCTGTATGGGATGGGCAAGGAAGAACTGGAGAGAGAAGACTTTGAGATTGTTGTTATCCTTGAGGGTATGGTGGAAGCAACAGCCATGACCACTCAGGCTCGTAGCTCCTACTTGGCTAGTGAGATTCTTTGGGGCCATCGTTTTGAGCCCGTTGTCTTTGAGGAGAAGAAACATTATAAGGTGGACTATTCACGTTTCCACAAGACTTATGAGGTGGCTGGAACCCCTTACTGTTCTGCTCGGGAATTGCAGGAGAGTAAAATTACCATCCTGCCTTCACCTCCTCCACCTCCTAGTGCCTTCTGCTATGAGAATGAATTGGCTCTTGTTAGTCAGGATGAAGATGAGGAGGATGACTTGGATGTTGGAGTAGATTTGGGAGGAGATCCAAAGGATGATGCAGGAGTCATACCAATGATGGAGTTTGGGAGCCATATGGATCTGGATCGATTGCAAGTCTCCATTCCTCTGGATGCACTCTCATACCGTAGGGAATCAGCCATCTGAACTGCCATCTTGTTTTTCATCCCACTTATATTCCCTAAATGTTTCCTTATTCTAGCATAAGCTTTTGGTTGGAAAATCCCTACTATACTTCTACCAACTATTGAATATATATAGACTTGACACTTGCCTGGTGTTGGACAATCCAAGCTTCCTGCCATGCAGTTATCAATTGGTTTTAAATATCCTGAATTTAGAACAGAACCAAGGTCATTTCTCCTCTTTTCACATTTCTCTTTTCTGTGGCTTAAAACTGTGACAAAGCAGCAACAGATGTGACACACTAAAATAAGATGGGACATGTTTTGCTAAGCTGCCAGCAGTAGCAGAGAGACCAATAATGTTGCTGCAGGACAAGGAAGATGCAAATATTAGCAAGCTGAATGAAACTGGTGTTCCTCGGTGTCATAGAGAGATCTGGCAGTGGCATATAATTTGCATGTATATTATTTGTTGCATACAAAATTTTCAGGAGAAAATAGCTCTATCTTTCTCCATCTTCAAATATGTACAGTTAATCTCAATCTCATCCTGGTTCTTGGTATCCATGATGATTCCCTAAGTAAGTTAATACCAAGTGTTCTGATCCATTTAAATTTTATGTATTTTCCCATAGAAATGCAAACAGGGCAAATCAGAAATATTTGCAAGGAGAGATGTTACAAATTGGGTTAGAATTCAAATGACTTTTAACTGGTCCTTTCTAAGCAATGCAATCTATATGCCTACTTCATCTTCCAATGTTCTCCTCTGGAAAATTGATTTGGAACTGTTTATTTTTAAATAAAGTATACAATTTAATAAAATATAAAAGACTGGAAACAAAATGGGGAGGGGCTTTTACTGCATAATGCTTTATTACTATTTGCTTAATGATGGTGAGTTACCTTTCACCTACTAATTACCCTCCAGCTGCATTGAACTGCAAGTCCCGCCATTCTCAGTCAGCATGGCCGATGACCTAGAAAAAGAGGGAAAAGTTCAATAATTTATGTCTGGATTAGCATCTGCTTGATGGTTACATAATTCAACCTTAATTGAATAACCATGCATACAGTTGGAGGAAGCATCTGTGGCTTTTCAAGTGTTAATGAAGTATTACTTGCAATATTCTTTTAGCCTTGGATAGCTTGTGGCAGTTGGCTCTCAACATGACCTAGAAGGCTACAGGCTTCCTATTTCTATGATAAAGGTTGAAAACATGAAACAGTGTTGACTCTGGCAAACACAAATGTGAAGCACTGCAAGATTCAAACTCTAAACATTAATAACATAATATACATTGAACTGAGGTAAAATGAGGATAGGAAGAATTCATTTTACACATACCACACACAAATGAATTTTAAAAAGATAACAAGAATTAAATTAGCTTGGCAAGCTTAAGAAAGCAAAACAAATATTATGGATGTGTGTTTTTTAGAAACTGAATGAAGTGAAGAGTTGAGGTGAACAAGAATTTAGAGAAGGAGAAAATTAATAATGAATAAATAAAAATAGAATGTTATTCTAAAAGGGGCACTTTTGTAAATTTTAACTATCTTTTATCTAAGTGACTAATTAGATCACACAAAAAAGTAAGTTTGTCTTGAGCCAAGGTGTTTTCCTTGACAACCATACAAAAGCGGTTTGTCTTCTTCCAGAATGTTTTCTTGACTTCTCAGTCTGACCTACAGCCTTGGACCGGCCTAGTGATCTCTCACACAAATACTAATCAGATCCAATTCTGCATAACATTTTGAAATAAGATTAGCTAGGTCATCACCGAATTTTTTTCATTAATTAGGAAATAAACATGCACAGATGCACATTCAAAAATAATGGCTATGTTTTAAAATGTAACAATTTAAAAGAAATACAATATTCCTGGTCTGTGTGGGAAAGAATCAGACCAGTATGAATAGATGACCTTAAACTCTTGATATGTCTCCCAATTGATCTTTATGCTGAAACTGGCCTTGAAATGCTTTCATGCAGAAAATTGTTCTCTGACAGCCTTTTATGGAGAAAATAATAGTATTTACTCACACTCATCAAAGATCACTTGGCCATACTCTTTTGGTTACATGTTGCTGAAAATCTTCTGTGTTTATTACCCTAAAATTGCCCATTTTTAAATCAGATTTGGCTCTGTACTTTTAATAACACTACGTTGAATTAAAGTATTCCTTTAAAAAATTTAAAGATTCCAAAATACCAAATTTCCAAGCATTCAATACAACATGTTAAGTCCTCCTATCATAATATGTTCCATTTTTGTAATAATGAATGAAGATATTAGTGTCTTCAATGAGGTTAACTTAGAAGAGTTTAATATCTGAAAGAACTGCCGCCCATAATAAGATTTGAACATTGTCTGCCAAAACTGATTACTCCTGTTTGTACCTCTTTCCCCTTTTCCAAATCAGCACACTGTTACATTGCCATGCAGGATTTTCTTTTAGAATGCTAATTTGAAGTGTACAAACACTATTCTTTCTATTCTGAAATAAGAATTTGAAAGGAGGTTGTACAGTATGGATATGCAATAATCAGATTAACTCTGTTTGCTCAGATAATGCATTTTCCATGACATGGACCTGATCTTTGAGACAGGAATCTACTGGTAGTTATTACTGGAAACTTTGGCTTCCTTCAAAATACATCTATTCTTAAGGCATGCCATGTACATTTTCATTCAGGCTTTTAGAGCATTAAAAATCATATCCCTGTCTAGACAGACAAATTTCTTCTTTTCAGCTGCTGCAGGTTTTTGCTCATCTTTCTGAATATGCAACAGCAATCTAGCCATTTTGTCCAGAAAGCCTGCATTCCAGTTGTAATTTTTACTATCACTATCATTTCAAGAACTGAATAGCAGTGTATCATTGTTCAATTAAACTATTAAAAAGGTCTCACTTTGAACACAGTCAGACTTCTTCATACTTCATATTTTATTCTCTTCATCAAATGTTTGTGTAGTTCAGGGGTGTCAAACTCATGGTGTCATGGCGGTGTTACGTGATGTATCGCTAAACTGGGTGTGGGGGTGATCAGTGCGTGATGCATCTGGAATGTGCACCAGGAGTTTGACAGTGTAGTTGGTAATATATATTAGGAGGATGACACGTTTCTCTCTCTCTCCTCCCCCCTCTCTCTCTCACACACACGTGTGTGTGCATGCCCACATAAAAATGTACACACACACATATAAACATAGAGGTACAGTTCTTTCAATGAAAGTTTAAAACTATTTAAATTTTGTTTTCTTTTTCTTTTTTCTTCAAAAATAATTCCTCAAAAAGATGTGAATCAATATATTTAGCTCAAATTTCTAACCTTTTAGAAATGCACAAGTTCCTTTCTATTGCAAACAAAAAAGCACATACTTTTCTACAGAAGTAGGAAACTTCTGCAAAATATCATTATCAATTACATATCCTGTACTAAAATTTCAAGAATCAAGCTGAAAACTGGGAATAGTAATCATATGTTACTATTTCCTGAACTGCACCCCAAAAAATGTGATACAATTCATGAGTTTAGTCTGGGATGAATTGGGAAGGAACCATTAGTGCCTGCTCTGAATACAAAGATTAAAAAGGTAGAAAGAAATGAACATTGAAGTTCACATCTGTTAAATGCTAATATTTTCAAATCTAAGAATTCTACATTTCTAAGATCCCAAAATCATTATTTCATAACAACTGGAATATCTGGAAAGGTTTGCTGAGGGGAGAATGAGGGGTAAGGAGCCCAACTACTGACATTGAAACCAAGCATTTCCTGAAGCAAACGTCCTCACAAATGTCTCCTTTTACTTTTTGTGCTGAACAGGTTTGAAAAATGTATGAAAAGGAAATAAAACAATAGATTGATGAGTAAAGGTTGATGACTTCATCTGGATATCATGAAATTATTGCAATGAGATTGGAACTTGTATTAAGAATCCATTTGAACAAAACCAGAGCAAATTAACAATAACTATTCCGTCTTTAGGGGTTAGTTTGCCAACACAGACTGGAAGAGATGATGTTGCATCTTGAAAGCAATTTAAAGGTGTCTTACAAAGACTAAATGGGACATACTTGACTGTGAAGAGGTAACAGAAAACAGGTCCTGTTTCTGATAAATTATGACACTTAGAGAATATGATCCACAACAAAGATGGTATTCCTACAATCATCCAAATACTGTGAGACTACAATTTCCATCAACTTAAACTTGACTAATAGTCAGAGGTGATGGGAATTTTACTATAACAGCAATTGGAAGGCCAAAGGACTGGAGGATATAAATGCATCAGTTTATGATTCATCCACAATTGATTCAAATGGTAAGTAAATCCCAATGGCCATAGAACAAAGCCTCGTTTATTGACAGTTGATTTAATTCTGTGCCACCAGGCCCCCTGAACTGATTCCTACTCCTTCTTTTTCAATAGTATTTTTGTTGTCTACCTGAGATCCCTTTTTCAAATACTGGCAGTTGCACTGTTTCAAGGCATTGTACTGCAAACGAAGTAAAATAATGGATTGGGAAGCAAAGGATCTATAAGTGAATCAGAAGTTCAAGAACCATCTGAGAAAGGTGACAGATGGAGAAAGATGGGTCTCAGAAAAGAGAAAGATGGATCTCAGAAGAAGCACTAGATTGATTTGCCCTTGAATATCAGACAACATTCCTATCAACTGCAAATATTCTGAACTGAGATTGAAACCAGCTTTCCACATTTGGTTTCTTCCAGCTGGTAGTATGATTCCTATAATTCCTTCTTAATGGAAATTATGTTTCAGTCATCTAAAGGGTTCTGGGGTAGGAGAAGACTTGCTGGTCTACATTAATAATATTCCCAGATCAAAATGTCCAACTCCCAGAACTTGTCATCAAAACTGTAATATTTTCATATGACAAATGAAGAAAATATAAAATAAACAGAAAGACAAAAGGCCTCCTACGTACTGCCCAAATATTGGACTTTCCATTCCCTTTTTAGTAGCATAATGCATCACTATCATGCCCTCTAAAGCTCTTGAAAGCAAGAACAAATACTCCCCCCCCCGCAAATATGTAGCAATTAGCCTCAGCCCTGAGATAGGGGGAATGATTAAATTTATCTTGGCTGCTTGTGTTTCAAAATTCAGCTCATGCAAACAAAAAGAACATTATGGTACAAATGAACACATTGAATGAGGAAGGAATGAACAAGATACAAGAAGGTGGTATTTATGCTTAGTTAATTAAGAGCTTGAACTTGTAAATGCTTTCCTGCCCGGAAGCTTGTTGCTGTACATGAAGGTCTGCAACTTCCTTCCTCCAAGCTGCTCCTACAAACAGAGGTTGGTGGGAGCATCATGTAAGCCAAGGTTTCATTATGTTATTTAATAAGCCATAATTGCCTGGATTTGCATAACATGATGAGCATGGTATTCTAATCTCAGTGAATAGACTTGGCCCACATGCTAAACCAAAACCAAACGAGCCACATAATCACTTAGCATAATGTAAAACAGGCTAAGTCACTGCTCACTGCCAGAGTTCGATCCTGACTGGCTCAAGGTTAACTCACCCTTTCATCCTTCCGAGGTGGGTAAAATGAGGACGCAGATTCTTGTGGGCAATATGCTGACTCGGTAAACCACTTAGGAGAGGGCTGTAATGCACTATGAAGTGGTATATAAATCCAAGTGCTATTGCTGTTGCTGTGGCTTGAAAATGTAGAAAAGGGCCAGTCTGAGAAAGAAGTATTTTACTTCCAAACTGTACTCTGTTAACCATTGCATGACTCAGAAATGAAGAGAGGTGATTGTCAATTGCTAGCATTCTTTGATACTTCCCCAACCTTGTCCCTCTACCGTATAACATAATTCCCTGATCTGAACAAGTGACAGTAATAGATACCAGAAGAATGACCTAATTTAATTACATTGCTCTCTTACTCCGGTTGGTTGTGTGAAGAAGCTATGTAATTAGGTAGCAGTCATAGAACTAATGAGAAAATTTAGCGAGGTGACACAGCAGATGGTATCTTGGTCAATGTTTCCAGGTCTTGGAACAGAATCTATGAAGCTGATAAAGAAGCCTATGCTAAAATGTATGAAATCGATTGCTGAAGCTTCAGTATTGCTGTGCACTGCTAGGTTGGAAGAACTATAATATATTCTGTAAATGAAATTCTAGATTTGGTTTTATCAAAATTTTGATCAGAAGAATTTATAGGTTCTCACATTGCATTACCATAACATGATTAGTTTGGTTCTGGCTTAGTCTGATGTGTGAGTTTAGCTATCTTATATAACAATGCAATGTATTGCTTTAATTTACTGATTGTGGTTTATTAAAAAATATAGTTAAGCATAAGGGTGGTATGGTATGCATACCTCATCAATGTCTTCATAGTCATTAAGAGAGGTTATGTTTTTGCTGATAGGATATGAGAAAATACCCTGAATTAGATATGTTGCAATATGAAAAAATTCGATATGTAAAACCTCTAAAACCTGGATTTTAATTTCTTCAGTGATTCTCACACCTGCCTAAAACTATTGCTCTAGAGAAAACCTGTTGCTTTAAACACCTAGACTACTGCATCCGGTTCTAGAGTGTATTTCTGGAAAAATGGAAGTATGTATAGAAAAGCAAACTGGAGCATGTCTGGAAAACTGGAGCATGTCTAGAAAAGCAACAATGATAATGTGGAGCCTGGAAGCCAAAAAAATGATGAATAGTTGGAAATATTGGGGACTTTTTGCCTGGAGAAGAAAAGACTAAGAGAGATCCAGTGACTTCAAGTATCTGAAGATTTGTAATGTATAAAATGTGGGATCATTAAAAAACAAAAAGCAAAAAGCAATAGGTTTAGATTACTATTTCAATTGGATTTAGAAAGAATTTCCTTAAGGTAAGTGTTGTGTCCGGCGCAAGGAATGAGACTCGGAGCCAGTGACTTAGTTCAGCTCGTTTATTGGTTCCCGAGATCGGCTCGGCTCTGTAAGAAAAACGGCGGCTTTTATTCTTTGGCCGCGGCGCGGCCAATGGCACCGCTTTGAATCTCCCGCGATTAGTTTCCACCAATCGCGGGAGATTAGCGGCGAGCCAATCAGTGCGGCTCGCTCGACCAATCAGCTCACCATGCGTCTTGGCCAATCGCTGTGCGGTTTTACAAGAATGGTAATGACCGTACAGAACAGTAAGAGCTGTTTGTGAATGGAAAAGAAATTGGATGGCTTTTGGGGATGCTCTTGTAACAGTAGATTCCTGTACTGGATAAATAGTTTATTTCCAGGATTCCTTTCTAACTCTTAGACTATATGATTCTATGAAACCAAAGAAGGGAAACTTTTGAATGAAAAGATACTGAATTATTGAAAGACACATGTTCATAAATACGTGCATCAAATACAGACATGCATGAAACAATACTATTAGCAATATAAAAACCCTGGATTTTAAGCAGAGTCATTAAAAGTGGCAAAACACTAACTTGATTCCCTCAGGTTATCTTACAGATGATAATTTTTTTATTACTACTACTGCTGCTCCTACTAACTGTTGGAAGTCTGAATGATTTGTCAGGATAGAAATTTAATTGATAATAACTCTGAGAAACCCCAGACTTTTTCTTCCCACTCAACCATACTGCTTGATCAGCTGATAATTCTGGAAAGTTGACAAGACTCAAATGTTGAACATTTGGAGGCCAGAAGTTACCCACTTATCAACTAAGCCAAGATACAGTCCACACTCAGCAGGCAGCAAGTGATGCCCAAAGCTAACCAGAATAGAAATTCGACCACAAACTGATGGGAAACAGAATCATTTCCTCGTAATTTTTGTGGAAGCCAAACAATGTTATGTATCACTGGAAAAGGTTAGTAGAAAAAGTTTGAAAGCAAAACAGCAACAAATAAACTTCCTTTTTAAAAAAATGTTTTCCAATATTGGAAATTTATTCTGCATAGTTGCACAATACTATGATATCCGTCCTTTTTACTGTAGACCTTGGAAACAAAATGATATATTGATTTTTTTTTAAAGTGTGGGGGTTGTTTGAAATTTGTTGCCTCCCCTCTAGATTAAATGGATTAATGATGTGACTCAGTATAAGGCTGATGGTAGGCGTCAGTACAGTTTTACCACCCACCAAAATTCCCACTCAGGTCAAATGCTTACAATAATAGCATAATGAGATGTAATTTTTTCCTTCAACTGGAGAAAGCTTCACTGTCTTCTAGTCACTTAGCAAAAATGTAAAACAAATCAAAAAGTGTTTCATTATAAGGATTTTGTCCCTGAAACTGGTCTTGTTGATCATCCCAAGAATACCATCTAGTGAACAAAAACTAAACTGCAGAATCCTGCACGTTCTTCAGCGGAATTTCTTTCTTTCATAGAAATAAATTTTTACTTTAAATGTGTCTTCAGGGGAGCATGGCTCAACTGGGAATTAAGAGAGAAATATATTTTATTGTATTTTAACAGAAAAGTTCTGAGAGAATAGATGAACTGCAACTAATGAATAAAGCTGAGATCGACATTCCCAAATCAGTGCAGACTGAAAAGAGAGACAAACACTGAAGCAGATGTAAAATAACTGAGCGTGTGCAGAACTGAACAGAAATATATATTTTTTGGGAAACAAAATCACACCACTAAATAAACATTCCTTCCTTTCCAATTCTCCTGTACTAATTCCCATTCTCCCTGTGTTTTTCTGCCAATCTTTCTCTAAACTAAAATGCTGAGAACAAAACAACTCTTCTTCTGCTCCACCTCCACAAATCACCCCCCTCCTCATTTTCACTGGAAAGGGGCCAGCAGCTCTGATTTACTTAAACATCTCCCAGCCAGACAGCCATTCAGCCCCCTTAATTCACTATGTGCCTCCAAGCTAGCTCTCACAAGCTTAACTGCAAATATAAAGTTCAATATTAAAAATAATTAAAGCTGCAGAAGCAGTATTTAATAACTTTTATTTCTTTATATCACTATCAAAGTCTCTATAACAGCAAGGGAAAGGAAGAAAGTTAGCAGAAAATATTATCCGAGGTTTGCATATATTCTTCTCTGCATGCCTGCCTGCCTAAATGCTAAAAATGAAAACAATGTCAGCAAGAGCAGATCATCTAATCACACACCTGGGAGACAATCTATGTTGCAAAAGAGGCTGTGGGCATTCGTTTTTATGTGCTAAGCAAAATCTAAACAAACTCTTTCAATAGGCTGGAAAACCGGAGCCTTTGGGCAGGTCAATCCACTGAAAACAGGTCCCACAGAAAAACCAGGCCCACAGTAAAATCTCGGGCTGTTGCTTTTGTTCTGGTTGAGTAGCAGCCTCCTTGCAGCCAAGCAAAAAAGGGGCTGATGGCACTACTACGGATGCTTCCTCAACTCAAACCAATGCAGTCATGGCTGACTGTAGCTGTGATATGCCTCCCTGACATGGCTATTTGTTCTGTGATTTCTCAATATCTCACAGTACAGGAAGCAATAGCACTAGCACTTAGACTTATATACTGCTTCACAGGGCTTTACAGCTGTAAACCTAAGGGATTTACAGAGTCAGTATATTGCCCCCAACAATCTGGGTCCTCATTTTTACCGACCTTGGAAGGATGTGTAGGAAGTTAGCACCCACCCCTCTCCTAGAAAAATGAAATATCCTAGGAAACATTAAAAAAGCAGAATATTTCCCCTAAAAGGGACGTAGAAACTCAGAGAGGCAGAAGCTCACCCCGCACCTTTGCTAATGGGCGGGCCATTAAGTCCTGGGCCAGAGTATTCTACATAACAAAGGCTTCTACCCTTCTCACCACCTGGCCTGGGAAGATTGCATCAGCCAGGACTCAGGTGAGGCCATGTGGTCCAGACAAAGCCTACAAAGTTAGCTAAGACCCCCGCCCCTGGGAGTCTGACAGCCAATGGATACATTTCTTACAAAGGAACAGGAAACATTAAAGTGGGGCCCAACAGACGGTATATAACTAAGGGTCTCTCAGCATCTTCGCCCTTCTTTTCCTTCACCCAACATCTTGAAGCATGTGATCGTCTTTTTCACTTAGGAGCACCAAGCCATGCGGTCCTGTCCACCATTAAACTATCTTTCCAAACAGCCTCCATGTTTCCAGTGTCTTTTTCCCCACTTGGAACTGAACCCAGAAGGATAATTCTTCCAGCAGATGGAAGACGGAGTCAACCTTGAGCCAGTCAGGATCGAACCCCTGGCAGTGGGGCTGATGAGTTCCTGGTGCAAGCCATACAGCATAGTGATAAGGAGGGCTTTTCAGGGCTTCTTATGGCATCTTCATTTGCCATTTCACAGGGAATGACAGTTTCAGGAAACTGATAGGCAGATAGTTTTCTTATTTCACAGTTTGGGTTTAAACAGGGGTCCTCAACCACCGGGCCGCGGACCGGTACCGGGCCGTGGAGCACTCTCTACCGGGCCGCAAAGAATTTTTTTTTTTAAATGGCGGCTTTCTTCACCTTCGGTGAATGCTGCTGGGATCGGGGATCAAGGACACAAATGAAAGAAGGGGAGGGAGGAAGCAACCGAAGCCTGTCCTTCTCTCTGGGTCAGCTCTCTCAGTCGCTCTCTCGCTCCTCCACCAGCACAGGAAGAAACTGCTTCAAAGAAGCGGGGGCTTTTCCTGTCGCCGCAGCTTCCCCGAAGCGCCCGTTTCTCCCCCACCCCCACCCCGTCCGCGGTTCAACCCAGTGCTCCGTTCTGCCTGCCTGCCTGCCTTCGTTAATGGTTGAATCGGAACAGCTTCGGCTGAGTAAAAGAGGCGAATAGTTATTATTCTCAGCCGAAGCTGCTCCCAAACAACCAGAAACTAAGGCAGGCAGGCAGGCAGGCAGAACGGGACACTGTGGATTGAAGCGCGCGGGGTGGGAGTGGGTGTGGGGGTGAAACGGGCGCTTCGGAATAGCTGCGGCGACAGGAAAAGCCCCCCCCCCCGCTTCTTTGAAGCAGTTTCTTCCTTGGATGGTGGAGCAGCGAGAGAGCGAAGCCTCCTTTTCTTCTCCCCCCCCCCCCCCGGTCCTTGCAAAAATTTTCTGCTTGAAACCGGTCCCTGGTACAAAAAAGGTTGGGGACCACTGGGTTTAAAGATTATTCCTACTGCATGCAAACACTGCTTAATATAATCTTCATTATTTGAAAATACATTGGGCTTTTTATTTAGTTTTGCATTTTGCATTTTAACTTTGTTCTGAATAAAATTAAAAGATATACCCAAAAAAAGGAAGTTCATTGGGTTTAAGCTAAAGGAAGAGCACCCCCACAACTGCTTCATCCCAGTTATTTATTCCTTGCTTTGTCCTTTAGGGACTGGGAAATAGAAATCATTCTAGCAGGGGTGCAAAACTAAATAAAATTTCCACAAAGTGTGCTATGTGTCACACCTGTGAACAAATCAAGTTTCTTTTTTTCCAATTTCTGAAATGTTAACAAGCAAAAGAGAAATTTTAATACGGGTGATTTCTGAAGTTGCTAAATCTTACTGTGCAGGATTTCATATTTCCTCCCATGCTGAATTCCCAGTAGGGATAGAAACTTTTTGTATTCAGTGCTGTCAAGAACAATAAACAATGGAATAAATTCTACTTAAACAGATATTCATTCATCATTATAAGACAATAGAAGCTCAATGATCCAAAGTGAATCCCATTTTTTCCTATGCTAGTTGGGCTACAAATGCTTTATGAACTCTTCTGAACCCAGGAATTATCATTTTTGACACTCCAGAAGCACTTTGAAGCAATACCCAATCACTTACTTTTCTACCGACCTCAAATTACAGAAGAAAAAAGGTTATGGACAAAGGGAAAAGCCCTCCCATAAATTCTGCGCAGCTCCAGTGCTTCAAGTGAAACAACTCTCTTTGCAAGGATTTTACTTAAACTTTGGCAATGTTAGCAATAATTTAACTCCGCTCTTCGACACAACCAGGCATACAGGCAAGTCAGTTATGAATTGTCTCAAAGACCCAAAGGGGAAGGCTTCTAAAAATTATTTTATTTTAAACAATTTCCTTGTGACTCTACTACAAAAAAAATACCCCTTGCACCCTTGACTAATCAGTGTCCTATAGCTTCCTATTGCTAAAACCAAGAGAAGCTCTCTGCTCAGGAACAGTTTGCATAACAGTTAATGGGTAGATCTATTCTAATGGACTGAAGCCCTGCTGAAAAGCTATGTTCCCTTACTCTCTCTTCATGCTCTATTTAAAAATCCACAAAATCCACAGAAATATTACTACTATCTCATCTTCCCATGGATCTTTTCTTAACTATCCTCACTGCAACTTGTTTCATAACAGCCTGTGCTGACATCTTTGGGTCCACATGGGGGCAGAGAGCTGCTGGAATCTTTTCTGCTTAGTGGCTGCCACTGCCTGCCTGACTATGAGAAACAACAAACAAGCCATCTTGAAGCATTGCACAACCTTACTTGTCCATGCATAACATGCATCTGTGCTACAGCTGATGACTATTCAAGAAATCCACACTCTCACTCAGATACGTATTGCAGAAATAGATTTCCCTGCTCATTCAATGTGTGCTGTATATTTCCTAATACAGAGAACATTAAAATAACAGTCTCATGAAAAAATTTAAACACAAAGTTGTGTACACCAGTTGTGGCTAATGGTTGCAAAATATGATTTAATTCATGTGTGCCACTTGTCCCCTTCGCTAAGTAATGTTATTCCATAAGAAGAATAGCTACACCTTGGTAAATAAAATGTGCAATAAAACATCAAATCCACAAAATGGTTTCACAATTTAAAGTTTACTTGGTAACCACTGGAGATACAAAATTTCATATTGTAAGTGCACAAAATTGTATACAGGTTGTCCTCAACTTACAACCATTAGTTTAGTGACTGTTTTGAAATTACAATAGCGCTAAAAATGATCTACAATTGGTCTTTGCATTTATGACCATTGCAGCATCCTCACACTCACATGATCAAAATTAGAGCCTTTGGCAACCAATATGTGTTGGTTGCAACATACCGGGGGTCATGTAATAGACATTTACAACGTATCCAGATAGTTTCCAGCAAATAAATGGGGGAAGCCAGATTTGCTTAAACACTGCATGATTCACTTAACTGCCATAATTGCCTAAAACATATGAAGAATGGTTGCAGAAATTGGGTGGGTATGTCTAATTTAATGAAAAGAAGGACTAGGGGTGACATGATAGCAGTGTTCCAATATCTAAGGGGCTGCCGCAAAGAAGAGCGGGTCAAATTAATCTCTTGAAATCAGAACAAGAAAAAATGACTGGAAACCAAACAACGAGAGAATAAACCTAACCAACACTGGAGGTTTTAAAGAAGAGATTAGATAACTATTTGTCCGAAATGATGTAGGGTTTTCTGCTTGATCAGGGGGTTGGAATAGAAGGTCTCCAAGATCCCTTCCAATTCTGTTATTTTGTTATAATTCACTTAACAACTGTGGCAAGAAAGATCATAAAATTGGGCATGACTGACTTAACCACCTTGATAGCAACAGAAATTCTGATTCTAACTGTAATCATAAGTCAAGGACTACCTGTACAGGTTAATGGGCTGAGGGAAAAGGGACAAAATAATCAGTCCTATTTTAAAAGATAACATCTCCTTCATGTTGAATTCAGCTCCTGGCAACTACACAAATACATTCATGCTATTTTCTTGAGAACAATATGGAAGCAGTTTCTCATTGCCTTCATTTGGGATCTACAGCCTATGTCCAGATAAATGCCTAATAATACTTTTAAATGTAATGACAAAGCTCTCTCCCTTCTTTGCAAACCTATGGCAAGCTAGGAAAATTTTCTCCAGATTAAGAAATAATGTCAGCTTATTTGTAAGAAAATATGTAAGGAAATTTCTTATTTGTAAAAAAAAATAGGTTAAACAATTAAACAACACATAACAGTATTTCAGTTACATAATTATAACCTTACTGATTACTCAGCAAAATATTAATGCTTCTTCGTTAATTTGTTTATAATAAAACAAGTAAGAAATATTTATCATGTTTCTAACACATCACAAATTCCGTATATGGCAAAAAGACATAACATGATGATTACTAAGACTAGAATGTTTTCCCTAATAGCTGATTCTTCCTATTAGTATTTAGTTCCATTCTTCTTGGTTTTAATCAACAGATTAAAATCCATCTTTAAGGGAAAGAAAGAAGCATATATTTTTCTGGGAATCTATAATAGTCAACTATTCCTGCATTTCTCAAAAATGTTACATGGATTTGACATATATGTATTTAATTCTGCTTTAATTGCTCATTTTATTTGTTAACCACCTTAATCGTTTGGCTGCATGGAAAGGCAACAAATGCAGTGCACTCAATAAATAAACGGTAACACCAAGATTGGCAAATATACAAAAATATACAGGAAGAAAAACCTATGGGATGCTCCAAAATAGCCTAAGGACTCAGAATGCAGTCTGTACTGACCATAGAGTGATTACTGCCATCGAAAAGGGAAAGGAAAATGTAGGGAAGGGAAATGTAAGACATTCCCTTCAGAAGGACTTGGCTAAGTAAAGGACACTGTAACACTTCATTAAAGATTCCATGAGTTAAAAGGAAACATTTTGGTGATACTGATACCTCCAGAGTAAACAGATTTTGTTTTTAATGTTCTTCAGCTTAATAAAAACTGTCTGGGGATTTCCCCATGGTAGATATATGTGCACTAAAGCCAAACAAATGCCTGAAATATTTTGTTGCCTTGTAGCAAAAAGATCTGCATGCTGGGCTAATTGATATTTCTGTTTGGTGTTCATATACGGCTTGATTCTAACTCAGCTAATTAATCATCTTTGCCCATGGAAGGCAAAAAAGAAAGAAAAGGTGAACGGCAGATAGCCACAATCTGGAAGGCTTAAAGTACTGAGGATTTAATTATTTTATAGGTTTATTATTTATTTTATAGATTTATTATTTATTTATATTTATTTATATTTATTATTAATTTTTTCCCCTGCCCATACATCACCAAAGGGGACAATTCAGAAGAAGAGGTTCCTACTTCAACTGCACCTATCAACTTACATGTTTTGGCCAAGTCATTCAATATTTCTTTACACAAGGATCAGTTTTAACACAGATGTTGGATGGAATATAATACCACCACCAGATTATTCTGAAATTATGGCATTTTGCTAAATAAATACGGTATATTCTAATATATTTACCCCATCGGCTTGAGCAAATCCTTGGGAAAACCCCAGACATTCTCGCTGATATGGAACACTAAGAATGTAAGCCTTCCTCTACTTGCAATTGATATCCCTGGCAATTCTCATTTTCTCCCTTGGCCACACAATATTGTCCTCATTCCACCCACAGCCCATAAATTAAGCAGTCTTAACATGCTTCTTTGTAAACAGGCACCAAAGGGTCTTCTGCTTCTTAAGCTAACCTTATCCTATCATAGCTTCACATTTTTAAAACCTGTAGCTACAGTGTTTTATATCTTGGTATAAAGAACAGATGTGTTTTGGGTGTGACCAGAGGTGTGTTTGAGGAATGTCAGAAGGCACAGATACACTTCTTCTCTTTACATTCTAGCCAGCCTATGTCACAGCTATTTCTTTAACAGGATTTGTTCTCTCCATTAATACTTCCTTTTTCAAGTTCCTTTCATATCCTCACCCACCACTCTCTATTTTTGCAGACACTTCTGTCCAGATGGGGTAGATTTCATTCTCTGCATGCTTATGGAGGTTATGACTAGAAGGGACTATATAACCGGGACAACTGTGTTTGGAAAGAAGTTAACTACATATTAACTCCTTTTCCTGGCTTTGTATGATATAGTAACTAGGCTATGGTTTCGCTGAGTGGATCTGTATATATGGTTTCTGTTATGAACTAATAAAAACTATTTAATAAATACTTGTCAACAGTACGAGAAAAGCAGGCTCGTAATCCTGCACCTTTGATTGGCCCATGGATAGCGAGCTGGGATTGGTCCTTACGGAGCAGCCTGATTGGCTATTAGCTGAACATCTCTCATTGGGTACAATTTAAACGTTTGAACGCAAATCATTGGTTAACGGGTCAGCAGCCAGCTCTATAAAAGAGCTGCTGCTGCCCAGGGTTTTTGCTCTGTTCTTAATCGTTAATAAAGAGTTGAAGTTCACAAGTTCTCTGCCTCGTCTCCGTTCCTTGCGCCCATGCTCAGAACTTAACACTGGCGACGAGGATGGGATGCGGAGACAACAGAGCTGACTGAACACTACAGAGCACCAAACAGAGCACGTGGCTGAAGGCGCACCAACAACAGCAATATGGCCAGCGGTGCTATACCACCCGCTCCATTTGACTGTTTCTGGAGACCAATAACTTAAAGGACGCTACGACCGGCAAGAAGCGAGCAATATTCCTGACCCATTGCAGGCCTGCCGTATTGAAGATGGCGAAATCACTTGCAAAACCGGTTGAGGTGAAAACGATGGATTGGGACACCCTCGCGCCCCTTCTACGGGCCCACTATGCACCCGCAGTGCCAACACTTGTCCGTAGGCACGAGTTTTACCAGAGGGACCAACGGAAAAGGGAAAGTCTTGCAGACTTCATCGCTGACCTCCGGAACTTGGGTGGCCTCTGTGGGTTTTCAAACCTCGAAGAAGCCTTGAGAGACCGCATAGTTCTGGGATTAGATGACCACACAGTGCAGAGCAAGATCATGGCCAAAGGGGACATCGATCTTGCCGATGCCATCGCAGACGCTACCGCCGCAGAAGCAACCAGGAAGTCGGCCGCTCGAATGCGCTGCACCAACGCACCACTCCGTCAACTCACGAATGATACCTCGCCTCGCCCCGAGAGGCACTCAACAACAGCGCACCATGAGGACCTGGAATCCCCATCAGAAAGTGATGAGGAAGAGGTCAACCGACTCCGGTCCGAACGAGACCAACAAAACCAACGATTCCCGCGACAATGCGCGGGTTGTGGGGCAACCCACCCACGATCCAATTGCAAATTCCTCGACGCGCTCTGCCGTTCCTGTGGAAAAAGAGGCCACATCGCAAAGGTTTGTAGAAGCAAGCGAGGGTCCAGCCCAAAGCGCAGGGAGAATAACTGCAGCCAGTCTTCAGGATATCCTCATGCGAATCGAAATCGCCAGAACCACCAATGGAACAACCACTCCTACAGAAATAAAGCACCTGCCACTTCAACGAGACGGGAAGAGGCACACCAAACCATTACCATCGGCCACGCTTCATCCTTAGATGCAAGGAAGATCCGAGTGAGGGTCGCCATCGAGAACCAACCTTGCATGATGGAAGCCGACTCGGGGTCGTCTCTCTCGATGGTTTCCTGGAAGACCCTCAAACAACTGATCCCGGCCATCCGTCGTCAGGACCTCAGCCCCCAAAGGATCATACTCAAGGATTACCAGGGCAACAGAAGCCCGGTCGTCGGTTCCAGCCAAGTCCAAGTCTCCTTCAAAAATCGTACCGCATCACTACTGCTGACCGTCGTCGACCGTGACCGGCCTAGCTTATTAGGCCTACAATGGTTCACCCCACTCGGGATCGAGGTAGCCGGCGTCCACCGAGCCGAGAGCAACGACTGGGAGGAGTCTCTTGTCCAAGAATTCCAGGACGTTTTTTCAGAAGAGCTAGGCAAGTACAAGGGGACCCCAATATCGTTTAACCTTAATCCTGAAGTAGCTCCCATCTGCCTTAAGCCTCGTCGGGTGCCTTTTGCGCTAAAACCAAAGATTGACGAGCAGCTCGATAAATTAATAGCCCAGGGTGTTTTAGAACCAACCGACCACGCCCGTTGGGAAACCCCAATTGTAACACCCATTAAACCAGATGGATCATTAAGAATTTGTGGGGATTATCGGGCCACCTTGAACCACGCACTTCAGCAGAGTGCGTACCCGGTGCCGGTGGTTCAACACCTTCTCCACTCCCTGGGTGGTGGGAAGATATTCGCTAAATTGGATTTAGCACAAGCGTACCAACAGTTGCCCGTAGATGCGGAAACTGCGGAAGCACAAACTATCGTTACGCATAGAGGTGCTTTTAAGTGCAATAGACTCCAATTCGGAGTGAGCGTAGCTCCGGGAATTTTTCAAAGTTTGATGGAGAGACTTTTACAAGGCATAAAAGGGGTCGTGCCATATTTTGATGATGTTTTAATCGCCGCCCCCAATAGAGATATCTTAGAAAAGCGTCTCAGAATGGTTCTACGGAAATTTAAAGACGCCGGCCTGAAGGTTAAAAAAAATAAATGTCAACTGTGTACTGAGAGGGTGGAGTTCCTTGGATACCTTCTTGATAGTCAAGGAATCCATCCCACTGATAACAAGCTAAAAGCAATTAAAAACGCCCCAACACCTAAAAATAGAACAGACCTCCAAGCTTTCCTGGGGCTCATTAACTTACAACATCTTCTTGCCCCAGAAGGCGACCGTAGCTGAGCCCCTACACAGACTTCTCGATAAAAGAGCAACCTGGGTGTGGGGACATCGAGAGGAACGCGCCTTCCAACAAGTGAAAGATTTACTAACCTCCGACGCTGTATTGATGCAGTACAACGAGACTTTACCCTTAACTATTACATGCGACGCTTCACCGTTTGGAGTGGGAGCAATCTTAAGCCATGTACTACCAAACGGAAATGAAGCACCTATTGCGTTTTTCTCACGAACATTATCAAGGGCTGAAAGGAACTATAGCCAACTCGATAAAGAGGCCCTTGCTGTTGTATCTGCTGTGAAGCGTTTTCACGAATACGTGTATGGACGAGCGTTTACGATAATCACAGATCACAAACCATTGCTTGGTATTATAGCGGGAGACAAGCCAACCCCCTATATATTATCGCCAAGAATGACTCGTTGGTCTGAGTTCCTAGCTGCCTACAATTATCTGTTGCAACATCACCCAGGGAAAGCCATTCCCCACGCTGACGCTTTAAGCCGTTCCCCACTTCTGGAAATCGTCAACGAACCAGCTCCAACCCTCACGACGCTCCAAATCGAAACGCTGCACTCGCCACCACTAACAGCGAGAGACATCGCCATCGAGACAAAACGGGATCCTGTCCTGGCACGAGTTCTCAGCTGGGTCGAACGAGGATGGCCAGTTGACCAACTCCATGACGATTTTGCGCCATTCAAGAATCGGCAGACAGAACTTTTCTCCCAGAAAGGCTGCGTTGTCTGGGGGTATAGAGTCGTCGTCGCAGAGAGGCTACAACAGACTGTTCTAAAAGTATTGCATGATGGACATCCGGGCATCGTGCGCATGAAGGTGCTTGCATGAAGCTATGCGTGGTGGCCGGGCATCGATAAGCAGATCGCAGCCTGGGTAACCATGTGTCGGAAGTGCCAAGACGTTAGCAACGCCCCACCTAAAGCGACGCCAACCGAGTGGGAAACCCCTCGGGGTCCGTGGTCCCGTATCCACGTTGATTTTGCAGGACCCACCAAAGGACACACGTTTTTATTAACAGTTGACGCCTATTCAAACTGGCTAGAAATCCAGAAGATGAAGACAACCACAACGGAGTCAGTCATTAACAAACTGAATAAATTATTTGCAACGCATGGGTTACCAGACGTTTTAGTTTCTGATAACGGGCCCCAGTTCACTGCCCTGGCATTTGAACAGTACCTAGCGGACCGGGGCATCCACCATGCGCTAACCTCACCAGCGCACCCTGCGGCCAACGGAAGGGCGGAGCGAATGGTACAATTCGTCAAAAAAACCCTACATAAAATGGACTATGGGGACATCGATGACAAGCTCAACCGAATACTCCTGCTTCAACACATCACCCCACACAGCATCACGAATAAGACGCCTGCCGAACTGCTAATGGGGCGGAGACTTCGCTCCCACCTCGACCGTCTACATCCTTCTTATTCACCAGAAAAACCTTTCGGATCTAGCGGGAAATGCCGCAAATTCAAGGTAGGCGACTTGGTGTTTGCTAAAAACTTTTCTGGCGACCCATTATGGGTCCCTGCAACCATTACCCAACCCACCGGCCCCAGATCCTACCGCCTACAGACTAATGACGGGAGAGCATGGAAACGCCATATAGATCAGCTACGATCCAGATTACCACCCACCTCCCGCGACTCCCCTAATTCGCAAACTGAGGGGGGAGGGGATATCGAGGAGGCCGAAAACGAAATAGATGACGACATAATCAAGGGGACCCAGCAACCCAACCAAAGAAACACGCAATCTGAAGAAGAATCAGGAAGCGGGGTGACATCACCGGGGGGAAATAGCACGAGGGAGGCAAGCCCACGGGACCCGGAAGTAAGCCTAGGAGACTGGGATAACAACAACAATAGCCGCGCCGAGTCCTCCCGCACAGAAACGGAACTAGCCGTACCAGAAAACCTTGAAAGCGCTCCACCGGAATCAGACTGCAGACAAAAACCGGTGGAGCAGCGAAAATCAAACAGGCAGGTAAAACGACCTACATATCTACGCGAGTATGTTACTGCACCCCTCAAACGGAACCTAGGGGGGAGGGGTTTTATGAACTAATAAAAACTATTTAATAAATACTTGTCAACAGTACGAGAAAAGCAGGCTGGTAATCCTGCACCTTTGATTGGCCCATGGATAGCGAGCTGGGATTGGTCCTTACGGAGCAGCCTGATTGGCTATTAGCTGAACATCTCTCATTGGGTACAATTTAAACGTTTGAACGCAAATCATTGGTTAACGGGTCAGCAGCCAGCTCTATAAAAGAGCTGCTGCTGCCCAGGGTTTTTGCTCTGTTCTTAATCGTTAATAAAGAGTTGAAGTTCACAAGTTCTCTGCCTCGTCTCCGTTCCTTGCGCCCATGCTCAGAACTTAACAGTTTCACTGAGGGAATCTGTAGCAAACTATGGTTTCAAATTATGGTTGAACTCTTGCTGTCGGATGAGGGTAAAAACATTTCATCCATTTAATCCATGATCTGCTTCAAAAAGCACGCTAGGCTTAGTGGATGTTATAAGCATAAGATTCCACCTAGCAGTGTAGGACAAACCAACAATGAATGACTCCCAAATTCCTGGAAACAAAAGTTCCTGAAATGTGCATAGGGAATATATAGAACACTAAGACTGAAGGATCGGATAGCATGCATTTTCCTAAAGTTGGTGTCACCACTGTAGCTTCCATTTTGCTTCAAGTCTAAATTTGCTGCTAAGAAGCTGGAGTAAGGCTGAAGATTACTGACTGATACCCTATTAAAAACATCTTCAGGATAGCAACTTACTGAGTTTGCTTGGAAAGAAGTAATTTATTCATATCTAAAGACAGAATTCTATAATTACCCTGATCAAGATTTCTTTTGTGGCTCTTCTATGACAGGACAAAAAGTTTCAGACTGAGATTATAAACAGAGTACCTAAATTAAGAATTATTACCGTATCATTTTGGAAGTCCTAATTATAATTAATAACCTAGATGTCTTCATTGATTTAAAAAAGGGGAGTTAAGCCAAAAAGGAATATCCTACATGGCAGAGAATTTGCATTGTAAAAAAATGGGGTGGGTGGGTGTGAATTCATTCACTTAAGAGACAAACCTAGGAGAAAAAGTGTGTTGAATGTTATGTAACCTGTGTGTGTACAAATTCACCAGGTACCACAGTTGCCATAGGGACTGTAATTGTGACTTGGAGCCTGGATGGGTGGGTGTCTATGAGCTCGGTCTGAAGTCTGGAATAGAAGAAAACTTTGCTCTGGCAAAATTACTTTCCATGTGAGGTGTCCCATTCCTGGTTTTTCTTTGTTATAATGGAAGAACTGGGATCTTCAGAAATAGAGGCACTTTATCAATGCCTTGTAAATGGAGGGACATTTTGTCAGATGGCTGAAGCCTAAACTGCAGATGAAGTAAACTTCTAGCCTTTATGACACCACTTTATCGATCTGGACAAGTTGTGGGTCATTGTTGGCTGCTTGACAGCTTAGTTTTCTCCTAGTCTCTAAGGACTACATAGGATACTGCTGAATCCTGAATCTCTCTGCAGAAGACAAAAGGCTGGAGAAAGGTATAATAGGTTTGAAATGGCAAGAGTTTGAGGCTAAGAGGTGTGAAGAGGTTAAGTTGGATAGTTAGCTAGCTCAGCTGTATCATGAGTCAGTTGTGCATGGTATGGAATAATGTTTGCAGAACTGAATTCAAATGTGTTTACCTTTGCATTTGGGGCATGGTTAAGCCAAGTTTTAGTAATCTGCCATCTGGTTAAGACAACCGCTGGACTAAAATGCTTCTGTTGTAGATGTTTATGCTATTTCTTAAATGGGAAATCCACAAATGTTATAATTAAATTGTTGTTCTCCTGTAATTTTCCTAGTTATATTCTTGTTTTTTCCCCTCCTCCAGACTCCAGAAAATCCAGCTGTTATAGAAAAAAACAGAATAATAGTGAAAATCTACAGGTATATATTACCTCAGCATTACCTTTTTTGTTTTTGAAGGGGCATGGTTTTGATAATGCAGTAACGTATTAACTGAATGGGTTGATTAATGGGTGTCCCCACTTTATAAAGTCATTTGGTTTATAAATAGATTATGAAGCACTAGGTAATAAACATCAGTGTGCCCACAGATGCTGCTACTAAATGAGAATATTTGGCATTATAATCCAGGACATGCTATATTTTTAGATTGGGTATGGTTTGACTCTTTTTAATTCTTTTTTTTTCTTTTTCCTTTCTTCCTTACAGAAAATATAATAGTTTGTGTTGATAGTACAACTATAGTTATTGGAAATATTAAAATTTCCTGCCACTTATTTTGTAAACATCAAATTCAGAACTTTTATATGTTCTTAGTATCTCTTTTTAAAAGCAGACTCCTGCTAAAATAAAACCATTGCTGATAAAATTGTGCTGTCCTTCTATTTCCAGTAATAATTAAGCTTTCTCTTATTTTTCCCGGCCTCCCAAGGACACAGGACAGAACGGCCCGATAATCTGTCTTCTAAACTCCATGCTGTCGGATGAGGGTAAAAAAGGTATATCATCAAATATTGGTTTGGTAAGAGGGCCACAAAACCCTCAAAACAAAAATATTAGAGGATTGGTATTTGCTTAACAGCCATAGCCAGGGGTGGGATTCTACCAGTTCGCACCTATTTGCTAGAACAGGTTGTTAACATTCTAAGCAGTTCAGAGAACCAGTTGTTAGAAGAAATTACTGGCCTAATCCTGTAAGGAAGGCAGGAAGGAAACATTTTGGTGTTGCTTACAGAAACTGCCTCTCCGTTAACCCTTATTACATTCTTGGCAGGACTAGATTTCCTATCTCAGGAACGTCTCTGGAGTTCCCCCCCCTCCTTTGCTGGTACTTTGCTTGTGTAGAATGACTATTCAAAGTTACAATGGCACTGAAAAAAATGATTTATGACCATTTTTCACGCTTACGACTGTTGCAGCATCCCCACAGTCATGAGAGGCCAGGTGAGGAGATGCGTGCCTCGATATGAGTGATATTGAGTTGGCCACACCCAGCCAATAACATGACCACCAAGCCATGTCCACCCAGTCACATGACCACTGAGCCATGCCCACCACCTAAGCCACGCCCACAGAACCAGTTGTTAAAAATTTGAATCCCGCCCCTGGCCATAGCATTGTCAAATGAATGTTCTGCATTAAGATTGTTGATCCGTGGGGAATAATGGTAAGTAGCAGTGGAACACCAGGGCAGAAGAGGATGAGAAAGACAACTGTTAGAGAGGAATACAGAAAGGAGAAACTCCTTCTTCGACATACAATACTTTAAAATGCCAGAGACAATCTAAAACATTGCCTAAAATTGGAAAAAGATTTGTTACGATGAATTGTAGAACGTATGAGAACATATGAGCACATATACATAACTACATTACTATTATAATAAGAAAAATGTGAAAGGAAAAAAAAAAGGGAATACTCTAATCATTAGCACCCGTCCCCCCGCCCAATTCAAACATGCTTCCTCACTGGAGGGAGCAGTGTTAACATTCTAGCCCCTGGCCTGTTGGGACAACCAAGCTTTCCTATCTTTTCTCAAAGCTCAGAAGGAAGAGGTCATTCCATTAACGGGAACCTAGTTATTCCCAGGAATGGCTGCAACTAAAAAAGGAACATTTCTTCAGTCCCTGCAGATGGCATCCCTAAGAGAAGGGATCCAATGAACTTGTGTATCTCCAAAGCCACAAATAGTCATTTGAACTACAGTCTTCTAGTTTTCAGTAGAAAACTACTGTTTTTTTTAAAATGCTCTTCAAAGGCAGTCCGTGTAAAGCCTATGGCTGTAATCCAATTGTGTATGTGCTCCCATTCCAAGAGCAGTCGTGACTGGTGTTGTTAAATGCTGTAATATAACCATGTGAAACTTAAGACCTTTTATAATATCTGGTCTATGGGTCTATGACATGCATTAGGTTCATGTTTACATGGAAGGTGAGGTGTTATAGTTTACACCAGGGGTGTCCAACCTTGGCAACTTTAAGACTTGTGGACTTCAACTCCCAGAGTTCCTCAGCCAGCAAAGCTTAAAGTCTTAAAGTTGCCAAGGTTGGACACCCCTGGTTTACACCCTCCTCCACCTTTTGTGGGAGAAAATATTTCCTTAAGTGTGAGGTTGAGGCTGGTCTGTCTTGCTTTGCGACATTTTTCCCCCCAGATGATGGTCCCAGGGTTTGCTTTAAATGCAGTGGGTATGAAAGAACCGGGACATGTAACTTATAGTTCTGCTTCTTTTGCCTTCATATTTTTATTGGGTATGATGTTATCCGCTTTCTTTATATATTTACTGTATGTACATGGTGCCAATTGTGCTGACAGGGCTTTCTTTTTCTTTTTCATTTCTGTGAGGACCTAATCTAAGGGCTCTCTGACAGCTTGTCCCCTTTGAATGGGTCAGATATTAGGATCGACTTGGATTTGGAGGTACGTTCAGTTCTTTAGCTATAACAGACTCCTAGACTGCCATATCTCTGGCTGAGATGGGATGCATACCAACCTAACATTTAATATGAAAGCAGTCATCCAGATTGGTTTGTTCAACCCTCATATGAGCTCCCGACATGAGAGGGATGAGTTGATTAGCTCTGTGGTCCATAGAGAAGCTCTAAAAATTGAAATGGCAAGGATTGTCCTAGTGACTATGATGTGACCTCATGGGATTTATACTGGAGGATCTCTATTTCCCTGTCTTCTTGGTGCTTAGATGTGTCTTCCTCATTCTTATTTTCCATGGTGCTGCCATAGGGACACAACTAGTTAGATTTTGAGATGATAATGTTTGAGGAAACCAAAAGGAGTCCACCCCCCATACTGAGCTGTCTCTACCAGCATTCAGCCTGCCTTTCCTCTGGGCTTTGTTGAATGCATCAGGGAAGGAGAGACACAAGGTAGAATGGCTGGCCAAAGAATATCTCTACTGCCAATTAATCTTTTAGTTAGCAGATCCAAATGGGAAGCAATTTCGCTTCCTTGAGACTTAGAACATTGTCAGTCCTACAAGATAGAGTCAATAAGAAAGCCAACTACACAGGAAGATTAGAGTTAGACAGCACTTTATTGAAATTGTCTATAATAACAGCATCTTGCAAACCTCATTGTGTTCTACCACTCCTCCCTCTTATACCCCAGTGAATCAGGGAGGAGCCTGTTTGACTCTATTCCAAATATTATCTTGTTTCCTAAGTCTAAAGGAATGTTTCAGCCCTCTTTGTTTATGTAACAGTTCTTGCCTATTTCCATCAAGATCATGTGACACTCTATTAGTATTACAGATTTTTCTGACATGCTTCAGGAACACTGACTTTTAGAGCTTTCAGATTGATTTAGAACTGGCTGTGGTTTGTATTCATTGTCTAGAAACAGCTCTACTTTTTCTCTGTCTGACTGATTCTGAAAGGAGATGTCATGGGCAATGATGTGAAGACTAGGTGCACCTCTGTTGTTTGGTTGGCTGGTCCATTTACCTATAAAGATGACACGGGCTTGAGCCTATTGGTTGATAGAGGGTCTTGGTGAAGGAGGACACTTGACATAAGGAAGGAAGATGAGAGTAGTTGAACTTAATTTGCTGTAATCTTCCTGGGGAGCTCTGGGGAGCTTTGGAGGGAAGACTGGAGTAACTAATTGCTACTGTTCATTCAGTGATGAGTGGGGATAGGATTGGACAATTGGTGCTTCTATACATTCTGGTAATCTTATTTTGCAGTTCCTGTAAGGAATAGCAACAGGCCTTCTTATGGCTGTTATGGACACATGGGACACACATGTAGCCCACACTTTATAAACTATAAGGTTGGTTGAGGAGAATGTGAAGGAGAAGCAAAAGGGCACACTGGAGTGTC
This sequence comes from Notechis scutatus, assembly GCF_049901735.1. Lineage (NCBI taxonomy): Eukaryota > Metazoa > Chordata > Lepidosauria > Squamata > Elapidae > Notechis > Notechis scutatus. The sequence goes on from NC_142014.1 coordinate 53,327,154, forward strand.
TCTGAAAGGAAGCCTCAGGCATTACAAAGGTCCTCCAATGTATTTCCAGACAGCCAATCATTGGTTTAGTAACCATGTCAGGGAAATGAAAAAATTATCTGTCAATATTAAAAGAATCCTAAGTAGAATTGCTAGGAATTCTTGTTCTCCAGAGCAGGGCATGGAGAACATCTCCTTTCACAAGAAGCATCATCAAAATGTTGCTGTAACTAATGTTTAAAGTCTTTACTGGTTCAAAGGAGCAATTCAAATTTGTCTACTGTACCCTCTGTTAGAGATCTAATACAGAGGTGTCCAAACTTGGCAACTTTAAGACTTGTGGACTTCAAATCCCAGAAGCATAGCTGGTTGAGGAATTCTGTGAGTTGAAGTCCACAAGTCTTAAAGTTGCCAAGTTTGGGGACCCCTAAGCCTAGTATCACTTTGAAAGTAGGCCTATTTCTGTTAAAGGCTTTCCATAAAACATTTATGTTGTCTTTACCTGTTATCATTTTGAAAATGGATCCAGCTTTTTTTCTGCCCTTAGCTATCAAAACACGGGAGTCCAAACTTTTGACTTGCCTGGGCCACAGAGAATAAAGAGGAATTGTCTTACAATCATGTGGGTCTGCATTACTACCTATTCATTCTAAAATTATTTTAACATTGCTGTGGGAATTCTAAATTACATCTCCACTCCAGAACTTGTGATCTGAGATTAGTGTGGCAAGTTTTATGTGTTTGTGCATGTTCATATGTGTATGAAAGTTGAATATGGAAAAACAGACAAGCACTCTGGTTAACAATGAAATCTAAACTTAGCCTTCTTTATAACAGTTTAATTATGATTAATTTGATTTATTTAAATCCTGTAGATTTAATGAGCCTATTCTAGATAGGGTTAAATTGTGAATTTCATCCTAGTAGAATAATAAAGACTGAATTTTTGTGATGACAATTATATTCTTCAATAAATTTGTTCTAGTTTTTTTTAAGCTTTGTAGAATTAAATTTGAAAGAACTTCTGCTGAGGCATGTGCAAAAAAAGTAAAATGAATGAATGTTGGAAATTTGCCATAAAAATAAAAGCTCCTATAATTATATAGTAAGGGTTGGATATAAGCCAATAAAAAAATGCAACATTATAGGGGTAAAGGTTAACAGAATCTAGTAAAAATGAAAAGTTATTCCCTGAAAGTGTATTTAGCTGAGGAAAACAAAGTTACCTAATTTATACATTGCACTAGGCTATGGCCTGCTTAATTATAGTTTATTATATCATCACTGGGTAGGATTGCCAGATATGCTGAACCATCAACTTAGCTTAAAAATTACAATGGGCAGGTCACATAATAAACTCTGTCAAAACCAATCAAACGGCATTATGCCTTAATGTGATATATATGAACCCAGTACATGCATTAAGAACTAAATGCTTATTTAAGTTATATATTTAAGCATTCTCGTTTTACCAGGAGAAAAACAGCTCTACCTTCTATGGCATTAATTATTGCCTGTATAGACTTATTCATTTTGTAATCTTTTCTCTAGCAGTAGTCTCAATCCCAAGTCTTCTATATGTTACAGGAATCAAGATATAGAGTTTCTAAAAAGTTGGGGTTCATGGATTTGGGGGGTGGAGAAGGCAATGATTTTACAGTGGAGGCAGATGTTCTTGGACATCTGTTTGAAAACTTTTTTAAACCATGTTGATAGGGAGTTCTATAGATATACATCTGAAGTGGAAAGGGCATATTATATCACTAGAAGTTTACCTCTTTAATAACTTACACACTTTCTGAGATGCAAAAAACCCTGATTCTGCAATGTTATATCTAAGCCCCCAAATCTCAAGGCAACCTGACAACATAGTCTGAAACCATTTTTTTGAAGATGCTTAAAATCCATTCAACACTACTCTTCTTATAACCTTAGAAATCTAATCATGGGATGTCCTTTCATGTTTTTCATCAGGAAATTCCTGATTCGTGCATCTAAACTTTACTTACAAGTGATCCTGACACCAATGGGAAACAGGCCCTTCTCCAAGACTAAGTTTTCTGAACAGTCAGGAAACTCTGTGGGCTTCAAGGTTTTTTTTTTTGCCCCTGTGTGTGACAAATATCTGCCACCAGAAGAAGGCTGGCCAATGGTGCTTTCTTTGTAGGGAATTTCAAGAAAGGACTGGTGGATTCCCTCCCTTCCATCAAATGCCACCAGCTACAGGAAGGAAAGAATGGCCCTGGCAGACAATACCTAGGAATCAAAGGGGAGAGGGAGTGCAAGCCCTCATCAGCTGAAAATAGTCAATAAGTGCAGGATGAACCCACTGAGGGTCAGTAGTGTGACACCACACCGCCACATCCAATTGCATCCCTAGCAAAACTGCCATGGATTTTTTTCCTGCGTAAAGGGAAAAAGCACCCGCTTAACTAAGGACCACTTGAAGCAGTCTGAGATTCAGGTTGGGGATGAGATGAAGACAATGTCATGAGGACATGGCAGAAAAAAAAAGAGATTTTTAGGCCATGTTTGATCTGGGATTAGATATGACTGGGGAAAGGCCCCATTCAAATATAACAGAAATCTTTTTGTAATAGAGCAAAACTTGTCCTGTTTACTATAAAAACCCAACAGAAACATGTTAGAAGCACCCTAGCCCTTTCTTGTTTTTGTTTCTTAGCAACTGGTAGTCAGGCATATTGTCTTTGAAGATGAAAGAAGCATGCTGTTTGATTATTTAATAGTTATGCTTAAAATCAAGAGCCAGGGTAAAGAAAAAGGTGTTGGATTTCAATGAGAAAAAAATGGATTTTAATGAGAAAAGTCAAGGTGAAGTCCAGATTCAAGTCACTGGATGGCTTTTGGCCGGTCAACTTACCTCCCCAGGTTGTTGCTGACAAAATAAGGGGAACCCCACTAAATATGCTGCTGTGAGCTTCCAAACAAAAGGTAATTTACATGCAATACAGTAATAAGATGTTTAATAAAGTATCTTATTGGTTGTTGCAGATTAGGGGGGAAAGTAATTTTAGTATTAATTTAGCTAACAGAGCAGAAGTTTTAAAGTGTTGTGTTGATGTGTTTGATTTTAAATCTCATGAGAAATAAGCTTATGTCATATATACAATACAAAATCTGAATAGATATGTTTGTAGTGTGATATATAAGAGATTTACACATAAATATAATGAAGTAATTTGATAAAGGATTAAATATCTGGAGTCCAGCAGAAAGAAAAGTTTATGGATGCGTGGAATTTAAGATGTTCTCAGGTATCAGGTTCATTTAGAAGTGATGTCTACTGAATTCAGTAGAGAATAGAATTATATTATTAATTATATCACATGATTCATTAAACAATTGTAAAAATTCAGATCTTGGTTGTCAAAGGATACATAGTTAGCTGCATAACTGTTGATTCATAGCATCATCATGATGGTCATATTTTTGCACTAGAAATGTGTATTTATGCATCCAATGCCTGCATAAATAGAGGACTTGCAACTTTTGCAAAGCTAACTTAGGGCCCAAGAAGATAAAAGTAGATGTTGCTTTGAATGTAATTTAAAAAAAAATCATGAAGACTAAATGGAAGATTTTTTTAACCCAAACTTGGTTTTTCAAAAATATAATGGGATATATGACACTTGATAATATTAATGATTGTTAAGTAGTAAATAATTGGAGTTTTGTCAGTTTGGTGTAATGGTTAAGTGCCAGGCTAGAAACATAGTCCTTTTGTGTGTGTCCTTCTAGTCCTCCCTTAGGCACAAAACCAGCTAGGTCAGTGGTCCCAACTTTTTGGGCACCAGGGACCGGTTCCATGGAAAACAATTTTTTCACGGGCTAGATTAATGGTGGTTCTGCGCATGCTCAGATGAAGCTTCACTTGCTTGTACGGATTGGTTTAGGCCACAGACTAGTACCAGCTCAGGAGTCCATGGCCTGGGGATTGGGGACTCCTGAGCTAGGTGACCTTGAACCGGTCACCCTAGGAAGGAGGCAATGGCAAATGACTTCTGAAAAAACAGGGACCAGTCTAGTCAGTTGCCAGGAGTAAAAATTGAAGGTGTGCATGTCTGTTTATACACTTTCACACACAAACACAACATAGACAAAAACCCAGCCTGGGTAGTTTAGTCTCCACTGTTATAAAGCCTCTGCTATCTTTTGCCTGAAATATATACCTTTAGAGGCCATAGAATTAAGGAAAGGTATGGTAAAATAATAATTTCCGTTAAAAAAAAATGTCTCAAGATCATCCGTTTTTACTCCCAACTAAGTGAGCAGAGCGCCTCTAATGTCCTTAGCCGAAAAATGTGAGCACCATTCATTCCTTCTGCCAAACCTCTCACAGCGGTTTGTGCTGGGTTCAAGGGTTTTGCATTGCAGATGTGACATCGGCAAGGCATTTGCCATTACAGTGTTTGTTAGCAAAACTTTGTGCATGTGTGTAACGATGAAAACAGCGGGCGGGGGGGGGGGGATGGGCTTCTGGGGGTGGGTTGTTTCTCTTCCCCCCCCCTCCGCCGCCCACCCGTCAGCGAGCGCTATTAATCGGCTGTTGACAAGGCACCAGAAGCAGAAGGAACAAAAACAAGATGCTGGCCCTTTAAATTTCTGAGGGCGGGCCCGAGGAGCTGTAGGATGACATCAGTGGGTTTGGCCGTGAGATTCAATGGAAACTCAATGAGCGAGCGCTCCGGCTGTCCACTGGGCGAGAGAGGCTGAAGGGGAAGGAGGGAGGCGGTTGAGCAGGCAGAGCACGGAGAAAGAGGAAGCGGCGGGAGCAGCGCAGCACTGGCGACGGCGATCAGCCTCCCTTCCCAATCCTCCGTCATCCTCCCCCCCCCCGGCTTTCCCTGCCCCCTGACAGCCCCAGGAGCAGCAGCGGTAGGGAGGCTCCTTCTAGGCGGGGTAAGTATTGGGGGGCTCCGGGCAAGTTTTGAGGTGCAAATCCGGGGGGAAAGGCGGCCCCACCGCCTCTTTGTTTTGTGTGTGTGTGTGTGTGGTTGAGAGAGGAGGGATTAAGCGGGGGAGGGGAACGACGTTTACCCACAGCCGTCGTCCGGGGGAGGGAGGTGAGTCTCAGCGACTGGGGGAGGAGATGTTTGTTTTGTTTTCGGGTTTTTGGATGAAGACAAAGGATCGTAGGCACCCCCTTCCGCCCCTGAATTTCAGGATGGGCTCCCCTTCCCTTTCTCTCGACTGTCCCTTCCCCTAGGTAGAAAGAGACCCGATCCTATTCTTCTCAGTTGATTTAGTGGGGGGGAGTTGAGATCGCCATCGTGATCCATTTTGGGGGGAGAGGAAGGAGGGGAGGACTATTGTTTTTCTTCCATTCTGCTTCCACATCTGGTGATTTCCAAATAGCCAGCCCTGAGACGGGAGTCTCCGCCACTTTGCCAACCCCTGTCTATGCTTTTTAGGAAAGGGGAGAACCAGCATTGTGTTCCTAAAAGTGCTGCCTTTGGCAAATAGGGTGTGTGTGTGTGTGTGTGTGTGTGTGTGGTGCGAGGGGAGATGTTATTGTAAATAGCCACGTCCTTTTGTGCATAGACACAAGGCTGGGTATTGGGGAGGGGGGATAGCAAGGGAGCTTCCGTCTCTCCCCTTCCCTTCTTCGGCATTTCTTTTAAATGAATATTGCTGCTTAGTAGTGATTCAGAGCCTCGCAATAGGATTGTACAGTCTAGCAAATAGAAGTTTTGTGCTATTTCTCATGGACTGCTGCCCTGTTTTTCCTTTCCCCCCTTTCAATTATTTTGGCCCCAAAACATATAAATATAATATGAACATGATTTCATTCTAAGTTGTGCCAATAGCTAAGTGAGACGGTCTTATCAGTTTTTAAATTTATCCTTTTCATGGTTGGATTTATCGTGTGGTTGATTTGTTGCCTTTAGTTCCTTCCTTTTTGATAACAGTTCAAAGGGGCTGGGAGAAGAGCGAGGATCTTTGTTCTGGCACATTAAGATTTTTTTTTTAAAAAAAAAAGATGGCATCGTATTTATCATTTCTCCTCCATTGTATTTGTAGCTGTATAAAAACCTGCCTTCCATACTCCCAACCTAGTAGCATTATTTATATATTAAGTTAGTTCTCACCCAGTTTGGGCAGTAGTAATCTTATTTGTATTTTTTACTCCCAGCAAATCAAGGGAGGAGGCTAATGTGGAGGTACTTTAATTTACAATCAGTGTTTGAAAGTGTGGGTGGATTGCTTACCTGTAGATTCAGCACTGTAGTGAGATGTGTGGAGGCTTGTGTATATATGGGAAAGAAGAATGTAATTGTTTATGTAATACGATTTATATTTATATAATGCATGAGGTTGTGTGTGCTGGAGGTAGTTTTCTGAGTAGCAGAAAAAAGGGGATAGTTGTATTTTATAAGCATCTATTCATGCAGAGTATATGCTTTGTTAAGAGCATATGGGTGGAGAGATGAACCCAGAAAAGATTGAATTCTTCATTAGACTGGCTGTTTCGTTTTGGAAGAAGCAGACAGAACTTGCTTTTTATTAAAAAGAAAATCTCAAATTCTAGCAAAGATCTGAGACTGGAGTGAGAAGAGTGGGGACAAATTTTTCCAGTTTTGACTGACCTTAGATTTCCCCATGAACTGTGCTGGCTGCCTTCATAAACCCTTTTCCTACGACTGTCTTAATATTACAATCCAAAGCACTCTTACTAGAAAGTAAGTCTACTCTACAGGGAGGTACTTGAGATTCTTTGTGACTGACGGTAAGAAATGCTCGTGAACTCTCAGCTCCTTCCTAATTCAGTGGTAATTCTCTTAACATATAATTCTGTTTGGTTTTTTTTAAACCAGTTTAGAGGTGACTTGGCTGGAAATGCTCCTCTAAAACTGTGTTAGATAATCCACTTCTAAATTGTTAGTGCTTTTCCAAGAAGTTGCATGGTCATACTAGCTGAAAAAATGTGGTGGCCGTATGGGCCTCCAGTGACTTGAACCATGAGTTCCTGTATGTTATGGTTTGCAGCATGATCAGCCACTGGACTCTGTCGGCTTTACCTCTGGATCATGCTTTCAAAAAGAATGGTAGGGAACTCTTGAAAACTCTTCATCTTTGGAGATCAGACAATCCCAAATTAATTTGTGTTAGGTACTGCTCTTTCCAGTTTTTCTGTTAATTGTATTATAGTTTTAGGAAAAATAACTTGGATGGGTCAAAAATGTATAGATTATGAACAATCCATATGGGGTGGAGGAGAAAATGCTTGGTCTTTTTCTATGATTAGGTTTGGATGGGCTTTGTCAATCAAAATTACCTCCTTGTCTTAATATTTGCCCCTTCCAAGCAGCTTACTCTACAAGAGCAAAGAATGCATTAATCAACATGCGTTACATAAATTAATTGTATGGCAGCATCCTCTAAAAGGAGCCATGGTCTCTCCTTCCCTCCTTCAGACAGATCCATGTTACTTGAACAGGGAGAAAGCACAAGATGGTGGCCATCAGGGAATATTGCTGGGGAGCCTCCAGAACTCCATTTGGTACAGGCCTATGCAAAGAGATTGTTCCTGCCATATGCACCAGAGGTGGTAAGGCTCAGATTTGGCTAGATCTCATGTTAATGAGTATGCTTGGGAAAAAAACCAGCAGTGGGCCTGTTGTCAAATTTTAGAAGCATATGGATTTATGACCCAAACTAAATTGTAAATAATGTGGCAAAATGAAGTGAAGTAATTTGACCTTTTTATGGGCAAGCATGGAAGGAATAATTGTAGAGTAGAAGATGTGCATATTTGGGGAATCAATTTCTATATTTTCCATCCCTTCTTGGTCTTATCCGATGATTGGGAATGACTCTAGAGGACCCGTCGCTGTTGCAATATAAGTATACTAGAATGGTTTTTCTGAAATGGGCTAGCCTCCTTAATCATTAGGTTTTCTTTTATGACATTTATGCCAGATATTATCATGTGACCACCAATACATGGGCTTACAGTATCAATCAGTTTCAAGAATTTCTGTGAGGTTTGCTGCAATAAAAAAGATGGTAGCTGACCATGGTTTTGGATTTAAGCTTGCTTTGGGGACTGGGTTGTACTCTTTATTTTTTTACCCTTTTCCCACAAATTGTTGAAAAGATATTAGGCCAATGATTCCTAAACTGAAATGTCTTACCACTAGGTCAGGAAACTAAGGCTACATATCTTATATCAAAGAGTTTCCTAAGCGTAAGGCACTATATCCAAGGATTGAAATATTTTTTATAGAAGACATCTAAGAATGAGTTTGGATCTTTTTGTTATGAACTCTAATTTTACACTGCCTGTCTTTTGCTTGATTTCCAGCGCATCTGAATCATGGAGCTTCGAGTGGGAAACAAATATCGTCTGGGACGAAAAATTGGTAGTGGATCCTTTGGAGATATTTATTTGGGTGAGTTTCTCATTACCATAGAATTGCTATCTCAGGCTAAGGAACTCTGGCATCCTGGAAAATGGAATGTACGCTGGCTGCTATTCTTTAAGAGTTGTTTTCTATTAACATAACATAAATAAGAGCAGAGTAGATCAAAACCCTGGTTCCTGCTGGTTTCCAGTTGCCATCTGAGGATACCAGCAGTTAAATGTTGAATAGTTTGGAATACACATGCTTTAAAATTGTAAAATCATTTTGACTTGCTTGTAACAACTTGGTAAGAAAACTCTCCTTTATTAATAATAGATATATAATATTTTTTCTGGATAGCTAATATTGATTGTTTCTTATAAAACATATTAATCTTGGGGCTTATAGTAAAATTTTTAAAAGGGGGATGAGATAGAAAAATGTTTGGGACATTTGCCCATTCTCAGTATAGGAACTGTTGAATATACCATCTGGCATATAACCAACAAAGAATAGTAAACTTGGGAATTAGTGGTTGCTACCCCGGTAGCAACTTAGTTGCAGGTTGATTTGGGAAGTTATTTGTCTGGTGTAGTTTAGACCAGGGTCCCCAACCGCCGGTCCGCGGACCGGTACCGCGGGAACAAGCCTTACCGGGCCGCTGGTTGCTGGCGCCGCCATCTTTTTGGTAAAAAAGCAATTTTTCGTCAAAAAGATGGCAGCGCCAGCGTTGGTGAGCTTTTCGGGTAGAAAGCCATTTCTACCCGAAAAAGCTCACCAGAAGCGTTAGCGCCGCTTTTTGATGAAAATCACTTCCGTGACGTCACCGGAAGTGATTTTCGTCAAAAAGATGGCGGCGCCCAGCTGACGCCGAACCGGGCGCGGCGCCAGCTGACGCCGGAACCGGGCAGCGGCGTCGAAAAGGTTGGGGATCCCTGGTTTAGACTGCTTGCTTGTTCAGCACGTTACAGAATCAGAGGAAGGAAGTTAGATATTTAGGCATGCTTACTTCCTGCATTGTGTTGTCTGAAAGGGAGGCGGAACAAGGGGCTTTTATACTCTTATGGATTTACCTTAAATGACTTATATCAGAACCTTGACCATCCATTTTAAAAACAGGTGAATCTTTCTGTGAAGTCTGAGCAATCTTTGCTCTTTATGCTGCTGAAGTCAATAAAAGTTTTTTTAAGTATGGTTTCTCTATGTGTTGGACTATATTTTTTATTAGCGTGGCCGTAGACACTTTTCATAGATTAATTGAGTTATAATTCAAAATACCTGGAGAGTACCGGGAAAAGAAAGAAAGCTGCAATCTTAGGGTTGTAGGGATATGGAGTATTCAGTAACATGATGCCTCTGCATTAGGTTCCTTTGCACGTAGTTGGCTTTCCCAGCCTCCAGCCACACTATCATCTTGCAATGCTTCCTGGCATTGTTACAAGATTCTTCACCTTTACTGTTTTTTGAAGTTCTTCAGTATAGCAACTTGTGGTTATTTCCTTCTCAACTGTATGTACAGTAATTCATATTATGTTTTGTTGCGCCAATTTTATTCTCTGTAGAGCTTTTAAAAAGCTGTTGTACAAAATTTTAGAAAATATGATAAACAGTAAAGACAGGCTTTGTTAGTATGTTTCCTTTTGTCTGCACTAACCTATCTCTTAGGCATACTTTGTTTGATTCTGAAAACCCATACTTCTCTATAAACTTAACGGATATCAAAGCATCTGACCCAATAAACAATATATAACATAACTGAGATATTTTGACTATGTTGGATGTAGGTTTATATGTGAGGAGCCTGTTAAAACATATGCCTCTGCTGAATTTTCTTCCCATTTCTTCATTACTTTGTCTTTTTATTTTAGAAAATTAACTTCCATTTGTCTAAAAATCGGTGTCTAGGTAGATTATCTTCTGTTTCAAAGGCCCAGTTTATTTCTTCTGCCACTAGCCATGCCATGGTACAGTAGTGAGCCATTAAATATGTGTCCCTCCTCCATTTATTTTTGCTAATCTGTTCTTATTTTTGAATGACTCTGGAAAGCATTTTGTGAAAGCACTTGGATTGAAGCCTATGCAGTGGATTAGGACTTTTTCTGGGTCTGCCCTATCACGATGGACTCTGCAACACTGGCCTACTATAAAAACTGATCCTAAAGTGGCTTTTACATGTTTAAAAAACTTTAAAATAGTACTAATTGGATTATGAATTTTTTTTTCTAACCTCCCCTAGTTACTGTGAGAATATAGTAAAACCTCATTGTTTTACTGACCCATATTCAGCAAACTTCTAACCGGGACTAAATTTTAGTTCAAACTTCATCCTCAAACTGAAACAATCCAGGTAATTAATGTTTAAGTTGTTTGTATCAGTTCACATCCTTTGCATAATTAATATAAATATGTAATCACAGAGATGATATAAACTGATATAAACTGCACAAATTATGTAAATCGATTCAATTAAATACATTTGAATTTGCTGGACACTTTTCCCATCCAATTGGCCTGTTAATTTACTAAATCATATAAGCAATAAGTACAGATTTTTTGTCTGTGATTACTTGGCCAAATACTACTGACATTAGTAAAGGTTTTTTTTTTTTATTGCTAGGAGGAAGTTTTTATGTTTGTCAAGCTACTTGTATACTTGTACGCTGCTGATTCCAGTTCCATTTCATCCAAGACACCATGGTTTTCTGCATATAGTTTCATGGTTTTCTTTCCAAAGTTCTCAGGGGTGGGTGGGTTAGTAATGTCGTTTAAGTCAGCGGTCCCCAACCTTTCCACCTTGGGGACCTGGTGCGGGGGAGGAATGTGAGTGGCAGGTGCACATGTGCGCACAGCTCCAGTGGAGCTTCATGTGTAAGCTGAAGGTGTTTGCACTATGTGAGTAGAGGGCACTTGAACAGAGGATGCTTGTGCTGACACACAATGCTCCACTCGCGTGAATGGAGGACTTAAGCATCCTTTGCTCATGTGAGTGGAGCTTCATGTGCAAGCACAAGAGCCCACTGTGAGTGTGTGTGTGTGTGTGAGCTTTGCATGTGCGTTTGCCTGCCACTTGCACAAGTGGAGCTTTGCCTGCGTTGCTCATGCAGCCCAGTTTCAAACATGCTGTGGCCCAGTACTGGGCCATGGCCTGGAGCTTGGGGAGCCCTGATTTAAGTAAAGTAACTTAAATGACTTTTATTTTATTTATTTATTTATTTGATTTGCCAATTGTTTACAAGATAATAAGTATAAGTGTATACATAGTTGTGAATACATGAAATGGGTACATATAAGAAAAATAAAAGAATAAGAGAAACAATAGGACAGGGACGGTAGGCACGTTGGTGCGCTTATGCACACCCCTACAGACCTCTTAGGAAAGGGTGAGGTCAATAGTAGACAGTCTAAGGTTAAAGTTTTTGGGGTTTGGGAAGAGACTACAGAGTCGGGTAGAGTATTCCAGACATTGACCACTCTATTGCTGAAGTCGTATTTCCTGCAATCAAGTTTGGTGCGGTTTACTTTGAGTTTGTGTCTATTGTGTGCTCTTGTGTTGTTATGGTTGAAGCTGAAGTATTCATTGACAGGTAGGACATTGCAATGTATGATTTTATAAACCATGCTTAAGTCAGACCGAAGACGGCGTAATTCAAGGTTTTCTAGTTCTAGAATTTCAAGTCTGGTGGCATAAGGTATTCTACAACGAGTAGAAGAGTGGAGAACTCTTCTTGTGAAATATTTCTGGACTTTCTCAATTGTGCTAATATCAGATACGTAATGAGGGTTCCAGACTGATGAACCTGTATTCGAGTATTGGTCTAGCAAATGTTTTGTATGCGCTAGTTAGTAGTGTGATATTACCAGAGAAAAAGCTACGTAGGATTAGGTTAACAACTCTTAATGCCTTTTGGCTATGTAGTTGCAGTGGGCTCTAGCACTTAGATCATTAGAGGTGAGTATTCCAAGGTCCTTTACAGAGCTTGGGTCATCAACAAGATCTTGACTATTCAGCTTGTATTTTATTTTCTGATTTTTTTTGCCAATATGTAAGACAGAGCATTTATTTGTTGAGATTTGAAGTTGCCATTTGTTTGACCATTCAGATACATAGTCAAGATCTTTTGTAGGGTAGCAGTATTGTCTGTGGTATTGAACAGCTTTACATCATCAGCGAAGAGAACGCAATTGCTCTTAATATGATCACAGAGGTCGTTTATGTAGAGTATGAAGAGAGTTGGTCCTAGAACACTGCCCTGGGGACACCACTATTGACAGGTACAGAATTTGATAGGACGCTCCCGATTTTGACCATTTGTTGTCTGTTTGACAGGAATGCTTCTATCCAGTTATTCAGTTGTCCAGAGATACCATAGGATTTTATTTTTAGGAGTAGTTTGTCGTGTACCACTGAATCAAAGGCTTTACAGAAGTCTATGTAGATTGCGTCTATTGCTTTGCCCTGGTCGAGTTGTGTCGTCCATATGTTTTTGCAGTGTAAGAGTTGCAGATTACAGGATAGTTTTTTTCTGAAACCAAATTGTTTATTGGAGAGTAGGTTGTTTGTCTCTAAGTGGAGGATGATGGATTGGTTAATAATTGATTCCATGACTTTACAGGTGACGCAGCATAAGGAGATTGGACTTGTAGGTCTTTTTTTGGTAAAAGCTCAGCTTCATGGTGTATGTTAATAAATACATGGCTGTTATTGATGTAGGGTTTGTATCATACAGAATATAAAACTGGATGTTGACCATTGGGACAATAAATGCAATGGTTATGTTTATTGCTTCCACTATGGTTCTGTCAGGTATCCTGTGGATGCTGCTTTATTGAACTTATGCTAAAGGGTATACTAGACTGCAGAGGAATTGAGAGTAGTGTTACATTTCTCATTTCAGCGTAAGAAGCTGAGTTTAGACAGAGATTGAATGCCTGTTGCTGGTAGTTTTAAATTATTTTATTTATTGCAGTTTTGCGTTTCAGTAACCAAAGTGCTCTGGGCAACTCAAAATAAAACTCAGAGCTGCCTACCTGATGCATGATGAGGTGGACTTCAACTCCCATAATTCTCAACATTGAACATTTTGGATGTGCAGTTCTGTGAGTTGAAGTCTATAGATAGAAGTTGCCAGAACTGGGAAACTATTTTATGCCCCCACATTATAAGATGAAAAATATGTCTCTTTGATAGGAAATGTTATAAATTCCTACTTAAACATGTAAAATTTCTTGTTAATATTGAATGAGGAAAACTTAAATGGAAATCTAGGTGCTGGCTAGTTTGTGAATTCAAAAGAGCATCTCAGAATAAATCAGTGGCAAACAATTTCTATATCATGCTAAGAAAAATGCAGGAATGTCTCCATATAAAGTTAGCAGGGGTGAAATGTGTTTTATTTAGGTCTTTGTTTTGATTTATTTTAGATTCATTCTCACTTATCCTATTGTATGTTTGAAGAACATAAAGGCTACTGGTCTCCCGAAGAGCAGTGAGTTCTGGAAAGCTTCAAACTGATGTTGAGTAGACAGGTTTGAGTTTTCCTAAGATTCAGATTCACCCAGTAATTACTTCAGCTTCATCCTGATCTGATTATGGGATAACTGAAAAAATGTTTTCTGGCTGTAAACTTGCTTTTTACTATTCTAATTTTGTGTTTCTTTGTACAAAAAAAAATGTACTCTCAAACATATTTCATAAAATAAGTACTTAAATGTACTGGAACATAAATGTTCCACTGCAAAGTTTTTGAAAGAGGGCAAAGAGTCAAATATTGGTTGATTAACATCTGTACAATCTGGATAATTAAATTATTTAGCCTGTGTTCTCAATATTCCAACCTGGATCGCTGATTCTGATTCGTGCAAGTTAACTTGGGTCATACCTCTTGCTGGGGAAGAATGCCAGTGGAAACATCCTGGATTGGTAGACTGGTGAGACCGGCCTCCGTTGGACTGGACACCTTCTAAGTCTCTCTTGAATTCTTTGATTCTATTGTTGAATGGCTTTTGTAAACAAATGTCTGGAATGTGGAGGCTTTGCTTTCAGCAGTGAAATGTGTTGTTTTTAGGCTCATTTGAGCAATACTGGTGGACTAATATGACAGAGGTGGTGGAGGGGATAGTTCTCAACAGAATCTGAGGCAGCATGGGAAAAGCAGCATTGGATCAAAGGAAGACTTTAATAGGAGTTGGTTTAATTCTGCATTAACTTCATCATCATGGAGGCCTAGGTTGCTCCTCTACTAAGCTGTTTAAAAAAAAAAAGACAATGAGCCAAAGGCAGCTTAGCAATGCATGCTGGTGATATCTGCTTGGACAGTTCCTGATTGCTTATACCTTCTTCAGGCAGAAGATCCATTCCCTTTGTTTCTTGGCCTGTTAATTCTGTCTCTATGCCTGACTTCACCCATCTGTTCTAGTCCTCCCTTTCATTTGCCATTCAGTAACAAAAAATGACAGGGCAGGGGTGGGGGGGATGGAGAAGGAGAAATGTCATGGCTCTGTTGTGGAACACTGGTAGATGTTTGTGTGTCTGCTAACTTGTCTATGCACCTGCATTTCTGCAGTGGTGAAGCGCACCATTTTTACTTACATTGGTGACATCTTTTCTATAACTGTTCTATGCACACGGACCGGTTGGCTACGCATATATTTGAAATAAACAAGTTCTGGAGCAGGCAGCCCACACACTTGAATGAGAGGGGATAAATGCTGGATAGGAGTTATTTTATCATTTTCAGATCTCAGATCACTAATCAAAAACTCAGTAATATTTGCATCTTTTGAACAGGAGCAGTTTCTAATGTATCTCAGGCTACTGCACGGTGTTGTGACATGTCATCTTGAAAGCCCTTTACCTGCCTTATATAACACAGCATATATTTTAAAATGTGTACCTGCTTTATGTGATACAATATACATTTTGGTTGAGGAAGCAGGCTGAGGTCTATGACTACTGTACACCAAAGATGCTACTTTACATGTCTGAATGGAGAACCACAGGTCTGGGATAGGACAGAAGGAGAGAATTCAGCTTGTGGTGAGGCAGTGCAAGCTAATAGAAGTGGGAGAAGGATGCTTGGAAGGAATTGTTAAAGTACGTCGTGTTCTTTTGGACTTGCACCTTATGGACTTTATTAGTGTGCTCGGCAGAAATTTTGTAATGGGCCAGAAAGGTTTATGAGTTGGTGTTGCAAACAAAAAAACAAAAAACCCAAACCCATGCCTATCCTGCATTTGGTACTTTTGTCAGAAATAAAATGACCATATAGTGTTATGCTAAAATTGTATCATTTTAAATAAAGAATACATTTGAGCTCAACTTCTAGTAACTATATTATGAACCTAGCCGATTTCAAAAAGTGAAGCGTGATGGGCCTAGTTTGCATTTGAATTGGAGATTATTCGGTGAACTAGATCGGGAAGGTCTAAAAAGCATTCTCGAAGAAGGTGGTGGCAACCCATTTCCAAACTATGGAATGTTTCCCCAAATCACCAGAAGTCAAGCTCAGTAAGGGGGAAAGATTTTATTTGTAACTGCAATGCATTTAATTTATAGTACAAACTGAAAAGGTTGCCTCTGCTGTCTCCCTTATACAAGCTAAAAATCTTTAATATTACTTGTTTAACAATGCCTCAAATATTTTCCAAAATACATATGCAATCAGCAGTAGTGTCTGAAAAACATCTAAGTTAAATAGCATTTGTCCAACTTGTATTACAATCAATTCAGTATTTGAATATTAATCCTTTGTATGCAGAAAGTCATCATTTTAACATTTAATGTCTATAAAGGATCATTTTTGATAAAAACTACTTTTAAAAGGTTTTTACTTAAATTGGAATATTTTTTCTTCATTTGACCTACAACTAAATACCATGAACAGGTTAAATCATGAAAAAAAAATTATGAGAGCATCAAATTTCTGTTTTCAGTGCTTATGTAATCAATGTGGGCATGGATTTTCTATTTTATTGTCATGTCTTCCAGGATCAATCCAGCCTAACCAGCTAATCTGGGGTGCTGTTTCATACTTCTTGAATTAAAATAATATATGCAGGAGCATTACATTTTTAGATGGTGGAGAAGGAAGTTAAGACATGCCCAATATAGAAAAGGGCTGAGGCAAGTAGAAAACAATGGGAACATGGTCATACTTAGACATCACTGCTAAATTTGCAGGATGATAGATGAGTTGTATGTACAAATTTCTCCATGAATGACTTACCTAAAAATTATAGGGTGTATAATCTCGTTGTAAAAGCAGTACAGTACTGAGTAATAAAGTAAATTATTGGTATCTGCATTCTCACTTTACAAATACATCAAACTATTGAAGGCAATGTCTAAAATTTAAAATCATTGATTTAATGCTTTGTTTCATAGTTTAAATGTCTATCTTTTAAAGCCCTTTACCTGGAAAGTTCATAACAAATTATGGGAAGGATGAATGTAAGAGACAGCCGATAATACGAGGTTAGATGTAAATTTAAAGATGGCCCCTTCCTTTAAAGATGTGAGGCCTCCAACCACAACTTCATATCTCTCACTATTATTGATGTGTTAATTACTACCTTCAGATTTCATATACTTTTATCACTTGTGGGATTCCAAGGCCATTCACAAAAATAACCATTGCTGTTCTAAATGGGTGCCATTTTTCCCTGAGCCTGCAGATAATGAGGTTGAAACGGTGACTCAGATATCAGTTGTGGTGTACTTGCAGCTTCCCTCCCCCTAGCCAATCTCATTGGGGCTGTAGTTCTAAAGCTGAGTGACAACATGACTTAAATGTCAGCACTAACTTTGGTTTGCTGATGATTTTAGCAGATGTAGTCAGAGGGGAATAAGACTGGGGAGTGAAGCAGAAGCTCCCAAAGGAAAGGAGTAGACGTAGAGAGAAATAGCCAACAGTATAACACCTATCTTCTGCATGCGTTATGTTGAGCCCAATAGATAATGGCTGACTATCTAGAAACGGAAATTAAAGTTGTGTAAGTGCATGTTCTGTCTTACTCAAAAAAAAAAAAAAGGATTAAGATGGAAGATCATGGTAATTAATATACACCTAGCCTTCAGGGCAGTGATTAAAATGGAATATCATAGCACCCCAGAACAAAGTTCAGTCTTGGGTCAGTGATATGCTGTTGTGTGTGTGTGTGTGTGTGTTCCCTCCCCTCCCCTTTTGCTCTGTGATTGCATCATTACATTTTGTTCAGAGATTTCTTTCTGTTCGTATTTTTTTTAATAATGTCACAGCTGAAATTGTGGTATCTTGATCTTTATTGCATGGCAGAATAAATATTACTTTAGGAATCATTGCAAAGGGCTCTTCTTTGTTGTTATGCTTATCTTTTTATAATTTAAACTTTGTAAGACTATCTGACTTGCTTACCGATCTGCAGAAAAATACAAACATCTCAACTCATTTGTCATTTGCCAGTTATTTATTTTTGAAAGGGTGGTGCCAGAGTTTGTCCTGTCTTACTGTTAGTCACAAAGTAGAATAAATTCCCTTTGATGCCTCCAGCTTGGTCCCAATGTCCAATTATCATCGGCTGGATAATAAACTCTTCAGAAAACAGTCTATGAAGGGCAGAAATGCAGTCCGAACCCAAAGTAAAGATAATTAGAAATAAAAAAACCAACACAAACCACACTGAAGTAATTAAAACGGCAGGCCAGGATGATAAATTGCAGACTTTCAAAAGATAACGCAGTACCCACAGTTGGGAGGACGCCCAAACTCAGATAAGCCTTGACCAAGATAATACTCGCTTTGCTTCCAGCAAGGAGCTGTGTGCGAACGCTCCACTTATATCCTATTCTCCCAGCTGCAACTAATGAAAGGGATCAGGGCCTTCTTCTCTCTCGTAAGCCATGTTGCTTCCTTCTCCGTTCCTCCCTGTGTGCCCTAGGATGAAAAGGGAATGGCCCTGGGTCTTCCTCTGAATGCCCAGCCGGACTGTGCCCTTCTCCCATTTCTTCCACAGCCACCCGAGCCACTCCCTGTCAGCTGCTTAATCTCCCCCTCAGAATCAGACTCCAACAAGGGCATGACAGTCCATCTGGCAGGGAGCAGATTGAATGGTGTGGTGTGTCTTATAGAGAATTGATCAAAGCAGTATAGTGCTAATGATATAAATGTGGAAGTTAGCAGTGCACATAGTTGTCTGCAACCTCACATTAGGGGAATAGGTTAGAATAGGTTTGGCAATCAATCCCTTCTTAACGTTATAAGACTATGCCTTCAATCTTTGATCATAGGCTACATACTTCAATGTAGCTAGTGGGAATTGTAGTCCAACAATATAGGACGTTCATAAGTTCCTTGGCCCAGTTGAATGGTATTTTTGGGGTGGAGGGAAGTATCCTGTAATTTCAGCATCATCTTCTGCATAGCACATTCTAGATATATATCCAGAATCCTGGTATGTATTTAGCTGGGTGTTTAGCTGCAGAATCGGATTGATACATGTGTATTAGTGATTCTGAATTAAAATTCTGCAACTAGCTGAAGCCAGATAGACAATGGCTAGAATGATGTGATGGTGAAATCATAAGTACGTTTTTATTGAAAATGCTTTCTTTGTCATAGAAGTTAATTTATTTGGTACCCTTATGGGTGGTGTTTTGTTTATTGGAAATTTTATTCCAGTCTTTTTCTGTCTGCTCCCTACTTAGCTTTTCTACAACACTAAGAGTAAATTTCTCAAAACAATCATTTTCAGAAACACCGAAGACTTATAATTGTGTCAATGCACAACTTAAACTAAAAGGGGGGGGGGAGCATGAACCCGAGAACCCAGATTCATTCAGCTGATTGAATGAAAAGGAGCTGTGTTTTTTGCTGTTCTTGAGAAATAAGCTATATTTGGAAATCTTTTGGTGGTGCTTCTCTTCTCACTCCAGCAAGCATGCCTCCCTTCTAAACAGAGCGTACTAATCATATGTCAAACTGGTACAGCATTATGGAGTAGGACAAGAACAGTCTGTATT
This sequence comes from Notechis scutatus, assembly GCF_049901735.1. NCBI lineage: Eukaryota > Metazoa > Chordata > Lepidosauria > Squamata > Elapidae > Notechis > Notechis scutatus. The sequence continues at coordinate 53,346,495 of NC_142014.1, forward strand.
GTTAATGCTACATGGCCTGATGATCACATGGCCTGGTTGCTGTGCAACAGGTATGCTACCTCTTGTCCAATTTAGATAGAGGGCAAAGGACTGGCTCTGTTTGCCTTAGAGATTCACCCAGCAAAGACTGGGACTATGGGTAGTGATAGCTTCATATTCTTTAGTGCAGTGGTGGCTAATCTTTTTGGGCTCCTGTGCAGAAAATTGTGCACATGCTCGTGTGCGCGTGTCCTCATGCCAGCACCCAAAAGGCAATGTGCGTGGGGGGCCCGTGCCCCCCTGCACATATGTGCATGATCCTCCCGCCCACCCCCTAACTTGGACTGCACATGTGCGCGCCTCCCAGCTGATTTTTGGGCCTTTTTTGGCCTCCCAGAGGCTTGAGGGAAGCGTCTGCAGCCTTTGGAGGCCGAAAAATGGGCCCGTTTAGTCACTTCCAGTATTTCCGGGAGGCCATAAAAGGCCCGGAAATCAGTTGGGAGGCACGCGCATGCGCAGTGAGGTAAGTTTGCCTGGGGCTCACGTGCCCGCACAAATGGCTCTGCGTGCCATAGGTTCACCATCCCGGCTCTAGTGGGTTATTTGGTTTGATGGTGTCACTGGGGGGGAGGAAAAAAGTGGGGTTGAAAACTATAGCTCAGCAATAGAGAAATGGCCAACAATTAATGAAAAGTTAACTGAGGTTTCCTCTGCTTCTTCAGCATGGTGATAACATTTAGTTTGTTAGTCATATTGATACTAAAAATGGCACTGGGAAAATAAATTATGAAGTTCTCACAGATTGTTCAATCTGCTGACTGGGAGAAAAAGGATGTACCTTGCCTTCAATGTAGAATATTGAAAGGGTACTTTGCTGGTTGCTAGAAATACCACAGAGGAAGGGCTGTGTTTTGATAACTCAGTAGGCACTGTCTGCATTCTTTCATGCCTTTCTTATGCAAGTTTCTAATTTTTGTGTGGCTGTGGTATCTTAAAAGAGTCATGAGCTACTGCATGCTGGTCTCCTAAACTAAGAATGTTTTTTGCTGCACCGAAAATCTGTTGCTGGATTTGTGGCTTTGTAGGACTAAGGAAGTAAAGTTCAAAAGTGTATTTGCTTAAAGAGATGGTGATGCTGTGGAAGTCTCAGGCTGGTCTTTGGACGCTGTCAGAATCTGGATCAGGCAAAAGCAGTCTCAGATTAAATCCTGTCAAGAGAGAATTGCTAGAGGTCAGGAGACATCTGTGCACTCTGATAACAGTGGCCCAGCAGTTACACTGAATCGACTTGGGCTCCCCTTGAAGGAGGAGGTATTTTGTGACTTAAGGAACTTCCTGGGCTTCCAACCGTGCCTAAGCAGCAGTAGAATTCATGGTTAGGTGGACCCATTGCCAAGCCCAACCAGGACTTCAGAAACTCATGCTTCGATCACCACTTGATTAGACAGTACAACATGTTCCTTGGAGATGATGTGGAAGCTACAGCTAGCAGCAGAATTACTGACAGGACTGTCCCACCTATTAAATTACACCTATACTAAAGCCATTGCACTGCTTTCCTTGTAAGATTCTAATCTAGGCCCAATTTAAAGTGCTTGTAAAGTCCTAAATTGTCCTTGGGATTGGGATTCACCAGGCAATAATTTGCCTGAATTGAATCTGCCTATTTAGGCCACAGAAGTTATTAAAAGACCTCCTTCACAGGGTGTAGGAGAGATTGAAGGCTTTTCTGTAGTAACTTAGAAATTAAGGGCAGCCCCTAATTTGCTGCAAGTCCATAACCATATTATGTTTGTTCTCCCTCGAGCCGCTCGGAGCATCCAGAGAGCGGGAGGTGCTTCAGAGTCCTCTCTCACAGGCTGAGCTTCAATTGAGGAATGCTCTGCCCTCTCCACGTGACTCCATGCAGCGTTCCCCAGTTTTTTGCTCAGCCTCGGAGAGACAGGCTGTTTGCAGGAAAGGCTCCTTGGCTGACTCAAGCTTTCTCGCTATTTCCTCCTATTTCTTCCTATTTCATCAAAGGAAACAGGTTTGATCTTAGCCTTTTAGCCCCTGCGCAAAGGGTACCGACCTAGGGGGAGCTTTCCCTCGCCCCTAGGGGCTCAAAGCGGGCGGGATTGCAGCGCTTTCGCGCTAAACCCCCCCATCAGTTTCGTTATCTCTGCCTCCACGCTGCCTCAGCGGCTCGTTATTTCGCGCCCAGAGGCGCCGCTGGTTTTCCCCCCACCTGGAACGCCGATTGTCAGGAAGGGCTAACTCCCTCCTGCAAGGCCCCTCTCGGCACACTGAGCTAGCCGGAGGAGCCCTCCCTTCCGTCCTGAGAGGCCCCGACGATCGCTCAGCTCGCGGCCGCAATTTTGGGCGCCGCCTCGTGGTCGGGCGCCATTTTCTACTATTGAAAACCGCTGCGGTCGATCCAGCTCTCATCGGACCCCTAGGGTCACGAGCTCAATCCTTTATCTCTGCTATTACCTGACTGGTTCAGCACGTTGTTGGCCTCCCGCAGCCTCACTCGGGGCGAAGCTCAGCAGTATCCCCCCCCCTCCAGTTTTTGTCTGGAGGTCAACTGCTAGAGGCCTCTCTGATACAGGCCTCAGGCGTTCATTTGGCAAATTCGGACATTTACTCTAGCCAGTTTTCATTTTTTTCTTGTTGGTATAGTTATACTAGTTCAACTTATTTAACTCTGATATTTTTCAAATAATAATAATAATAATAATAATAATAATAATAATAATAATAATCAAAAACAAATAATACCAGATAAAAACTTTTATATAAAAAAAATATATCTAATACCTTGTATATATATATATACCTTGCTGCTATTTTCAATTATCTTTCTTCTTGTTATCATAGTATATACTAAAATTCCAAAAGGGGGTGCGGGCCAGCTCAAAGATCACCCAGCCTTTGTCGTAGGCCGAACTCTAGGCGAGCCAACCGCCTCTAGTGAACTATATACATTTATCATTTATCAAAATGGCAGATGACAATTCCTCTAAACACCCTTCTCTGAAGGCTAAATCGAAGTCTTACCATTTGCGCAGGCAGGCTAAGGAACCTTCCAAGGCCTTCCGGGATGCCTTAAGGCGCCATAAGGCGTTGGAAAAGGAATTCGATAAGCGATCCAGGGAGTCACATTCAGTGCCTCCAGCCCTCCCTCCTTCCACCCCCTCCACCTCTACTCAACCGTTGTCTCTTGCGACAATTTTGGTTCCCTCTCCCACCACCCTTGGGTTAGAGCCTTCCTCAGAGGTGCCACCAACTTGTGCCCCCCGACTGTTCACAGGTATCCTACCTGGGACCTCAATAAGGTTCTCGTTTCTCTCACAAGGCACCCGTTTGAGCCTCTAAGAGAGTCGTCCCTTCAATTTTTAACATTTAAGGTGGTTTTTCTGGTGGCCATTACATCAGCACGGCGAGTATCGGAAATCGCAGCCTTATCAGTCAGAAAGGACCTCTGCGTATTTCACGCCGACCGGGTGGTCCTTCGTCCCGACCCTACCTTCCTGCCCAAGGTCAACTCAACCTTCCACAGGGCGCAGGAATTAGTTCTTCCAAACTTTTGCCCCAGACCCTCGAGGGACAGGGAAATTCTTTGGCACACCTTAGATGTGAGACGGGCCTTGCGCATCTACATTAAGCGTACACAACCCCTGAGAAGGTCGGAATCCCTTTTCCTTTCCTTTCAGCCCAAGACATTGGGGCTCAAAGTATCCCCCTCAACCATCAGTCGCTGGATTAGAGCAACTATCTCCAGATGCTACCTATCACAATCCCTGCCCGCACCCAGTGGAATAACAGCACATTCCACCAGGAGTGCAGCTACTTCGGCAGCCTGGGCCACACAAGCCCCAATCACTGACATATGCCGGGCAGCCACCTGGGCTTCCCCGTCACCCTTCATTAGGCATTACAAAATAGACGTATATGCCTCAGCGGAGGCCTTGTTTGGCAGACGAGTCCTACAGAGGGTCATCAGTGACCTGGAGGGGCTTCCGGCCCAGACGGAGTCCCTCCCGTAGGACTGCCAAGCTTTGGTATGTCCCACTCTCTGGATGCTCCGAGCAGCTCGAGGGAGAATGGGCGTTGGTTCTTACCTGATACGCCCTTTCTCGGCGAGCCACGAGGAGCATCCAGCCCCACCCTAATTTCTCCGTCTGGTGGGGAATCTTGTTTCGGCCAAGGATCCAATAGTTGGTTAGGATGAGTACATAGCTTTTTCTTCTCGTCCTCGCAAAAACTGGGGAACGCTGCATGGAGTCATGTGGAGGGGGCGGAGCGTTCCTCAATTGAAGCTCAGCCTGTGAGAGAGGACTCTGAAGCACCTCCCGCTCTCTGGATGCTCCTCGTGGCTCGCCGAGAAAGGGCGTATCAGGTAAGAACCAACGTCCATTTTACTCCATTGTGCTTTCAGTCCCAGCAGTGCCTATTTTGGATTTGATTTTGGATTTCCTTTTTGTGATTAAGGTTTAGAGATTAATTCGGATGTAGTTATTGTTACCATTTTGTTTTTTGAAGTTTTTGTGTGTGGCCCAGCTTTTGGGAGGGTTGGTATATATCATAAGTGTCTATAAATAAATACCTTGCTATCCAGATGGGGAGGGAAAAAGAAAACATAAATACTCATTTATTAGGATCGGTTGTGTAGCTGATGTTCTTGGGAGTTTTGCCTTGATTAAGGATAGAATAGAAATAATTCAAAAGAGAACACCATCCTAAAATTATGACTTTGCAGTTGAGCCCATGGAATAGCCTGCTTCCTATTTCCTCTCCCTCTATAGCTTGATGGAATGATTTTATACTAGATCATAAAATCATTTTTAAAAATTACTTGTCATATTATAGTATGTTTGATAACCTCTTTTTCAAAGAACCATCAGTTGGGTCATAAAAGTATGTTTTAAAGGCTGCTGTATGAAAAAATAAGATCTTAATTAAAGTGAAAAAAATGTTCCTCATTTTGATTGAAGCTGTATACAGAATAGGTTCCCTTCCCACAGCCTTTTCGTTCTGCATTTCCATGCTGAAGAAGGTGCTTGGATAGGATTAAGACAGGGTTACTCTTAACAAAAAAACATACAATAGAGGAGTGGGAAAAACAAGGAGAATGTGGTCTCATGTCTTATCACAGATGTGAAAAATCTTTGCAGTTTTGGAAAGCTGGAGAAAAATACAAATATTTTTGATAACTGCTGCTAGTTTACTCCTGTTTCTGCTTTACAAGGATAGATCTTAAGTCATGTTAAAATTATGGTAAATATGTATATTTTAACCTGGCCAGATAGGCATAATTACGCTTCAGCTTGGAGTGTCATGTCAGAATTCCAGCATTTCAAAGAATATGAAAATGTATAACCCTTCCTCTTCATCCCGCTATTTGTGCAGTCTTTCGTTTTGTGTTGCATTTGTTCTTCCAGAATATATTCTACAAATGGAAATCTTTACTTTGGGCCCCAACTATCTCTGCTGTAGTGTCTGGGGAGAAAAAAGGTTGCCACTGAGACATATTGCACAATGCTAATATTATGAAAGAGATTGTGGTGTAATTGCTTACAGCTTATGTGTCCTGCTTCCTGTTTTCATTTTTTATATATACACATACATATAAGCTATATCTTTTACACAAGGAAAAAGAAATCACATTCACAAACACAACACTCTTCCCCCATCTTTGTGGGGGAAAACATTTTATTTGTAAAAATAGGGTTACATACTACACTAAAACAGTTTCTGGATTTGGTCGCAGCTAAATTTGGCTCCCTATCAACCCTTCATTAAAACAGAAATATAATAGCAGCTTTTGTATAGTAATCTCTGTGTGGTTTAATTTTTCCCCCCAGTGTTTATTTCTGAAAGGATTGAACTGTAAAGGTTTTTATATTGTCAAATGTAATTACCTAAAGCTGAAGACTGTGATACCCAAAAGGGGCAGGTGAGGTAGCTCACATGGGATTGTGTGGTTTTCAGAAATAAAAGCTAGCTGGTTGTTGTCTTGTTCACTGCATGTACTGTGTTCTGTTGGATGTGGAATTAGCAGTAGTCTGAGTATGTGAAGTGAACCAAATGAAAGCAATCCCCCACTCCTGCTTCTTACAACATTCTGATTCATAACTTTTGCAAAGTTGACATGGTTTTACTGTGGTGGCATGTCACGCCAATTTCTTAAAAAGCATGCTTACAGCTTTTTCTGTAACATTACAGGACTATGTATTCACATCAGGAAGACAGATACATAGTGATAATCAAATGTTTGCTGGAATAGTGCAATTGGTTTTTATTTTGATACGTTTCATTCTAAACTCTCTTAGTATTGAGTACTGTTGGGGTAATAAGACTTAAGGTCAAATCCTGGTCATGAATATGGGTTATATGACCCTCATGCCCCATCTACTCAGTCTACTTTACAGAGCTGGTAGAATGGTAAAATAGGGAAGAAGATTCCCCCAAAAGCTCCTTGAGGGAAAGATAAAATAGCAAAAAAAAAAAAAAAGGACTGGTTGCTTTCGTGGTGTGGAGACAACAACTTGGTCCTCAACACTAATAAGACCAAGGAGCTTATAGTGGATTATAGAAGGAACAGATCAGACATCCAGCCCTTGCTTATCAGTGGAGACCGAGTGGAGCAAGTGGCCAGTTTTAAGTTTCTGGATGTTACCCTAAAAGAGGACCTGACCTGAGGTGCCCACATTGCAGCCCTGGTCAAAAGGGCCCAGCAGAGATTATACTACCTGAGACTTCTCAGAAAACAACAACTGAATGAGAAAAGAAAGCACTCCAGAGGGTTAATGTCATTGCCCAGAAGATCATTGGTTCTCCCCTCTTTGGAAGAGCTTTATAGCTCCCGCTGCCTTAAGAAAGTTCAAAACATTCTCAAAGATCCATCTCATCCTGGGAACCCTTTTTTTGAACTATTACCATCTGGAAGACGGTACAGAATAATAAAAACAAGGACAGATAGGCTGAAAAACAGCTATCCCAGGGCAGTAGCTCTTTTGAATTCTGCTGTATAGTGCAGTGTTGGTGTGGTGTCGGGGGTTTCCGGTTCCGGTGTGTGAAGGGTGAAGGATGTGTGTGTTTATTTTCATGGTCATGGTCATGATGTGCACTGAAGATGGTGTTTGATTTCGTTGTACGAGGTGCAATGACAATAAAGTAAACTAAACTAAACAAATATTCCAAGGGCTTGATTTTTTTTCTTTTTCTGTTGCTTCATATGCAGGTGCCAATATTGCCACAGGAGAAGAAGTAGCCATTAAATTGGAATGTGTGAAAACCAAGCACCCACAGCTCCACATCGAAAGCAAATTTTACAAGATGATGCAAGGTGGAGGTAAGTTCACAGGCTTCAAAGCCTGATGATTATGTTTCAGTATTTCATAAAGGCTTTGGAATGGCCTAAAGAGATTTGTGAATGAATGAATGATGTGTGTGTGCACATATCTCCCCCTTGCCAACATCCTCTTCTCATCTCTTTTTAGTGGGCATACCTTCCATTAAGTGGTGCGGGGCAGAGGGTGACTATAATGTGATGGTGATGGAACTTCTGGGGCCCAGCCTAGAAGACCTTTTTAACTTCTGCTCCCGCAAATTCAGTCTCAAGACTGTTCTGCTTTTGGCAGATCAGATGGTAAGTTCTTATTTGATTGTCTGTTCCTTGTGCTCTTCCTGATTCCCTTTCACAGCAATTGCTTGTTCTTTAATAGCCAAACCTGAGGCACTCAGATAAAGCTGAAAAACATTGGCAAGTTGTAGCTGTTGTAGAAGGAACAGTGCTGTGCTGTAGACTAGCAGCTGGGACAACTTGCCAAAGTTGAAGACGAATTCTCTGTGTTCTTTTCCCTGTTCCTTTGAAAATTTCTGTCTTTTGGCTCCCAGTTTAGGACTAAATGAATCGGCATGTGTTTCACTTTCACCTGCTGTGGGTAGGTAGGGCTTCACTTTTGTGTTGAACTGTGGGAAGTATTGAGATCCCCATATTTCTTGTTTGAGGTTACAGTGGGTCTTCCAATTAATGAGTTTACAATGTACACCTTGCTATAAAATTATTGGCACTCTCTTCCTCTCCTTCCTCTCACTTTCCTCCATTCTTCCCAATCTATTTCCAGATCAGCCGTATTGAGTACATTCATTCCAAGAATTTTATCCACCGAGATGTGAAACCGGACAATTTCCTTATGGGACTTGGCAAAAAAGGCAACCTAGTGTACATCATTGATTTTGGTCTGGCCAAGAAGTACCGAGATGCCCGTACCCACCAGCACATTCCCTATCGGGAAAACAAAAACCTAACCGGCACAGCCCGTTATGCCTCTATCAACACTCACCTTGGGATTGGTAAGTATTTTATGTTCCCACATGGTTGAAAATCCAATATGGTGGTGGGAGATCAGTTAAATCAAAATCTGTATCGTTATATTGGTTATCATTTTGATAGAGCGGGATATATTAATTACCAATTTAATTGAAGCATTGTTCCTTTAATCTTGAGGTATTTTGTTCTTATTGCATGTTATTTTGCCCTATGACAGTGCAAAATGATTGCATTATCTTTCAGATTAGATGTTCGTGTAGAAATTGATTAAATATTCTGTAGAAATTGTAAAGAAGAGTCAACTTGAGAAACTTAGGCTTCCTTCAGGTTGTATTTCTGAGACAGAATTTATGAAGCAAAGCAAAATGCATCTTGCTGCTTTGTAATGTGTAATAGGTAGTCCTAAACTTATGACCACAGTTGAGCCCCAAATTTTTTTATTAAATGAATCATTGCAGTTGTTAAGTTACTAACATGATTGTTAAGTGAATCTGGCTTCCCCATTGAATTTATTTGTTAATTTGTTTATATCCTACCTTTATTATTTTTGCAAATGAGGCAGCTAATTTATCCAACACACCCTCTTCCTCCTCTTCCCCCCCCCCCCACAACATCCCTGTGAGGTGGGTTGGGCTGAGAGAGTATGCCTGGCCCAAAGTCATCCAGTTTGATTTCATGACGAATGCAGGACTTGAACTCGTGGTCTCCGGCAGTCACTTTTTTCAGTGGTTGTAAATTGAGGACTACATGTATATGAACCCAGCCACCATATGTAAAGCTATACAAATACAAATTTGCTATTTGAAGCATTTCAGAAGTACTTTTTAAATGCATTTTAAAGAAGGCAACAGTTTAGTCATATCTGTATTGAATCGGCTGCTATTTGGGAATATGTCCCTTGAATTAAATTTGACTGTGGCAAGTTGTTCATTGGCTTGTCTTTCGTTGTAAAGGTGTTTTTCGCCAACACCAGTTATTCAGGGACGCATTACAATTTCTGGTTAAAATTTTAATTGAACATGCTGGCAAATCAAAGAATTTTTTTCTATTCCCATCCTACCACTGTAGTCTTAATATTCAAAAACCAGCCAGCATAGTCTCTATACTCTTACTGACTGCTCCTAATGAAGATTAAAAAGCTAAAGAATGTAGAGAAGAGGATAAAATGCAACAATGCCTTTACAAGGAAAAAAAATCAGGTGTTTGGGCTCTTTAATTTTAGGAGATAAGAGAGACTGATAGAATGATTAATTTAAGTTAGTTGACTCTATTCCAGAGTTCTGAAGTTCAGGTCCCTTTGTCTGGTTTGTAAAAAGGGATCTAAATAACAAACCCAACACTGATAATCATTTATTATTCAAACATGTGAATGTGTATTTAGGTATTTTAGGACCCATTGTTTGAATTGATATTTTTAAAGCATTGGACAAATGTGCGAATGTTTCAATGGCAACCAAAAACCTCTAGGTTCAGATGCAATATGCTTGCAACAACTAAATATATTTTCTTTGCGCGGTAGCTTACCATGAAACTTCGCTCTCCACTAGGAGATGAAGGGGACTGAATTGATTTAGGCCATGAGGCAGCAAGACAGTTTCTGGATCTAGTGAAAATTGTAGGCAGGTTCCAAATCACTTTTCTTGATTCTTCATCACATCACTGCAGAATATGAACCAATGATACAGTATATTATTAGAGTTCCTGTTCTGACTGGTGAATGATTAGATGTCAAATTTTAACCAACCTTGTGCACTGTGTAATACTGGACTGTAGATTGAGAACCAGTTTGGTCTAGTGGTTAAGGCACCAGGCTAGAAACTGGGAGACGTGACTTCTAGCCCCGCCTGAAGCATGAAAACTAGTTGGATGACTTTGGGCCCGTCACTCTCTCTCAGCCCAATGTACCTCAGAGGGTTTTTGTTGTGGGAAATGGTCATTTCAGAATGTGGAAAAAAAACAAATAACTACATAACTAAAAATAGGAGGGGGAAGGAACATTAGGTATGTTTACCGCTTTAAGTTATTGCTAAAAATAATAAACCTGGGATAAAAATAAATAAAATTGTTACTTGCATTGGCCACTGGCATGATCAAAGAAGGAACCATTATGGCTTCAAAAGCATGCAAAATTGATCCCACATTCCACAAACAGACATGATGTGGTGTTGCTTTTTGGGAGTTTGGATACGGAAATAGTTTTTTGCAGCTGCAGAAAAACTTATAGTTGACAGAATTGTCTTTACTTGACTGTGCTGAAACTGATAAAAGAAATGTTGCTACTTGGAGAATTGGGAGGTGGGGGTGTTGTAAACCCTATCCACGTCACACATAGATGAGGGGATGGAGAGACGGTGAGTGTTCTACATGCTCTGCATTTTGAACATTGCCCAGAAATACTAGGTTGCACTTCCCTCATAAGTTTCTGTTTTTAGCTGGCTAGAAGTGTGAGAGATGGGCTTCACACTCTTTATCTCAAATAATTACATTTTTAAGACACACTTTCATTTGCCTGGAAAGTTCTGAGCAGCAGGAGTGACCAGCTGCTAGATTTTTCCCTGCATTTATAATTAACTACAACTGAATTGAATGAAATATTCATTTCACTCCAACATTTGTGATAACATTTAGTCTGATTTTTCTTAATGCCTGATTTCACAAATAAAAGCCGGTTTGGTCTAGTAGTTTGGTCATGGCGAGAAACTAGGAGACTGCGAGTTCTAGTGCCCTCTTAGTCATGAAAGCCAGCTGGGTGACTTTGGACTATTTACTTCAAAGGGTGGTTGTTGTGGTTAAAATAAGAGGAGGAAGTATCAGATAAATAAGTCTGAGTTATTTATAAAAATAATAAAGATAGGATATAAATAAATAAATATGATAGCATAATATATTTTGAGAGAGAGAGAGAGGAAGGGAGGGAGAGGTGGGGAAGAGTAGGTTGATTGAGATTTGCAGTTGTCATTGTTGGGCTTGACTGGGATGTTCCAACTTCAAAAAAACTCCTTTCCCAAGGATCTGCTTCCCCAAAAAATTTCTTAGGAAAAAAAGTATGCATTACCTGAATGCAAGTGATTTGCTCAGAATTCAAACTTGTCTCCTTGATTTATCTGTTCTCTGTGCAACCTAAGCTATATAATCTTCAAATGTGTTCACTGTTCTCCCTTAGGCAGCATGCAGTGGGAGGATGATTAGTAAGAGGGGCAATCCACACTTTACTACAAGGAACTCCTGGCTTGGTTCCAGCACTACACCATAATGTTGGGTATCTGTTATGAGGATGACATAAATCCATCCCCAAAAAGAAAATGTGGTTGACTAAACATAATGAATGGATTCACATATTATATTAAACCCAAATTAAACTAGGTTTTAATTTGTTTCTCATAAATATTTTCCAGGGAGCCCTTGGTTCCTAAGAATGTAGTTAGACTGACAGATTTTAAAATCTTTGTTATGGGCTGTTTCCCTAGCTTGGTGTTCTGCAGATGTTTTGGGATGTAGTTCTTAAGTTTCAGCAATCCTGGCTATATCGTTCCACAGGAGAATTATATTAACTTACTTATAATCCATGGTGCAGGGCCTGGATATCCATTAGATAGCCTTTCCCAGTAGTTTCTGACTACACAACTGGAACAACTGAGAATGCCTTCCAAAGGTACCCATTCTTTTGACTTTCGAGAAGCTAGTGAAAAGGGGATCATTAGGGATCAGTTGCAATCAATGGGCCATATATAATGTCAAATTGTAGTTAATATTCTCAGTATTAGAACTGTAAATTAGGTTATTGTTTTTAATCAATTCATTTTAACACTGATTTTGTATTTTGTTTTAAATTGTAAATTGTAAGCCATCTAGAACATCTAGGATTCAAGTGATTGATATAGCACATTAATAAATTTATAATGTCATCTTTTACAGCTGTTTACTTATCCAGAGCTCCGAATGGCTAAGGGGTGTTTTAAAAAGTATAACACTTAAAACTGATTTCAATGGCCGTACTTGGCAGAAAAATATATTTGCATTTAAAAAGCCCCAAGATAGGGATATCTGGGCTTAGGAAAGATGAAAATTGCTTTTGACACAAATCGGGGGTTACAGTTGTAAAAGTTGAAGTTAAAGCTGTCATCCACCTTTCTGGATCCTTAAGGAAACACCAGCCTTGGAAAATTTTAGCCTAGAAAGATGAACATGAGAAACATCATAATTAACATGTGGTTCTTTTCTCTGTGATTAAGCTGACATCGTGTGCTTTTAAATCATGTTTAGTTTTGGATTAGCCTGTTTATTAAACCTAGTCCCTGTGACTTGTTCATACCATAGTTAAAACAAATTGTGACTTAGTAAGATTTGTGAGTCTATTCCTAATTTTTGGCAAAAGTGGCTACCAATAAGTGTGCAAAATGTCTCAAACGTGAAACAATTCAGTTCAAGCCTTCATTTCAATTTTAGGGCTAGAATATTTCTGGTAAGGTTGAAATGGGGTCAGAAGACTTCCAGCAAAGTCAGAACAGCCAGTTTTTCTACCTGTAGAGCTTGAGTTTAAAATATTCGGCACACTGGTAGTTGCAAATTGTCTTTCATCTCATTACACATAAATATTCTTTCTTTACTTGAAACACTTTAGCAATTATCAACAAATGCATTTTTAGCATACAGGAATAGAGTTGGGTTTTTTGTTAAATTATTATATTAAATTTATAGCCAAAGATCTAAATTAAAGATTGGTAATTGGCAAGTGTGGTTATTTATTTTTATTTTAAAAAATCCCTAGAATAAAAGACAAACCAAAAAGAAAGAAACCAAAAAGTTTCCATAAGAAAGAACCAAACCAACCAAAAAAAAATGAAAAAAGGAAACTTAAGAAATATATAAGTGACTTCCAATCTTCTTTCCAATAGATAATTACAAACTTATTGTCCTTCCAACTTAGATTTTCTACACGTCCATTTAGTTCCTCACTTAACCTACATGTTTCTTAATCTTCAGATCCATAGATTATGTCATTTATTTCTTCTATCAACAAAAATTAACATAAGCTGATCAAATTTTCTTTATAAAAACCTTGTCCTGTTCAAACCAAACTAAGATGAGGAATAAAATCACAGGGTTGAATTTGGTGAATGGTGAAAGGCAAATCTTTGAATTAAAGGTTCTAAGACTAGGTAAATGTCAGTATTTTTTTTAAAAAAATTTTTTAATCGATTGAAAGGAGGTGGTAGATCTTGATAGTCTAAAACACAATAAATATATCAGTTAGAAAATTCTTCTTTAAAAACATTTTGCCATAGCCTGCCAGCTTCATAGCCCCTGGATAAATGTAGCATATTAATCATACATTATTTGTGTCATGCTTTAGAACCCATGTCTTCCTGAGCTGACCTGCATGTAGAGATCAATTCTATACTATTGGAACATCCTAAAGAAAATTGTCTTGAGACTTTTGGGGAGGATAAATCCTCAGAGAATAATAGGAACTCTTGCAAGAAGTGAAGGCATTAACTATAATGTCTCAAAATATTGTTATTCAGGCCACTGACAAAAATGGAAAAAAATGTTTGAAGATGAAATTCTAGACTTCTAAAATGCCACGTTCTGCTCTTCCTAAATGTGGGATAAACCTGTGCTTGGTTTTTCACTCCTTTGGATTTCCTTTTGCTTTTGCCCTGTTGTTTTAAAATAAGATTTTAGGGAGAGGAGAAGGATGGACTGCAATTTTATGTATTTGTCTCTGCTTTTCTGAATTGTGCACCCAAAATCCCCACTTTATTTGAATTCCTACAACAAGTTTAAGGTCTGGAAAAGAGTCGGGGAGTGAGTATAATCAAATCTGCTGGGATAGAAGATTAGAGCACAAAGTTGGAAGGGGAATTTCAGCCAGAGACTTTAGAATTGGGAGGAGCAACATGAAAAGGCATCTCTTGAATCATACATTCCAGTCAATTTTCACATGCTCAGAAGATGACTTCCTGCATATCCCTGCCCCTTTCAAAGCTCAAGATATCTGAAATGCACACTCCAAGGTGCCCAGAAAAAGGGCCTGTAACAGGGCCGTGTCTAAATAGCTGGAAGAGGATAAAAATACGCTAGTAATTTCTCCTTTCTTGCTTTTTAGAACTTTTGTTCACTTCCCCCAGTATTGAATTGTACAGCAGAGGGCTAGGATCTTTCTAAATCTGCTGGTCATTTTTTTCCAGGACCCATAAGGGACTTCATGCTGAAATAAATCACTTTCCATGTGAACTTTCATAAGTTTCATAGATTTCATAAAAGGAATTGAATGTGGGAGCTAGGGAGAGAAACGTAAAATGCAGTAAAGTTTGGTTTTAGCAGCTGTGGATTTAGTCCCTTAGTTATAGCCATGCAAATGTTTGCATAGTCCCCTTTATGTTTGTATGTTGTTATTAATAACAGCTTACACACATGACGAAGAGGCTCACAGTGACAAGAGCTGAGCTGTTCCTCCTGCCACTCTGCAGTGAAACACCTCTCCCCCCCAGTCATGTTGATGGCCTGCCCACATAGTAGCTTTGTGCAAGAGCCATTTGGGTCAATACACAGATGTCCAGGGGCACGATCAGAACAACAGATGAGGCGAACCTGAGGATCAGAATTCATTTGATGGCAGGAAAATCTTGAGCTTGTAGGAAGCTCAATATGTGGCTTTTCCCCCTGAATTAGTAAAATGTGGGCATGATAGCAGGGAATTAAAACTAAAGTGTCACAGCAGATTCATATCTTCAAATGCAAATCACTTTGCTTGTAGCCTGATTTAAGCTAGGGAAAACAGAGTCAAAAGATGGGCGTAAAAGCTGTGGATAAGAGACTTTGCTCACTGCTATTCCTTGGCAATAAATCATCCCCCAACCTTTTGATGGCAACTTACGTTGGAAGACAGCTATCTGCTTGTGTCAGATTTCATTGTCTCATTCATCCAGACTAAGGAAAGAAAAAAATATCAAAGAGCTGGGTGTCTTCACAGCATAAGAAGATGGCAGGTATGAGGGAGAACACTAGAAGGATAAGGATGGCAGTCCTACGTTTTGTTCCTATTAATGATGTAAAATGGCTTCCAGCATTGAGGGAAGCAGTAAAAAATGGGTTCTTGGTTGGCTTTGTATCTGGGTTCATTATAAAGCTGTGACAAAGTCAGTGACAGAAGCTGTGTGAATACTCATAAATCTTTCAGGAAATTAGCATTTTTTATTTTTGTTTTTTGCCTTTTAAACAAGGAGTTTTGCAATTTTGCTCTGTGCTTTATGAAATTGTTTTCACAGAGCAGAATCAACAGATTGTTAAACACATTGATTAAACTGAAATAACCTTGTGACTGAATTGTGCTGCAATTAATGCATTAGTTTATTTTAATGTACCACAGGGACCTTGCTATTTGTAACAGTACAGTGCCAAATAGATAATGGCAGAGAATTTAAAATGCAGATCTGCCTGAAGTATGTTAGAGGTCAGGAGAGACTTCAAAGTCCAAAGCACAGACAAGTGAAAAAAGGTTAATCTTTGCCCCGCTAGTATGAATGTGAAAACTCTGATACATTAACCGTTTGTATTACCTGAATTTTGATTTGTACAAAGATGTGTACATTAAAGGAAAAATGTACATTGAAATGACGATACATGGAACATTTTAAACTAATTTACTTTATCTTTGGCGGGGAAAGGTAAGCTTTTTCTGTAGTGATCCCATCTCTGTGGAACAAACTCTGTAGCCTTTGTAAGACCCTAAAAAACTGCTATGTTTCTGAGCCTGGGGCGCTGAATGTACCAATAACCCCGTTTCCTGGCTATATTGCGTTTCCTGGCTACATTGCGTCTGTATTTCTTGGCCCAATATCCTGCTCTTGTATGTGTTGAATGGAATTTTTTAAAATATTACTTACTGGTTTTGTGGTTTTTATTGTTTTAAAATGTTTTTAGATGTTTAAGCATAATTTATTTTCTGAATTGTAAGCCGCCCAGAGTCATTGACTGAGATGAGTGAACACAGAAATTGAGTGAATAAACAAACAAACAAATAAAATGCATTCATATCAATGTGCAAAGGTGGGTGGAAAAAAACACACAGATGTCCCTTCTCTTAAAACGGATTGCCAGTATCCTACCTTTATATAGAGGTGACAGAGTTGCTTTAAGAAATCCTATTTGTCCCAGCACACCTAATTCTGATAGATGTCACCTTTTTATTCTGTGTTTGTTAAATAGGGTTCAGGAAGGTATTCAGTTAAATGTGAAATAAAATATAAAACATGGCTCTGCCTCTGGGATTTTGCATGAGACAATGTTTGGGTCCTCTTTTCTGTCTTTAAAATAGACAGTTTGAGAGATCTGTTTGATATTAAGGCCAAACAGGAGCTCAGAGTTCAACACAGAAAGATGCTGACATCTCACCTGTTTGCAGCTCCTTTAAGGCAGCATTAGTGTCTTTTCTTGGGATTGCAGCATAGTCTTAGGAAAAGGCAAGTTTCGTTTCATGAATTACAAAGCGATCCTTGTGTGTGCCTCTTTGCGCTTAGAAGCATTTTTAAGTAATACATAGCCCTCTTAGCCTGTGGCATTGCCTTGTAGCATCTTGTGTTGTGATACAGTCACTTAGGATAGTGGCTTTGGGTAATACATATACAGATAGTCCTTAACTGGGAACCACTCATTTAGTGACCGTTTGAAGTTACAACGGCACTGGAAAAAGTGACAGCACTATTTTTCAGACTTAAAACCATTGCAGCATGCCCATGGTCATGTGATCAGAATTTGGGCAGTAGGCAGGGAGCATGTATTTATGACAGTAGCACTGTTGTCCTGGGGTCATGTGATCGCCATTTGTAATCTTTCCAGCAAGCTTCCGACAAGCAAGGTCAATTGGGAAAGCTGGATTTATTTAACAACTGTAGTGATTCACTTAACAACTGCCTTGCATAGCAGTGGAGATTTGGGGCTTACTTGTGTCCATATGTCGAGGATTAACATTTATATGGGGAACTTCTTCTGGGGAGCTTAGAATGATGTGTTGGTTCTTTCTCCTTATTCCAGTTTGTTCTTGCAGCAACTCTTAAATGGTAAGCCAGCCTGAGAATGACTGACCCAACATTACCCAGAGGGTATATCCTGAACTAGAATATCCTAGTACCTCATTCAGCACTGATGCAAAGATACTATTACAGTGTCCCCGACTGACTAATTTAAAAACTTACTTGGGCTGTGGGCTTTCCAACATATAATAGGAATAAAACTGGATAAAATATGTCCAGTTATAAAATATATTGAAATCTCATTAAGTAGATTTTTTTTAGTAGACAGTGTGGGTAAAAAAAGAAAAGCGTACATATGTACAAATCTCCCTTTTTTCAGATTGTGGAGAATATGATCATTAATGAAAACAATCTCATATTTTTAAAGAATATTTCTTCCACTGTTCTGGATGTAATCCCAATAAGAAAATGGCATAATATACAGACAAACCAAAAATTCAGGATTATAAAACAGATTTTTTTTCTTTTTTGACAAAATAGACTCTTTTTCTTTTTTTGCCCATGGGCTAAATTTTAGTCAAAACCCACCATAGTTGACCAAATGTTCATTGAATTTGACTGCTTAATTATCAGTTTCCCCCTATTTCTACTTTTAACCCCATCTCACATCCCACAATTTAAATATAAAATAATTATTTTCTTTTAAATTAGAGGTCCATTTCTTAGTTTTAGAAGACATAATGGAAAAATGGTTACTCTATGAAAAAGGTTAGAAGTTCAAAATGTATGAGGGTGAAATAACATGTATTTCGTTGTGTCTCTACTTTGAGGATAGTAATCATGATTAAAGTCATTATCTGGATGTTGGAGAGAATTTAAAGTGGAAAGTAAAAATATAAGACCAACTCTAAATACTTATGTTGTGCAATCTGGCTCTGAAATCAATAGGGTACTGCTGGATTTTTAAACATTAGTGTTTATATCATTAATTCAGCTTCTGTTGTGGGGAAACAAACATTGACATTACAAAACTGTAGCAGCTTTACTAGATGTTGCACATATATTTTTAATATCTTTCATAAGGATTTAATTAGTTTTCTGTTTTTTTTTATGGACACTGGGCTGTTAAGGGATACAACTTCAGAGGCTTCCTTATAACTTCCTGCATAGTTTTTCAGGACTTCATAAGAAGCAATGGAACATTTAACATGCATTTTAAATGCAAGCATAAATAAATGCCTGGATTCCTGGCAAATTCCACCAAATAGCAGATTATGTAGCTTTCAGTTTGTCTTTTTCTCTTTCCCTAGTGTTGTTTTGAGCTGTTGCAAGATGACAATAATTTTCCTTTGTTTTGAGTTGTTGCTGGAACATCTTTAGCTATGCCTGTATTTGCATCTGTCTTTTTCCAGAACAAAGTCGTCGTGATGATTTGGAGAGCTTGGGCTACGTACTGATGTACTTCAATCTTGGCTCATTGCCTTGGCAAGGTCTAAAAGCTGCCACAAAGCGACAGAAATACGAGCGCATCAGTGAAAAGAAGATGTCGACACCCATCGAAGTACTCTGCAAAGGCTATCCTTGTAAGATTTCCCTTATTTTCAAGTTATAGGTTCTTTTTTTTAGTGGTGTGTGCGTAGGCACGCCCAATTTAACAACCCTAGTCTAGTTTTTTGTAGCCCATCTTATCAATTTAGGTGGAAGTTCTTTATTCTGTTTGCAAAACACTGGACAGCAGTACATTTTTGAAATAAAAAACCATAGAGGACAATAGCTGTTAGAAAGACGGTATGCAGATTATATGTAGCTTGTCTGAATTTAGAAGGGAAGGTTGCATGTTTAGATGGCTCTATAAGTGGATTGGAGGAAAAAGATGAAAACAGGACCAAGGATTA
Organism: Notechis scutatus; assembly: GCF_049901735.1. NCBI lineage: Eukaryota > Metazoa > Chordata > Lepidosauria > Squamata > Elapidae > Notechis > Notechis scutatus. Next base: position 53,365,661 of record NC_142014.1, read on the forward strand.
GCGTGAATAAATAATGTGATTACTTGAGCAGGGTTGGGGGGCGGGAGGACAGAATTAGGTTCAGCTTTGGAAAAGATCCAGAAAGCCATGGCCAAAATAGCTAGATCCTCTTTTAGTGACAAGGAGTCAAAGGGGAACTCCAGGGAGGATTTTAATAGTTGGAATAGATTAATCCTGTCTTCAGCATATCCAGCTTAATTTTAACTTTAAAAGAATCAAAAGGCAGAATGAAGTTTCATCGTTTGGGCCTTTAGCATGATATCTGCAAACCTCAATGTGCCATTGATGTCTTGATGTTTGCCTGGCATATTTTTTCTATTTTTGTAGCTAGCACAATTGAGAACTGCAAATATTCCAAGAATATTTCAGTAGTCTGTGTATGTACTAGAGGTTTTTCTAAAACCCCTGGTACATACAAACTGGCATATACCAGTTTTTTTTTCTAAACAGAAAAACAATTGTAGGGATCTATAGCTCAGTTTGGGGATCCACCTGTTTACGAAAAAGGCAAATGATTTGGAGATGGTTAGAAAGGACAATTGAGAGCAGGTCTCCCCAAGTTTGTCTTTTAATATAAGCCGTGGTGGTGCAGTGGTTAGAATGCAGTATTGCAGGCTAATTCTGCTGATTGCCAACTGCCAGCAGTTCAGCAGTTTGATTCTCACCAGCTTAAGGTTGACTCAGCCTTCCATCCTTCTGAGATCAGTAAAATGAGGACCCAGATTGTTGGGGACAATATGCTAACTCTGTAAACTGCTTAGAGGGGGCTGTAAAGCACGGTGAAGTGGTATATAAGTCTAAGTGCTATTGCTAAGTGCTGTTAAAAACAGTTATTTTGTGACTGGCCACATCCATCATGGCAGCCATTTTGAGGAATGTCCCCACTGGGCTTTCAGAATTCCAAATTTTTCCTCTGTCTCCAAATGTTTGGAGGCTCCTATTTTATCTAGATGACTAAGATGACCCCCTTCACTCCTCAGGATTAATGTGTGCATTGCAGACAGAAGGCTTTCACTGCCCTCTGAACAGGACTAGTGCTGTTGGGATCTATAGCATGAAACTATATATAGGCAGGGTGGGGGTGGTGAAATAACAGGGCCCAGAGAGGAATAAAATTGTTCTTGCTAATTATTCCTTGTTGCCGTCTCTCATTTCTGCCCCAGCTGAGTTCTCTACATACCTCAACTTCTGCCGTTCACTGCGGTTTGATGACAAACCAGATTACTCTTATCTGAGGCAGCTGTTCCGCAATCTTTTCCACCGTCAGGGTTTCTCCTATGACTATGTATTTGACTGGAATATGCTCAAATTTGTAAGTAACCATAATTTTTTCAAAAGGGTGGTGATTGGTATAGTAGAATTATTTGCGTACCAGGGAGCTGCACGTAGATGGGAGGGGCTGAAAGCTAAGGATGCCTATAAAGCCTTTTTCTCTTTAATGCTGGATTATGTTTTGGGGTCCCTGTAGTGTATATTTGCCAGTATTTTCAACCTGATTCCCTCCAATCTGTTCAACTTTGGTTCCTGTAATATCCAACTAGTAGGAGGTGGGGGGAATGGGATGAAATCCTGTATTGTATTTATGGGGTTCTAAATTGAGAAGATTTCCTTGTGAAATAAACTTTTCAATGGGCTGGTTATAATGGCTTCTGTAGTGGTTGCCTAAAAAGTAGCATCAAGATCTAAGTGCATAGGAACTCCAAAGACAGCCGAAGACAGATCAAGGTCCTGTATATTTTCTTATTTACCCTTAGCCACAAGCTCTGTGCCCACGTTTTACTGCTTTCTAAGTAGATAGCTACTACAGCAAAACAAGTTTAATTTTCTATATGTTACATTCCAACAGTGCATCTGTTCTCCTTTATGTTTTACAACTACAGTAATGGATTCTGATATTTTTCTGAATCTTCAGTCGGAATATTGCTTGCCCAGATTTCTTTTCCCTTAGGACAGCAAAACTGAAAGAATAAATACTAATGTGCAGCAAAAGCTGAATTTGTAAGCAAAGAGCTTGATGGCTACAGGCTGACACACACTTCTTGTCCCACTAAGAAGTGGAGGAAGTTGGGAAAGCTCTGCAAAATAGACTCTGACTCAGTAGGCAGAAATTGGGGAGTTTTGCTTCTTAGTTTTTTTTCTCAGCTGCTGTTGCAGTTGTTCATGCATGTGCATAAAGTGATTGATACCTCTTAGCGGTTATTAAAGCATTGTGGGCCATTAAATGTTTCAGGGAGCAGCCCGGAATCCTGAGGATATGGACCGGGAGAGGCGAGAGCATGAACGAGAGGAAAGGATGGGGCAGCTCCGGGGTTCTGCTACGCGGGCACTGCCTCCTGGCCCTCCTGCTGGGGCCACTGCTAACCGCCTCCGCAATGTCGCTGAACCCATGGCCTCCACACCCACTTCCCGCATCCAGCAGTCTGGTGAGTGGACAGAAAATGGCATGCACAACTTTAGTGGTAGCAGAATTATGGCCAGCCATGCTGATCTCTTCCGCACTTCCGCACTTTCTTTTCATCCCAAATCCTGACTGGTCGACCCTATCTTCTATTTTGGAAAATTTATCCCTCTGATAAATAAGTTTTAAATTTTTTTAAAGGAATCTCTTATTAAAGCCAATAAAGAGTAAATCTATTTCAGTTTCAAAACTTGAACAGATTAATCCCAATTATGGAACCTGTTGAAGAACAAGTCAATCTCTCTTCCAGTATTAGAAGCAGGAGCTCTCCTTCTTTTCAGAGTACAAATCCAATAAGCCCACCATCGCAGGGCCGATAGACCTTAGTATGCCATGGACATTTCCCTGTTCCCACCCTATAACTTTTCCTTCCTTTTTCTTTTCTTCCTTCCTTCTTTCTTCTCTCAACTTCGTCTTGTTTGTATAACTTCAAAATATCAATGTTATAAATAATTATTCCCTTCTTGCCAGGAAACACATCTCCCAGGGCAATTTCACGGGTAGACAGGGAACGCAAGGTCAGCATGAGGTTACACCGAGGAGCCCCTGCCAACATCTCCTCTTCTGACCTCACAGGACGGCAAGAAGTGTCACGGATTTCAGCATCACAGGTGAGTTTCTTTTGATGATCCTATTTCATTGAAAAAAATATTTCTGTACTATCTTTTCTGATAAAAATAATCCGAGCAATATCTTATTACAATAAGACCAGCAATAAAAGCTTAAGTATATCCCATCCTAACCCACTGGACTATTCATCTGATCAGGCAAAGGGAGAATAAATATTATTGATATGTGATACCTCAACTTCCTTGGATTCTGAGAAGTATCTACAGGTAGTCCTTGGTTTACAGTCACTTATTCAGTGATTATTTGAATTTACAATGTAGTTACGGTGGCTCTTTCAAGTTCTGGACATCACAGCAGACCTCCTACACTCACACTATGCCTCCCCCATCACTCACACACACTCTTCCATCTGGCAGCAGCCATTTACCTTTGTGCTGGTCGGCTTGCTTCCTGCCAGCTTCCCTGCTGACTTTGATTGTTGGAAGCTGGCAGGAACTTGCAAGGAGGTGCTTGCTCAATAGGAACTGCAGAGATTTCTGTCATTAAAGCAGTGCAGTCACCTGCGTAGAAAGCAAGGTCCAGGAAGTGCAGGCTTTCACAGACCATACAAACACTGTGGATTCAAATATCAAGTAACACCAACTCTTGGTAAGACATCAAGGGCAACAGGTTGGCATTCCTAGACCGAAGTTCTGATTGGGACCATTGGCAATCTAGAAATAGAGATCTATAGGAAACCCATACATAGAGTCCAGTATCTGCTGTTTGACTCCCACCATCCATTTCAGCACAAAGTAGGAATCATCAGGACACTACATCACAGGACAGAAAACATCTCCACCATCAGGGATGCCCGAAAAAAGAAAAACAGGCATCTGGTGATTCTTAAAACCGGTGTGTATCCAAATTGGGCTTTTATTAAATCAGCATCTGGATCCAACAAAAGAATTGCAGACAGAGCTGAGACAGAAGAACCTGGTCATTTCTTACACCGCTGATTTAGTGGAGAAACTAAAACGGATATTTGGAAAATGCCTCATATCTGTGTTCTTCAAATGCACCAACACACTAAGAGAGAGGCTTGTCAACCCTAAATAGCAGATACCAAAAGCTAAGGGTAATGTTGTGTATGCCACCCAGTGCAGTGAGGAGTGTTCAGAATTCTAAATTGGAGAAACCAAGCAGCCTCTACACAAGAGGGTGGCCCAGCACAGGGAAAGCAACACTACAGGACCAGAATCAACCGCACACCTTCATTTAGAAAAAAAAGAACACTCTTTTAGATAGGGAAGATGGATGGTTTGAGAGAGGAGTGAAGGAGTCCCATCTAGGCCAGAATGGGAAATCCTTCCCTCAGTAGAGATGGAGGCCTCAGACACAGTTTGTCCATTGGGGTTTTTTTATGCTGCTCTTTCATCAATCTCTAAGATTGAGGCCAGTTCACAGGTTCACCAGGGAGGCCACTTATAATGACCCAAGTAGGGTAGAGGATTTAGCAGTTGGAACATTTACATCCCAATAACTCTCTGCCTACTCACCTAACAAGCCTATGCAGATTAGATGAGAAATGAAACCTCCCTGGAGGACATATATGGGATCTTTCGAACCAACTTGTTCAGGCTGAAGAAGCTATTTGGATAAGCAGTGAAATGTTTTGAACCAACAAGAAGTCCAGTTGCCATGACTCAACTTCCAAACAACTCTGTCTGGATGACTGGGAATCTTCATTGACATACAGTCAGTCCCATGATGTTGCACTTTATGACTGTATTGCTTAGCGGCAGAAATTATGATTCCAATTGCCTTTGTAACTCAAGGAGTATCTGAATTGGTGTCATAATCTATTTTTGTGGATTAGTGTTTATCATACTTGTCACAAGTATGAAGTAGATTTCCAGTAGATTCAAGAATATCAGTCATCTACATTTTTTTTAAAAATGCATTCACCCTGTTGTCCACTTAATGCAGGGATATCAAACGGGGGGCTCTCGGGTCAGATGCGTCATGTGCAGGCCATGTAACTTAATATATCGATGAAAATCTTTCTCAGGGTGAGGACAGAGGGATCCATTTTGGGAGAAGGAATATAATGGGATCACCTCTTCAGAAGGGAGAAAAAGAAACTATGGCAGTCCCTCTGTACCTTTCCTATGGTCCTTTTCTGCAGCCGATTCAGTTCTTGTTTATTTGCAGACCAGTGTGCCATTTGATCACCTGGGGAAATAAAGAATGGGTTCCACCAGACCAGTGTTTGCTCAGGTGAGTGTCTGCCTTGCCAGCCTGTTCTGTGACGACAGCATTATTATGTGATCAAGTGAATGGTAGCTCATGCAGGGCCCACCTATTTTCTGCTTAAATCTCAATGGAATGGAAATGGGATAGTCGTGTTTATAGTCGTCTCATCCCATGACGAGAAAACTGGACTGTTTTTTTCTGTCCTGGCAATAAGGGACATAATGTTCTACACTTTAATAATAATAATAATAATAATAATAATAATAATAATAATAATAATAATAATAATAATAATAATAATAATAATAATAATAACAATAATACAACAACAACAATAATAATACAGCCAGTTCTTTCAATTAGTGTGTGTTAGATGGGGTGACACGGTAATTTACTACTGTGGAATTGGGCAAGTGTAGTCATATAAGATTTCACAGAAGTATTGATCCCCACTGGCCAAGTGAGCGCTAGGTTTCAGTCCTGAGTAGCAGGCTATTGGCATTGTTTCACCAGAGACATTCTTGAAAGCCTGAATCTGAAGAATTACGATGTAACATTTCTTGAAGAGCTGTACTGTAGTGTTTATGGTGTTGGACTAGAGATAGGGTTATGAGTTCCACATTCCCATTTGATTATGGCTAAATTATAACACTAGGTCTGTCATTTGATGGGGGGAGCAATTTATATTATTGTTTCAAGTTCCTGAAAGAAAATCAGGTACAGATTTAATAGAATAAAATATTACTTTTGTTTTTAAGGATTTATATGATAGTGAATATTTGTCCAGGGGATAGATCAGTTTTTCTCAATTTCAGCATCTTTAAGATATGTGGACTTCAATTCCCAGAATTCCCCAGCTAGCCTGCTAGGAGACGTCCATGAATCTTAAAGTTGCTGAGGTTGAGAAAAAACACCATAGACTCAGGAGAATTGCCATTATTTAATTTTACTGCCAATACATTAGAATTTGATGTTCTTTTCTTTGAAAAGCAGATCTAGATCTATGCAGCTGTGGGTTTCACATCATGGAAGCCGGAAACATAGCTAGTACACACAAAGTAAATACAGTACTTTAGACAATTTTGTGTTTCTCTTTTGTCTCTGAGGTTTCAGTTTGGTTCTTTATTCACTGTGAATTGGTAAAAAAAGATTCTTAAAAGCAACGTAATCAAACATGAAAATACCTTAAAGCTTCAGAGATAACTTTGCACTCCTTGCAAATAAAATAATATTGCATAAATTCTGATTGGTGTATAGCTTGAAAAACACACGAGGGCAGATGTGAGATTATTTTCCCTGTTTACTTTTCTTCTTTCAGTGCAGTTTCTAGTCCTTAAAAGCTCCAAAGATTGATGGGCATGGGGAATCCTTCATGAAATAAGGGGTAACTTATTTAAGGGCTAAGCCAATGTATCAGAAGAAAATCCAGTGTTTGAATTTCTGAGACGAAACCACTTTTTAATGCTCTGTTCTTTTCTTCTTCTTTTTCTAGTGTCTTCACTGTATTTTTTCTTTTAAAAAACAAAACAACAAAAACAAATTAAAAGGAAAAAACAAACAAAAAAAGCCAACCTTTTTTTTTCCCCCGCCAGCAACAAGGAGAGGATCTGCCCTGTGCTGGCATTCTTGTCTTTCCTGAGATCATCGGCTGTGTTCCCGAACCAAATTGCCTTTGACAAGTCACTCATGCAGGAGCCTTGCAGGAACACCTTTGCTGCTGTTGTGCAGCTTCCTCTCCATAGGCCTTGCCCGTCTCATGCCAGCAAGCTGTGGCCACCACCCAGATCTTTCTGCTCCCCTTTCCGATCTATATGTATCGTTCACAAAAAAAAGAGAAGCCTTATTCGATATTGTTTTGCAAGTCCAGTTAGTTAAGAAAAGAAGGTTTCCAACGTAATTTTAATCACATCTTTGTTCTGTGGTTCTTGGGTGGGGAGGAGGATGTTTACAGGAGACTTTAAAAATTCCAGCTCCAAGGAGCTTGAGGAGGTGGTTTAACATTCATTTCAAATTTGGCTGCACTAGTAAGCTGGCACTGCCTCCAGGGGAGACTCAGTGGACGAAGGCTGCTATTTGTATTCAGGCATTCTTTCTTTTGGGGACACCACTGCCCCTGTGTGTGCATTCGTGTGGGATGCTATAGGCATACCAATAAGGTGAACAGGACTGGCACGGCAGCAGTTGTGTGTTAAGGGTGTGGATGTGGGTAGCAATATCTGCTGTGCAAGACAGCAACAAATGTGAAGGGTGTAGAAACGTACCCTGATTCTAGTGCAAGGGATGGCAGTCTCTCTCTCTCTCTCTCTCTCTTTCTCTCTCTCAAGCAACCAGTTTGGATGTGTTTAGTTTTATTATTATTTTTATTATTATTATTATTTTGTTTTTGTTATTTTCCTGCAGGAGTCAGGGGATGGAGCTGAGGGAAAGGGAGGGATATGTGAATGATGGGGGCGGGAGGAGAAGCCACAGTGATTGCAGAGGTTACTCCTTGTACCATCGATTTTGAAGGACAAACGCATCTTCCCTCCTCAGTAAGAAGATTTCTTCTACTTTTTTGCCCCATTCTTGTTTTTAAATTTTTAGGTTTTATTCAAGAAAATCTGTCTTTAGTTCTGCATCACAGCCATCAACAACTGTCCTCCAGCCCTTGGCTTGGTTTTTTTTTTTTTTTTTTTAAACGTTGGGCAGTCTGGAATGTTTGGAAGTGGAACAGCCTTGGCGTTTTTGGGTTTGTTTTTTTTAATTCTTCTATTTAACACAGGTTTTTTGTTGTTGTTTTCCCCTAATTTATTTACCCTGCTTACTGTGTCTCTCTCCTTTTTTTAATTAAGTAAAAAAACCTTTTTATTACTTTGTAATTTTAAAACAAAAACAAAAAAAAAACAAAAAATTGAACTTTGGGGGGGTGGGAATTTTGTACTTTTTTCCTGTGTAAATATTGGACTTTTTTGAGCTTTATTGTGGTTGTTAATTTGAAGTAATAAAGTAGAAAATGATAAAGTGATAGAAGTTTCTGCCTTTTTTTCCCCTCTTCTCTTCAGTCAACCTTGTGATATAGGCAAGAAGTATCATTTTACGTGCAACCTCATCTGTTGCTCTGTTTCCAAGTTCCAGGAAAAATATTGACTCAAGAAGAGTATGTACATCATTTGCTCACCTAAAAATAAAGCAGATATAGCTTTCACTTTCTTAATTGATTCTGATATAATAAGAGAAAAGCAAATTGTACATGCTTCAAACTATGCAATCTTTGTTTTGGACCTAAACCACACAGGTTCTGGAAATTGAAATTTCTTTTCAGATTACATTAAAGCCAATCCAAATTAACTCAAAATCAATATTTCCAAGAATGCATTAGCCAGGGATCTTTTTAGAATTTAAATAATAAAAAATAAAAATACCTTTTGGAATTTCAGCAGTAGAGTATGCATCATTTTTAAACTAACAGAATTCCATTGTATGTAATTTAGGAATAATGCATTAATTGCTCCCTGTCGTTTATGTAAGAAAAAATCATTGCCTCTGATATACTTCCCCAAAATTCTGGTATGTTATGTTTGTTTTTGGTTAATTTTTACTTTAAATTATAAGATCACCCAAATGGTGATTCTGGGTAGCTAATGTAAGTTTAAAAGCAAAGTAACGTGAAAGAATGTAGATTTCATCTTCGGAAGGGAGAATAGAGCATTGAAACATTAAAGGACACGAGAAAATAGAAAGTGTGAGAAAGGAACTCAAAATACAGAGAAAGAGTTGGAAAGGACCTCGGAGGTCATTTAGTTTAACCCACTCCTCAAGCAGTAGACCATTCTGGACAAATCGTTGCCCAATCTCTTCAAAACTTCCGGTGATGGGGCACCCACAACTTCTGAAGGCAAGCTGTTCCATTAGTTGGTTGGTTGAATGAATGAATGAATGAATCTGCTTCCGAAAGGTACATTGCTCCAACCAATAAATTGGAGCAAAAGTTAAAAAGTGGTTAAGAAATTCAGAGGGATTCAAAGGTTCAAAATTTCACAGGTGCATGTGACACCCACCAAAACATGCTCTCACTGACCAGCCATGACTTTCATCGAGCAGAAATGCCATCTGGTTTCTCTGCTCAGAAGTACCTTGTGTGAAAACTGCTTTGTAGTGCAACACTTACTTTCAAATCAATCCCACTTTGAGTGATACTGCAAATCAATCCCTCCTTGATTTTGTATGATGTAAAATGAGGCAGAGGAAACTCTTGATAGGCTTAAAGTCTGTAGAGATTCTCAGTCATCCAGGTCATGGTTACCCCAAAGGTGCTTTTTCAGGAGGAAACTGGACTTTCTTGTTTTTTTTCTTTGAAAATGTTTCGCTTCTCATCCAAGAAGCTTCTATAAATCCTTCCATTCCCCACTATCCTGTCAGAGCTGAAGAAGCTTCTTGGATAAACGTCTTCAAAAAAAAGGCCAATTGCCTCCTGAAAAAGCACTTTGGGGATCTTGACAGACTTTCAAGATGTTTTCATCCCATTCTGCAACAATAAAAAGTATTCTTGGAATTTTTTCTGCTTCTGAGTCCTGACCTTGCCTACTCTAAAGGCTAAAAAAAAAAAATACAGCAGAGCCAAATCAACCCGCAAATATATTCCAGCCTGGAATATTGGGGCTATTTTAAATAATGTATGCCTGTCTCCCTATGATACTTAATTCCTATGAATAAAAGCACTTTTTAATGTTCTATTCATATTGTATCTGACAATTTTCATATGAAGAATCCCAGCATACCAACCATACATTCCAGTGATCAAAAGTCTGCCTTGTGTCTGAACAAGATGCTGCAATATTCAGCACAAACTTGTCGTTTCCCTTATAACCCTATATAAATATAGGCCAATAACACCCAGCCATGGCAATCAGATCCGGTTAATAGTGATTATCTTTTCAGCCTGCTTCATATCACATGGTTAAGTGCAGCTTTGTCTTTCACTCTGACTAGAGTCTTCAAACTTGGCAAGTTTAAGACTTGTGGACTTCAACTCCCAGAGGTCCTGAGCTAACATGATTGGAGGAGGAAGTCTTAAAGCTGTCAAGTTTGAAGGCCCCTGGCCTAATATATGAAAGGCATTGCAGACGGGTAGGATTCTACCAGTTCGCACCTATTTTCTAGAACTGGTTATTAACATTCTAAGCAGTTCGGAGAACCGGTTGTTAGAAGAAATTACTGGCCTAATCCTGTAAGGAAGGCAGGAAGGAAACATTCTGGTGCTGCTTATAGAAACTGCCTCTCCGTTAACCCTTATTACATTCTTGTCAGGACTAGACTTCCTGTCTCAGGAACATCTCTGGAGTTTTTTTTCCTCCTTTGCTGGTACTTTGCTTGTGTGAAGTGACCAAAGTTACAATGGCACTGAAAAAAGTGACTTATGACCATTTTTCACACTTATGACTGTTGCAGCATCCCCACAGTCATGAAAGACCAGGCGAGGAGATGCATGCCTCGATGTGAGTGATATTGAGTTGGCCACGCCCAGCCAATAACATGACCACCAAGCCATGTCCACCCAGTCACATGACCACTGAGCCACGCCCACCACCTAAGCCACGCCCACAGAACCGGTTGTTAAAAATTTGAATCCCACCCCTGGCCATAGCATTGTCAAATGAATGTTCTGCATTGATGTTCTTTTCCTGTAGCTGCACTCTGCCTGCAATCCCCATGTCTTCCACAGTAGCCCATTTAAATTGGGAGGGGGGGGAAAGAGGGGTACTTCATACCCTGTTGGGCCATAATGCTTCCCTTGGTTATCTATCTTCTCCGCTTCTGCCTCAATATGTTGCTCCTACATTTGAGAAAGCTGTACCAGATTTCTTCACTCTGTTCAGTTGTTTCCTGCAGGAGCCTAGTTGAGATCTGATGTTTCAGTTCAATCCCTCAGTGGTGTCATTGCCGCTTAACAATGGTAGAATCAAGCAAAAAAAACAACCCCTCCCCTCAGTCTTTTCCACCAGTGGTGCGTTTCAAAATAGTTTACCACCGGTTTGGAGGGCGTGGCTTGGGTGCGCTTGGCACACACGCACACACTTTGCGCACATGCCGAAGCTTTCTGACTCTCCTGCAATCTTGCACTCTCCCTGTCACTTCAGCAGCTGAAGCGCGGCAATCTGCTGTGCCGCGCAAAGCAGCTGCGCTTCAAAAGCAGGGAATAAAGGTCAGTATGAAAGCCCAGGTGGGAAGCTCCTCAGAACCGGTTCGTTTTCCGCTAATCTTCGGCACTACTGGTACACCAGAACTGGCCCGAACTGGTAGAATTGCACCACTGTTTCCCACCACAGAACTGTTACTTTGAATGTAACGCTACTGTTGACTCTACAAAGGGTCTTCCTTGAAAAGGGAGGCTGGCTTCCAATAGTGAATATTCTAAACTACAAAGAAGCTGCTGCAGCTGCTTCTGCCAATGATAACTGGGCAGTTGTGATGGTTGGATCTTAATTGGGCACGTGGACCACCAGAAAAGTGCTGTCTCGGTGGGCACCCTGTGCTTTACCATTTTATACTACTGGGTTACAGAATTGATTAATATGCTTATATGTACATTAAGATGCATATTAAAAAATCACCCAAACTAAGACCTATCACTATGTGAATTTGAAAGTACAATGTAATATTGGCACAGTAATGAAATAGAAAATTGAACTTGATTCAAAATAAAACAATCTTAAAAACTGCAACAGGGACTGGGTTATATAAATAATTAGAAGAGGTTAAATACACAAGCCATTGAATTCCTCAAATATTCTTGCTCAGCTGACCTGGAACAGAACAAATCTGCTTCATGCATCACATTAAAGTCCAGTCTACTTTATTATTTGTTTTAATTATTAATTACTTCATTATGATTTGAATAAATCTCCATTCATTTACTCCATGCTATACCATGGACAGTAATTTATCGACCACAATTGGTCCACATAAAATGCAAAACAATCCCCCAGTTTCAAGTATAAGAATAATTCACTATTTTCTCTTAAAAGAGAAAAAAAGACTTGTTATAGGTACAGATTTCATTGTTGCCAATCTATAGCAAGAAAAACAATTATTGGCACAGAAGCCAACCTGAATCAGCTACTCTTAGTCAGATGGAGCCTCTGCAGAGAAGGATCAGCACTGGTTGTACTTAAGTGGCACAGACAGTCAATGCCCTCCTATTGTAGACTCCCAACTGCCATCATCAGATCAGCTGGTGGAGGAATAGCAGTGCCTTTATTGCTAGCTCATCTCGTCTAAATTGGGACTTGGAATATGAATGTGCAGGAGGGGAGAGAGTTTCCTGGGGCTGGAGTTGGTTTCTGAGAACAATCTCCACGGCTTTAAAAGGAAGGATGAAAAGGCAAGGAAGAATCTATTTCCTATACCATATTTATAAGAAAATCTGTAGTCTGTAGTGAAAACCCTTTCATTCAAAAGTCCTGTATACATAGAAGCATGTGTACACACACACTTTTTCACTATTATTTATCCAAAATAAAAGCTTAAGTAGTTTGTTCCAATAATTTATTTTTAAATAGTTTCTTGCTGCTGAGAATAGAAATATAGATAAAACTTTTTGGGGGGGTGGGGGGGGTGTCTAATCTTTTTTGAGGATAATCGTCTTAAATTTAAAGTGTAGCAGGAAAATCATGTTAGTAGTATTCTAAAAATGTAATTTTGCCTGTTCTTTTTGTGGTTTGTATAGCAATCAATCTTTATTTGGTCATAAACCAGCAGATATTTTGATGTAATAAAGCTTTGTAATGGAATTCCCATTGAATTAATTAATATCTAGCATAGCTTTAGGCATGCAAAAAATACACATTGATATTAATTTCTTCCCTTTCTGTTAGTGATGTACTATAAACTGGGACAGCTGGATCACAAATTGTTTATCTCATTCATTCATTCAAAAGAATTCTCTTTGTCATTATTTGGGCAACTCACAAAATCATAATAAAACCAATAGTCAAACCCAAATCCTGACACCCTAACAATTACAGACAACCACTGAACTCTAGCCTCACTTCATCCCAGTAATTGTGGGAAGAACCAGCTTTTTTTTTTTTTTAAACTTATTAATTATACAACTAAAATGTCAAACAAACACATACACAACACACAGAAAGAAAAAGAAAAAAAAACGATTAAAAAAACTAGCAATTCTATTATTGACAGTCTATGGTTCCTTGTTTGTTATCAATATTGGTGACATATTTACAAATACATCTTATTGCGAATATATAATTACTACCGTGTTTCTCCAACAATACGGCCTCCACCAATAGGAAGCCCCACCATGTTTTATTGGCATAAAATCAAATTAAGCCCCTCCCCCCAAATTAAGCCCCATATTAAACATGCGAAATGGGGGGGGAAGCGGGGGGGGGCTTGCCGTTAGGAAGTACTTTTGTTGCATGCCCGGATATGGTGCTACCTGCGTTGGTGGGGCACTTCATATCGGGAGACCTCCCACCGTTGCTTCTTCCTTCTCCCTTGCTGCCCCTTCTCCCTTGCTGCCGCGGCGTTAGAGCAGCCACGTGCGGCCAGTCAGGGCTCCTCCCTGCAACCGAGTCCTGAGGAGACACTTGGCTTCAGGCGCTCCCGTCTTCCCTTTGCTTTCAAAGGTAAAGCGAATTATTTTACAAAGCCTCCCCTGCCCGAGAGGGCAGCCCACCCACGTGGGAGGCTAATTTCCGGGGCCTCTTCCGTTCCTCCCCGACCTCCCTACACTGCGCGCCTCTGACGCGCCGGTCCCTTCAGCCCAGCGAGCTCTTCCACCTCAAAGAAAGGCCAGGCGGGCTGCTGCAGAGCAACAGCAGCGGGTCTGAGCCGCTCGCAGCGGAAACAGCCACCACCCTTAGCCCGACGCGGGGAGAACGAGCGAGGTTAGCGCCCGCCAGCCCGTCCTTCCTGCCTTTGGAGGCACCTGCACCGAGCCCCTCCGCGGCTCGGTTTCCCCTACCGGCGGGCCCTCCTTTCGTGCGGAGGGCTGCGGGGAATGCGCTCGCCCGAGAGGATCTCTCCCTCTCTCTTCCCGCAAGGTCAATGTCTGCGCTGCAGAGGAGAGGGCTGCAGCCGGTTCCTCCTGCTTGCTGAGAGGTGAGGAAGCCGCGGCTCGCCTGGGTGAGATTTGAGAATGAGGGGCAGGAAGAGGCACACACACACCCGTGGCTCGCTTTCCCAGCTCTGCCCAGCATTTACGGCTCTGGAGCAGCCCTGGCGGGCAGCAAGCGCCTCCCCGCCGGACCCTCCGCTCATCCTGCCAGGGCCGCGCCAGAGCCGTAAATGCTGGGCAGAGCTGGGAAAGCGAGCCGCGGGTGTGTGTGTGCCTCTTCCTGCCCCTCGTTCTCAAATCTCACCCGGCGAGCCGCAGCTTCCTCACCTCTCAGCAAGCAGGAGAAACCGGCTGCAGCCCTCTCCTCTGCAGCGCAGACGTTGACCTTGCGGGAAGAGAGAGGAGAGATCCTCTCGGGCGAGCGCATTCCCCGCAGCCCTCCGCACGAAAGGAGGGCCCGAGGGGAAACCGAGCGCGGAGGCGCCGGTGCAGGTGCCTCCAAAGGCAGGAAGGACGGGCTGGCGGGCGCTAACCTCGCTCGTTCTCCCGCGCGGGCTAAGGGTGGTGGCTGTTTCCGCTGCGAGCGGCTCAGACCCGCTGCTCTGCAGCAGCCCGCCTGGCCTTTCTTTGAGGTGGAACAGCTCGCTGGGCTGAAGGGACCGGCGCATCAGAGGCGCGCAGTGTAGGGAGGTCGGGGAGGAACGGAAGAGGCCCCGGAAATTAGCCTCCCAAGTGGGTTGGGCTGCCCTCTCGGGCAGGGGAGGCTTTGTAAAATAATTCGCTTTACCTTCGAAAGCAAAGGGAAGACGGGAGCGCCTGAAACCAAGTGTCTCCTCAGGGCTCCGGTTGCAGGGAGGAGCCCTGACTGGCCGCACGTGGCTGCGCCAAACGCCGCGGCTTTGCTCTAATGCCGCGGCAGCAAGGGAGAAGGGAAAGCAACGGTGGCCCGAACCCGAAGGTCTCCCGAATATCCAAGCTGTCGCCGCCCGCCCACCCACCCGAGGATGCAAGGGGGGGGGAAATTAAGTCACCCCCAAAAAGACGTCCTAGCCGTTTTTTCGGGGGTCAAAAAAAAATAAGGCCCGGCCTTATTATGTGAGAAACACGGTACCTCTTTTACATTTTACGGTGTTTACTAATATATTTTCTATTTTTGTTCTATCCAGTCATACCAGCATTCCCAGCTTCTATAATATTCTGATGTTTCTTTTTCCTTAAGTGCTAAGGTTAATTTATCCATCTCTGCACAGGCTGTTATTTTCTGAATGATCATTTCCTCTGTTGGAATATCTGCTTGTTTCCAACACTGTGCAAAGGTTATTCTGGCTGCAGTAAGAATGTGCAGTATTATATATTTGACTTTTTTTAGAAACTTGTCTATTAAATATCCCCAGTAAGAAGAATTCTGGTTTTAATTCAATTTGCTCCGCCGTTATTTCCTCTAACCATTTTTTTTATTCTGTGCCAGTATCTTTGAGTTTCAGTGCAGGACCATCACATGTGAAAGAATGTTCCGTGTTTCTTTTTACATTTCCAGCAATTTGGATTCATGTTAGGAGACATCTTCGCTATTCTTGAGGGTGAGATGCCATCTATAAAACATTTTATAGGCATTTTCTTTATATGTTGCTGTTTCTGTGATTTTATTGTTCCTTGTCCAGACCTTTTCCCATTCTAATAATGTAATGCTACGTCCTATGTTTCTACTCCAAGCTATCATGTTGCCTTTGACTACTTCCTCTTCTAATTCTATCTCTAATAAATAATTATAAAATTTAGTTAAATATTTTTTTATCTGGGCCTAATAGGATTTTATCTAATTGTTGTGGCTTAGCATAAATTCCAAAAATTTTCTTATCCTGACTATATCTATTTTGAATTTGCAGGTAAGCCCACTGGTCTACTTGTAGCCCTTGTTCTTGGAGATCTTGCCATGATTTTAAAGTTCCTTGCACATCAAGAAGGTCTTTGTATTTTATCATTTTGTTAAGATCTAGATTATTTGGATGTATCATCGCCTCCATCGTTGAGATCCAGATTGGGATTTTTAAATAATGTTTTTATTTTATTTTATTCCAATTAGCCAATAAGGAATCTCTAATTATATGTCTGTGGAAATAGTTCTGTTTGATTTTTCCAGTGTCCCATAAAAATGCATGCCACCCCCTCTGTAAGTCATGGCCTTCTAGAAATAAGATTCTTTTATTCAATAGGTTTACCCACTCTTTCAACCAAAGTAAGGAGGCTGCACTATAGTATATTTCCCAATTTGGGAGTGCCATATCTCCCCTGCTCTTCATATCTTGCATTGCCTTTAGGTTTATCCTCGGTTTTTTCCCTTGCCAAATAAATTTGGTGATTATCTTGTTAAGTTCTACAAAGTAATTTTTATGTATTTTTATTGGTATTGTTTGGAATAAGTAAATAAATTTGGGCAGAATGTTCATTTTTATAGTGGCAATCCTCCCTAGTAAGGAGATTTGCAATTTGATCCATATCTCTAAATCTTTTTTGACTTGCTGTAGTAGTTTATTATAATTATTTTCCATTAGGGTTTTGCATTGAGCTGTCAACCAAATTCCTAAGTATTTAACTTTTTAAACTATTTATAATCCCATTATCCTTTCCAATTTTAATTTCTGTTTTTCTGTTAAATTTTTAGTTATTAATTTCATTTTTCCCTATTGATTTTAAGTCCCGCAACTTTCCCAAATTGATCTAACTCTTTCAATAGTTCTTGACCTGTTTCAATTGGTTCCTCTATGAAAAAAACCATATTGTCCGCAAATGACTGGAGTTTATATTCTTCTTTCTTAATTTTTAGTCCTTTTATTCCTGGGTTCTGTCTAATTCATGTAAGCAATGTTTCCAAAGATAATATGAAGAGCAGGGGAGATAATGGACATCCCTGCCTAACTCCTTCCTCTGTTTTTATTGAGCGCGTGTACTCTCCATTAATTATAATATTCGCCTTTTGTGAATTGTAAATTGTAGTCACAATGTTTTCAAATTTAGTGCCTAAATTCATATTGTAAACTTGTTGGATTAGGAATTGCCAATTTAGGTTGTCAAAGGCCTTCTGTGCATCCAAGAATACAAGGGCTATTTGTTTTTCCGGGTGGGCTTCGTAGTATTCCAAAACATTTAGTACTATTCTTAAATTATTCCTAATTTGTCTATTGGGAAGGAATCTTTGATCTTTATTCATTCAATATCTTTATTCATTCAATATTTTTTTAATCTATTTGCTATAATTGTGGTAAATATTTTATAATCAGTATTTAACAGGGAAATTGGTCCATAATTTTGTATAAGTCATAAGTCTGAGTCTTCTTTCGGGATCAACAATATCAGTGTCTCCTTCCATGAATCCGGCATTCTTGCTGCAAGTAGGACCTCATTATATACTTCCATCATGAGATGTCCTATTTGTTCTCCTATTTTCTTATAAGGTTCCCCTGGTATCCCATCAGGTCCTGGGGTTTTATTGTTCTTTTGGTTTTCTATTGCTGTTTTTAACTCGGGGCACGTAATGTCTCTAGTTAACATTTCCTTCATCTCCTCCTTGATTATTTTATCTTTAGTAATACCCAAATAATTTCTTATCATGTCCTCGTTTACCTCCTTCTTTTTATAAAGATCTTCAAAAAATTTACATGCAATTTCTTTTTTCTGTTCTATTCGTTGTTGGGCATCCCCATTTTCATCTATTAGTTGGTAGATCAATCTTTTTTGTTTTTCTTTTTTAAGTTTGTAGGCCAACTACCTTCCTGGTTTATTGGCCTGTTCAAAGAATATCTGTCTAGCTGTATTCAACTTTGAAACCATTCCCTCTTGTTCGATTAAATCTAATTTATGTTTAGTTATTATCATCTGATTTTTCAATTTACAATCTTTTGGGGTGTATTGTAGCTGAGTTTCTAATTCTTTGATTCTTTGTTCTAATGTATTTTGTTGGGCATATTTTTCTTTATTTCTTTTAGCGGTGTATGATATCGTTGTGCCTCTTATTATTGCCTTCATTGTATCCCAAATATTCTGTTTCATAGTTGCCTCATTGTTATTTTCTTTTAAGAAATAGTCTAATTCCTCCTTAAGTCTATTCATAAATTTTTTCTGTTTAATTAGCTGTGTATTTAAAGTCCACCTTTTCCTTGGTTTTTTCCTACCTTTCCACACTATCTGAATCGGATTGTGATCTGCCCAAAAAAGAATTCTTGGGCTTTTTCCACGGAGTCTACTTTAATTTTTCTTTCTTCCCATGTGATTAGCATTTCCTCTGGGATTAGCCATCTGAATATGATGCCTTTTTGGTTTAACTGGTTCGCCAAGAATTTATAATCTCGCCTCTGCTCTCTCACTCTTCTTGGGGTTTGTTTAAGCACCAAGATTTCTTTTCCTTTATATGTAATTGTTTCTTCTCTAGAAATTTTATATATAACATCCTGAACTTTTCTTCTGGCAAATCTCACGTGGACCTCTTTTGGATATTTATGTCGTCTTGCATAATTTGTGCTCACTCTGTATACTTCGTCTAGCTCTTTCAGGATATCATCCTTATCTTTTTCCAATAGGTCTGCTAATATTCCTCCCATCACTTGTTCCAAATCCTCTTCTTTAGATTCCGTTATATTTTGGAATCTCAAATATGCTGCAGCCTTGTCCATTTCCAGATATACCAAGGAATTGTCCATTTCTTTACGCACATTTCTTAATTGCTCACCAACCATTTCCAGCTTCTTTTCCATTTGTTCCCTCCTTTTCTCAACCTCCTTTGTTGTTGATTCATTCCTTTCTAGTGCTTGCTGTATTGTTTACATTTTTTTGATCCAGCTTTAAGATGTCTAATTTCATTTCTGCCTTTAAGTTCCCCATCTCTTCTTTTAATTCATTTGTGTCAGCTCTTGTTTCAGTATGATTTTTCACCATTATTTCCTGACGTTTCAGCATGGATTCTTGTAAAGTAAGAAGGTTCGATTGGATATTGGCATTCGTGATGACAGGTTGTTTCTCTCCAGGGAGAGTTTCTTCAATTGTCTTTTGTGCCATCACCAAGGGTGATGGCATCACAGTTGTTTGTATTGAAGAGGTCTTCTTTCCAGTTTTAAGCGTTGTTAGTCATAGAGGTCATTACTTGTAAAATTTGTTTTTGTTTTTGTATTATACTAAACATGTTGTCCCAAATTAGCATTCACTATTGAGAAGTATCAGCTATATATGGCCACTACTCTAATTAATATGATATGTTACAGGGTTAACCTCTTTTGTCAATATATATATTCTCCAGAACAATTTTAGAGCTATTTTCTAAATCAAATACCTGGATTTGTAGATCTTAATAATATATCAAATTCCTCTATTTAAATTTAAGTACTATTAATTTGTATATCTATAAATGCTATAAGATCCCTAATCTCAAAATAGTGTTATAAGATAATATTTCAAATACTTACAAATCTAAATGAAAATATATCAACCTTGCTATACAATAATTAATTAGTTAATCTGTAGTAATCACAATTAGTCACAATTAATTATTTAATTCAATATAATCAACACCTATAATCAAGTATCAATACCTAAACAATTAATTAATTATCACCTCCTTTTTTGTGTGTGTTATAACCAAATACAAACTTCAATATTTACTAATGTATCAATTAAATCATATATAAATTACATTTACCACATTTGAAAGTCGGTTAAGTTGGTGTCAAGAAATAATTATTACAATCTGCAAAGTTTAAAAGCTTAAAGTGTCTTAATGTAGTTGTTCAGTTCTTTGTCTCTAAATCAAAATTCCTTCACCAAGCACACTGGAAGCACAGACTTGCTAAGTAATGTCTCTGGTTTCACCGTCTCACCTCACTTTCCACTGTAGCTGTTTCTCCTTTTGTTTAAAAATCTTTTAAATCAATCTTTAAATTCATATAGTCTCTTTCTTTAATAAATCTTCTCCACTTACTACAGCTCCAGTCCAATAATCCAAAAAGAGTCCAGTAAATTATTCAGTTTTGTCCGTGGAATATTTAAAGTTGTAATAAGACTATTTAATTCCTTACTTCAGATCTCCCCCGATCTCAAGTTCGTCCTTCCAATTTCCCCCAAAATCCACAGTTCAAATCTCTTGAAGTTCCCTTAAATTAAATTTGTTGTTCTTTCTTTCTTTCCCCCCCCCCCAATTATTGTCAGTCACTCAGGTCCCTTCAATTCTCTTATCTTCTCTATCCGATCACTCGCGTCCTTACCCTCTTTCATCTCACGAGCCCTTTTGCTTTCACCGCCACTCGTATCTGCTTTGCCCGCTGTTTTCGGGCTTCGCTCCGACTAAGGTTCTCCAATATTCAACGCTCAATCAGGATCGCAAATTCTTTCACTCGCACTCTTCGTTCACCACAGTCTGTCACTCACTCGCTTCCTCTGTTTTTAGTCTCAGTTTATACAAAGTGGAAGAAAATCATCACCTGCCACATTTGTAATATTGATTGTTATTGGTTCAGTGATATTCCATCTCTGATGTTATTGGCAAACCTATTAAATCAGAAAATTATCAGTGACTGAATCTGCCTTTCTAATAACCATTATTGAAATGATAAAGGCACCAATCAGTCTTCACTGTTTGAACCTTATATTAAAAAGGCATCAGGTCCAATTTAACTAATTTATTGCTAAAAACCTAAGCGCAGGAATCTTCTGTGAATGGCAATCAAAGTGGAGAGTGGACTTAGTTCATTGGTGACTATGCAATGATTCTAGGTTGATCCATCTTTTTATCCCTCCCCCTGGCTCGCCAGTCCTTCTCCTATATCAGGTTCATATAGAAAGATATTTTTTTTTAGGAACAAAAGATGAATTCTGTCTATTCAGGCCTCTCAAAATGGGGATTAATTTACAAGGTATTTTAAGAGGCACTGTAGTGCTAAACCAAAAACATGAAGATGGTCATATTATTTAGCCTAATGTGGGAATCCATTATGGACACTTATCTTCTACTCTAGGCAAGGATGCCTGCATCCAAACTCTGCAGCTACTTGATTTACCAAGAGTCTCCCTGAAGCTCTTTACGTCTTGCCACTAAATCCTGCAGACGACTGAACATTGTCATCACTGACCTCAGGTGAGCTCTCCTCTCCTTACCACTCCTCTCCTTGTCCCCTTGCTTCAGCTTTCCCTCCATTTTTAGCTCTTTGGCACTTATTTTTGTGGTGCTATGCCACAGTAGTTGAGCCCATGTTGACAACTCATCTGCCACCACTTGTCTCCAGAGAGGACTTCTTGAGGTGGCTGCTGATTGCCAGGCAACTCTTCTGGCCAGACATGGGGTAGAATTAAAATGGCTCTGAGCTAGCTGAATACAATATAACACATGAATATACGAATGTAAGAAAAGGAACTCTAAGGGAAGACTCTAGTAAACTATAGAAACAGGTGGATAAGAACAGGAGACAGGTAGCTAGAAAGATAAAGCGATCAAATAAATGGAATAAGCATAAAAGAGAAAAATAATAAGACAGGAAACAGTGAAATAAATCGGAAGTTTTGAATAGATCTTAGAAGATTGACAGCTTATAGAAGTTCATTGTAAATTTGAAAGCAATGGGTGGCCTTTTTAAATAAAGGTAACACAACAGCATATTTTTATAATAAAAACACTTTTCCAAAGAATTGGCATCTCTGTGCTCTGCCTCAGTTTGTCACCATGGTATGCATCCACAACAGTATGCTTTAGTGATAAGTGTGTGTGTGTGTGTGTGTGTGTGTGTGTGTGTGTGTGTGTGTGTATTTCAGTCTACTCTTTCAGCTATGGCAATGGTGTAAAATATAACAGTAAAAATCAACTTCAGTTGAACAAAATAGTATGATAAATTCTTAAACTTTGAGCAAATCCTCAACACTGAGCTTTACATGAAAAAATGATGCAGGGACAAGAAAGAGACTGAGAACAGGGACTCAGAAATATGCTGCCAGCATTCAAATAAAAGTAAATGTTGACTTGATCCCATGCAAAGGAGATTGGAGCAAGAGGCTTACATAAAACTGAATGTTTATAATGCTGCTTCCGGATAGCAACCAGATACAGTAATTCTGTCAACAGTTTCAGCCAAATAATTCTGTGTGGGTTGCTATTTATCAAAGATGTTCACTGCATGGGATTGTTTTTTGATAAAACAATGTATAAATACTGAAATACAATAAATACAATAAATAACAAAAGATTTAGATGACTAAAGTTGTGGTGAGAATACAAATTGATTAGGGAGGCTGTATTACCTTGAACTGGGCATGCCCACCAAGGACAAAGGGGTAGAGGTAGGCTGTTGCCAGCTGAGTATTTCCCAATTTTAATTATTCTCAAACTGATTTAATATTTACACCTACACAACCTTACATTCATGTGATTATTATACGTACATTCATTTCAATGGTATTTCTTTTATTAAGTGGAAAATATAGGTCTCACTCACTATTACAAGATGATGCTGGAACAACTACATTGGCAAGATCCGCATTCTGGCAAACCTTTGACTAAGAATGACATCAACTCTGAGCTCTACCAATACAGCAATTACAAAGGCATTTTGTTCACCTATTCCAATGGTACAACCTGATGGATTGTATACCAGGAAATCTTCCACCTCATCCTGCTGGTAGAGCATCTCAAATGGTATTTGGCTCTGGCCAATGGGAACAGATTTAGTTTAAAGCATCCATATATTGGTTGCATCAAAAAAGTGCCATTTATATCCTGGCTTTTCACAGGAGTTGGAAAGTTAATAACAATTTTTAATAAATGTTTTTAAATGACAATATGATATCCTATTTTTAACTTGGGGAAAAAAAGATCCCAGCTTATTACAGAGGTTTACTTAAAATTGCACAAGAGCGAAGAAGCAAATACTGTCCCCATCTTCAAGAAGGAGGAGGACCTGGATCTATAGATCTCTCAACTTCACCTTTATAGATGGCAAGATGGGATTCAAATATTTTTACTAGCGGTTCTGTGGGCGTGGCTTGGAGGGAGTGGCAGGGGAAGGATACTGTAAAATCTCCAGTCAGAAGTGGTATTTTCTGGTTCTCTGAACTACTCAAAATTTCCGCTACCAGTTCTCCAGAACTGGTCAGAACCTGCTGAATACCACCTCTGGATATCCTCAAACAGATTTAAGCAATGTGATTGGCTAAGCATGCCAGGTGTCAGCATGGGTTTGTCATATACAAATTATTGCCAGACTAACCTCATCTTCTTTGATAATTACTACTTAGTAGATCAAGAAAAAGCATAGGGCAGGGTTGTCAAAGTCAAGTTGTCACAGCAGCATCCTGTGATGTATCTGGACTTTTTTCCTCCGGGCAGGGGCGTGGCCAGCACGCGATGCATCCAGCCCACAGGTTGTGAGTTTGACACCCCTGGCATAGGGCATAGAGATAGGGCTACACCATCCTAAACAGCTTATCTCCCTCTAATAATTAGATGAACAATCTACTTTAACCTGAAGAGAAGTATTGAGTAGAATGCCTCAGGGACCTTCATTGTATCAATGATCTGATAAAAATGAAGGAATGTGCAGATGAAACAAAGCTGGAAGGAATGGCTTGTACTTCAACAAAGAGAAGAATAAAAAAGATCTAGGAAACTTTAAAAAGTGGACTGAAAGGAATTTAACAGGGAGAAATTAATGTCCCATATTGGGTAAAAAAATTAAAGGCACATGAAAAGAGATCCAGTTTGGCAATAGTATATGTGAAAAGGATCTGATGTCCAAACTATGAGCCAGTATATTCAACTTTTTATACGTTGTCTCAGTCATCCTACCAAATGCAATGGCATCAAGCCAGCATTCTCTTGGGGAAATGATTGCTGCAACTGAAGATTTAAATCTAGTTCTTCTATTCAAGTGAAGAGCTAAACCTGAGAATATCCTTCTTCAGCTTGGCATTTTCTAATTGTGCTGGTCTAACAATTCACAGCCAGTATTGTTTACAACAGAAATAACATTCACCTGAATACATTTTAATCCTCAGTAGATCTCTTCAGGGATTCAGAAATGAATGTTTGAACAGGCTGTGAATGAGTCTCAATGTTATAAGTCTTGGTGTGAGAATCCAGCCTTTTCCAAGTTTATTTAATTGGCAGAACTGGTTGTGTTCACACTACACTCCTAATATTCTTTATCTGAGTTTGACTTAGCACTTTGTGTTGGCCCAGCTCATTTTGATCTATCTCACAAACCATGACCCACAGCAATATCAGCACAGCTGTTATGTCTCACATAGACTGTGAAAAGTCACACCAACTTTCTACACTCCCTGAAGTGGCTGCCTCATGGTTAAGCCTGGCAGAACAGAAGGACATTTATGACAACAGTCACTTGCATGGGAAGCATTAGAAGAAGAAGCAAAAGGAGAGGCAACACATACAGGGGCTGTATGAAAGATATTCACTAACCATAGTTTACATATCTCTGACAAAGAGTTTTGTGGAGCCCTTCTTTAAGAATACAGACTTCTCTAATCAGACACGAAAGAGGTTTGCATCAGGGGTGGGATTCAAAATTTTTAACAACCAATTCTGTGGGCATGGCTTAGGTGGTGGTCATGGCTTGGTGGTCATGTGACTGGGTGGACAAGGTCATGTTATTGGCTGGGCGTGGCCAATTCAATATCACTCACATCGAGGCATGCATCTCCTTGCCTGGCCTCTCATGACTGTGGGGGTGCTGCAGCAGTCATAAGCGTGAAAAATGGTCATAAGTCACTTTTTTCAGTGCCATTGTAATTTTAAATGGTCACTCCACACAAGCAAAGTACCAGCAAAGGAGGGGGAAAAAACTCCACAGATGTTCCTGAGACAGGAAGTCTAGTCCTGACAAGAATGTAATAAGGGTTAACGGAGAGGCAGTTTCTGTAAGCAACACCAGAATGTTTCCTTCCTGCCTTCCTTACAGGATTAGGCCAGTAATTTCTTCTAACTGGTTCTCCAAACTGCTTAGAATGTTAACCACCTGTTCTAGCAAATAGGTGGAAACTGGTAGAATCCCACCCCTGGTTTGCATTTAAAAAGCACACAAACATTCTTAACCTGCTAAGCTTGATGACATATTTCTCAGAGGAAGCAGGAAGATATGGCTCAGATAATCCAGCATGGAAGAGGCTCTTGTGTGCGTGAGACATGCCTGAGCGTGTTTGTAATTATCTTTTCAATTTGTCTATATGTAAATTACTATAGCTGGCAGAATATTCCTCATGTGCATTATCAGAAGTATTCTGGCTGTTTTATTAAAATTTTACATATAACATATCCACACCGCTAACACATTTTTAAATAGTATTGTTCAAAGATTGAGTAGCATATGATTTTAAATTATTAAACAAAACCAATAAAAAGAAAAAGAAAGAAAGCTTTACTTGCAGGTAAAGCATGTCAAGAAAACTATTGGAATGGTATTATGATTGTTTCCATGTGGCAATGAAGAATTCATCCAGAATTGCACTTCTCATAAGCAGTAGTGGCCTTGAAGAAATTAAAGTTGTATTGTTTACCCCACAACACAGAAAAAAAAGATTAAAAACCTGAGCATTTGTTACAAGATGCAGCTACCCAGCTATTGAACCACTATTCGATTGTAATAGAAATTCTATTAAGCATGATTAAGGTAGCATGAAATTCAGTCACCTACTCTGAAATTAGATGCTTTTCTCAAAGCCTCTGACCATGGTCATAGACAGTGCCTCAAGTGAGGGAAAGGATTCAGAGATGTAACCAAAATACATATTTCTTAGGATGTAGGGATTGGAAATCACTCACTTATAATGTTTCCATTCCATTGGAGTAAGGAATTTTCAACTCCACACAAAAGGGAAAGAAAACAACTTTTTAAAAACCCAAGCAGCCTGCCCTCCTCTGTGCCCACTAACCCCCTTCAAAGTGGTGTAAATTGAGGAAACCCTTGTCAATTTTCATTACCGCAAAAAGATAAGAAAATGGAAACAAGAACACCAGAACACATCCTCTCCAGCAACTGACACCCAGATAATTAACACCAGACAAGCAATCAAGTAAAAACAATACCCTAATCTAAGAACTACCACAGAAAAAACCACTTCCCCACAGCAGAGCAAACTACTGTGTATAAACAGGAAGCAAACCTCATACTCACAAGCACTGATAATGTTATCTAGTTAGGTACTGAAATGTCTGCAAGCAAATAACCAAGCTCAGAGAACACCAAGGACTCCACATGTATAATACTGAAGCTGGCTGGATAGAGGTTAAAATTTCTATGAAATATGAAAAACAACCCACCAGTCTGAACAATAGTACTGAAGAATTCTTAAAGAATAAATTAACATGAATGATGAATCTGAATGAATTATTGAACTACTAAGTTTTGTAGTACCAAAAATGCTTACCATATGAAAGCATTCTCTTTACTGGAAAACCAGGAAGTAGATAACCTTATCTACAACTTTTAAAAAAATTATCCTAAATAATTATAGACCTGTTGTCTAATGTCAATATGTAGAAAAAAGATCTGAAAGCCAAAATGGTTACGTTATAGTGTGGGAAACTCTTGCTCAGAAATGAAACATGGCCTATGGAATCTTTGATTCCAGTCTGCAGCATCAGCTCTTCATCTGTGTCATACAAAAAATAAGCGTGGGATAGAAAAAAAAAGACATTATTCATATGAATGGAAGCTTATTTTTAAGCCTAAGTGTAGAACTGAGAGAAAAATGTTCAAGAGACTGTAGCATATGAGGAGGGGAAAAGGTCCATTAGGGAAAGAGAAAAAAGAGGACTATGAGAAGGAATATTTATTTTTATGTATTTATTTATAAATTTGTTATAACCACCCAACTCCAATTTATATAGCTTCAGAGGAAACCTGAGAACTGAGAGAAAGAAGCTGTTCAAGGGACAGTAGCATGTGAGAAGAAAAGGTCCATTTAGATCAAACTCATGGCCTATAGACCAGATGTGTCATGTGCTGGCCACACCCACACCCAGTTTAGCGAAGGGGAAAAAAGTTGTGATATGTCATGTGATGCTGCTGTGACGACATGAGTTTGACACCCCTGATTAAGATGTAGGGAAAAGGAGAACTATGAGAAGGAATATTTATGTATATATGTATTTGTTTCTTTGTTTCTTATAGCCACCCAATCCAATTTATACAGCTTCAGAGGAAACCTGGCAGGTGTAGCCCTTGTGAAAGGCTGGAGTATTGATATACGAGATATTTAATGCTGCATTTCCAAAATGCATATCAAGTTATTTGCCAATAAATTTACACTGGTGAAAAATTTACCCAGTGGAAGTAGGAGTGGAGTTCTTCAGAGATCTGCACTGAGAATAGGACTGCTTAAGAATGTGATCATCCTGGATAGTTTTTAATAGAAAAGCAGAAGAGATTCACTTTCAAACATTTGCACGGAAGTTGTTCCTTGTTTATCTTGCCTATTTCTATAAAATGATTCAAAGCAGCTAAATCTGCTTACGTCTGTGTCTGCAGAGCAAAATGGAATTTTATTCTAAAAGGTATGAAAAAAACACTTACGTATATTCAGAGGATTATTTGTGGGCTGCAAATGTTTGCCTGAAGTAGCAAAAACAATATCATATTTGTTGATATTGAATTTGATTATCTACTAGACTTTAACAGCTTTAATGCCAAATATCTGTTATTCACAAATTCTATTTATATAATTTACAACTTGCAAGGTGCTCCTCAAAACTTAATTTTGTTCGTCTTCACAGTAACAGTGGCTGTTCTTATTTGATAAGAGGAGACTAACAGTGAAAAATATGTTGTATAACAGCTGAATATGAGTGTAAATCAGTCTTTTTATCCTTTTTATAAGTTTCTCCTTTTAATAGAGTACAATATTTTTGCAGATATAATGTTCATAATATAGCAGAAGTGACAATAAACTGATAAATCACATATAAATATACTTATGAGAAGTGATATATAACAGTATTTTGTAAATTATAGACTCCCAAATTGCGGCAACTGAGTATCAGGTAGAGCATTCAGGATATGGAACATGCTGGGGAGGAAGTTTCAGTGCCCAGCTGTATGTCCCCAGGACAAGAATAATAGAGTGTATATAAATACCTGAATCCTATTTTTAAAATAACTTAATCAGAGAGTAGAAGCTCTTATTAAATAACAATGTGGCAGATTCATTTTGTTATCATTGATCAAGCTAATTTTTAGTATGTTTTCTTTATATTTTGTGACCAGAATATGATTTACTAAATCATCTAATGGAGAGCCAGTTTTATGAAGTGGTTATGGTACCAGAACCGGGAAAGTAGGAGTTCTAGCCATGAAAGCCAGCTGGGTGACTTTGGGCCAGTCACTGTCTCTCAGCCCTAAGAAGGAGGCTGTAGGAGATGACCAGGCTGCACCCAAGGGAGGAGTCAAACATATCATTAGTCTTGAATCCCTTCGCACCCACAAGAGACTTATATTCAGCTCATCTTGAATTCCATTGACTTTTAACTACCGCCAGTTTGCTTTGATTGTAAATAGCTCATATTGTTATAGAGAGGATTAAATATATAGGTAAAGGTTTCTACTGTCCAGTTGTGTCCTTCGGGATGGTGTTCATCTCCATTTCTTAGCTGAGGGAGCCAGCGTTGTCCAAAGCCACTTCCATAGTCATATGGACTGTACGACTATATGTTCATGCAAGTGGAACACTGTTACCTTCCCACCAAAGTGATACCTATTTATCTACTTGCATTTGCATGATTTCAAAAAGCTAGATTGGCAAGAACTGCAGCACATAATGGGAGCTCACCCCATTATGCAATGCTTGGGCCTTGAACCCAGGTTGTTAGCTTTCCAGCTGACAAGCTTAATGTCTTTAACTCTATATTCATTTGAAGTGCCTGGACTCCTGATTTTCTGTGCTTGACATAGGCAATGGCAAACTACTTCCAAATGATCAGTAGACCTGTCCAGGTACTTGCCAGAGTTAAACCATATTTTTTTGGGGGGAGGGGGGCAAATCACCTGATAATATTGTTTAATAATAAATGCAAATGTCATTTAAATGCAAGAGTTTATGCTGGGGACAGAATATGCTGGATATGGTGAAGGTACTTATCCTTATATACTAATTCAGAGCACTTAAAACTTTCAATCAGTTGACAATTGATTCAAAAACTAACTACTATATATGGAAAAATGGTCAGTTAATAAACAGAAGGCCCAATGAAATGGCAAGATTAGGAGCTAATTAAATAGGATAACTCCAAGATTGCGACAGCAATCAAAGGAGAAATGGTTCAGAGGAAAATCTGAATAAAATAAGAGTATCAAGGGAATTTTTTTTTACATGGTGTTTGGATTTTTAAGGGAGATTTTTAAGATTACACTAAAGACTACAAGAGCCAGTTTGATCTAGTGGTTAAGGCATCAGGCTGGAAAACAAAAGACTGTGAGTTCTAGTCTCAATGTAGCCATGAAAACTGGCCAGGTGACTTTGGGACAGTCATTCTCTTTCAGCCCAACCCACCATACAGGATAGTTCTTTTGGGAAAAACAGGAAGAGGAAGATGTGTTAGATATGTTCACTGTCTTATTTATAAAAATACTAAAAGTGGAATATAAATAAAATAAAAAATAATAAAATTATGCTATCAAAACATTTTGCAGCCCTAGATAAACAACATTTCTAGATTTTTGTCTTTACTGTACTATATCCAGAACTGAAAATTATCTAGCTACATCACTCAGTAAGAGCGCACGCATTCTATAATAAGGGAAGGATGGAACTGAGAAATTATTAAGAATATGAAAAAATATTTGATAGGAAAAACAAGACCAGAAAGAAGAGGAACTAAAATCCTGGTTCATATTCATTAGCCAGTAGAAAATACTCTGGTTTGGGAATGGGTAACATGTGCTGCAGTATAAAGCAGGCAGCAGATCTCTGAAACTGGGTTTTCCAGGAAGAAAAATCTGTTGTACTGTTGAAAGAATTGTCCATCTGGGTTCAGTTCCAAGTGAACTGGAAACATGATGACTGCTTGGAAAGATGGTTTAATGGTGGACAGGACCACATTGTTCCTGGGCCAAAAAAGTACACGGGTGAGAGAGGGACCGAGATTTATAACCTCTGTTGGGCTTTGAACTTGCTTCCTGTTCTTGTGGCAAGAAAGGTATCCTGATTGGTTGTCAGACTCCCATGGGGCCATGCAGGGGTAACTTTGTAGGTTGTCTTCTTGAGTCCCAAGTCTGGTTGAATCTTGCTGGGTGATGTAATCTTCCCATGTGCCATGTGCTGAGATGGGTAGAGGGCTAATCCTATCATGTCCTAGGGCCATGTCTTAATCCCATCACACTGGAGCTGAAGGTCTTTTGGATTGTAGATAAGATGTATTTTGTCTTTCTGGAACTATTAACAAAGGTGGGAGCCACTTTCCAAGAGCATATTTCTCCTTTTCTCATCCAGGAAGGTATAATATTCTGCCTTTTTAATATTTCTTAGAATATTTCATTTTTCTAAGAGTGGGTAGGTGCCAACTTTCTACAGCACCAGCAATTCTGCACAAATACAGCCTTCACTTGCTGTGTGAAATATAAATGGAATTAGGATTAGTTTAGAAATATATAATTTGACTTTGGAATTGGAATTCAGTAGGAAGTTTCTCAGAGGCTGGGGAACTTAGTTACTACTGCAGAGCTGCTGGCAAAGCTTTATGATATCACCAATTCCTTCCCCATTGGTTGGAGAGGAAGCACATATCTGTACAGGAAACATAGAAACAAAAGGAGAGAAGGAAAGCAAAAAACAAGAACAAAAAACCAAGGACCAGCATGCTTCAAGCAGCAACACAAATATTTACACACACACACTATTTCCTCTGTGACTTTGATTATCTTCCCTTCTAAAAAATTATTCAGCCTCTGCCATTTAAATCCCCAATCCTTTCCCAGCAGCAATTTCTCCTTGAGTACCCTGAGTGTAAGGCAACTATAAAAAAAAAAAAGTCTTTGGAAAACAGACACTCCTTGAAAGAGAACAAAGATTTTAAAAAGGGTCAAAAGCAGAGGTGATATTCAGCAGGTTCTGACCAGTTCTGGAGAACTGGTAGCGGAAATTTTGAGTAGTTTGGAGAACCGGCAAATACCACCTCTGAGGGGAGATTTTACAGTATCCTTCCCCTGCCACGCCCACCAAGCCACGCCCACAGAACCGGTAGTAAAAAAATGTGAATCCCACCACTGGCCAAAAGGATTACAAACTACAAGCTTCATGGATCCTGGAGTAACTGATGGGTGGGGGAGTAAAAACAGAAATATACATCAATGATTATAAGCTCATCCCTGGCATCCAGGAGACACTGAATTGGGAAGCCTCATAAAATAGGTCAGCAGACCCACAGTCCTACTCCTAGATAGCATGTGTGAGTGGTTCTCCTAAATAGACTCTGCCAAATATGAATAGAAAGCCTTGTGTCTTCTGACAGATGGCACTATTAGCCTAAAGATTGGGGGTGGGATTTGCTTTGGAATGGCATCTGCCACAGCACCTTCAGTAGGCAGAGCAGAGGCATTATCCATCAACACATGCCATGAAAGTCAATGTGGTATTAGCAAACCAAGTGTTGGGCTGGTACTCCAGTCTCCACCGTGAAAACTCCAGGAGTGATTTTAGTTACTCTTTCCACCAATCTCACACAAACTGTAGGGAACGAGGATGGAATACTATAGATACTGCTTTGAGCTTGTAAATGAAAAAGCAGGATTTAATTCTAAGAAATAAATCCTCATGGATCTTAACAGATATTCTGAAGAATGTAAGATGCAGGGATCACATGTGAAGCTAAATTTAGATTTACTTCAAGGATGGTATATTCATGTTATCTTGCCATCACATAATCAAAAGCTAATTCTGTTATGATGCGTGCTCAGCTGTGATAGCAGTTGAAAAATTGCTACTGTGGGATGTAGAGGATATAATCTGGATGTCAAATGTATAGTTCCCAAGAATGATGGGGCAAAATGACAACCCATTATACTTTCTTTCAGGATGCTGCACGATCCAGAGAAGATAGCAAAGCTATTGCCACAGAAATGGATGACCCATTTGAGATTAGAAGTTACTTTTCTTCCATTCTTTGGATATATATGCCTTGTTCTCAAGTCCCTTGATTGAGATCTGGACTCAAGGGAACCATCTTTTTGGATGAAAATTCTCATTTATCTCGACATTAGCTTTGTGATTCAATGGACTCAAGGTATAAAGATATGCTATAGTGTTTAATGCTAAATGGAAGCTTTTATTTCTGTCTGTCTGTCTGTCTGTCTAATCTATATGTTTATCTATTTATCATCATTTATCTATTGTCTATCTCTATTTTCAAATATATAAAGGAAGTTGGTCCAACATATCTGGACTTCAAAAAACAGGCAAACATTTGCAGTAAAGATATCAGTTTTGAGAAGGGCAAAGGCTTTAAATAAATAGAGCAAAAGGGTAGTGCAATGTGTATCCGCATACTTATGTTTGTGCTTATACTTGAGGATGTGTGAGAGGGAAAGAAAGAAGGTACCATCACACCCATATTAACATATTTTTTTCTCAAATCCTTGCCTCAGATATTTCTTTCTCTCTGGCTTCAAGAGCATCCCCTAGTGTCGTCTTGCAACAAGATCACCAAGAAATATTTTATTCATATTATCAATCAACAATAGGAATAGTGAATTAAGTGAAAAACTGCAATATTTTATTCATTAAACAATGTTTTTTTTTCCTTTCCAGTTTCCACTTTCAAATCTGGTTTACCAAGACCAAGACTTTCTAGATTAGAGATTCCTAAACGGTTTCATTGTAGAGCAATGCTTTCATTATTTATTTTTGTTGATGGTAGTGTTTGGGTTTTTAAGGGAGATGTGTATATATTAAGATTACACCAAAAGGAAGTGTGAAAACAAAATGTTTTGGAATCCCTACTCTAGATGCATATCCCTAGTTTATCTTTACCATACTATATCTATCAACCAAAAAATATCTAACTACACGACTCAGAAAAAGCACACATATTAACTTCATTGGCCAACAAGAAAACTTTCCCTAAAACATAAGATGCCTGAATTCTAGAATTTCTCCAAAATGTTACAAAGTGGACAACAAATTTGTAGTACTCTGGGATTCTTTGGTTGGGTTTGCAGATTACATAAAGCATAGTTGGTGATCATTAAAATCTAAAGAAATTAGATCTAACTTAATCTCACGCTCTATTACCAGACTGCCTGCAACCTAAAGATCCAATGAGAAGCCCTTCTCTCATATGTTTATATTTTGAAGTACAAATTGAAACGGATGTTAAATAATTGAAACTGTTCTTGGACTTTCGCTCCAAGAACAAACTGTTGAAAGATGGAGAGCGAGAAACACACGACGCCACATCGGTAAGCAGCCGCGTCCGCCGCGCTGAGGCCCATCGGAGAACCTCTCTCCGAAGGCGGGTGGGAAATGGGAAGCGGGGCTAGGAAAAGAGGAGAAGACGGCGCCATCTCCTGAGAGGCCACTGGTTATGTCACCCGCTTGTGGCTCCTCCCTCTCCCTCTCCCTCTCAGTGAGCGAGGAGGTGTTCGAAAAGGAAAGCCAGAGCCTTTGCGCCTGCGCAGTAGAATTTCTCGGCTTCGTCCGTACAATTTGTCGTTCTTCCACCCTCCCCCTTTCTTCTTCCAAGCCCGTTAGGGCCGCGGCGGTGAGCCCCAGTGGAGGATTTACGAGTGGCTCCGCGACGGGACGGAGAAGAGCTGCCAAGCCACGGAGTTGACCGGGGAAACCTCGGCCCGGCCATGGGGTCCTGAGGGCCTTTCCCTCTGCCGGTTCCCTTGAGCCCCGGAGGGTCGGGTTCCCTAGCAAGAGAAGGGAAGGGGAGCGGCGGCAGCGACGGCGGCAGGGCGGCTGGTGTTTGCAGTGCCTCGTGGCGGTGAGGGCACAGTGGGAAGGTGGAGGGATGGGGAGGAGGAGGGATCGGTGCTGAGATGATGGGCATAGCGGCAAAGGCTGAGAGCGGTGGCCTGACTTCCCCGGGTGGGGTGAGGAGTTTATTGCCCGGCACTTGGAGCGGTGTTGACGGGCATCCGGCCGCGATAATAATGCTCAGAGTGAGTTGAGCGTAAGAAAGATGTGGAAAAGCGAACGGCAGCAAACTCCTGCCCGGGATTGATGGCGCAGGAGGATGGGAGGTCCTGGGATACGCTTTGGTGTTGCCCACTTGTGTGGAGCGGCAGTAGGAATAGCCGTGGGTGGTGAGTAGGCACTGCCTAGGAGGTCTAAGCAGATCAACGTGGCACCACTGAAAGTGGGTTTGGAGTTACCTATCAGCAACAGTATCTGGACTCAATTTGTGATAATAAGAGTATGAGTTTTACAGGTAGTCCTCAACTTACAACCACAATTGAGCCCAGAGTTTATGTTGCCAAGTGAGAAATTTGTTAAGTCCCATTTTTCGACTTTGCTTGCCTATTTGTTAAGTGAATCACTGCAGTTGTTAAATTAATAACATGGTTGTTAAGTGAATCTAGTTTGCCCATTGATTTTGCTGGTCAAAAGGTGATCACATGACACACACCCCGCCCACACTATAACCGTCATAAATGTGAGTCAGTTGCCAAGCATCTGAATGTAAATCATGTGACCGTGGGGATGCTGCAACAGTCGTAAGTGTGAAAAATGGTCATAAGCCACTTTTTTCAGTGCTGTTGTAACTTCGAAGATCACTAAGTGAACTGTTGTAAGTTGAGGACTACCTGTACCTATATAAATTGACAGCTCAGCTTTTTTTCAAGTGAAGTTAAAGCAATTTAAACATTTATAGTACAGAATGATAACCCCATGGTTTGTCCATAGGTGCAGCATGGTTCTTAAGTACATTGTGTGGGGTTAAATATGGGTACTGTGCACAGTGAAACAAAAATAAGTTTTGATAGGAATGGTTGTAGGAGAAATGGCACATTTAGTGCCACATTACTGATGGCTTGTGTGATTACCTGACTAATTATGTACACTTATCTAGGACATACTTTGTTCTTTCCATCTGAGAACTTGCATGTAAATACTAAAATTTGAAGGGTCATCATTTTTTTTAAAAAATGGAGAATGTTTATATAAGTTAAGCATGCTAATTTAGAAAATCTCTTCCTCCAATCTTTCCACTAGTTGAATCTCCTACCTTTTTCATCCACTTTCAGTGCTATCGATTATTCCCTGTCGCTTGACAATGGAAATCATGACATACTTTAAATTTAAAACCCCATATTTCAAAATACAGAAATGCCTATTATTCTTACTAAGTAGAAATCTATTGATTATGTAAAGTATTAACTGTACACAGTATTTCATAGCTCAGCAGCATATCTTCATTTTTTTCTAATTTTCATTATCAGCTAAATGTAAGTCAGTCTTCTGAAAAGAGTAAATAGATATTATTGTATGTTACTGTATATAGTGGTCAATTACTTTTTATATCTTAGAAACAAACTCTAATGATCAACAGCAGCAATTCCTTAAAATTGCTGCCAAGGTATCATAGATGCCAAGGAGAAAGAGGGCAATAATGAACTAATGAAGACAGTATACATTAACTTATTTAAAATTACTTTATGCCTACCTAATTTGTTCTTGAAAAATTACATTTAGAATTACACTTAGATTTCTATCAAGACACTTAATCCTGTTTAATCCTTTGGGAGTGTTTTTAAAAACTAATCTAACAGTGGTTAAAAAAAACAAAGCAACAATAAGATGGGATGGAACTAGCAAATCACAATTTTCAATACATGGCAGATTACTTTCTGAAAGAATAATGCCGCTTTGCATTCATATTGTCAACTTATCAAAGTTGTATTGTATTGTAATTAGAATATTAGTGTCTGATGTAATTTGACTCAAGCTTTTCTGACTTGGAGTTTCATTTTTAATAAAGACAAACTAGCAACAAGCAAAAGTATTCAGTGCAGGTTAGTTTTGTTTGTCAATGCAAATGCTGAATGAGAAGGCAACGGATTAGCTTGTGTCCAGGGAGTATGAACATGAAGACTTGAACATGTAATGCAGCATGGTGATCATTTTAATCATCCCTGTGGGATGCAATTTACTGGAAACAAATAGAGGAGGGGTGAATTAAAATTCTATCTGCTGCACAATATGCTTTTAAACATATACCCTATATTAATATTGTTGCTCATGTTATGTTATACAGTAACATTTAGCCTTGATCATATTTTGCAGATTAAAAGCATTTATGTTGAAAACTATTATATATGAAACTATGTTACAGAAATTGCAGAAGTTGTACAGGTAAATCTCAATTTACAACCACAATTGGGACCAGAATATCAGTCACTAAATGAAGTTGTGAAGCAAGGCATCGTGATTGGAGCTGGATTTATGACCATTTTTACTGCATCAAACCTGGCTTCCTCAGTTGACTTGTTGGAAGCCAACTAGGAAGGTTTTAAATTGTGATCACATGACCACAAGATGCTGTAGCTGTGGTAAATGCTAACTGGTAGTGTGACAGCAATACAAGTGCAAGTCAAGTACAGGCTGTCACTTTTCTGAAGCCGTCATAACTTCAAACTGTTGTTAAGTGATAAGTCATAAATTGAGATTACCTGAAATACTCTAAGGCAGGGATGTCAAACTTAATTTCATTGAGGGCCACATCAGAGTTATGTTTGACAGGGGGACAGGGTGGACATGGCTAGCTCAACATCACTCGTGTTGGGGGCACCTGTGGTGGCCCAAGCACTTGGCCAGTGAAAACACGCTCCCAAGCTCCATTTTTGGCTGCAACAGCATCCTGCAATCCTCTGCCAGCAAAAATGGAACTCTGTTTTCACTGGCAGAGGCACTGCGAGCCGGTCCTTTATATTTCCAGGGCAGCCCTGCAGGCCAGATCTGGCCCCTGGGCCTTGAGTTTGACACCTCTGCTCTAAGGCATGTTTCCAGCTATTATGTTCTGCAGCAGTCATATATTTTCTTGCATAGAAGGCTCATCTTATATATAAAGATCTTTAATTAAGTACTGTACATATTGAAAATTTAAACATATAACATTACTTTTCAACTTATATTTGCTCACATACACACCTGTCTAACTTTCTTTTATTTGAATTAGCCCCTTCCACCCATATTAGTTATTTCTGTTTTTTAACTTTTTTGCACTGTTCCATATGCAAGCAATCAAGTTATTTTACATTATTCATCTTCCTTCTATGTTAAATAAGTTATGCAGATCAACAGTGAAAGCCTTTTTTTACCAAGAAATTCTTTTTCAAGAGATTTTTTCTCCTCTATTAACTTCTATTTTCTTTTGCTGCATGTGTTGGGGAGGGGTTTGTAAAATATATGTATGTGATATAGTCAGGACATTCTTTTTTTGGAAAGACAGGAAATTAATCAAAAGGGAGTAGTCTAGTTACAACTTACTACTTTTCCTTTGAATCTATCAGACAAAGGCTACTGTAGGGTGTGTCTATTTCCTAGCATCATTATGGCAATCTATATTCACAGTATTAAGAAACAAAACAGAAACTGAATGCTGCAAGGAGATATTTGTTTTCATAAACTGTTCAAGTTAGAATAGAAATGGGCATAGTTTCCCCCCCCTAATTCTTCAAAATAATATCCAGTTATTTTTGAGATAGATCAACTAAGTGGATTTGTATCTAAGGTTGTTTTGAATAATCAAATTCTTTAGTTCTAGTTACACAGATTATTTATCAACAATAAAGCATGTTGTGGTAGTTAGTTTGTGGGGCTTAAGATATTTATTATTATGTCTTCAGTTATACAAGCAAGACTAGAAGCTTTAAACCTCCTACCTGTCCAGATGGAGAAGAAAAGTCAATTCTATCAGCTATTCAGTACTACATAGCGCCACTCACTCAAAAACAACTACTACATCTACAACAATACAAATTCTATACAGGTAGTCCTCAACTTATAATGATTCGTTTAGTGAGTGACTGAAGTTACAACACTGAAAAAAGTGACTTATGACTGTTTTTCTACCCAACTGTTGTAGCCTCCCCAGGGTCATGTGATCAAAATTTGGATGTTTGTCAACTGTTTTCTATTTATGATGGTTGTAAAGTCCCAGGGTTATGTGATTCCCTTTGTCCACCTTCTGACAACCAAAGTCAATGGGGAAGCCAGATTCACTTAACCATATTACTAATTTAACAACTGCAGTGATTCACTTAACAACTGTGGCAAGAAAGGTCGCAAAATGGGACAAAACTCACTTTAACAATCATCTCTCTTAGTAACAGAAATTTTAGGCTCAATTGTGGTCAGAAGTCGAGGACTACCTGTAATGTTTCTTTGATCCTAGTAACAGAGAAAAAATACTTCTGTTTTCCTGATTTCTGTTACTAAATACTGAAAGCTCAAAAAAAAAAGTAATAATTTGCACTACTATTCCGTTCAGGTTTTCTATCTCTGACATACTTAGGATCAGTGAAGAAAGCCCAGGTACAACTTTGGGACAAAGTTCAGAGCATCATTTAGGAAAATTAGCAGAAAGATTCCCTTATTCAGCAAGACTGTTTTATTTTGGGGGTTTTTTGCATTTAGGTGAAAGTAAAATATATTTTGCAAAGAAGGCACCCTCCAATATCTGTTCTAAAATAAATAGTTCTAAAATATTTAACTTCACCATTATTCATATATTTTCCTTTTATCGACTGTTTTACAACCTTCACATTGTCCTACAATCATGTGATCAAAATTTCAGCACTTGGCAACTGGTATGTAATTACAATAGTTGCAGGATCCCGAAGTCACATCTTTACAGATTCCCAGGGGGCTTCCCACAAGCAAACTCGGGGGGGGGGGTGTTCAGATTAACCGCTTAACCGCTGTTTGATATGACCACGGCAAAAAAAGGTGATAAAATTGAGCAAGTTTCACTTAATGATTGTATCACTTAGTGCAGAGGTCTCCAACCTTGGCAACTTTAAGACTTGGGGACTTCAACTCCAGATCCTCAGCCAGCAAAGCTGGCTGAGGGATTCTATTTATTTATTTTATTTTATTTATTTGATTTGCCAGTTGTTTACAAGATAATAAGTATAAGTGTATACATAGTTGTGAATACATGAAATGGGTATATATAAGAAAAATAAAAGAAGAATAAGAGAAACAATAGGACAGGGACGGTAGGCACGTTGGTGCGCTTTATGCACGAGTTGAAGTCCCCAAGTCTTAAAGTTGCCAAGGTTGGAGACCCCTGACTTAGTGTACCAAGTATGATCATAAGTAGACAGGTAGCTCCTGACACCATTTGTTTAATGAGAGTTTAAAGATACGACAGTGATGAAAAAAGTTATTTCCAACCACTCCTCGCACTGTTGCAGCATTCCTGCAGTCATGGGATTCAGGCACTTGGCACCCAGCATGTATTTATGATGGCTGGAGCATCCTGGCAGCAAGTCATTGTCATTTGTGACCTTCCCAACTAGCTTCTGACAAACAAGTCAATAGGAGAAGCAAGATTCTCTTAATGATTTGTTTAATCGCTGTGAGGGGAAAAGGTTGTAGAATTGGGTGTGGCTCACTTAACAACCACAGAACTTAGTGACAGAAGTTTCATGACCAATTGTGATTGTAAGTCAAAACTATCAGTATTGTAGAGTATAATTTCAGGATTTTGACATTATTTTGTCCAGAATAAAAATCAACAGGCCAATGTTGTTGAAGAAAATACAGTAACTACCTGAAGGATATTTTAATAGCCTATTTTCTGATTACATACACACTTGTCTTGTAAGGCTGGTCTCTAGTGAAGTCTGTCAAGTATCAGAACTTTATATCATTTTTAAAAATGAACTGACTATGGAGATTATTACATACTGTAGATGTAAAAGCATCTAGCTTCTCTTTAGTATCACATCATAATCTCATTTGTATATTATGCTTTGGATTACTGCTGTTTCTTTTTTGGAGGAAAGGTTGTATCAATTTCAGAAATGGATTTATATATGTATTTAGTTATTTACTGTGCTTATAAACCACATAAATTGAAGACAGTTCTGAGCAGTGCACATCTCAATATTTTATAGATTGAGTTAAAACAAATAATGCAGATTACATTTCTACAGTGTAGTTTCTTCTGTTCTTCTGTGTTTTTTAAACTCACGGATAACCATGCTGTGTATATCATAAATGCATAAATAGGTTGTATCAATTATTTCCTCTCTATGTTTAGCATTGAAAGCAATTTTCTCCCCAAAATGCATGTAGTTTTGTCCTAGCATTTTTGGATTATGTCTTACGTTATTTCAAGTCATTCTGCTGATTTTTTCCTCTTTTAATTTTCCTGTAGGTTTGAACAACCAAAAAAAAAAAAAAAAGATGATTGTAGTAACTGGAGCCATGTCAGTGCCTGAGTCGGAATTCCCTGCCAGCACTCCTGCCACAGCCCCTAATTTATCCAGGATGCCTGAGGATGGCAGCCCCACTGCAGTGGAGCAGCCAATATTCCTAATGACAACAGCTGCCCAGGCCATCTCAGGTTTCTTTGTGTGGACAGCTGTGCTGATCACCTGCCACCAGGTAAAACAAACAAGTTTAACATTTTGAATTGCTCTCCATCAACTTCATCTAGAGAGAAGGAGCTTGTTTTCCAAAGTGTTGTTATTCCATTAATATATCTCAGTCTCCGTTCAGCTATAAGCACTTTTGTTTTGCATGATGTAATATCCTGCAGTATGTATAAGCTGATCCTCAACAGTTTCAGTTCAGGATTGTCAGAGGTGTCAAACTCGTAGTGTCATGTTGTCATCGTGTGACATTTCTTCCCTTTGTTGAGCTGGGGTGGGGGGTGGCCTGTGCATGATGCATCCGGCCTGTGGGCCACCAGTTTGATACCCCTGATATAAGCAATCCTCAACTGAGACTGTTATAAGAGGGTACAATATATGTAATTGCATTAAGCTCTAAATCAAAAATGGAGGCCGGGGATTAACAGAGTACCTGGTAACATGACTTCAGGTTACAACTACATTGTGTACATACAATCACAATTGGGACCAGAATTTGTGTTGTAAGTTGTTGTAATAGTGAGTCAAGTTGGACCCAATTTTATGACAATTTTGTAACAGCCATTAAGCAAATCATCATGGTCATTAAAAGAATCGGCTTCCCCAATGGGCATTTTTTGCCAGAAATAGGCCAAAAAGCTTGCAAATTGTGATCACTGGATACTGTAGGTAGTTTTAAGTGTGAGATGGTTGCCAAGTGCCCAAATTTCAGTCATGTGGGAGGTGATGCAGCAATCCTACATACAAGTATAGGTCGAAAGTCACTTTTTCCAAGGCCATCATAACTTTGTAACTCTCATTAAATGATTGATCATACATCAAGGACTACTTCTATGTGCAAACAGTCTGAGGGTGTGAAATTACATATTTCTTACATACAGCATAGAGCTGGAAGGGACCTTGGAGGTCTTCTAGTCCAACCCCCTGCTAAAACAGGAGAGACTATACCAATCATTAGTTGCCTCTGTTGGTCTGTCCACAAGAAGGCACCTTGTAGCCAGTATGGATTTAAGGCAGGCCCATCTACCTAGTGGTTAGCACAGTTCTGTGTTATCCAATTGTTACATTGGGCTGACAGGATTTTTAAAGGGCCATGTCCACCCTCCGGATAACAGGTTCCATTTTACAACAAGGAAGATGAAGCCGATAAATCAATCTTCTAAGCAAGATTTTACTGCATAGTGACTGGTTTTATTGTACTCACAGATCTCTTGTCAGAACAAAGGGCTACAAAGCATGCTGTTTCTCTTTCCTTCTCTTCCTCTACCGTGTTTTCTTGTTTTGCATTTTTTTCCAAGCTGTCCTATCTGCAATTTAGAGCAAAGGCATTGCTTCATATATTTTATATGACTTGGATTTTGAATTATATTTTGATTGAACAGCTTTCCTGGCAGTATGGAAGGGTTACTGCTTCTATGTTGTTCCAAATCCTCTGCACTTTTAAGAGAAAGTAGGTCACTGTAATTCAGAGTGATATAACTTGACTTTGAGCACTGATAAACTCATGGCAATAATTGTAGGACAATTTGTTTTTTGAATAAACAGCTTTTTTCTACCAATGGAAGTATGATTCTTTAAAGAAGAATTTCAATGTTTTAAAATGAAAACTGTTTATATTTTGATTTTATATCTAGGAGGTTACTCTTGAGATATATGGTTAATTTTTAGTTCAAGTTTTGTGAGTATTCTATTGATTGAATGCATAATTTAAATACATACTTTTAATTTATTTTATAGTAACCCTTCTGCAACATTAAATTTAGAGGTGGGGAGGCTACAAACCTGATATGCATTCAGTCTCCAAGTTTTTTAAACTGGTCCTTTCTCCAGCATTGTTTTCCTTAATGTACAGATGTGATCATGTTTTGATACCTTGTTTTTGGACAATCGAAAAAAAGTGCATGGGGCTTTTTTCCCCTTTAGTTGCAATACAAATGATTATTGATGATAATTCCTTAAAACAAGGTTACTGAAAAAGACAAATGTAAATCAATAGTGTATAAGAGAAATAAGATTCAAAATTTTGCAGATATGCCAATGGAAATTGAAATGACTAGGAAGCTACTGGTATGTGTATTTTTTTTCAACTTGCTTTTTAATTTATTATGCCCCCTTCTTTTCAAAAAAGGAATCTAGATAGTAATTTATAGGAAAAAGTGGAGGAGTATGAAATTTATGAAAATCAAATATCTCTTTTAGTTTTTAAAACAATGAGGCAAATGGTCATTTCAGGCCTGGAGACATTTAGATAAGGTGGGGTGTGATGGGATAGGATAAGATAGGACCTTTATTATCACTTTTTTCTGTGAACACACTGGCACACATTAAAAAATGAAATTGTAATTCCCACTTTCAATACACACACACACACACATATATATATTAATCACACTCTATTTTGAATATATAGCAGAAAAAAGAGTCTATTCTATTCTCGAACTCTTCATCATTTGTGGTATATAAGTAAAGCACATCACTCATGATAATATATTTGGCTAATTTAGGAATGTTGTACATTTAATTATATAGGGATAGGTGGGAAGATGAGATGATGAAAAGCTGTGATTCATAAGGTTTAACAACCCTTTGGCATTATCTTCCCGCTTTGTACCTCTGTTGGTCTTAGTACATGGAATAAATAGCAATGTTTGATTCTTTCTTCCCATTCTATCTGTCATCATCATTATGACTAATTTCACTGCAGTGAGAAGAAGAGATAAATCCACTTTTCTCCCACCTTAGCCTTTATACCACTAGTCTAGCTGCTGACTTTTATAGATACCACTGCAAAACAAATACGACTTTCTCTTTTGCAATATTATACCTACATAGGTAGACTCTGCCATTTATCAATCTTGTTGAGCGCTTTTTAATTGTTAGATAGTGACTATCAGTTACAATTTCTGCATGCTGTTGGTGGATTAGGATTTAGAAGTGGATTACTGTCACTGCCCCAGACCAAGAATAACTTTGGTAATTCTTCCAATATGAATTATTGTTTCACACCTATACACAACATCTTGCCAGACTTGCCAGACTGAGTTCACCATGAACATGTATATGTGAACTATTAGGGGGCTTTTACTGAATATCTAAAATTACCATTTACTCCCCTGGAATATACTCCTTCACTTCTGAGGATCCATCTCTTTACTAAATTCCATCACATCTTTTTATTAATAAAAAGTACTCTTATCTTCATTTATTGAGGCAGAAGTAATTGATCTTGTTAATTCTACTTCAAAATGTGACCTGGTCCTTGGATTAGGTATACATGACTCTTAATTTAATTCTAGACTACAGGAAATGAGAATTCATGTTCCATTATCTATTTACTGTTCTAGAATTGGTACAAAAGATTGTCACGGGTACCGATCTAACAGTTTTTAAAGACATCCATTGATTGTCTATAGATTACAGATGTGATTTTATAGTTAAATGAGTGTTGTATTTTCTAATTGCCAGATGCTAGGAATAAACAAAAAAACTATAGTTTGTAAGTCTTCCAAAGTATTTTGTTGGCTATCCATGAAAACAAGATGAAACTTTTAATCAACCAAAACAAATTTCCTATGCAGTTATTTTGCATGGTATTGTTATATTAACTATATTCTAATTAAAAGGTTATATCAAAGGTTTGATTTGAACTGTTTGAAGCAATAATTGAACATTTCATCTTGAACACGTTCCTATTTTGAATATGAAACACGACATGCTCCCAATGACCAATTTCACCCTCAAACTAGTTTTGTACTTTTAATGAAATGTGACATGAAGTTTCACAGAATGATTCAGATCAACTTGTTTGTGTACAAAGAAACCTCTTTTTCTTTTTTCAGTGGTTCCTGTATTGAAATACTTGGTATTTTGCTATCTAGAAAAACATTTAGCCTGGAAAAAGCCTATTTCAGAATTATAATTAATAATAAACATTTTCCACCCAGTGGAACTTATAGTGGAAATATGCTGTTAAATTAAACACAGAATTTTAGGCATATTTTTTAAATTATTGTAAAAATTGAACTTTTTGGCTTTTGAAAGC
Source organism: Notechis scutatus (assembly GCF_049901735.1). Classification (NCBI taxonomy): domain Eukaryota; kingdom Metazoa; phylum Chordata; class Lepidosauria; order Squamata; family Elapidae; genus Notechis; species Notechis scutatus. Next base: position 53,410,609 of record NC_142014.1, read on the forward strand.
ATGATGTACATTAATGCCTGTTGCAAATTTAAATGTGTTCAATAGTGTTTCCTGCTTCTGGTTTTCAAAAATACAATAGAATTATAATAGTAATCACATGATAAAATGCATTGCCACAACACAAAGATGGGAATAATCTGCTGTATGTAATGTGCATTTGTGTTTTAGTACTATATTGAAACTGTGTTTTTTAGTACTATATTGAAATTGTGTTTTAGATAGGTGACTGATCAGGTTGTAAGCTGTATCTAATTAGTCTGATAGTGAAGCTGTTTGACTTTCCTATCTTTATCTTTTACTAGAAGACAGAATTTTGTGACTAATCATAGATTGCATCCTGTTAGATCAAAATACAAGCATGAGAGGGTATACTTTGAAATTAAAATTAACCCCAATGGAAAAGAATGTCATTATAATACCCAGTGCTGCTTTTCCTGTTTTGTGATATCATTGGAATTTCACTGAAAACAACATTTACGTCTTCATCTTATATGAACTGCAGGATAATTGCTTTTTTATTAGATTAAAGGTTTTATGGAGAATATAATTGAAATGGTTTTGGAGCATGTTGTATGTTTACTAATTAGTTTTGTAAGTCAATCTCACAGGTTATTTTCTAGAATAACATTAGAAGGGTAATATGATCTATATCAAGTTCAGTTCCTGGAGAAAAAGCAGAATCTAACTATAATCAATAAAGACACAACTTCCAGTGAACACATCTGACTATATTATTATCTTCCAATATAAGAAAGCTAGGGAAAAATACTCTAGTTTGGGGTGTCCAGTTGTTTGAGTTTTGCATTGATTTTCTTTACTTCATGATTGGTTTCTGATCACAGCCTCCATTTTCTCTTATTTAGATCTACATGCACCTTCGCTGCTACAGTTGCCCCAATGAGCAACGCTATATTGTCAGGATTCTTTTCATTGTTCCCATTTATGCTGTTGACTCTTGGCTCAGTCTCCTTTTCTTCACCAATGACCAGTACTATGTTTACTTTGGAACAATACGGGATTGTTATGAAGGTAAGGTGTTTGAAAGCATGGGAAGTGGGAAAAAGGAAAGGATGGTAACCATATTAAAAATGATATGATGTTGTTTCTCTTACATTTGATTCTGTGAAAATACATGCAGTTTCTGACCAAGATAATAAGACATCCATAAGCCCTCCCTCAGTATATCACTTACTGACAATTTATTTCTGGGTTCCAGAGTTGAAGTTCTCTGAAGTAGCCAATTGGGATATTGGGAGAAAAGGTCTTTTTTTTTTACAGATAATGTTTGTGATATTGTACAGTAGAGACAAAGAGATGTAAATAAATATTGCTTATTATGTAGAAAAGGAAGCTACATATAAACTGACAGGTATTCTAGATTCTCTGGGTGCAGGACAGAACCCCATTGTACATGCAGCTGAAAGGCACTTGTTTCTGGGGTCTGTCTGCAAACACCCCATGCGGCAAACATTTCTTGCCAAAATCCTGCTTGGATTTCAGGATGAACTTTTTTCAGCTAGCCTGTAGAAACTAGAAAGAGTCCTGTTGTCTCTGGGGTCTGGCTGCAAACACTATGCTACAAACAGTTTGTGTCAAAATTCTGCTTGGTTTTCAACACAGACCTTTTCCAACCAGTCCTCAGAAATTAGAGGGAGTTCTTCTCCAGGAGTGGGATTCAAATTTCTTAACAACTGGTTCTGTGGGCATGGCCTAATTTGAGTGTGTGGTTGGTGGTCATGTGACTGGCTGGGCATGGCTTGTATGTAAATATTATAAATATTTATGTAAATATTGATTTTTGTTTTATGAAAAAGAACAACTTTTACCCAAAATCAGGCAAAGCAGGCAGGCAGATTGAGTTGCTCACAGAATCACAGTCACTCACAGATCTACCTTTCTGCAATCTGCTCCCTGAGTCTGCACTGAACAATAGAAGCTTCAGTCCTAAGGAAGGTTCAACTCTGCTCTCAGGCCACTTTTCTTCTCCACCCCCCCCCGCCCCGCCCACAACCCCCTGAATACCATCTCTGACTGGGCCTAAGGGAAGCATCCTGTGTGAAGGTGAAGCAGTAAAACAGTGATTTAGATTAGCTAGAAAGCAAGAAATCCGACAATTTCCTGCTTTCTAGCTAATCTAAAACATGCAGCACAGCTTATCGTTGGAACATCTGATCATCGGGGGGAAAAGGAAAAATAGCAACTTATCAAAAATTAGGCCAAGGCACAACGCAGGCAAGTTGGATGGTGCGCATGTGAGATAAGGAGTGACGGGGCAGGGTGGGGCCAGCCAGTGGCACAATTTGTCATGCAGCACAGCTGAAAGTCAAAATCATTCCAAATTCGGAGAATTTGTCAGCTCTCCAAACTGTACAGAATCATAACCGATTCTATAGAACTGGTCCGAACTGGTAGAATCCCACCCCTGGAGTTCTGTCAGCAGGCAGTAGCAACTTGGGACTTCCCTGCTAGCTTCCCCATTGACTTTTTGGGGAAGCCATCAGGTAAGATTTCAAATGGCAATTACATGATTGTGGGGCACTTGGCAATCCATTGTAAATGCAAACTAGTTGCCAAGCATTTCGATCACAATCACATAACTGTGAGGGCGCTGCAACAGCAATAACTTTGAGCACGGTTATAAGTCTCTTCATTCAGCACCACTGTAATTTTGAATTATCATTGAATGAATGGTCTTGTATGTAACATTCTTTTAAGTACTCGAAGAATGCTATCATACTCCTTTAATCATCTTTTCTTGAAACTAAAAATATCCAACTCTTTCCAGTTCTCTTTGTGGACCCTAGCTCTAGTCCCCAATCATTCTCACTGCCTTTCTAAGAATTTGTTCCAAAGAGATTTAAAAGTATGTGTCAAATTAGAGCAGAATCAAGGAAAACAATTGTTTTCTAATTTAAAAATATATTGATGCAGTATAAAAGTGATTTTTTTCCATCTTTGTAATCTTAACATACTGCTGGCTTATATTCCAAAATCTTTTTCATAAGTACCATTATTAGCAAGATAACCCAAACATTTAATGTTTGTTTCCTATCTGAAAAATTTTACAAAATGTTGTGCTTTTTAGGACATTTCTCCAATGAATGCATGAATTATTTATTTATCAAATTTAGAGGCCATCTCACTCACAGGGCAACAGTAATAGGGTTTTAGATATCCCATCACATCGTACACTATCTGCAAATGTTATGAGCATTTTCTCCATTAACACTGTATTTATTTATTTGGTTTACATTGTGCCATTCATTCAGAAGCTCATTTCAGCAGCTCCCATGTTTCTTCACAACAGTAACCCTGTGAATTAGGTGGGCTGAAAGGGAGTAGCTGGCCCAAAACCCCAGTGGTTTAGTTTTGTTACGTTCTGCATGTGCAAGATTGTAAACAAGCTTTTGCCTTAAAATATATTTTTTTAATTATAAGGTCACCCTATGTGCAACACTGTAGTCAAAGGACAAAAATTGCAATTATTTATATACATTTTAAGGATGGATATTTTTTTTCTAAGTTCAGTATTGCGACAAAAACAACACTTTATAAAACATTGAACCAGGACATCAGTTAGTTTTTTTTCCGTATTTCAGGGAACTAATAACCAGGATCTGGAAATTTAAAGTAATTGAAAATAAATAAACATTTCCTGACTTTGTTTGTATTAACTCAAGCTTCAGGCCTGCCTTTTCTCTTTGTTGTAATATCATAGTAGAGCATGTATGATTTGTTTGTAGAAAACAACCAAATAGTAACCAAAAGCTCTACGTTTCTTTAACTTTTTGCCACCATCATTAAGCAACTAGTATACTAATTCATTTTTGTTTTATTTTGAACATACCTAAAAATGTTCACCTTTTTTATATTCATTGCCTCCTTTGCTAAGCTGAGCTCATTATGAGCATTCTCTTTCCAGCTCTACAATTCCAGGTTTCCTATCTTCTTTTATGACCACACAAATGTCATTCTCTTTTCAGTCTCTTGTGTATTGTGGGTTTTTTTGTTGTTTGTTTTTGCTTTCAAGTCTGCCGCAAACTTTTGTACAACTATTCCAGCTTTTTTATGTTCTCCTCTGTTATTTGAGTTATTTATAATTGTGTTTTTAATGCCTCTTTCTTTAGGAATTTCTACCCATTGTAGGACCCTTTTCCCACCAGCTTCTCCTATCATATGGTCCTACTTATCATTTCTCAGTACTAAATAAAATTCACTTTTTGGAAGACCAAGATACATATTAGATGGTGGTCAGTTTTAGTTTCTCTTAAAGTCAAAATCATTCCATGATGACTTTCCCTGGAGTGTACCCAATTCAAGCTTCCTTAACTAGCTCTTCTTTATTGATTAGTTTTAGGCCAAGAATCCTGTTGGGCCTTTCTTTTACCCCTGGAGCAGGAAAGTGGCACAGAAACCATCAATCTAAAAACAATGCACTTGTATTTGTTATCTTCAGCAGAAAAATGTCACTTCTGTTTTTTTTTTTTTAATGCTGTGGTTAGTTTGATCACACAATTCAAGAGAATAGATATTCTCATTTCCAGAACATGATTATCTTAAAAACATTTTGGCATGACATCTTTTTTGTTCTGAGACAAGCTCTTTAAGGGAATTGATGTCATGCCCTCCTTAGGTGACTAAGAGTAAGAGGATGACTAGAAGGTGGCTAAACCAAGATATCCAGAGAGCTAGGCCCAAACATAAGGATTTGCAAAGAACCAACCCCCAAGTTTGAGGTTTGTTTCTTATAACACTATGCAGATTCTTTCCAGCTTCAAGAGAGGCCCAAGCAGAATACAGTCAAATATCAAAGAACGGAAATGTACAGAAAAACATGACAGTAGGAAAGGCCTTTGTGAGAATGATTACTTTTACTTTTGTTTTCTGAGTAAAACATCCGCCCACCAGCTGTGGTGAAGGTATGAGAACACTAGTATAAAACATTCTCCCTTGAAATCTGCTGATAGTTAAAAATAATATTTTTGTAGCCTTGCTCTAATCCTCCAGGACTTGAAGTCAATTCATTCATCTGGATTTCTGAAGTATGGCTTGAACCTTTAGAGTCTGCTTATTTTGTACAGTTTTCTCCTTTCTCTAATTATGCCATATGCCTTTATTTTCAGGGTTTGTGGGTATGCTTTTTTGCTTGGACCACTGGGACCATTTTGGTTTCACAAGAGGTTATGAAAGTCCCCAAATTCTTTCTTTTAGAGAAATGTGGAATCCTTCATAGAGATAACAGTTCATTGGAGTATGATACCCAGTGGCAGAAATATACTGTGTGTGTGTGTGTGTGTGTGTGTGTGTGTATATATATATATATATATATATATATATATATATATATATATATATATATATATATATATATATATATATATATACATACACACACACACACACACACACACACACACACACACACACACACACACACACTAAATATACCTGGTAACTTTGAGCCAGTGACATATTCTCTGTCCAACCTACTTCACAGTGTTATGTTTTTCAAATAAAATAAATACAGGATTTTTTTTGTAAGCTGTCCTAAGCCTCCTGCAAAAAGACAGGATAAAAATCAAGCAATTGTACAGTCAGAAATTATTTTTTTGTGAGTGTCCCCATTCCTATCTGTTGCTGTGTATGTATAAATACAAAGTCATAGGAAGAAGCCTGTTGTTCTGTAGATCTCATCTCCTAGCAACAGCTATTATTCCCTTTGCTTCACTTAGGGAGATTGCAAACATCATAACATCTGCTTGGAGGGTCAGTTCACATTCTAAAATTTGCCACTTTGTCCAGTTCAATATCCTGTGTATTAATGGTGTTTTATTTCCCCTCATTTTCTGTGTTTCTGCTCATGAACTGTTTAGAACTATTTCTAGAAAAAGCAAGAGCAGACAAGGAGAAGAATCTGCCTCCATTTTAAGGGAGATTTTTTTTTTGCTAGGGAAAGACTGCCTTATGCAAATGTTAATGAACACATTGTGTTATATGCAAACCAAATGTATTCCATTCTTCCTTCCACCTTCCCCACATCACCTTTTTGTTTGTTTCTTAAATTTCTTAACATGGTCTGATGACAAACATTACTTCTAGAATTTGTAAATTGTAAATAATAAGCATATTTGATAATAAAAATATTGTGGCCAAACTATTTGCAGATATTTCCATGCAATCTTATATATATCTTCTTGGAAGTTAATTCCTTCCTGGGTGAAGTGGACATAAGATTGTTCTATCCTGTTGAAAACATCTTGTGATAGACTACTGCTTTTACATTGTTTGTTATTTATAAATAAAGAAAAGAAAGAAAGAAAGAAATTATTGTAAATAATCTCTACTTTCTAGGAAGATAAAGGCGATTGCCTCCTGGACATCATGATTTCTTACCTACTTTGACCTGCCACAGTACCTCTTCTGTCTGCCACAGTACCTCTTCTTACCTCTTCTGTCTGCCACAGTACTACTATTGATAAGTTGGGCTATTTCCCCCTTTTGCGTAAAAGTTGGTGAAAAGAAGGAATTAAGCTGATGCACTTTCTCCCTGCAGCTGGTCACCTTCTTACCATCTTCTCCCATTAGTAGACTGACCATTTCCTTGACTTTTCTTCTTGTTCCTTACATATTGAAATAAATTGTTTTTGTTACCTTTGGCATTTTTTTTCCTGCAAGATTTAGTTTATTCAGAGCCTCAGCCCTCCTGACTTCATCCTTATAGATTTGACCTATTAATTTTGTTTTAATTATGTGTCCCTCTTTCCATTTTTTATACCCGTCCTTCCTGCGACTCAGTTTGTCAGAGAGCTCTTTGTGCAACCATGCTTTTAGTATTTTCGGTTTTCAGAGTTTTCCATTGCATCCTGAACTGTTTTTTCTTCTAGGATTTCCATCCATGGAATCCTTCCTAATCTCTTCCTTAGTTTGTTGAAGTCAGCTCTTTTAATGTCTAAAACACAGGTCTGATTTTGTTCCATCATCCATGCCTATATTGTGGCAAATTCTAGTATAACCTGGTCACTGTCAAACGCAGGATATCAGGAATCCAGGCAGTTTCAAATGAAAATATAGGTTTATTGTACACTGAAGCTTCCGTAAGAATCTGAAATACTACCTATCAAAGCGAGTTGGCAGTAGATAAAAGTTAATGAAATTCAAAGTGGGTTGAAGGTGGGCACAAAGGGACTCATGATTGAGGACGCATTTGACCCCTCCCTCAGGCTCAGCCCAGTTATCTCCTACATTTATTCTTCCCCGAAATTCCTACAACTTCCACTCCTTCAATCATTCCATCCCTATTAGTTTAGGATTAAGTCCAGTATAGCTGCTCCTCTAGTCTAGTTTCCACCTCCACCTTTCAGGTGACACAGTTGTCAGCTAGGCACATAAGAAGAAATCTGTTTGATCTACTCCCTGCAGAGTTTTTTTCCAAGTTGATGTAAAGATAATTAACATCTCATTACTATAGTGTGTTTTCTGCACACCTTGGCTAACTGATTAACAAAGAGTCCATCTATTTCCTCTGCTTGGTTGGGTGTTCTATAGCACATGCCTATGGCAATGTCATTTATTTTTCCTCTGATAGTCACCCAAATACTTTCAGGAAGGCACTCATTCCTACCTTCCTTCATGTCATTCTTACTATTTATTCTTATCAAAGAAGGAAGTGTATAAGAGCCAACATCCTGCACATGTCATGTCAGTTGCATGTAAATGATATGGAATTGAATCATAGTGGCATCTACAGTAGGCCCATAATTACAGGATAAAAGAATTAAGACCCTCATATCTGCAATTCGGTATGTCATATGATAGTTGAAACATCCAGCAACAATCCATTGGCAAGTCAGTAAATTGGCCAAACATAAATTGGGAAAATATACCATAGCTTAAATACTGGACAAATAAAATAGGGTCCAAAAAAGGAATGACACTTTCTTTCTGTTGGATTATTTGAGAAGATATGCTGTGTTAAAATAAGCATATATTGTTAGAAGTTTATTATTTCATAATGGTTTATTCAGTTAACTAAGACTAAAGCTAATTATACCATTGATAGGAGTATGTGACATTTCAGTTGTTGAAAGGCCTCATGTATATATTCTCAATAATTTTTGAAATTATTGGTGGTGGCATCTGCTCGTTTTGGATGAGAGACCGATTTGAATTAGGAACTCACCAAATTATATTATGAGTTCTGAGAAACTACTATTATTCTAGGTGGGCAGAAACATAGACTGTTCTCTTTATAAGAACCTTTAAATGCTCGGTTAATGTTCAAATGTGATAATCGGCTAAAATACGCTATTTTATCCTAAAGGGTAGATTTTTATTTTTATGAACAAGTTTATCATGTAATAGCTGACTAGTATTTGGATAAGAAACCTTGTTAAGTCACTTCTTCATTAAACATACTAACAATGTCACAGACACTAGGGAGCACTATGATTCTAAAAATATGTTTATGTTGCAGTGAAAAAGACATCTGAACATGTTACTTATTGAATGCTGCAGTTTTTCTTTTGGTTGCAGAGCACTTTCTAAAAGAGCAAATCAATGCTCAGAATTCATAACTACTTTCAAAATGGCTGGTTTGACAGTATAACGGTGGATCGTGAATTTTATGTACATCCTTGCTTGAATAGTAAATTATCAATTATCTAAAATTCTAATCTGGATTTCTTTTTAGAGAACATAGAGATCACTGTAGAATCCGACTTGCTTGCTCAAGGTGCTTCAGTCAGAATAATTTTGAGATAAATTTTGTCTAGTGGAAGCATTAATTGATTGTTTTCTAATTTCATTTAATGATAATTACATACATGGATTTATATATTATGAAATGCTGTATAGATTTCCTTATTGCTTTCTCCCCACTATTTCTGTTTACTCTGCTAGCTCTGGCAACAAGCAAATCGTTTTATCTTCAGCTATTTATTTGCTGTAGCTGCCAGTAATAGCTTTTTTGTATTATAGTGTTTAGCAGCATCCACCATATCTCTAAATCTTTTTTTTAATGAGCCATTTAAAAGAGCACATCCCATTATTGAAACAACAGATTTTTAAAAATGACAAGCACATGCAAAAATGAAGGGCATTTTTCAAACACTCATTCTTACAGTGATATTTTGCTTACACTGAGTGATATTTTACTAGTTTAATATATGTTTTTCTATTTTCCTGCCTTCCTGCCCCCCTTTCCTTTTTGCAGCTTTTGTCATCTATAACTTTCTTAGCCTCTGCTATGAGTACCTAGGTGGAGAGAGTTCCATCATGTCTGAGATTAGAGGAAAGCCTATAGAGTGAGTATTTGTTATCTAAATATATACATATGCATATTTTATATATTTTAGGACTGCAGGAGATTTGAAAGAGGTGCTTTCAGCTGGTTGATTAATTGGATTGTAATGTTAGGAGCCTTTTTGTTCTTAATCCATCCAGAATTTAATTTTAAGCATTCACATTGTCCAACACCATTTCTGTCTCTGTTTCTATTTCAAATTAACATTGAAATTAATGTGTTCCACATTGGGAACTTGTGGAATTTGCAATACTTCAGAAATACAAATAATGTAGTGTAGCTCTGTTAAAATTAGTGAGAGTTTTGTCTTAGAGCAGTGAAAGGAGCATTGAATCTTCCAGATTTAATTTGGCATGTGAAAGAAATATTTGTGTGCCTATTTATTTATTTGCTTCTTTGATTGATTTTACTTAAAAGAGGTACCATATTGTCATTCCTTTGTTATATGCATAAACATATATTTATTTTTATTAATCTAGTTCCACATAAAAATTTATTTTATTCTAATTTGACATACTGTTTTGTTGCTTTTAGGTCCAGCTGCATGTATGGGACTTGTTGCTTATGGGGAAAGACATACTCGATTGGTTTTCTGAGATTTTGTAAACAGGTATGGATTAACAGTATCAAACTGAAAAACTCAAGTACTATCACAGTGTTTTTCTTTTCTCATCCATGGCATATTTCAAGGGGGAACTCTTGAGATTCTTTAAGATTTATCTCATTGCTTGAGGTTTGACTTCAGTGTTGATTGATATGAGTGATGTATCCAGGAAATTCTTTCCTTCTTCTCATAATATTTTAATTTCAAATCATACAAGTAGTTATGGAAATTTAGTCCTCTGTTTGTGATAACTTTAAAAATTAGAACTAGGAAAGAACAAAATTATTTAGTTCCCATTTAAGCCATGAGTTTGTGGCAATGAAGTGCGAGTTATGGAACAGGAAATTATGAATTGAAATTCACTAGCTGCACTAACATGACTAGTCACTTCAGTTTTCAGCCAAGAGCCTTGCAATTGAAGAAACTTTTTGGTATATAATTTTATTAAAATTTTTATTATAATAATAAAAACTAATGCAAACTAGACTTAAAGACAAGAAAATAGAATGTGCAAGGAAACAGAAAAAGAGTGAGAGAAGAAAGGGGAAAATAAGAATATAACTAAGAAAATAAGAGAAGTGATTTCCAATAACAACAAATGTATAACAAATTAGTAACTTAGTAACTTTTTGCCTTCTCTAAAGTTATAAATATTTATCACCTTCAGTATTGGTGTCAGCAGAAAGTCCAAAAAAAATAGCCAGAAGTAACAGCATATCTTATTATGACCAATAAAGCAACATTCTGTTCCTTTTGCTTTTAGCAGTCTTAATCTTTAATTCATTCAAACTTTATTGTAGGATTTGATTCCTTTTCATTTCTTATTTATCCCATTGCACAGAATTTTTTAGTTTCTTTTGTATGTCCCATGAAACATCCTTTTCTGAATCCTTCTCTTTGCCTGTCATCCAGTATTGATACCGTCTCTTGTTTTGTCAGATAAAATTTGTTTTACATCTGACATTTCTTCAATAATATTTTTGGACATAATCCATCCATAGAAGAGACATCATTATTGACATTATTGATATTGCAGCTACTATTTTTGGATTTCATTCTTCAGAAATCTCTTCAGTGCTTTTATTGTCATAACAATTTTTCAGGCCTATATATCTTTCCTCTACCTGAAATCTTTAGACTCTTCTCATTTTTGACTCTTCCTGTTTTTGAAATCATGAAATTGTTTGTCTATGCCTATATCTTATAAAAATCAAAACAATCAAAACAAAACAACATATTTCTCATGAGGAGCAGCTTGTACTTTATAATTATTTCCAAAATCATTTTGTAAAAGTTTAAATGTTCCAAATTTATCTGGACCCTTGGTCCATTTATATATCTCTAAGATACAAATTTAGGTTTTTGTTGTTTATTTCAGACTTTTTGATTTCTTAAGGCTATAATTAAAGGTTTTTTTCATTCAGGATTAAACATAGACTCACCTGACATTTTCAAACTTGTCATTCTGAAAGTCACTAATAACTTAGAAGTAGTTAATCAGTGATTTTTAAAAGTGATTAGAAAATGAAGTTTACAAACTTAGTGTCCTTTGAAAGTCTCTGCTGCACTTGTGAGCAAGGTGGCTAATCCCATCATCTCCTGACACACAAGTCCATTAAAAAATCATCCTGAAATCTCTGCATGGGTGAAAGCATATATGGTGACCTCCTGTTGTCTCCTTATCTGGAGATGTTTCAATGAACAGGTCTATTCACCACTTCCTTGGACTTTTCTGCAATTGTTGGCGTCACTTTTGCAGAGACATCTTTAGTTAGCTCTACTGCTTCTGGAAGCTTCCAGAAATAGAAGAAACTGACTTGCTACTTCACAGAAAAAATAAGGAGACTTGTGCAGGAACAGGAAGATAACTGAATATCAGGATGGTTGTTCTGAAGTAATTGTTCATTTTAACCAATTGATATTCGACAGCCATATCCATTTCATGGGAACATAGAAACATTGTATGATTTGACCATGCATAACTTTTAGTATGACTTATTGCTTTTACTGCTGTAATTATTTTGAGTTCGCTCTTCTTTCACATCTACCTACTACTGACAAATTGTTGAAGAATTTAATAGTTTAAGTAATTTGTGAATACTAAAATGAATATGTTTAATGTTTATGTTTGCTGAACAGTATATGCTTAAGAAGACAGGTCATAACGAAAAGGTTGTGATCCTTTAATTTTTGTTTACAACTCAAAAGATTGGCTTGAAGAAATTATGTACATTGCTTACATGGATAACAAAGAGTTTCTTTGAAAACAACGGTTGAAACTACAGGTTTGACTGGATCATCAATCCATTCATTTCTAGGAACAAGGAGCTGCTGTATGCTTCCTCCTGACATTCTGTTTGCCTCGGGCAAAAATGGCATTCTTAGGTCTCAGAAAGTGATAGGTGAAGAGATTCTGAAGAGCCATCATAGGCTTTGATTTGTCACTTTCTCAGACATCTGCCTGATGACTGGGTAGTTGTGTAGGTCATTTACTCCCACTTGTTCTTCCACTATGTCTTAATACTTTTTTCACAAGGAAGTGCTTAAAAATAAACACTTGTGGGATCTGACTACAGGAAAATGATTAAACAGCACCCAGACTGAAGAAGAAGAAGCTCAAATGCAGTTTAACAATTAGCTTGACATGTTCCAGTTCACAAGTTGATTATGACTCACTGTTTGGATTGTGCTTAAATTTTAATCTCTTCAAGTCTTATGATCATCATTCAAGAATGATCAAAAACAAACCTTTCCTTTTCTTTGACTTTCTTTTCTGTCTGACTGAATGGGCAGCTTCTAGTGTGTATATTATAAAAAGTATTTCCTTTGAAACTATCTTACAGTTTCACTAGGTAGATTATATCTGGGCTGCAAAACATCAGGATGACACAAAATGGCAAACATTTCTGTATCTCTGAGATAAAGTAAACATTTCTGTATCTCTGAGATACAGAAATGTTTTATTACCAAGAGTAAAACTTTACTGATAGATCCATACAGGCACAGAAGAAGAAAAGCCAGTTGTAAAGTTTTGGTGCAAAGCGCAGCATTATGATTTCCCGCTGCCCAGTGTTCATTGTCCATCAATCCAGGTCAAGCATTTTATTTTGGGAAAACAGTCTGCACCTTTCAAAAGTCTTCAGCTCATAACCTTGGGGTTGTACAATTTTGTCCAGCTGCAAATGGCTAACTTAAATTCCTTCTCTCCCTCCCAACTTCCCACACATTCCAATCATACCCCTCCCCCCTTCCATATTTCAAGCTACAAGCAGAAAGAAGTGTTTTGCGAGTCAACCTTGACAGCAATATTGGGAATTACACATAAAGGAGAAGATTAAAGAAGTCTACATCTGTATATTCTTATCCTCATTTTTGTCTGCCTTTCTGTTTTCCTTTTCTCCAGGCCACACTGCAATTCTGTGTGGTAAAGCCCCTCATGGCAATTATTACAGTTGTTCTTCAGGCATTTGGAAAGTACCAGGATGGAGACTTTGAGTAAGTAAATAGTTTAGTTGTAATTTAATTCTTTCTTAAATAACACATACCTGACATGTGAAAACAAGTCAAGTCTTTATTTCAATCACTGGCCAGCAAAATAAAGCTTTGAATGGGAATTAGTTTTAGTAAACAGTGAATGCTTTTGCCATAAGAACTGTGAGAACAAAAGAAGGCTATGTCCATAAGAGAGAGTAGCATAATAATAACAATAGTATTAGAGGTGAAAGATCAGAGCCAAATAATTATTTTGGCATTGTATTTTATATTGTTGCAGACTGGATGGGCAGAAGATAGGGGAAAAACAGTATATTGATTCTGTACATGGTCAAGCAAGGATGTTTTTCTGCCTGTAATTAGTATTTCTTCAGATACTTTCAGGCCCTATATTTATGTATTGTATATATTTATGTGAATATGTGCCTTATATTAGTAGACTTCAGATAGAACAAAACAAATAAAAAGACAACAAACCAGATTATAAATGGAGCTGATCTTAAATACAAAACCTTAGATTAGTATCATATGATCTTCATTTGACTTCAGAACAAAAGAAGTGTTGGCAGTGACTTAAATTCTGGAAAGGGGAATTACATTCCATAACTGGAGTGCCACAGTCAGAACTTCACACATTGTACTGCACCCAATGATAAACAGAGCAAAACCATTTAGAGCTTAATAAATCAAATGCATACAGAATCTAATACTTCATCAGATACCAAAGCTTCATAGCATTACAGATTTGAGATTTATTACCAACATCTTGATTTTGGACTGAATACATGTTGCCTATCAATATGACTTCTTTAAAACCAGTATAATATAATTCCTAAATCATATTTCTTCCAACAACCTAGCTGTCCATTCTGTGATAATTCTGTAGACTTCTTGTTGTCTCTAGACATTGTCCCAGCATCTGTACAGTTCTACCTGATTCTGGCATCAGGGAGAAATAACAGCTAAGCATTATTAGCACCCTGATGTCATCCAAATCCTAAGGCATGATGGAATCACCCAGTTCATATAGATGTAACTAATGAGTTGGACAAAAAAACTTTTGGCATAACCCAGTAGCCATTGAGTTGAATGTAGCTGCCATAATACGGCTTCTTGGAATATGGTGCAGTTATGTGCAGATTCAGTCATAAGGCCATTTCCCCAATTTTCATTTTCACTGATTTCACTGTTCATTAAAACATCACTATTACTCTTTTTAGGACAATTCAATATATTTTTAATTGGGCTTACCATAATATTATAGAAACAATTCATCTGTGTGTGCCTCTTTGCAATGGCCCAGTGTTTAGTGACTGGAGGTTATATTTGGCTAACAGAAAGTCTACACTGTAACTTTTCCTAAGATAAACAGTACTAAAAACATTGACATGTTCTTTTTTTTTTCCTTTCCAGTGTCACAAATGGATATCTCTATGTGACAATCATTTACAATATTTCAGTCAGCTTGGCTTTGTATGCCCTCTTCCTCTTCTATTTTGCCACCCGTGAACTTCTCAGTCCTTATAGTCCTGTCCTAAAATTTTTCATGGTCAAGTCTGTTATTTTCCTGTCCTTTTGGCAAGGTGAGATATTAATATACATGCTAACAACTCGCAGGCACAAATAATTGGGAACATTTAGTAGCTCATTATAATTGAATAATGTTACATTTGACTTTTTTTATTTCCGATGCCATTTTTGTATGTTGACTTCATTTCTAAGTCGGTTATAATTCAGACCTCTTCTTTAATCCTTCCACTCTGGTATATTAAGGCAATTCATTCAATCAAGCCAGGAAGTTTGAGAATCAGATTATTTCCAATTTTCATGAATAAAAGGTGCTAAATAAACAAATCAATCCTGCAGCAGTTTTTAGAATATATACTTAAGTTTATTCATTGTACTTTGTGCAATAAATCCCCCATTCGAATTTAGCATCCTTTCTGGATTGGTACACAATATACATAATCAACCACTGGTTATCATATCTATGCTTTATGTTCAAATTAACATAAAACCATAACAAATGAAAGCCTGGATTGGCGAGTGAAAACCTGACATCATGTCTTGTATAATATAAATAATTACTTTTCTGAGTGATTGGTCATCACTCCAGATTTTGGATGGCATAAACAGACATAGAAGGGTTTTTTAAAAACTTTTTAAAGATATATCATCAGCACTGTCTTTCCTAAACAGATTCTGATCTGAACTGGGTTTTTTTGAAGTTTACTCTTTTAGGCCGTCAGACATGGACTGTTGTTTGCAGTGGTTCAGATCCTTCATCTGGTGTCAGGTGGTGTCATACTTCTAGAGAAGTATGGTTTAATAACATAGGCCATGGGTTCTGTCTTATTTCCTATGCTACGTGAAACTACTGGGAGAGGTCATTTGGTTCTTTGGAACAGGATGCTATTCAGCTCAACTGCTCCCTATGTTCTAACTCCAAAGAAGAAATAATTACCTTTTAACACAGACTAAATCTCAATAATGAGCTGTATGTTGAAAAAAATGCTGATATTAAATTCAGGGAAAACAGAGGTCTCTTGGTAAGGAGAAAAGAAAGTTGGACTCTGGGGTTGAGATTATCTCTGGATCGGGTTGGAGTCCCCCAGAAAAAGTAGGTTTACAGCAGGGGTGTGAAACTATTTCATTGAGGGCCACATCAATGTTGTGTTTGACCTTGGGAGCCGTAGTGGGCGTGGCCAGCTCGAAGTCACTCATGTCAGGGGGCGCCTTTGGGGGCCCGAGTACCAGCAAAAATGGGCTGCCAAGCTCCATTTTTGGCTGCGATAGCTTCCTGCAACCCTCTGCCAGTGAAAACTGAGCTTGCAAGGGCCACGTGCAGACCCCCCCAGCTCTTCTTTCATTGGCAGAGGCACTGTAAACTGGCCCCTTGCTGTTTCCAGGATGGCCCCATGGGCCAGATCTAAGCACCCTGGGCCTTCAATTTAACACCCCTGGTTTACAGTTTGGGAGTCCTCCATGACCCTCAGCTATCACTGATTTTGCAACTTGAGGTGAAGAGCACTTTTGCACAGTTCGGGCTAATATATCGACTGCAACTTTCTTTTAGCTGATAAGGAGCTGCATTTGGCTCCTATCATTTAGGAAGAAGTAAAAATACATCTCCTTCACCAAACATTTAACAGTTAACTAGTTCATTTGTTTTCATTTTTGGTTTTGCTACTAATTGCACCCTGAAGTTAAAAACAAAGTTGAACATTAAGTATATTTTACACTCTGTTTTATATTGTTATATTCTATTTTGAGATCTGGAATAAACTGTAGTAGAATAAAAACACAGGGACATTTAAATCATAGAGTCCAACTCCTTGCTTCGCATAGTAATTGAAATGAAATCATCTACACAATGTAGTTGTCCAGGGTTTTCTTGAATACCGCAATGAAGGTTAACTTTCTAGATAATTGGCTTCATTTTTAAACCATTCTTATCTTTTATTTTTCAGTGTGAATCTATTTTTCTTTAACTTAAAACCATTGCTCCATGATGAAAGAAACAGCATGGCCTTCCCCCTCCCCCCAAAAAGAGAGAGAGGGGGTGGAGGGAGGGAGGGAAAGAGAGGGAGAGGGAATAGAATGAAACAAAATACATTAAGCAAAAAGATTTAACAACTAAAATGAATGAGAACATGAACCAAAATCAGTGATAATCGTAATGAGAAATGTTTGTACTAAGATATCAGCAATGAATAATAATCCACAGTAAAACATGCAAAAATGAATACGCTGGGGAAAGGGACTTCAGTATATTTCTTTCATTTCAGGGATGCTATTGGCCATTTTGGAGAAGTGTGGTGCAATCCCTAAGATCCGCTCGGCCAATGTATCTGTGGGGACCGTAGCGGCTGGCTATCAGGATTTCATCATCTGCGTGGAAATGTTCTTTGCAGCTATTGCTCTGCGGTATGCATTCACTTACAAGGTCTATGCAGACAAGCACCTTGATGCGCAAGGTATGGAGGTCATTACTGAATTTGCAATAAAAAGCTGACTTAATTCAATTTCTGAATACTTCATTTGAAAAATAGAATGTGTTTTCCTTTTGTCGTATTTGACCGTAGATTTGTACCAGATCTGGTTTTCATTTCTCTGAACATCACTATATAGAAGTGAAAGACCATTTTATGTAGGATTATAGGTCACTGTCCTGTGAGCTCCACCAGCAGTTTTATAGACTTAACAAGGATTCCCTTGCATAGATTATGAAACGAGCAAAAGGCAACTAGAAGGCATATCCCTGTTGAATTGTGCATCTATGTAAAAATAAGAGAAGTAGTTTTGGGACAACAGTCTTAAAATGAAAAGAGTAGAAATATTGAAGGCACAGGAAAGCCAAGTTGTATTTTGACCATTAGAACACATCTCCAAAGATTTAAATACAGACAGTCAGCATTAAAGTCTGGTGTTCACTTTCTTTTTTAATATTAAAAGTGGGGTGAGTGCTTTTATTTCTATTATAAGGGGTCCTTGATGCTCATTGTGCTTGGCTGTTTTCTTGCAGCAGTTTAATTATCCAAACTAGGTAACATCATCAGTGCTAGCATGGAGTGAGGTTTGCTCTCAGTTTATGTTCTAGTTCAGTGGTGGCTAACCTTTTCATCATCGTAATGCAATGTACACGCAACCCCTGTGCATGCGTGCGCAAACCCCCCCATGCGCACTGCATGCTTCTGCACATGTGCACATGACCCCCGCACACCGTGCACATATGTGCATGTATGTGCGACCCCACCATGCGCCTCTGCGCATGCATCTCCCATGCGTGCCTCACGCATACATGGCAGATACTCAACAATCAGCTGGCTGGCGGGAGGTGCACGGGCATGTGCAGTGGATCTGTTCCGGGTGACAGCTCATGTTCTGCAGAAATGGCTCTGCATGCCACTTCCGGCACACATGCCATAGGTTCACCTTCATGGTCCTAGTGGCTTGTCCAGTCAGTGTTGGTGGGAGTGGTCTTGGTGATTCTTTGATTAGCCTATTTGCTGCTAGCATGTTTGTCAATTCCTTGATTGCAATATGTTTACTTTTTGATTGTTGGTCTGATATTAATCTTGGTGCAGGGGTGGGATTCTACAGGTTCGCACCTATTCGCTAGAACCGGTTGTTAACATTCTAAGCAGTTCAGAGAACCGATTGTTAGAAGAAATTACTGGCCTAATCCTGTAAGGAAGGCAGGAAGGAAACATTCTGGTGTTGCTTACAGAAACTGCCTCTCCATTAACCCTTATTACATTCTTGCCAGGAGTAGATTTCCTGTCTCAGGAACTTCTCTGGAGTTTTTTTTCCTCCTTTGCTGGTACTTTGCTTGTATGAAATGACCATTCAAAGTTACAATGGCACTGAAAAAAGTGACTTATGACCATTTTTCACACGACTGCTGCAGCATCCCCACAGTCATGAGAGGCCAGGCAAGGAGATGCGTGCCTTGATGTGAGTGATATTGAGTTGGCCACGTCCAGGCAATAACATGACCACCAAGCTACACCCACCAACTAAGCCACACTCACAGAACCTGTTGTTAAAAAATTTGAATCCCATCCCTGTCTTGGTGTCAAAGAAGTAAACGGTACCCCAATCGAGGAACTGCCGAAGAAGCTAATAGTAAACAGGCCAATCAAAGAATAACTAAAACCACTCCCACCAACACTGACAGGGCAAGCCATGGAATTTATATTGAGAAGAAACATCTCAACTGGAATTTATATTGAGAAGAAACCCCACTCCTTACTAGCATTGATGATATTTGGGAAATGAAACAGCTGCAAGAAAATAACCAAGCTCAGAGAACACCAAGGACCCCCTCTTATTTCAACCCTGAGCTACAAATATTCTCCTTTATTAGTATTTCGATTGTGCTGTTCAGCATTGATTGTATAGAATTTTTTTTTATGCGTATTGCTTGAGTAAGACTTCTGGGTCAAGAGCTTTGGTGAAATTGGGTGGAGGGTGAGAGTAAAGAATTCAACTTGCTATACAACCTGAGAATTGCTTGCCATTTCAGACTGTTGTTTCCCATATCTTCCTCTTTTTTTCTCTCCTCCTCTTTCTCTTTTCCTTTGCTTTGGGCTCTGGTATCTGGCGCAGCTGTTCCATCATATGGTCCATATGGTAGGTGCCAAGCTCTCTCTGCATTTGTTTGTTTCTTCATTGTTGAGACACTTCAGCTTCCTGCACTATTTCTCCTAAATCATATCTTAGAAGCAGCAAATATTTGTACTTTGGGGAAATAGCGAAAGGCCTCATTAAACGTATTTCCTGAACACTACAAAAGTTCTGCCTGATAGGAACAGTTGTAATTAAAACTTTAAAAAACCTACAGCTGAAGATCAGCGTCTCTAATGGGTTTGTATGCAATATGACTCAGTATGCCTTTAGTAGTGAAGTATTAGTAGATAAAATGGTATGAAACACTATTGCTTTTGCTGCAATAGATTACAGGTAGTCCTCACTTACTAACTGCCTCATTTAGTGACCATTAATTTATCAATTTATGATCATCCCAGCGTTCTGCAGTCACATGATTGCCATTTGTATACTTCCCATGGGGTTAAGGGAGAACACCAAGGTAAAATCGTATGTTGCAGTCAGTTTCTGTTTCCTTTATAAATAGAGTTGCTGGTGCTAAGCAAGGACCACTTGTAATATGCCCACACCTCTGGAAAATATCTATACTGAAGATTATAACAGCTTTTGTTTCTTTAATTGCAATAGTGTACTATCCAAAATATCCTGATGATCTTTTGTACTTCACTATTTTAGTTCAATTATAATAGACATATTGTGAATAAAAGTAGCAAAGGCATTATTCCCACCCCACCCCACCCCGGTAACTATGTGATCTACACTAGCGGCCCCTAAGTTTTTTGGACACCAGGGACTGGTTCTATAGAGAATTTTTTGCAGATCGGGGGGTGGGTGGGTTGGTTTTGCACACTACCTACATCCCGCACGTGCCCAGATGGGGCTTTGCTCATCTGCATGGCCTGGTTCCTGGCGTGCTGCAGACCAGGGCTGGTCTATGGCCTCGGAGTTGAGGACCCCTGATCTACACCATTGGTAGGCATAATATAGATTTTCTAATTTATGATAGATCTCTAGATGATTCACAACTTACAGGCTCTCCCCTTTTTTTAACAGGAGCAACAATAAAATGACCCACTCACTTCTAATTATATGCTAAAGAAATAAAGTTTTATAGTTTTATGTATTTATTTAAGAAAATTGACTCTGGGCAGCTTACAAAGATAAGATTTAGAGTTGGAGTCAATATTTTTTATTGAAAGAACTGAAAAAAAAACCCAAAATATACTTAAAATACATTTACTCCAAATCTGAGGTAGTATCCAAATTTCTTTAGTTGTCAAAATTAATTCCTGCCTAATTAATGCCCTTGTTAATATATGGGCACTAGGAAAAACTGCTGTAGGTGGTTTTTGAAAAGGTTTATGGGATAACTGGAGAAAAAGTTCGGTTTTTCATATACGGTGTTTCTTTCTAGGACGGTGTGCCCCAATGAAGAGCATCTCTAGCAGCCTTAAGGAGACCATGAACCCCCACGATATTGTCCAGGATGCTATCCATAACTTCTCCCCAGCCTACCAGCAATACACACAGCAGTCCACCCTGGAACATGGACCACCATGGCGGAATGGCAGTCACATCATTTCACGTTCTCATAGCACCTCTGGTGTCCGTGACAATGAGAAGACCCTGCTTTTGAGCTCGGATGATGAGTTTTAAGGGGTTGGTGGAACATGCCATAGCCTGGAACTTTCCTTTATTTATTGAACCAGAAAACAGGTTATATTCCTTTTTTACATGGTGCTCGAGTCAGGATTGGGCACCTTCTGATGCCAATTGTAAGCAAGGACCATTATGGCTAATGCGGGTGGTATGGACTTTCTTTTCTAAAAGCTTACCTAGTCCACATTTCACTTAATAAAGAAAAAATAAATAAAAGAATACTAAATTGTAGCCTAGAACAGAGGTGTAAGATGAGTAAAACACATTTTAATAGTTTTTATGTTATTTGTAAGGCAAAGGGCTGGTAATACAAAAATCAGACAAATGTTTCCCAATAAATGAGGCTGTATCTTTATTCATTTGCTAAATTATTTGAAATGAAACTAGCAGAAAATTTCCTTTCTGTACTCTGTTATGAAAAGGTATCTCTACCCTCATAATTCTGATTGAGGATAAACAGTCATCCTTAGCTAGTGCCCTGTTAATTCGTTCTATTAAGTTTTTCATTGTGGCCAGGATTTATTTTAATTAATAGTGTGATATATGCAATTAGTCTTTGCAAAAGATCCAGAGTCCGAATGGGGGAAGGCAAGAAATTCTTTTTCCCTATGCAGAAGTGGGTATTTTTGGTTGCCCAGTATTTCAAAAGAATCTGCAAGATATTTTCTGCAAAACAAGGTTTCTCCCATCTGTAGAGAAAGACATCTCTGTAAGAATGATCCAGAATTTCAGGGAAAGCTGCCCATGATACAAATCCGGATGCATAGTCCCAGGAAAGTTGCTCAATAAATAGAAGCACGTATCCCATATATATGTTTCATTATGGATGAGGGTCATGTTGAATTATTTTTCTTTAGACCTCGTCTGATCATCCTAGATACCAAATCCAAATGTGCAAGATTGCTTTCCTCCATTAATTTAATTTGTGATTGTACGCACTGTTAGAATCCGGTTGCCTTTCGTCATTTGTGTTTTCTTCTGGAGGAGCAATTGTACACGCAGTGATACAGAAATCTCTTTTGCATTGTCTGTTTTTGAACTCTGCATCTCCTGGACTTTAAATTCTATAACATTTATGGCAAGTTACCATTTGTCCTTTCTGCTGTAAATATTTTACCTATGTTAATAGTTAATTTTAAATGCAGTGGGATGGAATTCGCCTAAGATGGAGAACATTCCATTTTCCCTTCCCTTCCTCTTGTTCTGTTCCAGTCTGGCCAAGATATCTAAACATATCTGTGGGATGTGTGGGTATTTTCTTTGCCATTATTGTCTACAAACCATGAGATTAAAACATGTTGATCTCATTAGGCATGATGTATCTTTTGTCTAAGAATCACAGGCTCCCTATGCAAGCAGTAAAATCTGCTGCCACTGGATTTGCCAGATACATTTTAAAACTGAAAAGGGCAATCAGATTAATTGTAATATATTGCACGTCTTTGTTGCTGTTGTGGGTGTGGTAACTGTGCCTGTTTTAACACATTGCTGCATAAAAGAGGGGTAACATTAGGCCCTTCCTGAGTCTCCTGCATAGGTTATGAAATCAGCAATGCTGGCTCTGTTCTAAGCTGCTGGCTCTCCCACATCATGTTGTGGTTATTTGGCACTTTTTCATATGGTGCCTTTAACCCCTTCACTGGAGAGTCTAAAGATGAGGATCTCAGGGGGGGATTGACTCTATTGCTCCTTTTCTCTGTGCCTTAATATTCTCACCTGAGACCCCCCCACACACACATGCCACATGATAGCAAAGACAGATTTGTACAGCAATTATTAGCATCCTTTCTCCAAATTGCACTTGTTTGGCAAAACGTGTTTGTGTGGACTTGGGAAGTTTGCTGAAATTTGTTTATTCTTTTTCCTGGAGAGATAGTGGGGTTGTGGCTGCTGTCGTTATAAAATGCAGTTCCCTTTTTCCAGAAGATATTGGAGAAAATTGGAATAATGGAGGACAAAAGCTGCATTCACATTTTCTGCCTGAAATAGTTAGAGAACTTGAGATATGAAGAAAGGAAGACAGAACAGGAACGTGTTTCTGTAAGCACACAATCAATCATCTGCCTTGCTTCATTTGACTTGTACAACATATTCATGTGGGCTAACTTTTAAAATCCTGTCACTGGTTCTGGGCACCCAGAATTCCACAAACTTAGATAATTGATATCCAATTAAAATAACAGACCAATGGCAGCAAAAATATGATGAAAGCTTCCTCCATATATATATATTCCATGTATATGGAATAGTAGGGATTTTTTATTGAATAGGATGACATACAACCTCAATATTTTAAAGAGATGTTGAAATTAGCATTTTTCTGCTATTTATTAAAGAAGCTGGACCTTTTTCCAGCTTTCATCTTGTGTAGAAGCCAAGAAAAGTGTTGCTATTGCTTTAAGGAATTACACTCATTGGAGTTAAAGTGATTCTTACAAAGCAACAACATTTTTGTCAGGCCTCTGAAGAAACTTGAACAAGGTCAGGCTCCTTTATTGAATTGCAGAACCTCTCATGCACTTCCAAATAATGTTTGAAGCATGCACGGTCTTTCTATTTATTTCAGCGCTACTTTGCTTCCAAATAATTTTCCTAACTATCCTCGTTCTCAGTATACCTTGCTAACACTTGCACGTGTGAAAAGTTTTCATCATAAGCCTCCTTTTTAAATAGAATGGGTGAATAATGTGACTGACTTGCAGATATTTCAGTGTTGGGGAGAGTTCTATTTTTTATTTGTATTAATGTATACCACATATATGTATACTATGTGTACAAGCTGATTACGCGGAAGCAACCTATAAGCAGTTGTGACACCCACAAAGCAAATACCATGGGTCCAATAATAGTGTGACTTTTAAAAAAATAGAGCCATATGAAAGCAACAGTGCTGCGTGATGGGAAGAGTTTATTGTATATCCATACAGGAAAGAGATGAAAGGGATGACTGGTCAATGATTGCCCATCCCAGTTAGGGTTCCTGGGAGACCAACCATTTAATACATGTGCTTATACATGACTCCCATCAAAATAATATTGGCACTGCAATACTATCAGCTCCTTTCCTCTCTCTCCTTGTTTTTTTTTTTTTGCCATGCAGCATACTGCGGGTTTTGTTTTTACTATTTTTCCATATAGTTTAGATATTTGTATATAAATGGGGGAAAAAACTGTATAATAAGACAGAGTTACTTAGTTTTGTACCTATCATGTAATAACTGATGTGAGTTCAGAGACAAGCTGTTGTCTCTGTTTTGTTATTTGTGATGTTATACTGCTTTGCGGAAACAAGCAAATATGATAAATAAAGATATAGAGATAATATAGATTGTATTTAATATGTTTCTGCTGTTTCTGTTCATTTTCTTTCTGGAATTACTTTTTAAAAGGTAGTGATTTTTATTTTATTCTACACCTTGCAAAGGTTGCAGACAATTGTTTTAAGACAAAGGGTTACATGACAAATGGGAAATACACTTGAAAACAGCAGGTACCTCCAGCCAATGAAATTTTCCACTTGATACAGAATCACTTCACACAGAGTTATACTAACATAATGGATTCAATGTGAAGGGGACTCAAAATCCAGTAAAGATCATTTCCTTTGCCTGAAATAATACTCAGTTCAAATTTGGGGAATTCTTTTGTCTTCTATTGGAACTAAAATATTGACATAAGAAATACAATCATTCTTTTCAGTTACTGGCTCATTAACAGCAAAAAGCTGAGCAGAGTGATTTGAATTGGAGACTCAGAACAGGAAAGGGCACTAAAGGAGTAACCTGGTAACCTTTCATAGCTTGGTTGTGTAACTTTACTGATCCCAAGGATCTTATTTCCTGCTTCCTTGCCCTCCCACGCCCAACCAACACATAGACATTTTGTTTATCTAGGTCAGAAGTCAGATAAACAACACGTTTTTCCAGTACTAGCAGTGACAGTCTAGTGATGGGCATAGTTACATACAGCTAGTTAGTCAAATGGATAAACCTTTCTTCAAATGATAAAGTGTTTTGGTCTGGAAAGTGCTGATTTGCCAGTTATTTTGGCAGAGCAGGGGTATCAATTTTAACCTTTGTATGCCTTCATTTGAATTACAATTTTGTATGCTTAGACTTGTTTCGTGTCTAAGTCATACAAATGAGGAAGTTGTGTGCCTGTTCAATTCAGTCATTTCCAACATGTAAAGAGCGGGGAAGAGAATGTACTGATGGAAGATATCAAGTATCAACCACTGGTAGACCTTTAGACTTTTCCCATATACTTAGGACTGTGATGGCGAACCTGTGGTACACAGAGTCACTTCTGCCGGCACGTGAGAGGTTGCCTGGAAGAGCCCCACTGCGCATGCGCGCACACCCCCCCGCCAGCCAGCTGATTGTCGGGTAACTACAAAAGGGAGATATAGGGGGTTGCATGAGCAGAGGCGTGCAATGCAGGGAGTTGCGTGTGCATGCGCATGGGGTGGGGGAATCACGTGCATTGCATGATGGGTGCAGGCCCGCAAGCATACATGCACACACACTTTTGGCATTGCAACATGGAAAAGGTTAGCCATCACTGCCTTAGGAGAAGAAGATGCTTATGATATTCTTCCTCCTTGTCTCAGTGCTTCCTCAGACTCTGAAGGCGATGCGGGAGAACCATTTTTCCCCATTCTTCTCTTATTTCCTCGCCCCAGGGGCAAAATCTCAAGATTTTTCCATTTCTTGTTCTATTTCCACCACATTAAGGCACATAGCAGTTTTTCACCTTATTTTCACCCCTTTAAAAGCTGTCTTAGATTGTCGTTAAACCAAAAACAAACCCACTTGGTTACAATCCACCCAGAAGGGAAAAAATAATTTGCTAATTGAGCGAGGCAAGCATTCTGGTTATTTATATAAACAGAAGAAACTAAACTGGACAAAAATTTTAACAGATTGTGTAATTGACTAGAGGCTTCAGTACTAAAGGATTCAATGCATCTAAGCCACTGGATTATTTTTTCCAGCACATAAAGAATGGACAGAATATGAATGAAATGTGTGGAAGGAGTACCAATACCTCTTTGGCTAGAGCGTGGAATGATAATTTTTGTTAATAGTGGCAACTTCAAGCAAGGTGCTGACTGAATTATGTTCTATGCCCTCTCCTACTGATCAATCACAGGTTCCACTAATTGAGTTAGGCTTCTCTCTGCCTACTCTGTGTTTCAAGGCCAGCAGAAGTAAAAATGATTTGGGGTTGATTTCAAAGTACTTTGGAAAGTGGAAATGGTAATATTGTGGAAGTTCCCTTTATCTATATTCCTTTAGCAAGAACTTGTGTTACATCTCATGATCTCAGTATGTTTGGCTTCGCCCCAACCCTTTTTCCACGCAAAAATGACAATGATATAAATATATGTAAACTTCCCCAGGTCCCTAGAAGGACTATGACTATTTCTGGCGACTGACACCTAATGATGAGACTACACTTTCACTTCCCCAAAACTTGGTATCAACGGCTGACTTGTGGCATGCTATTTGTCACATTGTTGACAAACATGAAATATATTGTCAGTGTTCTTTTTCTTTCGACCAAGAAACTAAATTTGACATCATGTAATGTAATTAAAATTGAAGTAATTTGATACATATTTTAATACAAATTTTATTACCAATTTTAAGAACTATAACAAATTAAATTAGAACAGAAAAAGTTAAAAAGCCGAAAGTGCAACAGGAAGATCTAAAATAGAAAAAAATAACAAAACAAGAAAGATTACATGTTATCATCTCAAAGACAAGTCTTATAAAAAGATGTATCAGCGAACATAAGAGTAGCAGGGACCTTGGAGATCTAGTCTATGGGTGTCCAACTCATGGCATCATGTTGCTGTCATGTGACATATTGCAACATTTTCCCCCTTCATAGAGCTAGGGTGGGCGTCAGAGGTGGTATTCAGCAGGTTCTGACCAGTTCTGGAGAACTGGTAGCAGAAATTTTGAGTAGTTTGGAGAACCAGCAAATACCACCTCTGGAGATTTTGCAGTATCCTTCCCCTGCCATGCCCACCAAGCCACGCCCACAGAACCGGTAGTAAAAAAAAATTGAATCCCACCACTGGTGGGCGTGATTTGCACATGATGCATCTGGGTCTCAGGCTGCCAATTTGACACCCCTGTGATCTAGTCCAACCCCCTGCTTAAACATTCAGAACAAATGGCTTTCCAATCTCTTCTTGAAAACTCCAGTGACTGACCACCCACAACTTTTGGAGCCAAGCTGTTCCATTGCTTAATTGTTCTATCGGGAAATTTCTCCTTAGGTTGGATCTCTCTTTAATGATCTTCCACCTGTTACTTCTTGTCTGTCCTCAGCTGCTTTGGAGGCTAGATTGACCCCCTTCCAGGACAGCCCCTCAAGTACATGCTATGATGTCACCCCTGCTCCTTTTCCATAGACTAAAGATCCCTTCACACATACATGCTAGTTGTTTCCAGCTCTAGTGGGCAGTGCTCATCTCCGTTACAAAGCCAAAGAGCCAGCGCTGTCCGAAGACGTCTCCGTGGTCATGTGGCCAACATGACTAAATGCCAAAGGTGCATGGAATGCTGTTACCTTCCCACCAAAGTGGTCCCTATTTTTCTACTTGCATTTTTTACATGCTTTCGAACTGCTAGGTTGGCTGAAGCTGGGACAAGTAACAGGAGCTCACTCCATTATGCGGTGCCGCCGAACTGCCGACTTTTCTGATCCACAAGCTTAACGTCTTAGCCACTGAGTCACAGCGTCCTTTCGGTAGACTAGACATACCTAATTCCTGCAACAGATCATTGCATGTTTAGCCTCCAGATCCCTAATATCTTTACTGCACTTCTCTGCACACTTTTTAGGGCCTCAGTGTCTTTTTTGTATTGTGGTGACCATACTTGGATGAAGTATTCTAGTTTTGGTCTTACCAGTGCAGTACTATCATGTGATCCTGTTGCCATCTCTAGGACTTTATTGGGTTTGTTTGTTTGTTTGTTTGACAACTGCAACACACAGCTGGCTCATACTTAAGTGGTTATTCACTAGGACACTTAGATCTCTCTCACAGTCACTACTGTTGAGCCAGGTACAGCCTATTCTATACTATGCATTTGATTTTTCTTGCCTAAATGTAAGACTTTACTTTTATCAGACTGAATTGTGTTTTGTTGGATGAGGCCCAATGTTCAAGTCTATCAAGAGCCTTCTATATATTGAGTCTCTTCTGAAGTGTTGACTATTTCTCCCAGCTTGGTATTGTCTGCAAATTTGATTAGATCCCTTTATATTCCCTTCTTTATATCATTTATAAAGATATTTAAAAGTAGTGGGCCTAAGGCAGAACCTTGAGGTACTCCACAGCATGCTTTCCTCTATTTATATTAAGTAGACCCAATGAGGACAACACACTGAGTGCAGTTGGTCAACAAATCCATCTGGTGGTGATGCTATATATCCCACAGTTTTCTGCCTTACCAAAAAGTAGGCTGTGATCTACCTCGTCCCCAAGTTCTGCAAATCCTACATCCTCTAAATTTATTTCATGATTGTCTTCTTTCCATAGAGTATCCTGCCCAATCAAAACCAGAAATCAAGAGTTCATTTTTATTTTTACACAAAAATTCCATACGAAATTTCTATTCACCAGTAACTGCAGCTATCATTCTAATCAAAGACATTAGTTTATTTATCTGAGCAAGATCTGTCAATTTCACCAGCCATTCCTCCATTGTGGACAATGTTGAATCTTTCCATCTTACATTTTGGCTTACAAGCACAATTGGCACCAGAATTTTGTTATTGTGATGGTAAGCTGAGACATCACTTGACTAAACAATTGCTTTTAAAATGGCTGTTAAGTAAGTCACATAGGAATTAAGCAAACCAACCAGTCATTAAGAGAGCTAGATGGTTGTAAGTGCATACCCATTTTATCCAATGGATATTTTTAAGAGAATAACAGTTGGAAGGGATCTTGGAGATCTTCTAGTCCAATCCCCCCTGCTCAAGCAGGAGACCCTAAACCATGGGTGTCAAGCTTGCCGCATCACGTTGCTGTCACGTGACGTTTCGTGATGGTTTCCCATTTGCAGAGGTGGGGTGGGTGTGGCCTGCATGTGACGCATCTGGCCTGTGGGCCACCAGTTTGACACCGCTGCCCTATACAATTTCAAATGAATGGCTGTGCAATTCTTCTTAAAACCTCCAATGATGGAGCACCCACAACTTCTGAAGGCAAACCATTCCATTGATCAATTGTTCTCATTGCCAGATTTCTCCTTAGTACTTGGTTAGTTCTTTCCTTGATCAGTTTCCATCACTCTTTCTTGTTCTTCTTTTAGATGCTTTGGAGAACAAGTTGATCTCCTTTTCTTTGTGGCAGCCCCTTAGATATTGGAACACTGCTATCATGTCACTCTAGGCCTTCTTTTCACTAAACTAGGCATACCCAATTTTTACAGCCATTCTCTACAAACTGGTTCTCTCTGCTGCTCTGCTCTTGGGCCCACCTGCCCACCAAGGCTCCCATACTCACCTTTATCCGCTGAATTTGAAGCTCAGCTGCTTTGCACGGCATAGAATAGTGCTGCGCAACAGCTGCTGAAGTGACTGGGATCGTGCAGGCTTGCAGGAGGCGAGTTAAAATGCCTCTGCACCTGTGCAAAGTGTGCGTTTGGCACACGCATGCACAAAAAGTGTGTGCATGCGCACAAAGTGCACCCTCCAAGTTACGCCCACCAAACCAGTGGCAAAAATATTTGAATCCCACCACTGTTGCACAGCTGTGAAAGATATAAGATTGAGCTCCCCCAAAGTCCCTGAAGTCTTATCTGGCTGTTCCTAGGGAAGGAAAGCTGCCTGTGGAGATTCTTGTAATATAGGTAGAAAACAATATAATTTTGTATACTTTAGTTATTAATAAGTAGCTCTGGTTGCTTGTGCTGAGAAGTAATTGCAAGCACCCAAAATGCAATCACACGACTGCAGGCAGTTGAAACTTTAAGGGCAAGTCATAAATATCTTTGGGTCCATCATAATTTGAACAGTTATTTAGCAACTGGTCTTACATCAAGAACTGCCTATATCATAATCTTGCCACAATAATCACATATTGATTGAGTAATCACATCTTGCATGACTTTTCTGTGTATCTATCAATCTTAAAAGGAAAAGTTCTGGTTTAATTTTAATATTAATCTTTAAGATTAATCTATGTTAATGTATGTATTTAAATCCATATTTAGCTTTATTAGATGTTCACCAAGAATATCAGAATGTCCATTCATGTTCATATTCCACATATATCTGAAGTGCTTTTATATATTCTAGATCAGGGGCGTCAAACTTGATTTCATTGAGGGCCGCATCAGGGTTCTGTTTGACCCTGGAGGGCCGGGGGTGGGGCATGGCCAGGGGTGGGGCATGGCCAGGGGTGGCCATGGTGGGCATTTGTCACAGGCTCAAGATAGATCGTTCCTCCCTTTGCATTCAAAACAGCTACTCCAGACAAAGGGAGATTTACTTTCTGGCACAAATAGTCTCAATACCATAATGTAGAAATTAAAGACATGTAGAGTCCCCAGCTGCGATGAGGCTTCACTCTTTGTATAGGGGCAGAGCATAAATGAACAAATGTCAATTTCTCCAGATGTTTCTAAAAACTGTCCAACCGTCTATCAATCTTCGTTGCTACCTCTGACACAGCCATAGAGGAGGATTTAATATTAGTAATAATTTACAAAATTGATATACCACCCAATTCTCAATGACCCTGGGTGGCTCATAACAATAAAAAAAAATACAGTTAAACCAATCACAGGTAAAAGATAAAAGATGACAAACTCAGTGATACGAGGGGGCTCATTCTCTCTCATTAAAAGCCTGGGTGAAGAGACAGGTGTTTTTGGCTCTTCTTAACAACAGCCATCCAGATCTTGGAGGGTACCTAGTTCCAGTTGGCAGATGCTGCTAAATAGAAGGTGAAAAAGGTGCTGCCTCCTGCAGCACTCTGCCCCCTGCCCATGGGGCTGGCCTGGAAATATCAAAGGACCAGTAGAGGCTGAAAACTGTGGGGAGGGGGGCATTTTTGGCCTCCCCTGCCTCCTCTGCAGCATTCTGCAGGCTGAAAACAGGCTGCGGGGGGTCACACTGGCAGAGGCACCACTGGCCAGTCCTTTGATATTTCTAGGCTGGCCCCGTGGGCCACATCTAAGCACCCGTTGGTCAGATCCGGCCCATGGGCCTTGAGTTTGACACCCTTGTTCTAGATAATTTCTCTGGCATCATGTACATCTTTTTATAAAAATTCTCTTTAAGATCATAAAGAATGTAACTTTCAGTGTAACTTTCAGACATTTTAATCACACATTGATCCATGTCTATGTTATAACCAAACTTCTTATCCCACTTTATCATACATTCTTTAACCTAGCTTCCCTGTCTTCCAATTTTCAACAAAAGTTTATACATTTTAGCAATTACAAGTTTTTCATTGTCAATTCTGCCTCAAATTCCATTTGATACATACTATAAGTCTTTTTGTCCATTTTGGATCTTTCTGATAACTGTAAACAAGAAAACCATTAATAACTATTTCTTTCTGCTATTCATTGCTCTCATGATTTAATTTTAAATTTCCTTTGATGGTTTTCCAATAATTCCTGATATGTGAACCATTTGTCTTTGTCTGCTGTTTCTCTTTTGTGGCATACTTCTTGAGCTGAGATCCACAGAGGTATTTTGGGGCATTACTTGGCTTTATATCTATACCATATTCTCAATGAATGAAATTGTTTTTAAAATCAACATTTTCACTTATCATACCATAAGTATCCATGCTATCCAAGCCCCAGGTGATGATCCTCAACTCTAAATATCACTTGTTTCTCAGCAGCGTCCGTTCTTTCATCCAGACCAACCACAAGTTGCAAAATAAATCTCAAATCCGGTAAACCCAGACCTCCTCTTTCTTTTACATCTTGTAACAGTCTTTGTTTCCAAATCTCCTTGATAAAATCTATGTTCCGCAAGGTTATTTCCTAAAATAGTTCCACTTCCTTTGGAACTCAAGTTGATTTCATTTATGTAATGTCTCAGAATTGTGATTTTTTTTTCAGTCATAAGCTTCATTTGCTTTAGTTCAGTTTGCAGCATATGAATTTTATAAGATTTAAAATTGTCACTGATCATGCTCATACCTACTATGACTTTAATCCCAAATAGTTTCAAGATTATAAAAAACCAAAACAGCCTCCAGATGTTGCAGGAATGCACATTTCCCTCTGGAAGAACTCAAAAGTGCTAAAAAGCCCAAGTGGTGATCTTTTACAGAAAAATGTACCAAATGGCCTAATAAACATGGTTAATTTGGCGTTGTCGAGTGTAACTGGATCTGCCAAAACCCACTAGCTGCATCAAGCACTGAGAGTATCCAAACACCTGCAAACTGTGGAAGACCATCAGCTGTAAAGGAAAGGATCTGCATTTCTTTTTTGACAAACTTGTTTTTCTCTTTCTGGTCTGAATTCTGTGTAATCGTGATTTGAAATTATTCAGAAAAAGTGCTTTGGTCCTCGTGCAAACACTTCTCTGCTATTTACTGTATTTATAAGGAGGGCCATTTTTTCAGAATTCTTTGCAAACCTGCAAAAAAGATGCTATTGCTTTCTGGAACGCAACTACAAACACTTCCATTTTGCTTGAGTACCAATGAGGTGTTGATTAATTGATTACTTCAGTCCTTTCACATTGGATTATCCTCTGGTTCTATTTTGTACCTTGGGCAGCAGTATAACATTGTGGCTCTATGAACTGTATATGGAATGGGTCCTTTTTGAAAGTACTTGCATGGGAGGAATCTTTAAGTTTTCTACTTCTTTGTCAGACTCTGTAATGAAATCTTCACATACACATTGACCATTAGCTTCTTGGCATAGAAATGAGTATTAGGTATACCAGTAGTCCTCAACCTCAGCAACTTTAAAATATGTGGACTTCTACTCCCAGAATTCCTCAGCCAAAGGAGGAATTAATTAGTTAAGCCAATGCTTAACTCAGATAATATTTCTGTCCAAAAATCTGACCGCAAAGTACATACATTTTAGATTTTGTTCCTCTGATTTTGGAACTAACTATAAAATACTCAAGGCAATATGAGGTCTTCTACTGGGGTCACAGTTGGAAATAAAACATTCCATAGTCTACTTTTCATAGTCTGGCAGAAAAACTAAGGACATACTACTGCTCCTCAAAGGAAGTGCTTTATGGTATCAGATTTTAATTTTGTCCTACCACTTCGGCTCAGTATAGATAGCTGCAAAATATTCTATTTATGACAAACAAGTTTCTCAGAAGAACATTTCTGGCTTCTGTGACTTGACTTTCCCAAAATGAGATTCCTTCAGCAGTATTAGTGTAGATTTATTTTATTTATTCATACAATTTATTGGCTGCCCTTCTTACCATATGTTAACTCTGGGCAGCTCACAATATTAAAATATGCCCTTGATCATGGAGCAAAGCTGGTCTGATGGGCCTTTTTCCATTTCTTTATAGCAGGACTGTCAAACTTACAACCCATGGGCCGGATGCCCACGGGCTGGTTTAGCAAAGGGGGGGAAAGTCCCCATATGTCACGTGACACAGCCGTGACAACATGAGTTTGACTCCCCTACTCTATAGCTTTCTTTGAATGTCCTTGATGGTTCAAAGGTTATTATCATGTCCACTGCCCTTTTATAGTGAAAGCAGTTTCCATCTGTAATTTTTAGGATAAACCCTTCTGCAAAATACAATCTGCCTGTCTGTAATAGTTTCATTTCTCTTGTCTCACAACTCAGTCATTTGTTTTCATCCACTTTTTATATAGCTTCAGGCTTTTGTATGTGAGAAGCTTTTGTATGGATCATGGGTTTGGGGGATACAAAAGATTTTTTTCCCCAAAGAGAAACATTCTTACCTGCAGCAGCAAAGATTTGCAGTTTATTCCTTTCGGTTCATGGCAGAAATGAGGATACACATCTGGATTCTTCCATTTGCCATCAGTTGAGTAGCAATGTTGCACTGAACAATTGCTTCCAATTATGCCATCTTGTAGGCTACTGAAATCAAAGTGTGGTGGAAAAACACCAGGAAGCCAAGTCTCAAAGGGAAAGGATTTTCAATTTCATTTCATAGGAATCTGTATAGCTGCAACATGGTTTTCACTGTTGGTACCATTTTTGTTCTTTACAAACTGGCCCCGAGACTTGCATTTGAACTATAATAAATCAGTTAACTAAATGTATAAACTGCTTGTCATCCTTAATCTATTTTTTCATGAAGATGGCCTCCTTCATCTGTGGGATCCTAACCCTAGAGAAAATTGGTGGCTCTTTCTATTCTCTTATTAGAATTGCATTCCACTATAGTCATGCATCAACTCAGATCCATTTACAGCTTTTCATGAATTTTTCATATTTAGCCTGGCATTCATTATTATATGTTATACGGGACACGAAGATTGCAAGTTGTCTTTAACTCCTAAACAGAAAACATTATATTGATAGTGGAGGAAATACTGCTCCAGGTAACATGTAAATACTACTTAACATGGTTTTGCCAAGAAAATAATTTGTTAAACCTTCCCACTCATGTCCCACAGAGTATTTTGAAAACTCTGACTACCGTAGTCATGTTTCATTTATATGGGCCAAGTGTAATTTATTTAGAAACATTTTGAGCTGCTGATAGAACCAGTCCCTTAAGTAACCTCTGTGTGTGTGTATATTTGTGTGTGTGTGCTTTTCCCCTATATGTAAATAGGAAACTTTTTATAATGATGACAAGTCTATGGAATGTGGAATAGGCAAGTCCAGTTGCCAAACTGTGACCTGTAGGCCACATTCCAAGATATGTTTCTTTCTAGCTGCTTTGCTTCGTAGTTGTCTCATTTGAGAGCTGCTTTTATCTGGCAGAGATTGCTTATTGTTCTGCCTGTGACAAGAGTCCTCATGTCACTATTTTAATACTTTTGTGCACATGGCAGTTGTAGTTTTGTTTCTTCTGCTGCTTTTTTGGTTAGATGTGCACAGCTGCAACTGCTATAGTTTTGTTTAGTCAGGAAACTTCCTGTCTATCAATGCATGGTCATTCTTCAGTATCAGTGAGATCTGATTTATCCTTCCAAAATGATCTCATTTTCTTTGAGGACATGTGGCATTTACCGAGCTAAAGGGCTGAACTAAAATAAATGCATCTCAAAATACAAATGCTCTGGATGAGGCTGTTTATATGGTTCTATTCTTACTATGTTTTAAGATACAATGAGATTTGTATGCAAGAATTTTTACCTGTTTGTTTATAAGAAAGCCGATTTACAGTACGTCTTCACACTTCACACCATGCTTCAGCAGTAAATCACTGCTCTTCAACCTTTTAATATCTTATTCAGCACTCGGTAGAAGACGCTTAATTCAGCTAAGGCTGAATTATTATTGCCGACAAGGAGGTCTGAACACAACAGCTGATTATCCACCACACAGTCAAGAAGTCAGAGCCTTCATAAATATATAATGCTCCAGAGTTTAAACTCTGAACTTTTTCTGTCTGGCCTTTGAAGCTAGGAATTAATTGGTTGCTTTCTTGATACCCTTAGGAGGTTACTGAGATATATTAATATCCAAAGGTCTCTTTAGTCTGGGAACTGCGGCTCCTCAGTCCTTACAGCTTCTGTACTGGCTTGATTCAAAACTCAACCTGTGTTTATACAGTGAATTGGTATTTGTTTTGATAGGACAAAGCAAAGCTACAAATGCTTCATTTTGAAACAATGAGCAAAGCAGTGCATCTACCATGAAACTACTTGTGCTAGATTAAAAAGTGTATTTGTAATTCTCTTGTTTTATGCAGATAAAATGTTCCACATATTTATAGTTAGAAAGTGGTCTGAAAAATGTGTTAACCAGGTCATTGCCACAGTTATTCCCCAGGACTTTGGGGCTCTGTTATCTCTAAGAAAAGAAGAAAGAAAAGTAAATGACTCTGACTTTACTCTCAGTATCCAGAAAGTGAGAAGTATTGACAACTCTGCATAGTGACCATGAGAAGGGCTTTTTAATACCAGAAGATTAGATGGCATCTAATCATTCCTTGAATATTTGCAGTCCATATATATTGAAGTGTTTGTATTTACACTCAGGTATGACTGAGGGAGCATGGGGTTGAGTGTGATCCCGATGGATGAAAAACCATAAAGGCTTAAAGATAGCCTGAAAGAGAAATGGGTAAGTTGGATGAGGGACTCTTGCATGCTGCATTTGGATTGTGCAACTGTGAAAGAAGAATACAGAATGAAGGATAGAAAAATAACTTCAAGATTTTGGGTTTGCATTTTGGATCTCAGATTTCACCTCGGCCACAAAATAATGGCAAGCAAATTATTTTTCTTTAGCCTCAGAAGGTATTTCCAAGAATTGAAAATTGTACCATTGTTTAAATGAGTAATTATGTATTCCTAAATTTAGACCTGTTTCATGTTTTATTAAGATTGGATTAATGATTTGTACAGTATTTTAATCTTAGTGGCTTTCTCACAAAAATGTGTTTTGTGATTGGCCAAATCACAATAGCACTTTGTGGTGCGCTTAAATAAGAGATACATCCATCATCCTTAAAAGGTGGAAAAATACTCCCAATAGTGGCTTCCAATAACTTAGAAGCAGATTTTTATCCCCCCAACCTTACCTGATGTTGAAAGATGCTAAAAGTGCATGGCAGATTCTCTACTATGTGTGCAAATGACCAGCAGACATAAAATTAATGCTGTATATTATTCATTTTCAATGAAATTCCCAGAATTGATTCCTAGATCTTCAGCACAATCCCTTTCATTTTCACAAAAAAAGAGCACATATCACTTTTTTTCAGTTTCTCCATTTTGGAAAAAAAATCTGGCTTTATTTGTAAATTCTACAAAATACAGAGGAGTCTGGCAGGACACTTACTGTAAGTCAGAAAATAAATAAGTACTTTTTTTCTTGCTCTATAGAAGATAAAATGTGATTTGCATATATAAAATATAAAGTACAGCTCTGTACCAACATCCCGGCCGTGCCACAAGGCAGAACGGCATAAAGAATGTGAAAATAACTTATATTCGTGCAATAAATAAATCACAGGGTAGGAATAAGGAAAAATAGGGTGACAAGGGTAGAAACGTTAAAGAGGAAATCCCCACTAAGGATCAAAAGGATGGAGAGGAAGGATGGACAACACTGGTTTGGAAGCTGATTCCATCTTAGGGGTAGAAGTCACGTTAAGCTGCAGGATGGGTAAATCCAACCATATGTCTTTTTTTAAAAAAAATGGATCATATTTGCCACTTAAATAAGTCACTGGCACATGCCTGGAAATGATTACCCACAAATACTCACTGGTTCTTATGTTAGCAACATATATTTAATGGAAGAAGGTACTTTCCTAAGTCTTCTAATCTAACCCTTCTCCATGCTTTCTACAGAATTACTGTTTCCATGTCTCCCAGGTGTATAAACTTCCCAGTTTCTTAAGCAATGGAGCTGCCAGTGTCTCTTGGTACAGATGTGCTATTCTCATATCATCCATGCTTGGCATAAAACTTCATACCCACTTTAAAATGAGAAGGCAATGGGCTAAAACTGCTTGGCCAAAAAGGCATACAGATAGGAAGTATATCAATAGCTGATTCTACAAGTCCAGTGCTAGTAATATTCTGTGTGTACATGCAGGCAGCTTGGTTTAAATGGCATATGGGATTCATGACAGCATGGCAGAGAAAGGGAAACAATACACTGTTTAAGTTTGTGTTTACTAAGTTAGGCTTTGAATGGTATCAGTTTTTTCTCTCTATAATTTTCTACAATTTGTGTTCTCTACAATTCACATTTCCAGCCAACATGGCAGAATGCATCTGGAAAACCACTGGACGGTATAAAAGTTACTACAATGAAAGGGGCAAGATTGTGATTGTAAACATTTTTAAAAATTGAACAGTGTGGTTTTTACAGTAAATACTACTAAGTGCATATGAGAATATTATCTTAAAAGAACAAGGGACAAACACAATGGCATCCAGGAGAACCTAAGTCTGCCATTGTGCTAGCTTAGACCAAACTAAGTTTTATTTTCATGACAGAAATTATTTTTGGCTATGATTTAAACTATTTTGCTGCTCTTGTGAAAATGCATCCTTCAGATATAAAGAAGAAAAACATTTTGAATTTCATCTACTACACTTTCCTAAATAGAAATGCACCTTGCATTTTACACAGCTGAATGAGGCAAAAAAAAAAAAAAAATAGGCCACAAAACAGCACAGAGGAACTATATCCCTCACCAATGTATTTCCAACTGAAGCCTCTTTTCCTTGTTCTATGTAAGTGACTGGATCTTTCTCAACTTGTTTTTGAGGAGAAAAAAGAAACTGGAAGAGATATGCTAGGTTGCATCCCATCGCTATGTTTAGGATTGATTCTGAACCCCTCAGAATCCCACACCCAATTGCCTGTACTGCTTCTTGGGGTGGGCCAACCTTCATATAGCTTCTCTTGAACATAAAATGTCTTAATCTCTGTAATAGTTGGGTATATTTCTTTCCTGAGTTTCTATTTCTAGTCTTTTGCCAATGCAAAAACAGAAAGAAAATACAAAAGGTTCTCTTCATTACATTCTGTTTGTTGCTATTTGTACCCCTCATGGAACTAATTGTTTTAGACCTCTCTAGTGTCTTCTCTAGAACTTCACTTGCAATTCTGTTGCCCCTTCACTATCCATCAGTCTCACTTGCTTTATTCACTCCTGCCTCATTTAATACACTCCCTCTTTACTTTTCCTATTTCCTTCTCTCTCTCTCTCTCTCTCTCTCTGTCTTTAGAAAACTGCTTCTATTTTGTCCATAAATCTTATAACCTCAGCAAAAGAGCACTTTTACAATCAAAACAGTATTTGGAGTACAGCTGCATCCACACACAGTTGCAGAAAGATTGTTTCTCCAATCACTGCAATGGGCATAATTCTTTTATTTCTTCCTAGGGTGGTTAGCAGCAACTAGCTCTTTTCTTGACACGTCCCTTTCTGATCCGTTTTTCTATCACCTTTGCAGTCACCAAGCAATAACACTTTTCTTGACTATTTTAAAATGTCTATTCATCAAAGGCTCAGACTGATTCTTGTAAAATAACAATTTCATGCTGAAGCAATCAAGAGGCTCTGAATTAAACAGTAGGTTAACTGGGAACTATGGTTTACAACAAAAAGCAGACAGAGTTATACATGAATACCTAGACTTGTGTCTGAACAACGAACCAAGAAACTGGGAAATTGATATCCTCTGATAACTTCTGGATTATTATAATCACTATGTTTTAGACATTAAAAGGAGACTTCAATCTTGGCATCCCCCCTTTTCCCCATCAGATAGAAGCTATCTACCTTTCTCTATAATTGCTGTCAAAACTTCTCTGAAGCAGCATTTCCAACTAAGGTATCTCATCTTCAAATCTCTCTGTTTTACATTTAATCAGTTGTAAGGTATGAAGCAGCAGAGAAGAAAACCTAACAAATATAAAATGGAAAAGAAAAATAACTGGCCACTGTAATCCAATTCACAAATAACTGACAGCTAAAATTACACAAGTTGGGCACCACTTTCCCACAATCTCAATGAAGGCAAGGACTAAGGACAAAGTTCAACATTTAGCCATTTGGTCTTCAAGTCAACTGTGTCTCCTCCAGTGGGTAGAACAAAAGTGGGAGAAGGAAAGAGCCAGTGCAGCTACAGCTGCTTTAGGTAAGAGCTGTGCAGAGGCATGGCAACAGGACTTAGTTCATGGCTCAGCTTGTAGGCACTAGGAGTAGGTGGCCTGGTTGGAACCAGATTTGACAATGGTGATAACGCTGGCAGTTGCCACCTTCGCAGCAGTGCCATGAGCAGTGACTGTACGGGCAAAGCCCTGCAGCGCTTCATACTTGCCACGCAGGGCGTCCAGCTCAAGGCGCATGGCAGCATTCTCCCGCGCTAGCTTATCAACTTCCCTTTCTAACTCTGTCTTTTGCTTCTGCAGCTCCTCCTTCTGACACACTCTCTTTACTCGGCAGCTGGCCGCATAGCCACGATTCTTCAGAGTGCGCCGACGTTGCTTCAATCTTGCTACCTCTTCTTTGGACAGGCCTCTCAGATGGTGGTTAAGTTCCCGCACTGACAATCCCATAAGCTCCTCGTCTGAAAGGTGTGGTGTGTTCTCACCCATCTCCCGTTTGATCTGTTTAAGAAAAGGATCGAATAGTTGAGAATCAGCAGAGGTATGGGAAAAACAACAACAACAAAGAGCAGTGGGAACCTAGAAGAATAAAACAACAACAACAGGGGAACAGTTTGTAGCAATAGTATGTAGGCATTGTTATTTGTATACATTTTCTGCAATGTTTTTTAAATTAAGGTTTTTTCCTTACATGGTAATAATTATATTATAAATTCCTCCTAATAAAATTAATTGATTTTATAATAAGGTTTTGAAGTTTGAAGATTTGACTAAGATCTTTAAATTATTTAGCCAGGACTAGACGCCAATGAACTCAACGGAATTTACTTCTCAATAGAAGGGCTGTGTACTTAAATCAGTGTCAACTGAATCAATACAAGTTACCCATCAACTAAATAAGTAGGATCAAAGTATGACTCACTCAGTCTGGATTTATTCCCATCACTTTGTTTCTTTAAAGACTTCTTTAATCTTCCATCTTATCAGTGTTATTATTTCACAGCAGCAGAAATTGCAACCAAATATAAAATTTTATGTTTCTTTTATGTAATTCCCCCCATAACTTCATTGTGTTAACTCTTTGATCCAGTTCATCAATTAGTTTACAGAAATTGCATTCTATGTCAATTTCATTTTTTTCTCTTATAAAGCATTTTTGAAAGATGGAATATTCTTTAGATTCAGAGGAAAAAAATCTAGAGCAACGCAAATATATCTAGTATTGGATCTCAAGTAGCTCTTTGGGAAAGAAGTGCCAAAATCCAGATATCATTGCAGAAGATACTCCATTTCTGGGATTAATCAGACAAATCTGATTCAGGGGGAATTCAAAAACAGGATCCAGGATGCAAATCTTAAAATTGGTTTGATATGATCCTTTATGTATGGGATCATAGACCATTTACAGTGTAATCCTATGCAGACTATGTAGCAAGAGAAGAAAAATTCTGTTTCCAAACTCTCAATGGAGAAAATAACTACATACTGTATTTGAGACGTTAGCTTTTGAGAACATCAAAGTTATCGTATAACAGTGACTAAGTATTGCTCAATATTGGTGTAAGACACATGTGATATTTTCCTGCTACAGTTCAGATGCTACTGGCTGCATTCCATATCAATTTCTAAATACCTCTTTTTGAACCGAATTTGCAATTTCTCTGCCTTCAGATATTTCTAAGCAAAAGTTAAATCAACACTTGATTGTCTTGACTTTTCCAGCTTATAGGAACACAGCAGGAATAGCCATTCCTATTCAAATTGCTTTGAGGCAATAAATAATTAGAAGGAAGTGGCCATTTGGCTAAATAATCAAACCTAGTCTGAGTTTCCACACTTAAACTACTATATATTGCTTGAAACTATTTTGTTTAATCAGTATACAATTTCTAATAGTGTCACAAAAACAAAGACATGTAAACAATAGCACAATGTTCCTTTGCAGATCATGCATTGCTAAAAACAAAGTTATAATTGAATATTGTCATTATGATATTATCATAATTTCCTAATACTTGCTTAGTTGCAGGCCTTTTGACAAAATTCACCGGCTTCCGGACAATAATTGTTGGCTCCCTAAAAAACCTTGGGGTGAGCATACCTACCCCTGGCTGTTTCATACAAAATCTGTTCTAAATTAACGTGCTGGTTTCCTCTTCTAGAAAGGTGAAGCAGATAAATACAGTTCCCAAAATTACTGCCCTGGATTTTTGTTTGGAAAAAACTTACAGCTGACAATGAAGAATGGATTTATTTACTCTAATATAAAGGAGGGGCTGGCTTTTCCTGACAATTTCTGTGACTTCTCTGCAGGACACACCTCCACTAGTCCTTACTTTACCTGCACACAATAATGGTTGCCTCTGTCCTCCAGGTTTGTGTTTAAAGAATTGTGGTGGTGCAGTGGTTAGAATGCAGTACTGCAAGCTAACTCACTGCTCACACTCCAGGAGTTAGATTCAGACCAGCTCAAGGTTGACTCAACTTTCCATCCTTCTGAGATCAATAAAATGAGGACCCAAATTTTGGGGGGCAATATGCTGACTCTGTAAACAGCTTACAGAGGGCTGTAAAGCTCTGTGAAGCGGTATATAAATCTAAGTGCTACTGCTATTAAACAAACAATGTGATGATCTTAAGAATGAGGAGACAATAGTGTCAATTTTTTATTGTTTCTTTTCTTGGATTCAAGCAGGGAAAATACTTATATGGAGAAGCAAGTGTCGTTCTTCAAATATTTCTGAGAAAAGTAATAGGGGCCCAGCTTACTAAAATGTGTTTGTGTATGCATATGTATGGCAAGAATTTATAGTTCACATTAACAAAGCCACATCAGTGCAATAACTCTCAGAGAGAAAAATTACATTAGGAAAGACACAGAACATCCTTCCCTTTTTGGCTCAATGCTGCTAGAACCATTTGCAAATATGTGTCCGTATGTGCTTCAGCAACTATGTGGATTACAGACTGGCTATTATTTAAAAAGAAGTCCTGCATCAACTTATTGAAAATAATTTAGTTCCATACGAATTTCCACACACATGTTCACCAGGCCAAAGGAGAAAGTGAACAGCAACACAAGCAGGAAGGAAAAATGGAGAAATGGAGGGTACAGAGAACAAGGAAGTAAGGGCACAAAGAAGAGGGAAAGTGAAAGGTGGGGCTAGAATAATTGCAGAGAAGATCAGGGGAAAGGAGTTGTACACATATTGTGCAGAAATTCTGTAGAGCTTGTAAGGTTTACTTTTCTTCCAGTAAGAACTCTGGATGCTGTTTTTTTTTTTTTAATGCCAGATAATAATTACTGATTTAAGTCATGATGGTTGATCTGTTGTAGCAAAATACCAGAGTTTTATGGAAGGGACGTGAAAACTCTAGGAGACCCCCTATCTTGGCAAAAAAATGACAGAGAGAAATGTGTTTTTTCAAATAGCTATGTCCTTACCTTTAGGGCTTTGGTTGACAAGCTGTCAGATGACATTTTCTTGGGCGCTCCTGACAGTCCCCCAGAAACACCCTGTAATTAGGGGGGGAGGGGGAGAGGGAGGGAGGGAGGGAGGGGGGAGAGAGAGAGAAATTGTTGTTATTTAAAGCTTGTCCGTAGATTGTGTCTTTCACAGAATTTCCCTTCTTTTTCATCTGTTCAGGTCTTCCAGTCTCATTTTCCTACTATCCATCCTACCCAGCTGGCTTAAAAAGCAAACGAACCCTGGAATCAGTTCCTTACTTAAGCAGGAGCAGCAAAGATCCAAAAGTGCTGACCCAGCATCTAAATGATTTTTTTTAATAAATATATATTTTAATACTTTTAATTTCCCCCAAAGCAATGTTTTTCAAATTTGGCAACTTTAAGATGTGTGGCTGTCATCACCCAGAATTCTAAGCCCAAAATGAAAGTTTTTGCACAAAACAGCCTACCTAGCCACCCAAGCAAAATATGAGGTATCTCCAGTACATCCTCTCCTCCACTGTACAGTGACTCTATAATGGACATGCTCTGCAGTTGCCGGAAACACAGAAGGGCAAACATTTCCTGAGAAGGAAACTGAGCAGTGGAGAGCCAGCTGATGGGTGTGTCTCTGAAATGGCAGGGCCTGAATGGAGACACGAGGGAGGGAATAAGAGCAATACATTTTGGTTTTTGGCAGCACAAGAACTTCAGTCCACTGGGGGGGGGGACCCTGAGAGTGACTAATAAGCCAAACCCTTGCATCCCAAAGGGCAGATGTATGTCAACCGTCACTACTAAGAATTATGCATTAGAACAATGTTTGGAAAACACTGCATTAGAGAGTTGTGTCTGCAGTCAGATATGTCTATACAATCTGTGGATCAACTGTTCTCCTCAAACAATGGGATTATCCTCAATTTATCTCCTTTTTACACTGACATTTGCGTGATTCAAAAAGGATTCTTATATAGCAGAGGTCTCCAAACTTGGCAACTTTAAGACTTGTGGACTTCAACTCCCAGAATTCCTTAGCCAGTGAATTCTGGGAGTTGAAGTCCACAAGTCTTAAAGTTGCCAAGTTTGGGGACCCCTGTTATATAGTAAGGCCAATGGCAGCATCTGATATCTAGGAAGATTATGGCCCATAATTACAGTATTTATTTTCTTTCTCCCC
The DNA here is from genome assembly GCF_049901735.1 of Notechis scutatus. Taxonomy (NCBI): domain Eukaryota; kingdom Metazoa; phylum Chordata; class Lepidosauria; order Squamata; family Elapidae; genus Notechis; species Notechis scutatus. The sequence goes on from NC_142014.1 coordinate 53,455,174, forward strand.
CCTCCCCCCAACCACCCTAGACCTGGCATCCTGGAAATACCTGGTGGCTGAATCTAATTGCTCTTGTCATTTTGCACAACAGTACTGTGAGGACAGCAGGCCATTAAAAGAGTCTTTGAATTAAATCCTGGAATTCAACATATGACACAACATACAATGCATGTTTTAAAAAATTATACCAGAGGAGCTGTGTCCCAGGATGGTCCAGCAACAATCTACAAATATATTAATGTTTAGATGGAGACCTTCCAAAGCAGCTTAAGTAGAAGTATTATATAAAAGTGAGGACAAATATATATATATACAACTTTCCATCCTTTCCTACCATGCTTTCCCTTTTTATTTAACAATCCTGGCATTTTTCTGATAGGTCATCAATGAAGGGACATCTTGCTGACATTTGCCTCTTTGTCATTCTTCTTTGGAAAACTGACCTCCAATTATACAACTGTATTATGTAGAGCTTTTGGCAACTAGCAGTCACAACACTGTATTTTATTCTTGGAAGTCTTCTGGAAATAATATGGGAAGCTCAGACTACAATAAGTCCTTTATACTTTATCAAATTATTATTTCACTTCAGCTGCAAGAGCTGAGAATTTGTTGTTCTACAGATATCCCTGAATTGTACTTTATAGCATTCTTCAGAACTGTCCCTGAGATCCCTGGGAATTGTAGTTCAGCAATGGCAGACAGCAAGGAGATTGTATTCTCCTAATACAGAGTTTCTTAATCTTAACAACTTTAAGATGTGTGGACTACAACTCTCAGAATTCCCCAGTTGAGAAGCACTGCCCTAATACTTAGTTTCATCATGTATGTATTGGTATCTAGTGGCATCATATAGCCATCTTTGTTCTCAGAATAAGTTTGTTCAAATGTATAGCTTTGTTTTAAGGATTATGCCCTCCATGTCGCTGAGCTCTTAAGAATATGGATAGCACAAATGAATTTTACTTTATAATAGTATGATTTCACGCAAGTAGTTCTAGTATTGTCAATTTTCTTTGAAGTTTCCAATCCAAAAGTGTTGGATTAACGCTCACATTTATGCTATGGGAAATGTAATCTAGTAGGTAGAAGGCTAAATTTCAATTTGCATAAACTAATCATTTATGGGATTTGAAGGTACCCAAATGTAAAGCCCAGAGTATTAGTATGCAAAGATCAGCCCAAACTGATATATCTGGTGCGCTCTTGATGACTTTGGAACACTTGTTGTTCCAGCCTAATTCTTCCAAAATTTGAAGTGATGTTAAATGTAATATATTGCCTTAAATTATTGTATTGTTTTAAATATTATGATGTGGCTAGAAGTGAGCAGGAAATTCTTTCAGAGTCATGGGGGTGGTTAGATATCTCTGTCCCTTTGTTAATTATCTATTTAACTCTTTTAGAAAACTTTGAGTGGGAGCTGCCCAGAGTTGGTTATAAGATAGGTGGCTATATAAATATTTTAAATAAATGAAACAAATCCAAATAGATACTTCTTTTGTACTTTTATCTACTCCTCCAGAATCTCAATTCCTTCACACTAATGAAATCCAATTGTCACTAAAATGTTTAACATTTACTTTCAGATATTGATGTGATATTTATTCTCAGTCCAGGATTTGACGATGTGAATGTAAATGGAAAAGTACAGAATAAGTAAGAGCAGCACTGAAATGTTTAAGGGAGATTTAGGGTATTTTTTAATCTCTCAGAAAGTACAAAAACTTGATATCTCAACTTCAATCTCTGAAGTCAGGATTTCTAAACTTCTCATTCACTTCACAGACTTTCTGGAGTACCAGGGATAAAATGTGAAGCATAAGATCATATGTATATTTTTCAATCACCTGCAGTGATTTCCTAGAGTTAGGTTACCACACTTATAGATTTCAGAGTAAAGCATAGAGTTCATGGTTCACAATATGAGAGATGTCCAGAGAATATATCCCCTGAGACTATGAGCACATCAAGGAAAGTTGTGCTTTCTTTGAAAGACATGCAGAATTTAAGTAGTATTTTTTTTAATTTCATCCTCTGGTCAAAATTAAGTGTTTAAGTGCCATTAGTCATTTGGCTACAAATCTAAATAGTTATTGCTGAGATCACATTTATACACTTGTCTCACAGGGAAGCTTAATTTTTCCTCTTGAAATTGGCAGTACTATTATATAGAAACAAAAACAATCCTTCAGCAATCTTAAAGGATGATATTTGTTATGGGATGAGGTTTAGTTACTGTAATAGATTTACATGGTTGCCCCACTGGAAATCATGAATATTCTTTTGGCCCCCTCTTTCAGAGAAAGAGCTTATAACTGCAGAGCTAATAAAGCTATCGTATTCTTAATAAAACTACCTTGGTTGAAATACAAGTGACTTAATTTAATATTATACTTCCCATTTTTAAAATATCTGATAATTTCCCCTATTTGCAAAGCAATATTAGGGATGATAAATTGCAATAGAAACAAATATCTAACCTCATTAAAACACACCTTAAGGGTATAATCACCCTTTTTCATCTCTAGAAAAACATGGTTTAATTAACAATAGTTAATGAAGCAAGACCTTGCAGAAGACCTATTTTTAAATCTAGTCCAAAGAATTTTTCTTCTTCTTTCCCATAGACTCAAATGTCTTACAGATGAATGTACTATTTTTTCCATACATAGTTAACTACAACCAAGGGATAAGGTTTCTTATTTCTAGTCTTGAACCAATTTAATTTTATATACTTATATATAATTTCTCAATCTTCTCATACCATCAGGATAGAATGGGCTATTCCTTTCAACGTGTTTCTTAAGCCCTGTGGTCAATGAAGGAGGAAAAAAACTATTTCATTGTAAATCAGCAGAAACAGAAACATGTTACCACCTCTACTGTGCCTTTTGTCATTACTAGAAGTGGAATCCAGGCTGTGAAGTATTCAGGCAGATATGCAGGCCTTGTTATCCAAAAATCTTGTAGAACTGATAAGACAAATGGCAAGAAATTCCCACCATGAAATCCAATGATGAAAAAAGCAAGGTTCTACCTTTAAGCAAGAAAAGCCAAATTCACAGGTAGAGTATGGGTGGTACTTTACTCAATAGTAGTAACTGTGAGAGAGATCTTGGAGTCCTAGTGGACAATCACTTAAATATGAGCCAGCAGTGTGCTACAGCTGCCAAAAAAGCCAACAGAGTTGTAGGCTGCATTAACAGAGGGAGATCACGTGAAGTGTTAATACCACTTTATAATGCCCTGGTAAGGCCACACTTGGAATACTGCAGTATTTTGGTCACCACAATGTAAAAAAGATGTTGAATTGGGTATGCCTACTTTAATGAAAAGAAGGACTACGGGTGATATCATAGTAGTGGGTTGCCACAAAGCAGAGGGAGTCAAGCTATTCTCCAAAGCACCTGAGGGCAGGACAAGAAGCAATGAATCAAGGAGAGAAGCAATCTAGAATTAAGAAGAAATTTCCTGAGAGTTAGAACAATTAACCAGTGGAATAACTGCCTCCAGAAATTGTGAATGCTCCAACACTGGAAGTTTTCAAGAAGAGATTGGACAACCATTTGTTTGAAATGGTATAGGGTTTCCTGTCTGAGCAGGGGGTTGGACTAGAAGACCTCCAAGGTCCCTTCCAACTCAACTCTTCTCTTCTCTTCTCTTCTATTTAATAACAGGACAGGTAAAAAAAATGATGAGAAAGAGGGTTGCTACAGAAACATGGATGGCTTAAAATTGCATGAATGACACTGAAGAGATTCCAAAATGTGTACAGTCTGGAGAGCACACATTGGACTGTAATACTGACAGCATTTTTGAAAACCATGAAGCTTTTATCCTTTGGTTATCCTCAAAGCAATATTGCACCACATCATCTTGGGTGAAGAGTCTCTTGAAGTAAAGTCAGATAGTCCAGGGTAAGAAGCTTGCCATAACCCATCAATACAAAGATAAATTTCTGTGTGTAATCAATATGAAGCAATGATGTTTTCTCAATGCTAATTCAAAAAACTTGGGAAACAAATACTCCTTAATCGTGAGACGGTCTCATCACTAAAAGAGGCAAAGGCAAAACTAAATATGCATTGAGAACAACTATCCTCCTAAGAGCTAACAAACTAGGAATCAAGAAGTTGAGGCTTAAAATATAAACCCATCAGCTGGAAACTCTGGTGCTTGTAGTATATTATTTCTGGAAGATAGTACAATGGAATGCCAGTCTCTTAAGTGTCAACCTAAAGAAATGTGCAACCATTCAATTCCTGATAGGAGCACTGATCCAAAGTTTACCTATGTCTCTTTACTTTTTAGTTGTCTTAGTAAGATTGGAACTAGTTTACAGTTTAGACCAGGTCACTTGTTGCTTAAATAATGCTAAAGAAATCATAATTAGCTAGAACCCAATAAACCATAAAACAGGGTTTAACAAATCACAAGGCCTAAACTTGTAAAATCAAGACTAAAAACATTAAGGTGCAGCCACTTTTCTGAAGCCACAAGTCTTAAACACATGATTTTTGAGCACTTTAACATAGAATAAAAGTGAAACTTACTTCCAATACCAATGGGGTTAGGAAAGGGAAACAATACCGATGCCAAGAATTGTCTTCACCAAAGCTATTCTGTCCATTTTCTGTGCAATTAAAACTTGCTATAGCTCCATGTCATTCTTTGTCATTCCTATATGCTTAATTCAGCACCAGTAGCTCCATATGTCATTTCTATGGGTGGAGATACAGAATAAATTTCACAGGGTGCACAATTATTGCTGTTGGGAGGAATTCCTTGTAGATTTCTCACTATTCTAAACTTTTAATTTTTTAACAGAATAACAGAGTTGGAAGGGACATGGAGGTCTTCAGTAAAATGCACTGCTCAAGGAGGACACCCTGTACCATTCCAGACAAGTGGATGTCCACTTTCTTCTTAAAAGCCTCCTGTGATGGAACACCCACAAATTCTGAAGGCAAGTCATTCCAATGGTTAATTTTTCTCACTTTTAGGAAATTTCTCCTTAGTTCTAGGTTGCTTCTCTCCTCGATTAGTTTCCATCCATTGTTTCTTATCTTGCCTTCTGGTGCTTTGGAATTGACCCCCTCTTTTTTCTGGCAGCCCCTCAAATATTGGAACACTGCTAACATGTTACCCCAGTCCTTGTTTTCACTAGATTAGACAAACCCAATTCCTACAACCATTCTTCATATGTTTTAGCCCCCTCCACCCTTGTAGTAATCTTTATTGCTCTTTTCTGCACTCTTTCCAGAGTCTCTACATCTTTTTTATAATATGGTGATCAAAACTGGATGCAGTATTCCAAGTGTGGTCTTACTAAAGCCTTATAAAGTGGTATTAATACTTCATGTGGTTTTGATTCTAATGCAAGGTAGCATTGTGTTGGCTTTTTTGGCTGCTGCTGCACACTGCTGTATATAATGACTACTGGTATTTAGTAATATAATTATATAGCAAAGAAAGTACGTTGGTATATATATTCTCCAAATATATTTCTAGAATGTTGTTTGAAATTTTTGTGCAGAATCAGGGCAGAATGGAGATGCTGGGTACATTTCCGTATATTTATAAAATTAAATAATGTACCAAATTCTTTCAAAATGGGCAGTTCAAATACAATAAAGGGCAAAACTAATTCTTCCTTTGGTACACACACATTCTTACCCTTCTGTGACCCTTTTCAATATATTTTAAAAGGAAGTTCACAGAGTGCTGCAAACTATTATATGAGGAGGAGGGTAGCAACTTGTCCCAGACATCACTAATTGCATCAGAGGGAATGTCCAATAAGTCTCCATGATACTTGTGTAACCACATTCCACAAAGCAAATGGAACATGTTTGCTAGATAAGGGAAATAGTGGACTTCTCTCAACCCATTGCTTAAGAATCAAATGCTAAGAACTTTTGCCTCTGTCATGATATATCATATAACGCCTATAAGCAAAACTGCAAATAAAAATAGTATTCCCATTCTAAATATGATTCCCTGAGCCTGACACAGTTCCTCCTGGAGTGTTCTATCATAATGTTAAAAGACTTTTGCAATTTGCCTGTTCAATTTTCAGAGGATGAGAGTAACGCAAAGACACTCCCTCTTGTTTCACAAGAATAAGAAGATCAATATTTGGATAATTTATTTGCTAGCAAAATTTATTGTAACTCTGTCAATATATAGCAGCTGTTTGCACAGTGTATGCAGTTTTTATGGATTTGGCATCCAGCATCTAAGAAGTTTATTGTTTTGCTAGTGTACAAAACTATTGCAAAACTAACAGCTTTTCCCCAAAATGGTATGCTAACTTTTCTGATGCCAAGATGTGCATTTGGATGTGCATACACATCTGTATTCAATGGACTTCTCATATAGGGTATCAAATATCCAAGACAACATGGAAACAGCAAGGAAACAAACACATCTTTGTTTTGAAAATAATGAACCTTTCTCCAAGCAGGTTCACTATTTTCAAAACAAAGATGCATGCACAACTTTTCATGTTCTGGCTCACCCCATCTATTCAACAGTTTCCAAATTCATAGCTCTTATAGTTCAACAATTCTTAGGTATGACAAAAATGAGCAAAGGAATAATTATTCCATTTCCAGAACCGAATTTTACACAGATATCAAATCCTTGAGTGTAGAGTCTGGTAGTTGTTGCTTCTATTCTGCTATTGATACACATATAGCTTGAAAGTATGGGAATTGAGCTAACATACTGTAGCTATTGCAATATTTAAAACACTGATAAACTGAAAGGAAAAAAAATCAACAGTCACGATTGAGAATAGTATATTCCCTGATAAAATGCCCTCCAGGAATTTCAGGCTTGGCACAGAATTGTTTAGAGGAGGAAAAAAAATACCTATAAATTTTAATACACAAATTTGTCTTGGTAAAATTCTGATTGTAATGAAATTAATATTCTTAAATGCACACTTGGCAAATTTAACTCATACATTTTCTTCCACCAAGATCAAAGGGATTTATTCCTGACGAAATATGCCTAAATCCAGCTGTGTATTTAGCATCCATACACTGATTTATTATTTCAATAAAGCATCCATGTGGAGCAATTTCCAACATAAAGCTCAAGAAAACCTATTTGCATTCAATTGTCCATATATGGTGTATATTTTCAGCACCAATGCGGATTTGCTTTTAGATTTTCTTTCTTTATTAAAAAATATGTTTTATTATTTTACTTGTGATCCAGCACAGTACTGTGCAAATGAGTGGTCAATAAAAATGACATATAGAATATGCACCTTATCTGTAAAATATTTTCAGCACACTTTGATTGTTCTCTCTCCACCCATCTCTTCCCTTTCTTGATCAAATTATGATAAAGCAAAATGTAAAGTGATCCTGTCAATATGCTATACATTATATATTCTAGAGATTTGTAGTCATGCAAACAAGTAACTTGTGGTCATTTTAAAGACCCTTAAAATATACTTCGGGCACAACTGTTTCCTCACCATAACAGGCATTATATACTAAGAAATTTAATCCCAGATGACTTTGATTGGAAGCTTTCTCATTGTAAAAGAAAACTTGAAGAGTTGCAGCTATGCAAAAATTATCAAGAAACCCAAACCTAGGATTTGATATAATTCCCATGAAATGTTCAGCAAAAAACTTTAACTAGTAAGCATATTCAGTGGCATTTTTTTTACAATCCTCCCCGTTCACCTCTTCAACAGATGTTTCAGATTTCATGTGACAATCAAATCATAAACATCTGCCTTCTTGGGATCTTTAACCAGAATGGCATCTTTGAGATTGTTGCAAATTCTAATTATAGTAAAGGGATTCAGGATGAGGACTTTTTAGAATCTATAGGCATAACAAGGAAGCCTCATTTCTAGAACTGGCTTAATATATTGTGTAAACTCAGCCACTACTGTTATAAATCATAGTTACAACATAGTATACTCTCACCCCAGCCAGTTACATTTTATTTTGTAAGATGCAGTCAAATGAACCATATCTTAGCATGATTTGTCCACTCTTTCAATAAAAGGAGTTTCACAGGTTTATGTAAGAGCCTTCTCTAATCACTGTAGTCCAGTATTAGACTAATTTTCAAAATTTCTCACCAGAAGGGTTAAGATGCAAAGGATGAGGATTGAAAAGGTGTCTGAATATCCAACCCTAGACAGAAATGATCATATGAAACACCTCATCACAGGTAGCTTTAATTCATTTCAGCTCTCAAACTCCACAGATTCTCTGGTGGGAAAAAAACACCCTTCCAGTTCATTCTTTAAATAAAACAAAGTAACCTTCAATTATAGGAACTTCTCAGTTTTGCTATAATCCCAAAGTCTACTGAACGCAATCTGGTGTAAGAGACTTGCATGTAAATTAAGATATCCCCATTCCTGGCAATTATATCAGGTACAAGCAAAGCTCAAAGATCTTCTCTGCAAAAACTCTTAATTACCCTCAAACTTCCTTCACTGGTGCCTGCCATATAATTTGGATAGGAAGAATGGATTTAATTTGGTTACTAGAAATCTTCACTAATGTGCCTGTAAATTCAGAATCTACAACATTCTCGACCCCAGTGTTGTGTCACAAAGATAACAGCCTTGTAAACAAGCCAACAAAAGTTGCAGGTTCGTATATTTTTAACTTGCCTGCTAAAAAAAGCAACCTACGTTACCAGTCAGGTTTCAAAAAAGGAGAAGCTGCCTCCTCTGAATTGAACGTGGAAATGGAAACTACATACCTGTTAGTAAGTTAATAACCTTGGTTAAAAGGTTTTTTTCTCAGGAAAAAGACTGCTCCTTGCTAGTTACCGAAAGGAGAATCTCCCACCTCTCTGCTTACTTACCTGCACAGAGCTGCAAGTTGACTCTGGCAACCAAGCAAGTTGTTAAATACTAGATGGTTACTTTTATAGATAAGGAGAATCAGAAATTTGCACTTTTAACTATTGCTTTTCTTGATCAAGTCTTCAAGGTAGAGTCCTATAGATATCTATTCAGTTGTAAGCCTAAATGCAGACTGTTTATGGTTATAAAAGCCAAGTTACCTGGGAATTATGAAAGATACGATTGTATACATCTGGTAGGCGCCAACCTGGGGAGAGTTAATGCATCTTCAAAAAAAGATAGACACACAAGGTGTTACTAAATATAGGCTTAATCAGAGCAATAATTAAAGGATGGAGCACATCACCAGTACATGTTCCTTAGAATCTATAAACAAATATTAGCTGTAGTTTATAAAAGGAATGTGTGTGTCATTATGGGAACCATGAAATCTAACTGTACATATATCTTGAGGAACCTATATTTTCAAAAATGTGATACTATGCAGACACACATTTTAGAATCCTTAAAAGTTAGAAAAAATGAAAATTCTTTCAAAAATTTTCTATGCACTTTTACAGAAAAGAAAGCTTACAAATACATGGGCTAGAAATTGTTGAGTCTATAAATTGGAGCAAGCTGAATTAATGCAGAACTACCTTATTACAGTAGTTCCCTTTTGATTCTTAGGCTACATTAATTTAAACTAGACAGAATAATTGAAATTGTAATTTTGGTGTTTAGATGGAAAGGAATCCTTATTGTTGCTGAATTGCACATAACAAAAACTCAATAATACAAGGCTTATAAAGTTTTTGTTTTACTCACAAGTGAGGGCAACTTTGAGATCAAATTAAATCCTTTTCCTAAATAAACATTTATGAGATACATTTTGCCTTGGCTTTCTTCTTTGTTTTACCATCTGCAATTTATAACTCTCTCCTTTCTCTTTAATGGTTAACTACAAACCACCTGTCCCACAGTTTAAATATAATGCTTTCAAGAGAACTGGCATACCAGAACTTTTGTAAAGCACAGAAGCAGAGTTATTAAACAAAATATCCAAAGAATTCAATAGCTTAATAATCACTTAATTGTGGTTACAGCAGCATGAGTATCACAAAATATAAGATGCAACTCTAGGAGCTTGTCCTCAGTGAACTTCCAATCAACATGTAGCAGAGACAGGTACCCTTTCAAGAAAAAAGTTTCTTCTCTATTCTGCAGATCTTTAGATATATTTGTGACTACATTGACTGAGAATGAGAGGACTATAGCCAAATGTATTTTGGGGAACACTGGGTTAAAAAGGTATATAAAGAGGCTACAAAGATCCAGGACAAAAAGAGACTGGCCATCTTTATATAAAAAAAGAATATGAAACACTTTATCCAAAATGCATGCTCTTTTGTGAATTAATAACTACAGACTGAAATAACAATACCTGTTGATGCCAATCTTGGCTGAGTGCCTCTTAGGTTAGCAATACCAGCCTTGGGTAACCCAAGCTCTTCTCTGCAGCATTTCCATCCCTGTGTTCCACCCTCTCCAGGAGAAATCCACCTGCTCCTATTCTGGTTGCTTTTAGCACTTTACAGTACTTTTTGATTTTGCTTTAAAAGCACCCTACCAAAAGATGGCTGTTCTACTTCTGCTTTTTCCCCCTTTGATCAACTTTGTCATTTATACTGGTGACTTTAAAAAACAACAACAACACTGTTGAAAGAATTAAACCCCAAACAATCCGGAGATCCTTTTAATCCAAAATTAAAAACAAAGTAGGATTGTGCATGTGTTTATTCATATAAATGAGGCGCACCAAAGAGGAAACAACCCCAAATTAAAATTGAAGACATCCCTCTAGATGTGCATAAAAACAACAACAACAACAACAACAACAACAACAACAAAAGCCTTCATGATCTTTAAGGAGTTTAACAGGACGGGGGTGGGGGATTAATTAGGACCCCTATGCATGAAAGCGATCCCACAAGTTCAGGCCAAGTTTTGTTTTGTTTAGGTTTTTAAATGCTGATGCAGGATATCTACACGGTTGGTTTCCCCAAACTCCCAAGTCACCCTTCGTTTGCTCTTCACTTTCCCTGCGTCATCAGGCATTCAGCACCATTCTGGAGGTTCAGCCTATTTCGCCGGGAACTCCCGAATCCACCTGAATATCCCTCCAAAGCCACCACACCATCGTTAAAACCGAACCATTGTAAAACTCGCCTATTATTGGCGGGATAGGAAGGGAAAGGAAAGGGCGGATTTATACCGATCCACATGATTTTCCAATGGAATCCACACCCCACCCTCACATCGGAACTCGCATTGGTGGCAAACGGCTTCTTACATGTGACCGAGGCCTCAGCACGTGCAAACACAGGGCTAATAATGTAACGAGCACCTCCTATTTATTAAGCGATTTCCTGTCTCTTATAACTGCCTCGCAATTGTGAAACGAAGGCAAAGCAACACAACTTCTTTAAAAAAACAAAACAAAAAAAACAACGGCTTTGCTCCAAATCCGGATGTCTTCTACAGATTCTTTCTCCAAGACAGAGCTACACGCTGAACCTGAGCTAAATTGAAACATCTCCCGAGAAACAGCTATTACTGTCTAGCTCTGTAGAAAATCAACCCCAGACAGACAGTCCCTCCTCACCACACGGAAACAATCCACAATGAACCACCCTGCTACGGTTTTCTCCATCGCTTTCACCTCTCCGCGCCTGACGTTAAAAGCCTCACTTTGGCAGAGTGCAAGCCGCCATCCGTTCCTGACGCCTGTAAACTAGATTATAAACGAAACATTCTACTTACTGCCAACCAACTCGTCCTTTTGTTTGCCGTTTTCCTCTTTATGCAATCGGAGGGGCCGCGTTTTCTTGACAATTAAGCTTTCAAATCGCCTTGTTTATTTCCCCAAATGAAGTTGTTGTTTTCCGAAGCGAAGGGCTGAGCTGGGCGCTGCGCTGCGATCTGCTGAGTTGTAATATGAGTTTCCTGCAATTACTCACTCACAGGATTCTTTTCATTCATAAAAACACAGTCATACAATGACATCATTCTTTCCCCTCCCTCCCCATCTTGGTGAAGGGCACAGACTGAAGAATGGTGAAAGGAAGCTGCCATCTTGGTACTGGGCATTTATTTTTAAAGGGACCATACCAAATGCTTTGCAGTTGGTCGCTAGCCTTCAGAATCAAATGCTTTGATACAAATAGATACTATTTCTGTGCAAAAAGAAAACACTGAAAAATGAGTAGATAAAAATGCTAACCTAGGCTACTACCAAAAACTATATACATTTTGTTTATATCGAGAGGTGTCAATTTACATGATCACTAATTTATTTATTTATTGAATTTATATTGCCGCCTATTCGCCCATGGCGAATATTTTGCCCTACATAATAATTTGCCCTACATCCCACTGCAGAGCAAGGAACCTGCCACATAGCATACAAAAACCCTTCCGGACAGGGGTCTCCAACTGTGGCGACTTTAAGCCTGGCGGACTTCAACTCCCAGAATTCCCCAGCCAGCAAAGCTTTGGGGAATTCTGGGAGTTGAAGTCCGCCAGGCTTAAAGTCGCCATGGTTGGAGACTCCTGCTTCAGGAGACTGATGCATACTGGAACTTTCTGGTTCAAGTCACATACACAATGTAGGCTCGTGCATCTGGCTTCATCATTTTTAATGTTAAGTCTTCCAAAACCATTATTGGGCAAAAAAAAGCCACCCCAAGCTTCACTAAAGAGCTACCTCCCACTCCTCCCACCTGCCCATCTTGCCCACCCAACCTGACCTGTATTTCTGTCCTTTTGGCTGCCTTGCAACCTGCCTTGCAGGAAAGCAAACAGTCCAAGAACTGCACGGTTCTAGCGTTGCTTGCCATGTCCTCCAAAGGGTGTGCGGGGGAGGGGGGAAAGCAAAAAAGCAGCTCTAGAACCGCAGTGTAGTGCACAGCCTCACCCCTGAAAGGGCTTCCTGCAAAGCCTCACGAACAGTTTGTGAGGCTTTGCAGGTACACTTCTAACACAAACTGCAGAGTGCACACTGTGCCTCCGGGAAGGCTGTGTCATCCCAGACATCTCTGCTGCCACCCCAAACAGCATCTCCCACACAGTCTCCACATTTGCCTGGGAAGCCACCACTGGCTCCCTGGCCTCATCCAGCGATTGAGAGTACCACACCTCACCATCCTGCAACCTTTTCCTGGCCAGGCCTGGCAAGCTCCGTTTGGCAGACCAGAGACTGGTATGCTAATACACTCACTATATGCATCCCAGGATTGGGCTGTCACCCAGCTCCTGGATTCTGGGCCAGAAGGAAGAAAGCAGTGAAGGTGAGTGAGGGCAACAATGGTGGCAGAGTGCAGGGCCCCCAAAAGGCCGGTGGAAGAATTGAAATGCAGATGGGAGTGTTGAAACACCCCTGTGGTTGTAAGCGCAAGTGGGCTGTACGATTGTAACATTGGGCACGTAAGTCCCTTCATTTAGTGCTGTTGTAACACTGAATGGTTGCTGAATGAAGTCAAGGACTATCTATATATAAGACTCAGTGAAGATCTGTTATATTTGCTTTCATTATACAGGTAGTCCTTGACTTACAACCATTTGTTTAATGACCGTTTGAAGTTACAATGGCACTGGGGGGAAAAAAGGAATTTATGATCAGTTCTTGCACTTAGGACCATTGCAGGATTCCCCACAATCACATGATCAAAACTTGAGTGCTTGGCAACAGGCATGAATTTAGAATAGTTGCAGTGCCCTGCGGTCACATGATCACCATTTGTGACCTTCCCGGCCAGCTTCCAACAAGCAAAGTCAATGAAGGAAGTTGGATTCACATAATGACCATGTGATTCACTTAACATCTGCAGTTATTCGTTTAACAATTGTGGCAAAAAAGATAATAAAATCAGGCTTGATTCACTTAACAACTGTCTTGTTTAACAATGAAAATTCTGATTCCAATTGTGGTCTTGGTTAAGGACTCCCTGTATTCAATTAGCATTTGCTAGAGGCACTATCACTGTTCTGAGAAAGCAAGAAAATCAATTTCCATATCTCTGGGTGGCCGGGGGTAATTTGCTGTGTCTGACTGGTGTGAACTGAAAAAAACAATACCAGATATATGAAACCTAATGCGCTTGAAAGTAAACTAGAAAAAGCTGAAGAGTAAGATGAGAATGTTATGTGAATTCCGAAATTCATTGGACATAGAAACTACAGCATTCATTCACCACATTAATACTGAGGTCTGAAACAGAATCTCTACAATTATTTGAAACATTTTTAATTCTTGTTGGAAAGATACAACCATTTGAATGGATACGTATAGATGAATTCAAAATTACTAAAAGAAAATAGATTTTAGACTGTATAAATATGCTGAAGACTACCTTGTCAAACATCCTGTGGAGTTGAAATTACAATAATGATAGTGAAAGAATGCACACAATGCAGATGCAAAACCTTTTAGATTAAGGTCACATCTGCACAATGCAATTTGCATAGCATGTCCATTTGGAAAAGAAGTTTTACTGGCTTCCCTGAATTCTGTTCACATTTCCATGAATTAATAGTGGCGATTGTCCTTCAATTTTCAAGAACAATTTGTTATATACTTTTTGCTGATCTAACTATTCACAGTTAAAGTGGCCATCTGAGCATCAGCAAAACAAAAAACGGAATTGGGGTGGGAGAGGAATGCATAATAAAATTCTAATACAGATTTTTAATTAAAAATGCATGTGAGCGTGATGCAGTGTGCAACAGCATTGGACTAGGGCTGGGAAATTCCACTTTTCACTCTCAGTCATGAAAACTTACTAAGTTCATCCCTCAGTTCAAGTACTTGCACAGTGGTTGTGACTAGAAAATAAAAACAGATTTCAGGTTCATTCACAGGGGCTGAAGTGCTTTGAGAGCTCAAGGAAGAAAGGTGGAATGTATAATATAATCTATACATACATTTAAAATGTCACCTCTAATGTTCACAAAAGCTCAGAAGTTACATTTAATAACAAATTAATCTAATAAGTAACTAAATAAAAATAATATATACAATTACTATTTCAATAGTAATATACTGTAGTATGTCTGACTACAACAGAGAAAGCTGTAGTGAAGTGAATGTTGTATCAGTTAATTTGTGTATGTCCAGGGGCTGTTGTTGTATCATCTGTTCAATACAATGAAAAGTCAGTTCCACCTGATTTTCTTTGAACGAGATTTGAGTTCAGCAGTCCTAGAAGATGGAGAGATTCTTCTGAGGCACATCAAAGTCTTTTGGTGAAGTAAAGTATCTGAGTATTCTAACAAGAAGTCTACTACTTAAAAATGAAGAAGTCATGTCTGTAGTTCATAGCTTCATGATAGCTGAAAGATGACGAGGACATGGTAGGGCCAAAATGCTAATGGTTTTAAAGGCCAAAATCATTACACCAAACTGTACCCATCACTCTAGAGAAAATAAAATCCCAAAGTAATGTAATGAAGTCTACAGCAGCAAAAAACTGGACCAATGTTTATCTCAAAACAATAAGTATAGCTTCAAATGTCTTGCTTCAGAATAGATATTTCTACAGTATATAATGGAGAACCTTTACTTATAATCAATTAATTATAATTGAATAATATAATTATATAATAATATAACCAAATAATTATAATCAATTAATATTGGTATGACAACTACCCTACTGGATCACCATTTCAGAGATACAGAATTTCCTAAACAGAGACATGGGATGACCAAGGATAGGCAAAAAAAGAAGTGGGAGCAGGTGTGATTTCCTGCCAGCTTCCCCACTGAGTTTCTTCATGGGAATTCTGCAGGGAGCATCAGAAATCTTCCCTTTCTAGCAGGCAGCTAAGGGTCTGCTGGAGATGGAGGAAAGTGCAAGGGATTGGAAGACTTGCTGGAAAACTGTTATAGAACCCTGAAAACAAAGATGACCTGATTGCAACAGCAGCCAGTAGCATTGAAGAAGCCACAATTTCCCCAAATTTCATTCTCTCGGGAATCATGGATCCCAGAATTTAGACACTTTCTGTAAATTAATCCATTTTAGATAACCTTATTTCAACAGTTGCCTTCTGGTGCACCATTTCACCCAGTTAAAGGTCATGATGAGAATTCTGGTAGCATATAGATTAGATTTGTATTACTATTAAATTCCAAAATAGATCAGATTGCAGTGTTGGAACGTCATCTTTTAAAGCAGGTTATGGGAAACTGTTTCAACAATCACATGTTTTCAGAATGAATGGGCTGTTTTCCAAAGCACTGCAATTTACTTCTACAGGGCTTATATTGCTTCCTCTAAAAATGTTTGAATAGCTCAAGGCTTGGCACTTGGATAGATCTGTTTGAGTTTATCTTTTCTAGTGTTGGAGTACAGTATATCTGCAGTTAGCATGCCCATCATGCAATGCTTTACAATTTCCTTAAAAAGGTCCGTTGTCTTTCATAGCCTCAGAAACATTCAATGTCACAAAGCAAGAACAGGAATATTGTGTAGGTAAACATCTAATTCCAAATTTGCACCCAGACCTGACTCACCTCTAGACATGGCTAAGAAAATGTTGCTATTTAAACTCAACCAACAGGTTCTATTTCTTCATACCAAACCAAACAACTTTGTTTTGTTTTTTAAATGCTCAGCTTCATTTTTACATAACAGCAACATAAAGTTAAAGATAGGAATATGTGCAAGGAAACTCTGACTTTTTAAAAGGATAAAGGCGAGGTTACAACTCTTTAGCTGTAATGTATTAAAAGCTGGAGATGCTGTAATTTTCATGACTAACAATAGTCACTAAAATGAGTAAGAATCACCACACCATGTATAATTATGCAATACAGAATCATCCGTGTGTAGGAAATTCATGTTTTATCACACTTATTTTTATCACACCTTTTGTCACACTGATTAACAGAACTAAGGGTACCTAAATGGTGCCCATTGGTACTAAATTGAATAAAATGATATTAAATATATACTGCATGATTTTTAAACACAGTTTGTTAAAACACAAATGTAAAGCTACATCGAGACATCATGTAATATTTATATATACACATACATTATATCACAATGTTTGGGTGCATAACACAACACAAATTAAGTTGTATCATACTATACTGAGTGAACCCAAGCTAAATCTTTAACAATGTTGCTGGATTAATGTTTTTGTAACAAAGTATTCAAAATTGTAGAATTTAAACACAATCATTGATAATTACAGTGATAAGGATATAATGTCATCTCTGCTAAATTGGTGACAATGGTTTACCTACTACAGTAGACAACCAATTCCTGTGGGAATTAGATTCTTGCTCAACAACCTTAACAATTGGAACTGGGTTTACAAAACATTCTACTCTGAAAGGTGATTGGATATTTTATCAAGAGACCCCAACCAACCTAATCAGTTCAACGAACCATGACTTCATTATCATGCATTAATGTGTTCTAAAATATAACCTTTGATTTTGGAAATATATAGGCACATTTGATAATCATACCCTTAATAAATGTGAGGTTCTTACCAATATCAATCACAGATTTTCATTAGGTTTTTTTTTGCAACGTTCAATTGCAAGTGCAGCTATTCATGAGTTAATGTAATGAGATAGTTTAAAGATATTTTGTTTATCCTCCAATATACCAGTTTCATGGTGCAGAGAAGGCAAAATACTGTACACTTATTTTTAATTTTCCAATCTTTATCACATCAAGATGATTAGAAGTATAAACTCGGGTGCTCTTCAGATCAGGTTTTTGAAAAAGAAATCTACTAAAAGTTAATTTACAAATGTTTTACTATACTTCATTTTATTGCACTTTGCAGATTTTTTTACAAGACCTTCCAACAGCAAAAAGATTATAACTCACTGAAGGCTCAGCTGATGATTACCATTCATTAGCAATATTTTAAATTAAGAAATCTACATCTTTTTATAGTGAACACTTTATAGACTCAATAATATAGATATCACCTTTATATGCACTGGAAAATAAAAAAATAGCATGACTTTATTATGATATTGACTTTATTGTAGGAGTCTGAAACAAAATCTGCAACATTTCTGAAGTATGCCTGTAATAGTTCAGCAATAGTGTGATTAAAAGTCCCCCAAATGATTAGACTAAAATTTAATCAAGACAACCATTTTCTTCCCTACCAGCGACACAAGATGCCTTCAGAAAACTTAATAAAAGATTATAAATTCAAAAGCCTCCTTTTGAGCACACCCTCCTCAACAGTATATGGCCATTAGTAACTGATACTCCCTTTGACTGTGGATAAATTTTCAGGAGGGTTTCCATTTCTCAAAACTGAACAAACCCTTGATTTGGCTCAACTTCTATCCATATATTTTGCTCTGCAGCATTTAGAAGCGTTTTTTGTCAGTTATTTTTTACAGGTTATCCTTGACTTACAACCCAAAATTTTTGTTGCTGAGCAAAACATTATAGCCATTTTATGACCTTTCTTGCCACAGTTGTTCGTGAGGATAGTGCAAGTCTTAAGTGTGAAAAATGATCATGTCACTTTTTTCAGTGCCATTGTAACTTTGAAAGGTCACTAAATAAACTTGTAAATCGAGGACTATCTGTACTACACATAAAAGAGCCTACAATGCCTTTAACCCGAAATCAATTTTAGCCTGTGTATCAGTCTCCCGTTAGAAGTGCTAGCAGGTATTGCATTCAATGGAATTTAGGCTTTGCAACGTTCGCACCAAATCAGAAAACTGATTTTTTTTTATCTATATCCCGTCTTTCATTCTGAGTCTTTATTTTGCATCTTCCCATTGTGATCCTCTGTATACATTTTCTCCCGTTCTTCTAGTCCTGAATGCGCTTATTATTTGCTGTCGACTCAACAAACACGAACACCGAGTAAGATGGAAGCAGTACTCTACGCCCTAACCTCCCCCCCACCTTTACAAATATGGCGGCTTCGGTTCTACAGTATTAAACTAACATCCGCCCGGCAGAAAGATGGTTGATCTGCCTCCTTCTACGTCGAAGCGTAATGGTCGTTCGCGCGTAATCACGTCGCCCTCTTAAGAAGATCCTGTGAGTCAACAATGAGGCGGCAGTTCGTGATTGGTAGAGGCGCGACCACGTGAGGCAACTGGGACTTTGTTGGCGGAAATAGCTGGGTGAATAATAGCTAAATAGGAGGTGAGTATCTCTGAACCCTGCAGCGCAAAGTAGGAACTTAGTTCAGACGAGTTTTCGCATATTCATGCTTTTCCTTCCAACTTTCCTTTTTAAAATCCTCCAAAGAAGGCCTTTTGCTGTTAAGAAAAAGGAAATTGTGTTAATCTATTGCAGATTATCTAAAGATGCCTCTATAGATTCCGATATACCTCCAATCCGTTATTTGATTCTGAGGTTGGAGAATTATAATACTTCGATATAATCCTTAATTTCCTACAGGGTTGCTTCTTTGTTATGTTACAATCGACAGCCACTCTGGAGATGGGGACTTCCAGTTTAACCACAACAAAAGCTTTTGAAGTGCAAAATTTTTATCTCCTGCAAAATCTTAAAGGAAAAAGAATCATGCCAAGAAAAAGGATGATTTCTACATTAAACTGCATCGATTGCATTATATTGTGGTTAGCTAGAAATTAGGTTATTTGGTTGGCTTGGTGAGGTACATGAATTTAATTGTTTTTTGAATAAACAACGCATTCTTTCAAGGGCTTTTAAGTGACTTCAATCATTTCAACGTTAAGCACAGGTCACTTAATTAGAGGAAAACAAAGGTTAATATTTCCCGTTCCTTTGTTTGAAAGGCAAAAAGGATTGTAAAAATCACCTGACAGAATAATTAAATTTTTACACTGATAATCACACTTTTCAAAATTTAGGAACGTGTGCATTTGCTACATTAAACAAGAGTTAGATAATTTATATCATCTTGAGGAAATTTATAAGAACTTTCTTTTTAAAAAGCAACTGGTTCTGAAAGAGTTTTAGCCTCAATTTGAAAAAAAAAGATTTTGCATAATGGTACAGAGTACCACTAAATTCAATAGTAAGGAAATATAGCTATCCTGATGTGGAAAGTTTTCTGTTTGTTCCATGGTAATCCTTTTAACATGAAGAGCAATTTTCTGAATTACCATAATAAAAGCATGGATATAATTCAAAAACATGGAAATAAAGACAAATGGAAATATTTGTGATGTCAAAAATGCTTTATCATAATGTTCCTTAAATGCTTTCCCTTGTTCCATTGTGATGCAATAATAATCTTCCCCTAGAAAGATGCAAGATTGATTAATAAAGAAACAACAAATGCTACTCTAAAAATTCCAAGTTTAGCTTTCAAGACTTTGCTGTTTTTTAAAATATTGTTGAATTAGATTTCACTTCTCCTTTTCCCATGTATATTTTTATAGAGTGACTGCTATATTTTTTCTTGGTCTTGTGAAAGTAAAACCATAAAAGTAAAGAAGTCTGAATAAAAATTAGGCACATTTGTTTTTGTCATTGATTTGTATACTCAAAGCAAATCTGTAGTATGAATCCTTGACATAGAATCATTAAAAAAGCATACAAGTCCAGCATAGAATATGTTATGTTGTACATTGCAAATAAATATACAGTGCTGAATTTGTTCAAATATACTAGAGATTGGATATGGCTTCCCAATTTTTGCATGCCAAGGAAATGTAATTATATATAAATCAACATTATTTGCCATTTTTTCTTACAAAAATATTTATGAAAATTAATAGAAGAAAGTAGAACATAATTATACAAATAGAAACTACAGCAACCAAATCTATCTAACATTATTTCAGATAGAATATAATCTGTAGAATGTTTTTGGTTCAAAATTTATTTTAAGAAAGGACTCAAATTATGTATCTTAAATAGTAGAATCTACCGCATACTTTCTATCTTTCCTTAATGAAGAACTGTGCCATGCCACAAAATGCACTGATAAAAATCATTGCACTGGAGAGTTAATTTTGTGGAAAGCTGCCCGCATGGAAGTGAGAAAGGAAGACCTTCACCAGTTGAACGGCAGAATGATTCTGTAGTGTATAATGCAAGTAGAACAGACATGTTTTCTACAAACTAAATCCTCCAAAGCTAAAACAGCCCCAAAATCTCAGTACTGATGTTTTCATTGCAACTAACCAGTGCAATAAATCACTTGTAACTGGAAAATATTAAATCTATCCAATGTAGTTTGAATTATGGATTACTTACATTGTATTCAATATTTTCCATTTTAAAATCAAGTTAATGTATTAACCCTGTCTTAATAGGAGTTTGCCTTTGGAACCAAACTCTTAGATCTGTAACACATGCATAGGTATTAAGTAAAGTTTTCTTTTCAAGTAAATTCTATTCACTGTAGACTTGTAATGTGGAAATAGAGTTACAAGCCAAAGTATTGTGTTCATTTAAGAAGACTGGTGATAAAAGACCATTTTTCAGCCTATTGATTTCTGGTCCTCTTGTTTTGGTTATTTAGTTGCTTCAACATTAGATGGATTTCATAGTAGATATTTCTAACCAGAGTCTGCTTGTTTGTTTGCTTATTTATTTTATCTGTTTATTTTTTGTAAATAACTCAAGGTGGTGAACACACACAGTACTCCTTTTTCTCCTATTTTCCCCACAACAACAACCCTGTGAGTTGAGTTGGGCTAAGAGAGAGTGACTGGCCCAAAGTCACTCAGCTAGCTTTCTTGCCTAAGGTAGGATTAGAACTCACAGTTTCCTGGCTTCTAGCCTGGTGACTTAACCACTAAACCAGGCTGGCTCCCCAATCTAATGAACATAAGTAGTGGGCTCCAGACAAGTAAGGTTGATCCATTTCCCATCATTACACACTGCAGTAACTGATGGAGAGAGAATAAAGAAATGGTTATACTAGATCAGAGTTAGTGAATGTCCATGATATTGTAGGAATAAAGATTTTTTCTTTGTTACCAGAGTATTGAAACAAGATTGTTTAGGACATATTTTTGAGGCATGCAGTTCTTTGGACGACTTGTCCATACTCTGAACAACGTCACCAACTTGTTCACAAACCCTTACCGAGTAAAGGAGGTATCTCTGACAGAATATGCTTCTCGGAACATGGTTAAACAAGACGATAGGATAATCCTGTATGAAAACAGTTCAGCTCGATCCTGGGACTGTCTGCTTATTAATCCTCAGAATCAAAGTTCTGCCTTACGGTAAGTAACAGATTTTTATTTTTTTAAAAATATTTTACCTGAGAAGTATGGAAGTTCTCAAGTCCTCTGAACAATTATGTGAATGATGGCTTGGAAGGCATGTAAAGGAACAGAAATATGCTTGCTTCCTGTTTCTGGTTGCTGTAAGTGAGTGAGGGAATTGGCTTCGTCTGCAGCTGACACAGAAACAAAAAGAACTGGATTTGTTCTTACCTGTTTGATAAAAGGTGGTTCTTTGCAAACTTACAAAGAAATTAATATGTGCTTCAGCACGACTAGTTTCTTAGTGAGGTATTACATAAATTTGCAGCCCAATAACTTTGGGATTATGTATATAGAAAACTTTTTTTTCTATCCTTTAGTAGGGCTATATGTTGTGAAAGAATAAAAAAAGAAAACATTTAAACTTCTGTTGCTATTTTCTCTTTATATTTGTGGATGATTGTTCAGCTTCCCTGTATTCTTTATGCTTATAATCATCTCTTTGTAATAAAGTCTATATGAAATAGATTGTGAGGTGCCCCGATTTCTGTTCTCTCAAATTTCAAGATTTGGGGTGATTTTCTTCTTGTTTTGTGGCAGATGCATTGACTTCCAGTTTATTAAAGCCATAGAAAGGTTATAAAAGGTTATAAAAGTTCTAAAACCATTTCCTTTATAGGCTTTTTCAAGTTGACAGTGAACCAAGTGCACGTGAATATTTTGATCTGTACGCGAAGCAGTTGCGTCCCTTTTATGAGAGCTATCGTGATCCTTTGCCTCTGGAAACTGTGCAACAGCTGACGGACTGTTTGCGAAGCCACCCCAGCTGGTCAATAGCACACATAGCTGTAGAGTCTGGACTTTTGGGAAGCTTCCGACACAATCTCATTCTAAGGTATGATGTGGAATGGATCTTTTGTACCACATTGATTGACATGGGCACAACCCCCCACAAGCATCACCTGTGGCGTAATCAAATCTGAGCTGGAGAGATCAGGAGAGATCTTGGTTTATAACAAGGTGATAATGTCAATGAGCACACAAGTA
This sequence comes from Notechis scutatus, assembly GCF_049901735.1. Lineage (NCBI taxonomy): Eukaryota > Metazoa > Chordata > Lepidosauria > Squamata > Elapidae > Notechis > Notechis scutatus. Next base: position 53,478,270 of record NC_142014.1, read on the forward strand.
CAGGTAGTCCTCAACTTATAACCACAATTGAGCCCAACATTTCTGTTGCTAAGTGAGGCATTAGTGAATTTTGCCCCATTTTATGACCTTTCTTGCCACAATTGTTAAGTGAATCGCTGAAGTTGTTAAGTTAGTAACATGGTTGTTAAGTAAATCTGGCTTCCTCATTGACTTGGCTTGTTAGAAGGTTGCAAAAGGGGATCCCATGAGCCCAGAACATTGCAACCATCATAAATATGAATCAGTTGCTAGTGTCTGAATTTTGATCGTGTAACCATGGAGATGCTGCAGGGGATGTAAGTGTGAAAAACTGTCATAAGTCACTTTTTTCAGGGCCATTGTAATTTTGAACAGTCACTAAATGTACCTGTACGTTTACTGACTACCTGTACTGGGAAAACAAAAGATATTCATATTGGAATCATTGGTAAGGGAACTGAAAATAAAACAGCCAAAATCTGCAAAAAACAAAACAAAACCCTAAAATATAAGTAGTTAGAGTAGCTCCTCTCCAAGAAAAAGCCACAGGGTTTGAATTTTTTTTCCGACTTAAGCAAAGATAGGTCAGCAGAGTCCTCATAGAATTCTATAAAACTATGCTTGGAGAAAGAAATATTTTTCTCCCTCCCTTTTAACCTTAAAACTCAGGCTCATTCATTAAGTTAAATATATGGAGATTCAAGCCTAATCAAAAGTATTATGAATTGACTTAATAATTATAATTAAACTATGGAATTTGCTGCTACGAGTTGTACTGATGGCCACCAATTCAGGTGGTTTTAACAAGGGAGGGGACAGACAAGAATGGGCTTACAGTAGTAGGTTTGATGGCTGTTTACTATCTTCATAACCATGGACAGCGTGGTTCCCTTCAGTGCCAACTGCTAAGAAGCAATGGTGGAAAAGGCTTCCAACCTCCTCCTGCGCATGTCTCTTAACTTCCTGAATGCATATGATTAGACAGCATGTGACAGAGAATGCTGGACTGGATGGACTTGACCTAGTAGGTCCCTTATTTTTCTTTGGCTCAGTCTATTGTATGAACCAGTTGGCTGTGCTTTTTAGTAAAGAGTAGTTTAGCATGAAGTGTGAACCCAGTTGTTTCAGATAGACTTTAAAGATCTTTTTTTTTTCTTTAATGAAATAAGCTAGCCCACAAAACATAGCAAGTTATGTGTTTGAATCCATAACCTAATACTTTATACTGGTTTATTAAAACAGTACCTTATACTATTATCAGAAGACAAATCTGAATTATTACAGAACACAATAGAATTAAGATCTAAAAATTGCTGAGAGAAATTGCAAATTTCCAATTTTTGACCTATTGCAGATTATTCAGAAGCTTACTGCTAAATAACAATGTGTCTTCCACTTACGTGTGGTTCAAGGTATTTCAGCAACAAAGATCTAGACTCTTGTGTTTTAGCTCTTAAATAAAAAGGCTGTAATTTTTAAAGGATTTTTCTATCATATTGAAAATTGTAGTGGAATCAAAATACTTTACAAATATATAACAAGTAATTTTGCAATGTGGCCTGAATCACAATAAATAGAAGAGCAGCAGAATTGAAAAAAATCAGATAATGCCGCAACTTTTGGAAAAAAAAATCTGTTGGGTAGGCCAGCTTGTACATAAGACTGCATACCTAGCATTACTCTATCTTTGTTTTAGCTGCATAAATAGCAACAGTTCTGACAATGAATGCACCCCACTTCACTTAGCCTGCCAAAAAGGTGATTTTGAATGTCTGAAGGAGCTGATGGAGGAGTGCCATGCCCGTGTTGACCTGACAGACAAAAATGGAGAAACTGTCTTTCACTATGCTGTTCGAGGGAGCAACCCAAAGATTATAGAGGTGAGGGTTTAAGGAGTCTCCCACTTGTAATAAAGTCTCTTTGTCTGTTATCTCTTCCTAGGAGTATAGGAGAAGCAGAAGTTTGCATCCATGCATCTATCTATATATGCATTCTCTAGATATGGGCACATATATGCACTCTTTAGAGAAAATGTTTAATGCTTCCCTCACGTATCTAATGTATCCTTCTGTCCATCCATTTCCCTGTCCCCCAAATTCCCGCAATGGTTTTGAGGGCCTCTTTGCAGAAATAATGTGTCAATTTGAACACTGAAGAAAAGTAAGTAGCAACTGTTTGGGTGATGATAAGAATTTGATTATTTGCAGATTATTTTCTGTTTGGATATAACATGAACAATTAGGTCTTTGATATGGTTAAAAAAACCCAGTTCATTTGAAGCTAAAGTGGTTAAAACCAGGTATTAAATATATTTGAACCAAAGTTGTCCATCAATATTTGCAACTACCAAAAAATCTTTCCAAGTCGCAAGGCAGAATAAATGAAAATTATTTTCAAAATTAATTTATTTACAGATGAAGAACTAATAATACTTTTATAATCATATAAGACTTTAAGATACCTTCTACCCTATTTTTGATGGATAATGGAATACACAGTAAAAAATATTTAGCATTAAAGTGGAAATTTGAAAAATGAAGTATTAACATAAACCTTGAAGGAGAAATCAGCCTACCATTTGATAATTACAAATGTTCTTAGAATAGCATTCATCTGTATCATTTTGAATTATTCAGTGAAGGGATTTATAACTTACATATAGATTAATGAGCAAAAATAAAACATGGAAAGGATAATAATGCCCTACATACCTAAGAAGAATATACCACCAGACTGTTTCAAGAACTGTAAACACAGAAGTATATCCTACTGTAAAGAATGCACATTAGTTGATTCCTTTCTCTTCTTAAAAATTGGCAACATCCATATCTAAATAAATTCTCTTTTATATACATATCAAGAGGTTTGAAATGAGTCTGAGAAATGCTAAAGCATTTCATTAGATAAAAATAAAATATTGACTGGGAAATTGGGGAGAACACATATTGAAGGAGGAATTGAAAGTCACAAGTGAACTTGTTTCATTGTTCAGCTCCTGGGCAAGAAAGCAACTGTTGCTTTGGACCATCTGAATGATGAGGGGACGAGTCCATTGCACCTGGCCTGCCAGTTGGGCAAAGAAGATGCAGTCTACTCTCTTCTTAAGGTTCATGCCAAGTGCAATAACTTGGGCGCACTGGGTTATCCCATCCACACTGCTATGAAGCATTCTCAGAAAAGGTAACTTTGCCTAGCTTTGTTGAGACCAGAATATAAGGAATTCTGAAAATAGAAAATCCTATATGTTAACCAACTGTACTGAATGCACTTGTTCCCCTTTATTTTATGGTCAAACCAGGTATATCTGTATTCAAGTAACGTAACTCATCTATGTGATATTCCTTCCAGATCATGCGTGCCTGGATATTTTTTGAGGCTGATCTTTATTAGATTCCCCAATATAGACTATATTGAGAAGAATGATTATTTCAAATATCATTTATACTTATTCATCATCTACCTGGCTGGTCACTCATTGGACAGCCACTTAAATATGAGACACCAGTGTACTGCAACTGCAAAAAAAGCCAATGCAGTCCCAAGTTGCATCAACAGAAGGATAGTATCAAGATCACGTGAAGTCTTAGTACTGACTTATACTGCACTGGTAAGACCACACTTGGAATACTGTGTCCAGTTTTGGTCAGCACGTTACAAAAAAGATGTTGAGACTCTAGAAAGATTGCAGAGAAGCGCTGCAAAGATTATTAGGGGACTGGAGGATAAAACATACAATGAATGGTTGCTGAAGCTGGGTATGTCTAGTCTAACAAAGGGAAGGACTAAGGATGACTTGATAATCTTCCAGTATTTGCTGCCACAAAGAGGAGGGGAGTCAACCTAATCTCCAAAGTTCCTGAGGGCAGACAAGAAGTAACGGATGGAAACTTACAGAAGAGAGTTCCAACTTAGAACTAAGGAGAAATTTCCTGACAGTGAGAACAATTAATCAGTGGAATGGCTTCCCTCCAGAAGTTGTGGATGATCCATCACTGGGTTTTTTTAAAAAAGTGATTGGATAGCCAGTTGTCCAAAATGGTACAGGGCAGCAGCCTCCAATCTTTTGGGCACCAGGGACTGGTTCCATGGAGAGACGTTTCTGCCACTTGCATTCTGCAGATGGGGCTTTGCTTGTTTTCATGGCCCGGTTTCTGGCATACCATGCTGCTGCGGCCCAATGCCAGTCCACGGACTGAGGGTTGGGGACCCCAGGTATAGGACCTCCTGTTTGAGCAGGTTGTTGAATTAGAAGACCTCTAAGGTCTCTTCCAACCCTGTTATACTGTTACCTTCAGTTTCCATCAACTAAGACCTGAGAAAAGAAATGCCATGCTAAAAACAAGGAACAGAGGGCCACTGCACACTTTACTCCGTGGGTCCTGAGGAAAGAAAAATTATTCCTCTTTCCCACTCAATATGAAATGGAAATAAAATGTTTGACTATTTTCCCTCTCCAGCTTCAAGTCCATGTTTTTATTTGCTGCTGAGAGCATTTCTCCAAACCCCTGAGTGATTCATTGAAAGCCTCAAAACCATCCGACCACCTTTTCTGTTGAAATATCTGGTAGGCCAACTGAAATCCCAAAGGCAAGATGCAGGGTGAGATAAGAGTGACAAATGGGGAAATGAACTGTCTACAAAGTCAGCAGAGGGACACCCTCGTCTAGAAAAGAGATTTTCTCTGGTTTCAAAGACATGAAAAATCCAAAGCTCTTCAATCAAACCTAAGTCATGCATGCTTCCAAACATGATTTCAAACTGGGAAAGGTTCTTTATTTATTTGATTGTTGATCGCTTACAAGATAATAGGTATAAGAATAAACATGAATATGAATACAGGAAATAGGTATGAGTAAATGGAGACAATAGGACATGGATGGTAGGCATGATTGTGCACTTACGCACGCCCCTTACAGACCTCTTAGGAGTGGGGTGAGGTCAATAATGGTTAGTTTGAGGTTAAAGGAGTGGGGGTTAGAGGATGTAACAACAGAGTCAGATAGTGCATTCCAGGCATTGACCACTCTGTTGCTGAAGTCGTATTTTCTGCAATCAAGTTTGGAGTGGTTTACATTGAGTTTGGATCTGTTGTGTGCTCTTGTATTGTTGCAGTTGAAGCTGAAGTAGTCATTGACTGGTAGGACATTGTAGCAGATAATTTTGTGTACTACGCTTAGTGGTACACAAAATTCTTGCATGGAAGTTTCCTCGAAATATGCATCTTTCACACACACCAAACTGGCAGTAATTTGCTTGTCTGAATTAAAAGTGGTGCTTTGTAGAATGCTGATCTCATACCCACTTTTGTGCTGAATGTGGCTGCAAGATGGCAGAACACACAAGAGTGCTGGGAGTATCCCTTCACAATTAAGTAAGTGGGGAAATTCCATGATTGCTCTAAAAGACTGCTGTATAACATACCAGCTTGAACAGGGGTGGGGTGGGGGGAGGAGAGAGGCATGCCAAAACCAGAAATCACTTTTAAAGCTGCCGCCTGCACCAGTAACCGTGAGTAAACCAGAGCCCCCAAAACAAGCCCCAAAATGCTAGATTCTGAAGCTATGGAGCCCTAATAATGCTGGCGGAGCTCCTGCTAACTGACCCGGAGCCCACCTCTCCTTCCCCAGAGAAGTGAAGCTCTTTCCATCGAGCCCTATTAACCACACTGGTGGAGCTCTTGAACTGGATCACTTGGAGCCAGCGGAGTGCAAACAACTTACCTTCATTTAAATCCCTCACACAGCTGATAGAAGTATCTTCCACGCCAGACAACGTGTTTCCATTAATATCCCCCACACAGTTTCCCCGGAGCCACATTGGACAGCTGGCAGGGAGAAACGAGGGAGGAGAAAGCCCTGAGGCTCTTAGGAGCTGAAAGTCACCCTGGACGGGTGTATTTGTAAACAGCAATGGATCATGCCCAGTATTTCCTAGCCGAACCACAGATAACAACAATGATCTAATACATATCGATTTTACAGAAGACAATGTTGAAAAAGCACTACGCAATCTAAAACCATCTCTATCTATTGGACCGGATGGAATATGTGCCTACTTCTTAAAAAAGCTATCCACTGCCATAGCCGAACCTCTAAGCATAATCTTTGAAAAATCTTTCAGGACCAGCTCCTTGCCTAACCTATGGTCACAAGCCACGGTCATCCCCATTTTCAAAAAGGGAGACCCCAGCCTATTTGAAAATTACAGACCAATCTCTTTATGCTGCGTCACCTGTAAAGTCATGGAATCAATTATTAACCAATCCATTATCCTCCACTTAGAGACAAACAACCTACTCTCCAATAAACAATTTGGTTTCAGGAAAAAACTATCATGTAATCTGCAACTCTTACACTGCAAAAACATGGACTACACAACTCGATCAGGGCAAAGCAATAGACGCAATCTACATAGACTTCTGTAAAGCCTTTGATTCAGTGGTACACGGCAAACTACTCCTAAAACTAAAATCTTATGGTATCTCTGGACAACTGCATAACTGGATAGAAACATTCCTGTCGAACAGACAACAAATGGTCAAAATTGGGAGTGTCCTGTCAAATTCTGTACCTGTCAATAGTGGTGTTCCCCAAGGCAGTGTTCTAGGACCAACTCTCTTCATACTCTACATAAATGACCTCTGTGATCATATTAAGAGCAACTGCGTTCTTTTCGCTGATGATGTAAAGCTGTTCAATACCACAGACAATACTGCTACCCTTCAAAAAGATCTTGACTATGTATCAGAATGGTCAAACAAATGGCAACTTCAAATCTCAACAAATAAATGCTCTGTCTTACATATTGGCAAAAAAAAAATCAGAAAATAAAATACAAACTGAATAGTCAAGATCTTGTTGATGATCCAAGCTCTGTAAAGGACCTTGGAATACTCATCTCTAATTATCTAAGTGCTAGAGCCCACTGTAACTACATAGCCAAAAAGGCATTAAGAGTTGTTAACGTAATCCTACGTAGCTTATTCTCTGGTAATATCACACTACTAACTAGAGCAGGGGTCTCAAACACAATTTACCTGGGGGCCGCTGGAGGCAGAGTCTGAATGAGGCTGGGCCGCATAATATTATACTTTATATTATACTTTATATTCATATTATACACTAATATTATACTTTCATATCACGGTGGGGGCCATAGGATATCGTCCTGCGGGCCGCAATTGGCCTGCGGGCCGCAAGAATGAGACCTCTGAACTAGAGCATACAAAACATTTGCTAGACCAATACTTGAATACAGCTCATCAATCTGGAACCCACATTACGTATCTGATATTAACACAATTGAGAAAGTCCAGAAATATTTCACAAGAAGAGTTCTCCACTCCTCTACTCGTAGAATAACTTATGCCACCAGACTTGAAATTCTAGACCTAGAAAACCTTGAATTATGCCGTCTTCAGTCCGATCTAAGTATAGTATTCATACATTAGTAATCATACATTGCAATGTCCTACCTGTTAATGAATACTTCAGCTTCAACCATAACAACACAAGAGCACACAATAGATACAAACTCAAGGTTAACCACACCAAACTTGATTGCAGGAAATAAGACTTCAGCAACAGAGTGGTCAATGTCTGGAATACTCTACCTGACTCTGTAGTTTCTTCCCCAAACCCCAAAAACTTTAACCTTAGACTGTCTACTATTGACCTCACCCCTTTCCTAAGAGGTCTGTAGGGGGCGTGCATAAGCGCACCAATGTGCCTACCGTCCCAGTCCCATTGTTTCTTTTATTTTTCTTATATGTACCCATTTCATGTATTCATAACTATGTATATACTTATACTTATTATCTTGTAAGCAATTGACAAATCAAATAAATAAAAATAAAATAAATAAATCTGTTGTCCATAGCCCCATCAGTTGGGTTACAGGAGTATGTGTGTGTTAGTGGGAAGAATTGCCTCCATAGAAAACACACTGAAATATACCTCTGGTCCAAAGGTTTTAATAAAACTCTTGTAAGATGCTCAGTGGACTCCAGCAGATTTGTGGCAGAAGGCGAAGGCTGGCAAAAGCGGGGAAGTTCCACCGTCAAGATAACAGTGCAGCAGACAGTATAAGAAAGGCAGGGAGGACAAGAGGGGACACATGAGTGAACACGAGTGATAATGCAATGAAATCAGAGGATATGATAATTCAAAGGTATTTCAAAGTTGCTTAATTATATTTTGAAATTGGCTTTCTGCAATCCCAATAGGAATCTTAAGGCTTATAACATACATGCTTTATGCGCTTGCCGTTGGACCACTGAAAAATGATTCCATTCTTACTGAAAATGCAAATATTTATAAAGCTGACGAGGGCATCTGTATGGCATCTTTTGTTTATTTCTCCTTCCTTTTTCTTCCAGATGTGCAGAAATCCTACTTGATAAAGAAATCAACCAGATTCAGTTTCTGGACCCACGATATGCTGCTACACCCCTTCATTGGGCCAGAAATGCAGAGGTGAAAATGTACAATATCATTAGGGATGATAAATCATTTATTTTTAATTTTGTTTTTACTACCCGGGAGCCTTATTCTCCTGGGAATAATTCTTTTCCCCAATCCATTGCTAACATTTCATTGTCTATGAACCAAGACAAAAAGGCATATAATTCATTAAAGGTATGTCTTTGGTGCCATAATTCAAAAGGGTAATGTTAGAATTCTGGTTAAAAAAACAAAATTAAAACCCCTAGTTAATTTAGTTATTGAAGGCATAAGAGCAGTGTCTTTGATTCTTGTTGTCAGAAAATGGCACAAATAAAGTTTGGGCCTCTCTCAGAATATTTTAAAAAGCTGCTGTTATGGTCAGCTCTGTTTTTCATTTTTACACACTAAACCCTAGAAAACAAAGTATGAGAGGAAAGGTTATTGGAACCTTCAAGAAGAATTGTATTTTGTAGATTGACTGAAATACATTTTGAGGTGCTTTCTTGTTACGTAATTAAGTCTAGATCAGAGGTTTCCAAACTTGGCAACTTTAAGACTTGTGGACTTCAACTCCCAGAATTCTCCAGCCAATCTAGATAGTAGTTGTCTTGTTCAAATGTTGATATGTGACTGCAGAGGAGCAGCTGCAGCAGCCATAACTTTGGGGACCAGGTACAACTACCATTTGTTTAGTGCAGTCATAACTGAATGGTTGCTGAATGAATGGTCATAACTTGAGGACTATCTGTAAAGGAGAATGGTTTGGTAACTAAAATATAATTGTTTTTAAAGAGCTGCAAATATTTAAATCATGAAAAATAATCATAGAAGAAGCTCTTGGAAGAAGAGAAGGGCACATGCTGCAATTCCTATTTGTGGTTTCTCCCTCTCTGGCTCTAGATGACTCGGATGCTTATTGAGTATGGCTGTGAAGTGAATGCCCTCAGTGCATCAGGGGAATCGGCCCTTCATATCGCTGTGCGGCGTGGGCGTTTTGATTGCACAATGGTGTTGTTGACGCATGGAGCTATGCCAAACACTAAAGAGAAGAATGGCAACACACCGCTTCATCTGGCCATGCAGGTGGGCTTTTCATCGTTTGGATGTTTTTCTAGCAGATGAGAGAGGTGCTTTCTTTCTAAAATGCACAGAGCAGAGGGTGGACACAAGGTACTTCTGCAAGACCTTTGACTCTTTTGCAGCAAACAACCTAAATTTTTCACTAAAGTTTTCTAGCAACAGAACTAACAGTGTGTCCTCCTTGGCTTTAACAAAGGAAGCTTGCTTTGCATGTGTGAAAGAAAAAGTAAACTACATTCTCATAACTTAAAACCTGTCTTTGGTTTCAAGCTTCTTTAAACCTGTCTGTATGTCTTTTATACCAATTTCCAGTCGGTAGAGTTCAGTGTTTTTGTAAAAAAGAAGATAGAGCCAACAAATATAAGCCATGCTCATCTTTGCAGTGAGCATACTTTCCAATTTTATTATATATATCACCCGTCACTTGATCCAATACGTTTTTATATTTATTTATCTCATCACCACCATTCTAATCCAGATAAACCAGCTATTCTACCAAAAGAAGGTTGGAGATCCTGATCTGATAAGCCAATTGGCAGTTTGGATTGTGAAAAATCTATACCTAGGCCTCTCCACTTTATTGGGCTTCTGGAGGTCCATAAAGATCTCGTTATTCAAGAGGGCTTTTGAGGAGGTGGAAGTTTAGCCTACCCTCGAGGAATGGCATTGCCATGTGATGTTGATCAGAATGATGCAGTGTTTTTAACCCAAGGTTTGATATTCTTTAAGCAGCTTTAGTTCTACAGAAAACCTAGTGGCATAGATACACAAAAAAGATGGTAAAATGGGTGGGTATTCCAAAATAGACTAGATGGATGGAGAGAACTAGGACAATAAGTTTCCATTAACAACTTCCTTTCTTCCCAATAGCAAGACCACATAGAAATGATCAAGGCCCTTATTGTGTTTGGAGCAGATGTGGATATCCCCAATGATTTAGGGGAGACACCTGGATTGGTGGCAGCCAGGACAAGCAAAGGTAGGAAGAACTTTTGAATAGAAGCAGGATGGTGGGAGGGTTGATCTTGGTCTACCCAACTAGGTTCTGTTTACACTGTGAACAGAATCCATGTGTACTTAAGCCCTGGATCTTGAGGTTTAGGGTGTAAATCAGTACTTCCCAGTGAAGGTCTGCTATGGAATAGAAATTTAGAATCAGATAAATAACCAACAATGGAGGGGAGCATTAAGAATTAGGCCCTAGAGTTACCTCATTAAAATTTCTCTCCATTGCTCTTGACAAGCATGTTCACTTTCAGATACAAGCTCTTCCCGGGTACAAGAAATAAGTTGGCTCAGAGCTTTCAATAGTGACTGGTTTTTTAAATTTGTTTTAATAATTTTCTGTTTAATGCATGTGATTCCTGCCTCACTTATGCAAGGTGCCAACCGGAAGGTTCTTTTAGATCTGCTGAAAATTATAGGGATTGAACGCTTCCTTCCACCTGGCATATCTACCTCATCAACATCCACTTCCGCCCTCCCAGAAAGATCATCAGCCCCACGGAGTTCTGGCTTAGGTAACCTACTACCTAGCTCTGTGCCTTTCTTCTTTTCACTCTCTTGGACCACTTTCACATCTGAAGATTTCCAACATGGGGTTGCGCTTAGAATAAGAAATCTTATGTTAAAATGAATGCCAGTGTACACATCCATATTGCTATTCTAATCAGTTCTGTTGGTTACAGATTTCCAATACTGTGTGGATGTGCTAGAAAAGCGATCATTGCATTGGAGCAATCAGGACAACCAATCTTGTGACTTTCTACCATGTTCTATTGTAATTTACCCTATTATAATCCCAATGACTTTTCCTTCATATTCTTACAGCTGTAATAATATAATATTTTAAAAGAGACAGATTAATAAGTAGCTCTTAAATTAGGAGATAAGCTTGCTATATTCACTGTAGACAAGGCTCTTATAAGCATTGCATACAGGGAAGTGAGTTAACAAGCATGATTTACTGTTATTATAGTGACTCTGGACAGATATGCCTATCCCATCATTTCCTTCTGAGCAATGCCTTGAGAAATAGAAACCTCAGATTCTATTGAATCTGGATACCACAGTGACTGGAGAAATACATCTTAAACTCTCAGTTTTAACCCGTGCCTGCGCTGTCCTTAAAATGAGAAATTTTATGTTATGTTCGTTGCTCTGTGTTTTTCTAGACTTCCAAGACATCATCCATGTTTCAGCAGCTCTTGGCAACTTGCTGAAGACACCAGATGTGGTGGACTCTGCCCCTGAGAAGAGGAGAAAGTAAGCAAGTAGGGTCGGTGAGAGTCACATAGGCGCTTTAGATGCCCTTGCGTGGGGAAGATGTAGTAAAGATGCATCAAATTCCTGGAAAGGAAGGCTTCTTGCCTACTGTTTCTCTTTTCTGTGGCTCAGTTGTACCCTTAGGAACAATTACTTTGGTACATTAGATGTATTATATAATGCATATAAACATTTAACTATCTCCCTGAGTCATCTGAATGTGAAGAACAAGGCGAGTTACTTCTGGGGCTGACACTTCCCTTGTTTTCTCTGTTCCCCTTCTCTAGCCAGGACCGCCTCCTGAGTCTGGACGGTGGGGGTGTCCGGGGCATTGTACTCATCCAGTTTCTCATCGCTATAGAGAAAGCTGCAGGGCGTCCCGTCAAAGAGCTCTTTGACTGGGTGGCGGGGACTAGTACAGGGGGAATTCTGGCCCTGGCTATTATACATGGTAAGAAGTGGTGTGAATAGCAAGTAATCCCATGTGGAAATGACTCAGTGTGGGGTGGGAATGGTCACTGAATTGGGAAGAAAATGGTGGTGGTGATGGGGTTGCTCTTTAAAACCTGAATTGGGTTCCAGATTTCTTGTCAAACTGCCACAGTATATAGCTCGTTGTGCCCAAATCCTTCACATTGCTGTGTTGGCTTTGCCATTTTTATTTTATTTTTTTGCTACATTTGTAAATCGCTAAGCTCATAAGCTCAGTTCCTTTCTAGTTAATTTTTATTTCTAATCTTTCAGCAATAAACATGCATTCAGTCTAGAAGAGGGCCATAAAAAGCTTTTTATTGATTAGGTGAAAAAGAACTAAGGGTTCCTGATCCAGAAATTGAGATTCAGTTTAATGCTTCCATTGCTGGGGATAGATAGAAGACAACCCTAGTTTATATTGTATCACCCCCATTACTGTAGGTAATGTCTCATTCGGATATATTTTGTATCTGCCTGTCAAACAATTCTTCAATTGTTCTTTACCACTATTCATCAGAAGCTGCCATATTTTATCATGTAACCATTAGTCCTCATGGTCTATATCAGGGGTGTCAAACTCAAAACCTGCAGGCCAGATCTGGCCCACGGGATACTTGGATCTGGCTTGCGGGGCTACCCTGGAAACAATGAAGGACCGGCCTGTGATGCCTTTGCCAGCAAAAATGGGCTTCCAAGCTCCATTGCTGGCTGCAGCGATCTCCTGCAAACCTCTGCCAGCAAAAGGAGAGCCCGTTTTTGCTGGCAGAGCACTCAGACTGCCACAGGCGCCCCTGACATGAGTGACATCAAGCTGGCCACACTCAACCCTGCCCCATGAGGTCAAATACAACCCTGATGTGACCCTCAAAGAAATAGAGTTTGACACCCCTGGTCTATATTTTAAATGACCACGTGTTTTTCTAGTTTTTCAACCAGTCTCTCTTTGAGAACAGATAGCAAGAGATTGAATGAGGGATCTGTTGCATCCAAAGCATGCAATATATGGCTCCTTTACACAGAATGGCTCATCTACATTGCATTCTTGTATCTGACGAAGTCTTATGTATTCTTTCCTGCTATTGAACTTCTGTCACACGTTTGGTGATTTCACTCATTGCACAAAACATGGATTTCCATACTTTCATCAAGATGTTTAGATAATTTCCTGCCTGTTTCTATCAGCTGGATTGGAACCAAAGGTGTTCTCCAGGAAACCGTCAATCAATCCATCAGTTTATTACAGTCTTAGACCAGAGACCAGAACAAATAAAAACGCTCAGTAAATGTACAATTAAAAATTCTAGTATAAAACAATAAACAACAACTAAAACCTATAATAAAATCCAGTCTGCCAATTATACATGGTCTAACTGTACTAAGATTACAATCCATAAACTGTGTGGCCCATTCTCCGGGAAACCAATAATGCTGTTGTTCTTCTCAGGGAAGCCCATGGACTACATGCGCTGTGTGTACTTCCGCATGAAAGATGAGGTCTTTCGAGGGTCACGGCCCTATGAATCGGAGCCTCTTGAGAATTTCCTGAAAAAGGAGTTTGGAGAACATACCAAAATGACAGATATCAAGAGTCCCAAGTAAGCCAAAATAAAAACCGTTAGGGTGGCTTCCTGAACCCTCTATTCTTCATTAATTAACTCTGCTGGTCATTAATATACCTTCCCTTATTCAAAGTGGTTTTGGCATCTCATCAGTACCTAAATAGTAAATTGCCTAGCAAAGTTATAATACCACTTTATGACCCATAGGAGAATGATAACACACACTAAGCTGTCCTGGTCAGGCGAATGATCCATTTTTCTTACTTCTTTCTAGTAAAAGTATTTTTCGTTAAAAAAAACTTTTTTCATCAAGTACCACCTGATCTCCTTTAACTAGCAGTTTGAGTCATTCACTTTCTGTCTGGAGAGCATAAAAGTATTGGTGCTGCGCTGTGGTCTATGCCTTACAATCAAGTGGAAATTTTGTCTTGTTCAACCTTTTACAGAGTCATGTTGACAGCAACATTATGCGACCGACAGCCTGCTGAACTCCATTTGTTCAGGAATTACAATCCGCCAGAAGGGAGAAACAAACCCCGTTTCAGAATGATAGGGTCATTTCAACCAATGACCAAGCCGGAAGGTAAATACAGGTAGTTCTTGACTTAGGTCCACAATTGAGCTCAACATTTCTGTCGTCATGCTTATCAGAAGGTTGCAAAACGTGATGACGTAACCCTGGGACACTGCAATCATCATAAATATGAATCAGTTGTCAAGCATCCGAATTTTGATCACGTGACTATAGCTGCGAAGGTCATAAGTGTGAAAAATAGTCATAAGTCACTTTTTAATGGTGTTGTAACTTTGAACAGTCACTAAATGAACTGTTGTACGTTGAGGACTATCTCTACCTATTCCCACAGACCAGGGATATAAGTTGCAATGGGGGGCGGGAGTGGTGGGAGGACCGTGTAAGGAATACATAACTCCGCCTCATTCATCCCCTTGTGGAGAATTGGATGAAATAAAATAATCATACACTTGTTCTGACCCAAACCTGGTTCCAAGGAAGCAAACATGAGACAGCACAACCTTTTAATGTTTCTTAATGAATCCCGTTCCTTTACGGGTAAAAAGCTGCTTCAAACCAATTAGCTCCGATAAGAAAGAGCCTTGTCAAGGTTTTGCAAGGCTGCCAAGAACACCAGATAAAATTACTAAGCAATAACTCTAACACAAAGAGTCTCCAAACACCAACTCAGATATTCCTAACATCCACCAGGCTCAAATGTAAAACTTCTTTGCCTTCTGCAAAGAACTGCGATTTCTCAGCTGGCTTTTATCACCTCAGGGAGGGGCCACTACCTTGCAACCTTACACCCGAGTCACCCATGCTGCTGCAGCTGCTCTTTCCTTCGAGCAGCCCAGCGCACGTGTGGGCTCCTCGTGGACCTCTTCATCGCTGCTACCAGCCTCCACAATCTCCAAAGGCAGCATTATATTTTTTTCTTCTTCAGAATTAAAGTGTAATCAAAATAATGTAAGGAGATCTTCTTTTGGCTTCCCTACTACCTCCAAATTTTTCCTTGATTTGAATTTTCTTGTGTTTATTTCCATTTCCCTGAAAGGCAGATAGCCCGATAGTCTTGCTTTGTAGTGTATTATAATATTGATACACATTCTTGCTGATAAGTCACTGCTTTTTGTTTGCTCCTTATAGATCAACTGGTATGGCAGGCTGCCCGTTCCAGTGGAGCTGCTCCAACATATTTTCGACCTGTAGGGCGGTTTCTGGATGGAGGGCTGCTAGCCAACAACCCCACTTTGGATGCCATAACCGAGATCAATGAATATAATAAGTCTTTAATCCAGAAAGTATGGCTTTATTCTGCAAGAATAATCATTAAAGACACATTCTAATCTGCACATGCAATTTTCTAAAATGTCTTAAGGTTGAACCATTTTTCCCTCCCCAGAGATAGTATTTTCTCTTTTAAAAACAAACAAACAGATTTTGAAGGAATTCAGAACCTAATGAATGTCCCTGGGTGACTAAAACGTGAAATGTTTCAGTTGGTTTTGTTTAGCTGTGGGGCAAGAAGAGCATAAAGTAGCACTGCTGGAAATTAGGTGTTTTGCTACCAATTTGGCAATGTAATTTGTGGGTGCTCAAATTCATTAATGGGATCTATAAGTATCTGGCAAACAACATAATCAATAAACATTTTCATCAAAGCCCCCCCAGAGCAAGCTGCATCAGCCAATTTCTAACAGAAGGCACATCATATAGCCAGCACTTTAGTTTCACTGCTCTCTTTTTTGTTGTTATTTATCTTTTGTTTTAAACTTCGATTCAAGTAAAGAAAGATGGTAATTAGGCAAAAGGAAAAATTAAGTATGCAAAATTAAAAGCCTGCAGGTCAATTTCTGGCAAAACATTATGGAGAGAGTGACATGTTCTAATTGGAAACATAATCAAGTACCAGCATACCTCTTGTATTTGTGCTCTGATATAATTTTTATATGAAAACAAACAATTCCTAAGCATATATGTTCCTAAGCTTCTTAGGGCTTTTTCCACATTGTAAGAAAAATTATGTGCTTTGATTTGTGATACATGGCATGAAACTTTGGTTGTGGTAGTTTGGAGCAGCTGGAGTTTCAAAAATGTCTGTAAAACTAGCCAGAGCATTTTGCATTAAGCTTTTCAGCTAAACTAATTAAAGCAAACTGACTAAACTAAAGATTGCCAAAAGCAAGAATTTACCAAAAAAATGGGCTGGCAAGGACCATCATATGATACAGGGAAAGAAAAGGTTTCCTGAAAGTTTAGTGGGATTTGCACCATAACTTTTCTTTTCATAATGCCAAGGCAACGCAAGTATCAAACCCTGATTTGTAACTAAATAAGCTTTCAAGCTTTGTGTAAATTTATGTCAGAATAAATGTGTAAGACATCAAGGACTTAAAGAGCTACCAATCAGTTTTGTCAACAAATTTAAAACAACTCGCTTGCTAAATCTCCATACCTCTTTGAAGAATGGAAAAAAGTAAACCAGAATAATATTCCAAAAACCTATTTCATATGGACTGTGAACATGCTTCTTTTGTGCTAAATTCAAGCAACATATATGAAGATGTTGGTAAGACTCCTATCCCCTTCATCCTTGAAAGCATGAAGTCCTTGTTTAATTTTCTTCCCATCTCTCCAGGGGCAAGGTGACAAAGTGAAGAAGTTGGGACTTGTCGTCTCTCTTGGAACTGGCAGAGCACCAAAAGTGCCTGTGAGCTCTGTGGATGTCTTTCGTCCCTCTAACCCTTGGGAACTGGCCAAGACTGTCTATGGGGCTAAAGAACTAGGCAAGCTGGTGGTGGACTGTGTGAGTATGAGATAGAAAGTAGGCATCATGATACCTGATCCAAGGTGAAGATTTCTGCATTTTGCGTATAAAAGGAATGTTTTGGATAGTTTGCAATATAGCAATTCAAAAGCCCAATAAAGGTGAAGAAAATACTTTTCCCAGGGAGATACTAGCAAATGTTGAGGGAAATGAGATGCTTATCTAAGTTTCTTTCATACATATGCTTCAATATTTTTGCCTAATCCACTTTTGCCCATACCTTACTGTTGTTTGAAATTAACATTGCTGCTTTCTGAGCTACTTCTTTGCTTCTGTGATTAGATATACTGAGGAGATTATTTGCAGCCCAGGTTTGAAATGAAGGGTCCTTGGTGCTCTCTGGGCTTGGTTGTTTTCTTGCAGATGTTTCATCACCCAAACTAGGCAACATCATACTAGTGCTAGTAAGGAGTGGGATTTGCTCTCATTTTATATTCTAGTGGCTTGCCCTGTCAATGTTGGTAGGAGTGGTTTTAGAGGTTCTTTCTTTGGCCTATTTATTGTTAGCTTGTTTGACAGTTCCTTGATGAGGGTATTACTTACTTCTTGATTGGTGATCTGGTATTAATCTTGGTGTTAGTCTTCAATCATCTGGGTGTTAGCTGCTGGTGGGAGGTGTTTTAGTCTTTAGCTTGATTTATGTACTGTGTCTTACAGAAGTGACCATTTTTATCAAGAACCAAATACTCTCCTTTATTATGTATAATTTTTCCCCTTTTTCATTTCTTTTTTATCTTATTTAGTAGGGAAATCTTTTTTACTTCAAGACTGCTATAAAATTATTTATTTCTCCAACTTTCTCAAACTCCAGTAATCAGGTAGCCAATCTTTAGTGTCACATTCAATCTACTGTTTAACACCCCCACCTACCCACAATAACAAATTGTGCCTCCTTTGTCATATTGGATTTTCCTGGGCATTTTCAAAATTAAGACTATTTATATTCTATTTGAATCCAATATGCAAATAAGTCCAGGTATAGAACTAGATGGTTAGTAGTTTTCACTTGCAGGAATTGGTAAAAAGTTAAGGGCAAAATGTCACCTTACTTTTATTCTAGCTTCCCCCTACACATATGCATATATGATAGCATATTTTCAAGCAACTTTAATATGACTTTCAGCTACTTGATTCTTTCTTATAAAAGCTATAAAGGACACAAGCAAATCCCAAATGCCAATAATGTACTGTCATCAGTTTAGCCCACTGGTAACACAGAATAACTATTAACAGTTGCTTTGTTACTCAAAAAGAGGTCTTAAAATTTGGTCTCATTCTCAGAAAAACTCTGCATTGTCATGTTCCATGTTTATGTTGTCCTTAAAATTAAATTATCTAATGTGTGCCTGTCCACATTAATAACCTTCTTATTTATTTTTCTTTTTTTTTTTTTTAAAACAAGTTTTATTAAAAGTTTCAACAACAAACAAATCATTACATATTAAATCTTTCCCTGTCTTTCTACAATAATTTCCCCAATATTCTCATAAAACACAAACAAACACAAACAAACATAAAAAAAATCTTTTAGTAAAGTACCTTGGCCCCAGTTACCTCTCTTTGCATGGGCTAAAATAATAGCACATATCACTCTTCACATTTCTATCTTATTTAATCCATCTTAATTAAATCATTAAATTTGTATCTTTTGCCCATTCATTTATCCTCTATCTCTTCTTATAATAAAAAAAATTTCTCCTGAAATCACTAATCAGAGTATGATGCCTTTCTATCCTCCCCTAAGTTAGTAAAATTAACATTCAGCATAACAAATACCCAATTTGGTTCTGCTTGGTACATTCTATCCACCAAAAATGTTTAAATACATTGTATCCTCCTTTCCTTCGATATTTTATTACATTTTAAAAAATCAATCATTATTAAAAACTTCAACATTTTAATTTCTTATTAAATCTTAAACCATTCTAATTTACTATTTCAAATATAAATGTTACAATACCATCTTCTGTACCTTAGCAGAATCTTTCTTACAGAAAATTATATTTCATCCTTTGTCTCTAAAAAAATCCTCTTCTCCCATCCAATTTTAAAGCTTTGAGGCTTTTCTCCGCCTTTCCCCTTTCTTTCTTCCCCACCAAATCTTCCTACCCCCTTCTTCTTCTAACCTCTGCCTTGCTGGGATCCCTTCTCTGTTGTGTTCCCTTTTTCTCTTGTTTGTTATCATTATATTTACTTTGCATCATATTTTTTCTCTTTCTCAAATGTTTTTTTAGATCTTAAGTCCTTCATTTTCCTTGCTCTCTTCCTTCCTTCTTCCTTAGATAAGTTTTGGGATTCAATGAAGATGGCGTCTTCGTCTCTTCCTTGTTGTTCTTCTTCCGTTTCCATCTGTTCCATTGTCTGTTGGTAATTGACCAGCGCCATTTCTAGAAATAGAAAAGCTTTTTCCATGCCATCTTTGCAGGCTGCTTTTGTTTGCTCATATTCATCCCTCAGGTCTTCAAAAAGGAAAGCCATTATAAATAAATCTTTTCTTTTCTTTATTCCTCTTTCTTCTTACACCAACCAAATATTCGAGAGAAAGGCAAAACAATCCCAAAATCCACAATCCTCAATAAATCCAAGCAAGCCAAAATTCCCCTTCCTCTTCCAGGGGTGGTATCAAACAAATAAAAAAAAAGAATCCAAGTCTATATTTTAAAGCCTTATTAAGATTGTATTTCTGTCCTCAAGTCTTCAAGGCATCTCCTCCAACAAGATCCAAATTTATATATTTTCTTTATCCTCTCCCTTCCGGCTTAATTCCGTCGGGAGGGAGAGTACTTTCCCTTCAGCACCTCAAAATAGCCGCTTTTTTTTTCTCTTGTGGAAGAAATCATCAGAAAACCATCTTTTCCAGGAATTAAATTAGATAAATCTCAAAGCCCTGGGTCGACCAAGAAGAACTTTCACTTTCAATAACTTTCTCTTCTTCCTCCTGCGCATACTTGCCCGGCTGTCAACTTCTTTGTGGCGGCCATTGCGGACCGCCGCTGCACCGTCCTGGTAACAGGGGTTCTGCCGGCCAGGGAGGGGGTCTGCAACACCCCCAAACCCTTCCTCCGGATCCCCTTACCTTCAGCTACCCCTGCAGGGCAGCCTTGTTCGCACCCGTCCGGGTCGGAGCCCAAAACGGCTAGCGCGGCAGGGATCGCGCCAGCCGCGAATCCCTACCGCTCGCGAAGCCGACAAACCGGAAAAACCTTATTTATTTTTCTTTTGAGGTTTTCTTAATTTGTACTGGAAATTTGTTCTGTAGAAAAACTGGCATGCCTTGAATAACGTTAAATTCGTTTGTTTTATTTTTGCAGTGCACAGATCCAGATGGACCATGTGTTGACCGTGCAGCTGCCTGGTGTGAGATGATAGATGCCCATTATTTCAGGTATAAGCCATGGCTACTAGAATACTGTGTCAGAGAAATCAGAGCTTGAACTTGTGAATGTGATTTCAGAATATGAACTTATATAGTAAACAAGGATCACCATGCAGGGGCTCTATCAGTCACTTTAGTTGAGAGCAAAGCGGATTTATAGCTGAAGATTATTATGTGTTTTGGCAGATTTTGTTGGCAGAGTTGAGCAAGCTCTAAATCTCAATATGTTGCTGAGTTTCCAGCATCGTTGGTCATGTTTGCGGTGGCTGCTGAGTTTAGCAACATTTCAAGGTCACAAGTTCGCCATCCTGATAAATAGTCATTTTCTAGGTTACTTTCTGCTTTTCAGGTATTTTATATAAGAGGCCCTCACAACATTATAATGGGGTGGGATTCAGCAGAGAAGTAGGGAAATATTAACCAATTACCCAACGTCTGAGCTACAGTCAGAATGTTTTATATGAAGCCAGATTAGTTTTATCTAAGAAGACAGGACTGTGACACAGGATGATGCAAGAACAGGAAACAAAGCTTAGATGAGGCAATGGCTCAGTCCTTTCTGTAGAGAACTTTTGTAGACTCAAAAGTAGGGAAGAGCTCAAAGATTTATATGGAAGATGAAAACCGTAGAGATAGTCCTTGACTTATGTCCTTGACTTTATGTCCAAACAACTGTTTGAAGTTACAACGGTGCTGGAAAATGTGACTTATGATAGGTCCTTATGCTTACAACCACCGCAACGTTCCCATGGTCATGTAATAAACATTCACGTGCTTGGCAACCTCCATGTATTTACAACAGTTGCAGCATCCTGGAGATCACATGATGGCCATTTGTGATCTTCCGACAAGCAAAATTAATGAGGGAAACTGGATTTTCACAATAGTTATGTGATTCACTTAACAACCACAGCAAAAAGTTGTCAAACTGGGTGCAACATACCTAATGGCTGCATCAATGATGCAAAATAAGGCAAAATAAAATTGTAGTCCACACAGTGTGCACTATTTGTGTTGGCTTTTTTCTGTCACCAGGTTCTATCAGCAATATTTAGAAAACATTTGTGGGCTGGGCTTTTGGAAACTAAAAGTGAAGGTCCTAGGATGCTCCTGTTGCACCACAATGCTCCCCTTGCATTTTGTTTTCTCTGTTGTGCTCTCCTCTGTTGAACACTTCTTTGCCCTACATTCATATCTTCAGTTGCAGCCTATGCACAAAACTGCTGTTGTTGTTAACATCTTCATGATGCCCACAGATTCAATCCCTCTTTGGAGACAGACATCATGCTGGATGAAGTGAGCAATACAATCCTGGTAAACATGCTCTGGGAGACTCAGATCTACATTTATCAACACTGGGATAAATTTGAGCAGTTGGTAGAACAACTCCTAAACAAATAGAGCTTTTGTGAGGATTTTTGGTACAAATAATGCCTGCCTTGAGCTGCAGCTTGGATTATCAGTGAGAAGTAGCAGTTTCTGCTGGCCAGTGGCTTGCCCCTTATCTTCGTACCAGAAAAATCAAGTGAATTTGAGGATTGCTTCTATCAAAACATCCATCAGCTGTTCTAGGTCCTGTGACTGCCTCCCTCCCCACCTCAATGTGCTGCTATACCAGTAACCTTAAGGGTTTAAGTCATTTCACTTTGCTTATTGATCAGAGATTATTCCTGCGTGGAATCTACGACTGGTTGTGTGCTGTGAATTAATTACTTATATCTTTGTATCTAAGAGGACTTGTACATGAGGACTTGAACAATTGAAATAGCTCTTTTCTCCTTGTTTACAAGTCATTTCCCGAGTTTCTTCTTATGTGGAAGGAGATTTTTTTTTCCACATGAGAAAACCTACCATTCCCTTTCAACATTATTGGTACTTGGCAAACTCGTTTGCTCATTCTAGACCAGGGGTCTCCAGCCTTGGCAACTTTAAGCCTGGCGGACTTCAACTGAAGTTGAAGTCCACCAGGCTTAAAGTTGCTAAGGTTGGAGACCCCTGTTCTTGACCAAAGCCCTTCCTAAATGCTTGCTTCCTTACTTCAGACTCCTTTTCTCTGAGTCCTCTCACCCCTGAAGTAATCACTTTGCTATGAGTGGCACAAAAGAGTCCTGGAAGAATGGAGGATAGTACTTTCTTTCAGGAGGCAGCCTTGGACAATAGTTCTTCAAATAGTGCCCAAACAAAGACATTTCTGAATAAGGGTGAAAAATGTAGGAATGGGCACACATCAAATAAGGAGACCATTGATTGACCAAGTCAGTAGACGGGCCCATGGTTTTATGTTTGGTTTTTCTGCTTTCTCATACTATCTTCCTTACTTCATTAATTTTTCTACTCATGAATGCTGTCTTTGCTGTTTGGTTTAAACAAAAAATACGAGGTGTACTGATGTTTAACAAAAACATACTATTTTTCTAAGTTTTAACTGACTTAATAGGATGCACTGGAATTGTTGAAAAACTGATAAAGTGAAACTAACAGGAAATACTCCACTCTCCCATTATTTTCATAAGCTATTTCAAATTCCGATGAAAATTATGTTGATGTTAAAAAGTCCCTTTCCCCCCAAAAGTGAGCATTAAATAAAGACCACTATTTTCTGAAATCTGACCTTTCTCTGTCTTGATTCTTTTCATTTAAGATGTCCTAATACAAATTGCAATGTCAGAGGTGCATTTTAGCTTCCTTTTATTGCAAACTGAGAAGCTTATTAAAAAGTAACCTCTTAAAAACTGGAAATTCAAAATGCATAGGATCAACTTTAGCAATTCTTAGTCAATATCTGGAAGTCACCTGACAGAGAAAGGCTGCTCTGTATGGCATAAGTGAAATTTTTAAAAAATATTTTGTCCTGTGAGAATTGCTGTATTTAACTTAAAGAAAGATGTGTGTGTGTGGGGGGGGGGGGTTACCCCCAAATAAGTCCCTGTGAGTGAGTGAATGCATGTGTATCATTTTGCATTCAGTGAGTAAATGATAGAAGGAGGAGGTGATTGGTGGAAGTAAATAAACGTTCAACATTTTTTATATTAGCTACAAGCAGTATATCTGAATATTTCTAAATCCCACCAGGTGCGATCAGAACAGTCATAGTCAAAAGGAGCTAAAGATGCTGGCCCTCTTCCATTTTGGAGGCATTTAATATCTATAACAAAACTTCATGCCACTGTAAGCTATGCCAATATTACATCGATATTATTACAGCAGGGCCTTATTTAGATCATTATAAAACAGAAAGAAGCTTATGTTCTTGCTTTTCATTGGGGAGCAATACCAATCACGCGTTGATGACATGGGAACTAAAGAGGGAACTAAGTAACACGTGACACTGTTCTATATGACTTGGGCATGGTGTTTATCTAAAAGAGAAATCCTTGATTTTTTTCCTTGGTCGTTGGATGAAGTAGTTCCCTTTTGTGCCAAATGTGGCATGTGCTTTCTATAAAACTCTCAACCTAGCTGCATTAACTAAAACCCTTTTACTTACTAAAGCCTAGTGTCAACCCAGTTGTACCTAATTAGACCTCCCCTTAGTAAGGTTTTTCCTTCAGTTGCTGTATGTTTGTGCAGATGGGGAGCGATTTTATGAAAGGCTGCCGTACTTCACTGGCAACCAGTACTTAATAATTAATAGTGGTGAGCCTTTATAAGGGGGTGTGTGTGTTTGTTTCAGGCTGTGATCCTGTGTTTGCTTGGAATGTGTCTGTGGGTAACCACTTGGTGGCTTTGGTTAATGTAAATTGAGCCCTTCTTACAAGACTCAGAGGTTTACTTGCTGTGGGGAGACACTAGGCACCTATCAGATAAAGTCACTTAGATTCACTCCAAATTGAACTCTTGCAGGTCCTATGGAGGTGATCAAGGCTTAGACTGGCTTGGTTCTCTGGGAAGAGTTTGATCCATTTGGCCCTAATAACAAAGACAGGGTCCTTGGGGCTACAAACTCAAGTACCTATATTTTAGATCCATGTCCCTTCCAGTTGGCTAAGATGTTGTGGGAGGTGACATGTGGCTAGTTTCTGATGATGGTGAATTCTTTGAAAGGGGTGATTCCTCTGTCCCTTACAAAGGTGATATTTTGTCAACCACTTGCTGGCCCCAACCATGCTGAACAAATTTCAGCTAATATCCAACCTTCCCTTTATAGGGAGGGTTGGAAAGATGATGGTTATATGGCAGCTCCAGAAACCTTGGGGAAATTGGATTATCTGGGTTTCTTTCAGTAGGGATTATGACCTGGGTACAGGATAAAATGGCATTGATTACATTGGTGGAAGTGGGATGGTGTTTGTGCTCCAATCTTTGCTCTTCTTGACCATTCAGTGGCTTTTGATATCATTAATCATGGTATCTTTGGAATGTCTTCTTGGAGATTGAGAGTAAGCAGATAATGTTATACCGGTTCTCTTACTTTGGGGCTTGTTCCAGTCAATATTGATAGGGGAGAAAGGTCTAATCATGGTCCCTTTTTATGGAGTTTCATAGAGCTTGGCAGTCTTTTCACTCCCGTTTAACATCTACGTGAAGCCATGGAGTGACATATGCTGATGATATCCAACTTTATATTTCTATCCATGGCCGACCAAGTGGTGGTATTAGAATAAAAGGGAAAACATTACTTTAACCCTGGGACAACTAAGGGCAATAAGCTTGTTCCACTCATGGACTGAAGGTGATATAAAGAACATGTCATGAAGACATAGCAGAAAAAAAGGATACAACCTGTGTGTGTATTGCCTGGTTAGGCAGAAGTGGAAAAAGCCCTGTAAGCCAAACTGGAGATAAGTTGTTCAAGGTGCTCAACTCATCATAATTATTTCAGTCAAGATAGTTTGATGGAGCAATGTTCCACAAAGAACCATATATGGAAACTGCAATACATAATTAAGAGTAAAGATCATATGATCCCCATAACTGTCACAAGATTCCGCCCAACCTGATATCTGATTACACCTAAAGATCAAGTTCCAACAGCACAATATGAGAATTAATTATTAAACTCTCTGGCAGTGGTGTTCTTCTTCTTCAAAGCAAGCCAGCATATCTTCTCACTTCCATTCCCGGAGAAGGGGTTCTTGGGTCTTAAAATATTTGAGGATGGAGCAATCCTACAGATCGACAATCACTATTTATAAGGTGAGACTTAGTTTTCTTTGTTCCCTAGATTGTAACAGCCTTTCTTGATTGGCCAAGAAAACCGTGGTTTTAGAGGACTTTCCTTAATAATGGATTCTGCAGGAGACAAAATGGAAGTAGAAAGAAGTTGTTAAAATATAAATGGAGGAAAACTGTTTGATTACTAAAACCTGTGGTCCAGATTACTTAATAGTATAGCTTCTAAGTGCTATAGCTTTAAAAACTTGAATAACTTAATAATCTCTGTTTTAAGTTGTGAGATACTTAGACTAACCAAGGAACCTAATTTTTTGAATCTCAGTCTGCTTTAATTACACATTTAAAAGTACGGAAATAATTTATTCACATTACATGCCACAATTGTGTTTGTACCCAGATAGTTTGTTTTATATTATCAGATCGTGCAGCCATTTGTAGTAGAGGCACCATTGTTCCCAATAAAGACCAGATTCATATATCGTGGTAGGACCTTTTGTATTTTAAAAATATTTTTGTTGCTTTTTAAAATAATAGGAAAAGAAAAACAAAAGGTACGAAATCCAAAAATATAAAATAAAAATGCATAACGAGTGCTCAAAAATAAATGAAAAATACAATAGAAAAAAGCCAAAATATTAAGTATAATATGATCCAGTAAACAGTTACAACTCTCTATATAATTATTTAATGCAAACATACAGACACACACAAACATACATTTTATATACACACACACACATTCATTTCTAATACACATGTATACCATATCTTTTAGCCTATTGTATTTTGTATAAATGATATACATACCCTTATAAATTAGTTTTAATTTTCTGATTTGGGCAATTTTGTAATATGCATATATAGCACCTTTAGTTGGATGGAAAGAATTAGGATCCAAATACAACAGAACTCTAGTATCTCTGGAAATAATTGTATCTGTTAGAAAGCTATGGAATGGAACATCTCATAAAAATAGATTTGATCTTTTTTGAATGCTAAATTGACTTTACAGGGAAATTCAACATTTAAAATTGAGGGAAAATAGTGATGTAGAAAAATTGGATGAAAGCAGGGATATTGATTTTGGACCAACTGACAAGTTTGAAGAGCATTAGGAATGAAATGAAATAGTTGAAGGTAAGGGCAAAACGGGCAAAACGTAGAAATTAGTAGGTTGTTCCCAACTGGGATTGTAATAAGCATGTGACTTCCATTTTTTCCATTCTTTGATTCCCCCAAAGTTTTGCATTTCATAGAATTATAGAATGTAAATCTTGGATGACATCTGGTTTAACCTCATGCTTGGCCTAGCTAAGCTGAAAAACTATTGAGAGGCCAAAAGGTTCAACTCAGAAGTAACAAGAAGGTAATCCAATATGCAGTGAAAACTAACTGCTAGATGAAATTGAAACTATAGTTGGCTGTCCAGCACACACAAAGGTTGACATCTTTTGCACACTTACTCAACAGCAAGCTCATTGATTTATAATACTTATCTAAGTAAACCTAACAAGGCAGTGTTTATCCAACATGGTTAACTCTACCCAAACCTACTCGTACTATTGTTACCATTCGGCAGAATATGCACATGGAGAGGTATAACTGTGACTGACAACCTAAGCTATACCTTTTAGACTAGAAAGTGTACAAAAGTGTTATGTACAAGCTTCAATTGACAAAAGCCACACGGGACAGCAGAGGTCAATAGCTATGGGCCCTTCAGATAATGGCCACAGCATATGGAAGATAGCAACTTGGAAGGTAAGAAGAATAAATGATGAAGTTGTGTTTTTTCCCCTCCACATATAGAGAGAGACTCTTGTTTGGTGTGTGTGTGTGAGAAAGGAATTTGGCTATGGAATTTGCAGGAAGAAGAATTTGCGTTGGAGTTGGAAAAGCAGAATAGAAGATGGTTGGCAAACTAAGTTGTATTTAGGCAGTTCTGGCTGCTGAAGAATAGCCTGATCCAGGATGGCTGAGACAGTAAAAAGTTCCTAGGTGAAGGGAAGATCACCAAAGTTGGAGAAAGATGGTGTAAAATGGGATCATATTAATGCAATAAACAATCCTTAAGGGAAAAACGCATCCAAACATAAATGTTACTAGATGATACATACTACTACCCATGGAAGATAGCTAACTAAGCATAATTAATGACCTTGATTAACTCTGGGGGAGGGGGAAGGGAAGAAAGTGTTGTATCTACCCTCATTTTGCTCACTGTTAACATTGGGTCCCAACATTGGGTCCATAACACCACTTTATATTGTCTGGCACCAATTGTCTTCCAAATTTCGGCCAGTAACTATGGTTAAGGTATTTTCAGCATAACATACTTTTAAACCTTATGGATGGCCCACTTGATTGATTGTCTAGAATATAGATAGCTACAGTAAGTTTTTTTTTAAAAGAGACCCAGATGCTGTATGTAAGATTTTATTATTTATTTTTTTCTTCATCTGGATGGATAACAGAGCATCCTGGAACAGTTTAATCCAGCTTTGGAGAAGCTGATATATCTGGGCAACAAGTATCTGCAGGCTTTTTATGGTAAGTAACACAGCTAGGTATATGTCTACTTGCTTACAGTCTGGACCATTCTTTCTGACAGTGTAGCACATGTACACCTTGCTGATATCCAAGATTCCTTGAAAAACTGGTTGTTTTTGGACCTGGAATAGGCTTGATAGCCCATTAAGTTATTATTTTTTGATGCTATATATCATATAACGTCCTCTCTTTTTCACTTGCATGATTTTGTTTCCTTATTTCTTATTGTTTCCGGTTTTTAAAATAAAATAAGTTATCCATAATCATTTGGAGTTGGGCAGACATAATGTAGCAAATAACAACTGCATTAGCTCGTGTTTAATTTGGTAGAATTTCATACATACTTGAGAAAGAAGGTGATCTTTCTCACCATTCATTGATAGAGAAGAATACCAGTGTGCAGACAAATCCATCTGTATAATAGATGCACCACAATCAGTACTGTGCATACTGTATAACACGTATAAGAAATGCACAGCTTTCAATGCTCCACTTGTGGATAACATGAAACAAATGGAAACTCCAAGCAGTCCTATTCTTTTCTTTGCCCAACACAAACTGTAAAAGATTTGCAGAGAGGCAGTTTGGGAGCTGACATGAATCTTTGGCAGAGGAAAACCCAAGGAATGAATTATGTAAAAATGTTTTAATAATTGAAGAACAATTCTTAGAAAAATAAATTTTAAAAAGAGAAAGAAAATTCTCAGCCAGAAATGCATTCTAATTTTCTTCTTTTAAAAAAATCCTGCAGCATTATCTGAGGCTGCAGATGTATATTTTACAGCAGTTCAGAAGATTGGAGAACAAGCTCTTCAGAGTTCTACTTCACAAATTCTGGGTAAGATATGGGTTTCCCTGAGATGATATACAATTGTCACTTGGTAACAACAACAACAACAACAACAACAACAACAACAACAACATAAATTACTATGCAATATAAGGGGCTAAATTATACTATGCTTGCTCATCATTCCACTGGGTTCAGCATGCAAAGATATTTTGTGAGTTTATATCTAGACATTGATCCATCCTTTTCACAGTACACTCATGTTTCAAACTGATATAATTCAGTCTTATGCAAGGACTGTGTAGCTGAGCTAGAATGCGAACTTGTTTATTTTTATTTATTTTTGTCAATTGCTTACAAGATGATAGGTATAAGTAAAAACATAGTTATGAATTTGTATAGGCTGATGAATTTACTTTCTATTTTGGACCAGTTCAAACATAGTCATCTGACTCAGTTCTGCTTTCATGTGCAAGTTTTTAAAGTCCCTATTTTTAAAAAAAACTTGTCTGACAAAATACACATAATCTATTTTATTTCTTAATTTTTATTCATTTTTAATTATTTTTCTTAAAATCTGTGGTCAAATGCATTCAGATGTGTACTTTGAATTGAGAACTGCGCGAGCCGTTGTGGCATAATGGTAAGAATGCAGTACTGTAGGTTAATTTACTGCTCACTGCCAGAAATCCGATTTTGACCAGCTCAAGGTTGACTCAGCCTTCCATCCTTCCGAAGTTGATAAAATGAGGACCCAGATTGTTGGGGGCACTATGCTGACTCTGTAAACTGCTTAGAGAGGGCTGTAAATCTAAGTGCTATTGCTATTATGACATTTGGAGAAGCATGAAATCTAGATAATTTACCTCTTGTTCAGGTAATGCAGATCAGATTAGTAATATTTTTACAATTATTTTTACAACTTCTTTTACAATTATTATTTAATATGTATATCTTTGCAACAAAACAATCTTTAATCTTAAAAACATTTAAAATTTTCAAACCATTAAAAGGAGAAAACAAAAATACAGAAAAAAACATTTTTTAATAGTTGGTTTAACAATGAATTCACTACTATAATATAAATAATGCGAGATATTATTGTAAGTATCATAGCCACATTGCTGCATCCTTTCATTAGTGGAAAGTACAGTATTGCTTTTTTCCAAACACATCACACATATTCTGATGATCATTCCTTGACATCTGGAATAATACCACTTTTCCAATTTCCTCCCCCCATATGCTCAAAAATCACAATTCTTGATGAACAATAATGTTGGATGTGTTTGGAAGTGCTACATCTTTTAGAATTCCCAGCCATTGCCAGAAGAAAAGTAATTAAATGGTGTTTCTTTACCTCCTAAAGGTGAAATTTTGATACAGATGTCGGAAACCCAAATGCACCTGAACCGCAACTTGGAAATAGTTGTAAGTATCTTGGAGATATGCTACTAATATGCTACTATTGCTACTTTGTCAGGAGAACGATGATAAAAAGTTCTGTCAGTTGTAGTATACCTCTATTGTAGCTTGGTCATATATCTGTGTCCTGCATTATGTACAGTATTCTCAACCTGTTTGCCTCTAGATATGTTGCATTTCAGATCACTTAATCCCCATCTAGCATGACTAATGGCCAAAGGTTGACAATTTACAGACATACAACACACACAATTTAAAAAAAGAGGAAATAATATTAGGTGTGAAAGGTTGAGTCTTATCTTCTTCTTTATTATTTTAAAGGCCAGTCTAGCAGCCTTTTATGAAGAAGGGTAGAAAATAAATGCTTTACATTCCTAATTAAATATATTTATGCTTTTTAATTTCCACAAAGTTCTGAACATGGTTATGCTGAGATTCTCAGCCAACAACATGTCATTGCCTGAATACAGTACAGTACTCTCAAATTCATGTTTCCATCCAATATACCTCTAACACCCCGGCAAGTGTTCCTTACTCATTTGTCCATAAATGCAGTCAATAATCAAGGAAAATGCACATATCCTTATATTACTTACCACTCAGTGTTGAACTACTGAATGTTCCGTCGCTTCAGTTTCATTCCAATCATTTCATCATTGCTATTCTTCATTCCCTTCCCTTTGTTGAAGGCTCCTTGTTTAGTCCTTTTTTTCACCCATTTCTGTAATATTTTTAAATTATTTCCATCAAAATCATTCTGCATGTTCTCTCCCTTGCTGTCTCCCAGCTACTTTTGTCTATTTCTCATTTGACAGAAATAAGTGATTACAATCAATGATTTCATGACCTCTGTAAATGCCATATGCTAAATAAATAAAATAAATTTGACAGAAATCATTCCCTTACTAGCATTTACACTACCTCGCTCCATCGTTTTATCATCTTTCTGTACTTCCTATTAGCATAGCTTCTGTGGCTCTCTGTAATGTAATTCTTTTCATTCTATCACAAGCAATTTCCCCATTATATTTTCTTACCATTTTTCTTTCAATCTGTTGGGAAAGTAATTTATTAATTATTAATTATAATTATTCATTTATTATCTGCTGCTATTTCATACATGATTTGTACTTTCAATTTTTG
This sequence comes from Notechis scutatus, assembly GCF_049901735.1. NCBI lineage: Eukaryota > Metazoa > Chordata > Lepidosauria > Squamata > Elapidae > Notechis > Notechis scutatus. Next base: position 53,509,814 of record NC_142014.1, read on the forward strand.
CAAACGTTCTATTTTCACTCCTATTTCTTTCACTTTTTTTCTATGTCCATTTTTGCCCAACTTCTATTCTTGACATTACTGTGTAAATAATGGCCCTTTGCTATTCAGAACCTTTCATTTTGCATCCATCACTAATTCCTCCCCTATATCATTGTAAACCAATCAATCATGTTCTTGAATTTATTGCTTTGTTATATGTATGCCTGAATAATATTTAAGCCACATATTTGAACAGATTTAAATACTGAACAATTGCATTCTTGCTCATTTCTGCATCTTCAAATGGCCCCTCTCAACTCATTCTCAACCACCTATTCATATAATGCACGAGTGTCAAACTTGCGGTGTCACGTTGCTGTCATGTAATGTATCACAATGGTTTTCCCTTTCTTGGAGCTCAGTTGGGCGTGGCCTGCATGTGACAAATCTGGCGTGGCCTGCATGTGACAAATTTGGCCTGCAGGCCGCCAGTCTGACACACTGATTATCTAACATAATATTTTACCTTGGATGTAGAATTTTGCAGTTCTCACTAAGATTAATCTCTTATTACTCTATTATCATCATTCACTGGGGTGTAACATCTAACTCTAACCCAAAACAGTAAAAGAGGAAGTAAATAAGAAGTAATGTCTAACAATCACCTGCCTATATATTGCCATTTCATATGCACCCACAATAGTTTAGATCAGCTTTTTTCAATCTCAAACAACTTTCAGAATTCTGGGAATTGAATCCGATGTATCTGAAAGTGGCTGACATTGAAAAACACTGGCTAAATGGATGCCACATCCTAGTTTCTGACAAACAGCTGTATCATCTGTAACTAAACTTAAACCTTCACTTTACTGGAGACATTCATCAACACGAAATAGACTAGCACCATTCAAATCTATTCAATACCCCAATCTTTTCTTGATTTTACAAATACAGATCTATTTTTGTCTCATTTCATTCATTACACCATGCTGTTTAGCATTCACTTCTTTTACAGTTTAAATTCCGTATGTTTTGGTTGTCATTAGGTAAGCCCAAAGACAATGGCCCATCATTATAGCACTGGTCAAACAAGGTTTTCACATCTTGCTATTTTGGTAAGATAGAAGTATCACTTGGGTTACCAGCCCTAGTAACGTGTGTGTATATGTGTGATGTGTGTGTGTGTGTACCTATATACATACACACACACACACATGTGTGTGTGTGTGTGTGTGTGTGTGTGTGTATATATGTTAGGTTTGACATGTTTTGATCACAGTGTACAGTTTTACGTTACTCTATGCTAGGTAGTGGCAGCAAGATTAAGAATCTAGGCTTGTCAACTGGAAGGTTGGCAGTTCAAGACCCAAGCATCATGTGACAGTGTGAGCTCCCATTCTTGCATCAGCTCCTGCCAACCTAACAGTTTGAAAACATGCAAATGCGAGTAGGTAAATAGGTACCACTGCAATGACAAAGTAGCATTCTGTGCACATCATGCTTTAGTCATAATGGCCACATGATCATGGACAATACTGGCTCCCTCGGCTAAGAAACAGAGATAAGCACCGGCCCCTGGAATTGGACACAACTGGACAGGGGAAACTTTTGTTTTTTTATACAAGATAGTATCTGTAATTTAGACACTTCCTTGTAAGTCAACATACTCTACTGCAGGAGTCCTCAAACTTGGTTACTTTAAGACTTGAGGACTTCAACTCCCAGAATTCTCCACATCATAGCTGGCTGGAGAATTCTGGGAGTTGAAGTCCACAAGTCTTAAAGTTGCCAAGTTTGGAGACCTCTTCTCTACTGAAACGAAAAATTGAATGGTTTCTCCATATTTTTCAAAATGAAGAAAAAAACTCTCTAAACAACAGAATTGTAATAACAGCACTATTACTGAAAAAGGCCCCCGAGAATCCCCCTGCCTCCATACCTTTCCTTGAAATTTAACTGGAAAATAGGAAGCCAAGGAGGCTGCAGGCAATTTAAGAGATGATTGCTCAAAACATCCAGAACATTCATATGCAACACTGCTGGTTTTTGTAGGCAGCATTAGTCAAAGATTTTTCAGTGCCCTACATATGCTATTTGATCATAATTGCAAATGTGGTTCCTGGGTTGCTGCTGTTCTATGCCTTGATTAATATTAGGCAGAAAGATGCTTGCTATATGACTCTAATTAAGGAGCTGGAGATGCCTGATTCAAAAGATATAGTATGTCCTCTACTATTGAATGATGATCTCATCCCCATTTAATGCTCAGGTATACTATACGAGTAAGACATGATTTCTGACAATGCCTTCTTTTTTGAATAGGCAGAGACCTTCCACGTAGATTTGTTGCAACACATGGAAAAAAACACCAAGCTGGATGTACAGTTTATTAATGTAAGAATCAGATTGATCCTTTGCCTGCTTCTTCTTAGCTTTCTCTCCTTATTCTCTACTAAACCACCACTGTAGGTGCTGTGTCCCTTGAATTAAGCTTGTCTTTTACAAGTGCTATATACAGTATATTAATGGTTGGGCTGGGCTGGGCAAACAATTTATTGTTCATGAACCACACAGCTGTGTACATAATGGCTGGTACTTGATGTTAGATGCCCAGAAAATCTAACTAGCCATACCTACAGTCTTTGTAGCTACCACCATATTTATATTAACTTGTTCATTTCCCCCCCTGAATTCAGAGTAAAGATTTTATTTATTTTAAACATGTTCACTTGCAGGATAGTTGCCAACAATATGAGAAGGAATACCGGCATAGAGTAGCCAGCATAGATAAATCCATGATGGACCTGCGGAGAATGGAGGGTCGTCGAGATAAGAATGTCTGGGAACTGAAGGTAGGCAGCAGGCTGTCTGGGTTTGGTGGGAAGCGGAGGAAGACTAGAGATGAAAAACAGTGGAGTAATCCCGGAATGTTGGATTACAATGAAAAGACTTTGGTTTAAATCTCCACATCCATAAAATGTCCTGGATGGATGTATCCTTACAGGGAACTTTAATGATTTTTTTAAAGCTAAATTTGTTTCCTGAGAGTTCTTCTTTTTCAAAATAAAAAAAAATAAAAATAAAGGATCTTGTTAGTTGCCTTGAGTTGTTCTGACCAGTTCTGGAGAACCGGTAGCGGAAATTTTGAGTTGTTCAGAGAAACAGCAAATACCACCTCTTCCTGGAGATTTTACAGTATCCTTCCCCTGCCACTCCCACCAGCCACACCCACAGAACCGGAGTAAAAAATTTTGAATCCCACCACTGGTCTAAACCTGTCTCCAATTTCCCACAAAGATGGGTCATACATAATTCCTACCAGAGGATCCAAGGAGAGCTTAAAAAAAAAAAAATCAAAATGGCAACCGCAAGTGTATTATCACTTTTACAGGTGTGTTATTCATAATCATCATCTTGACTTTGGACACACTCACTATGGATGTTACTATGCTGTAATCCTAAAGTTATTCCATAGGAAGCAAACATCAGGCAATGTAATGGACTGTGAGAATAACCTTGGGAGACAGGAAGAAGAGCTGTCGCCTAGACAGTGATCAGATAAATAAATCTGAGTCCAAAGGAGGGATGGTGGTGGATAAAGTATCTCAGAAGGGAATGGACCGTGCACTGCAATGATTCAATGACTGCTGTGTAGGCCCAGTCAACTCTAAAAACTCAACATCTGGGATCCTGAGATGACCTTCCCTATTGGAGAATCTAGTTGACAGGAATTTTTTTTCTCCCCACCCACTCTTTCCTTACCTCCAGGAGAACATAATTCACTTGCGTAGTGAGCTGCAAGTTTTTGCCAGTGAAAGCCAACAGGCTGCTGAGGTGGAGGAGAAACGCCGCTATCGCTTTCTGGCTGAGAAGCACCAGTTATTGTCCAATACTCTTCTCCAGTTCTACAACAAAGTGAGGAGTGGGAGAGGCAAATGTAACATGGGGAAGAGATGGAGACCAATATGTGCATTGGCATAGCTTGGTTTTTATGTGAGATACCTTTATTTTGATCTTACAAGGTTCTGGGTATGGTATTTTCTGGTAGGGAGACAGAAGGAGCAAGGATCTTAATATATGCTGTTTACTTCTCTCTGCCAACCACCACAAGTTAAATACAAGCATGGAATGTTTATACCAGGGGTGTCCAACCTTGGCAACTTTAAGATTTGTGGACTTCAACTCCCAGAATTCCTCAGCCAGCTTTGCTGGCTGAGGAATTCTGGGAGTTGAAGTCCACAAGTCTTAAAGTTGCCAAGGTTGGACACCCCTGGTTTATACCATGAATGAAGATATGATGATACCTTAACAGGACAGAACCCCAAGCCTATATTATTTAAATGATGCTGACCTTCTAGTTCTCTTTGAAACATGTCAGGGAAGAGTGAAATGGCTTAAGATTTAAAAACTGAAGGAGAGAACCCCATGGCCAAATAGTGCAGACTTTTTAAAAAAAATTCCCCCTCCCCCAAAAAAGTTCCAGCCCCTTTTTCGTGCTTGTTCCTTACCAGAATTGTTGAGTTTCAACCTGTGTAACATCAATTTTTTTTGAATCCTGGTAAATGAATTGCAAAGAAAAGAAGGAAAAAAACACTGGTAGTGCAAAATAAAACTAAAAGTGCCTACAAACCACAAAGTTAACATTCTTGATTGTCTAATATTATTTATTTTTACACTTGAGAGCATTTATATCTGCCATTCTGTCCCCCGGGGCACTCAAGACTGGAGCACTTTGAAAGGGGTCTGCAGACATATTAAAAAATAAATAAATCAAGAGGGCCATAACCCTCAACCTTTTAATCTCCCTTTACTCCTTCCTGGAGAACCTCTGCACACTTTAAGGGAACAAGAGAGCATTTCAAGTGTTTTCTTTTAGTAAAGTATTTTGGAATATTTTAAATCTTCTACAGCTTTTTACAGTAATATTGAGGATGAAATCTCTTTTTTTATTAGCCCTGCTAAAACTGTGCAGCTGGTGACTCCTTTCTCTTACCTTTCTTCAGATGAACTAATGCTTTAATTAATTTGCTTCTGAAGGCTCGGACCATCATCCTGAACAAGGCGCCACTGTGGAAAGAGGAATTGGAGGCCTCTCACAATCCTGTGCAGAAAGTGCTCAACTCCCCACCCAGCCAGAGACGCCCCTCTGGCCGCCTCACTCCTACTCACCTTGAAAATGTAAGAGAAAGTGGAGGAACACAGAAGCTCCAGGAAGGGGGGAGGTTTCAAATGAATGACTTTTAGAATAGAATTAGCAAGGAGTGGAGATCAGTCTCCTCTACCACATCAATATGGATTCCCAAAACTCTGTATCTCAACTTTTTGTGCATCAACTTTCACTCCAATTCTCATCACCTTCTGCAGTTTGGAGACACCTGGACCTTTTTTTAATCCAGGTACCAGTATGGCTGCAATTCATAGACAGCACCCTCATCCAATTAATACTCAGTTCAATTTAGCCACTAGAAGACAGAGAAACTATGGAAGAATCAGCCAACCAGTCCTCATTCTTTCTCTTTTAAATATGATGCTTGTCACTGTTCTCCCCACTTTCTGTGAAATGATAAATAACAAAAAGAACCCAAAGCTTAAGGAAAGGCAAAAAGAACTTCAAGCACTCATCTGTCTTGCATCTCTGAATTTATCCTGCATATCTATGTTTATGCATTTTGTGAGTGCAGTTAGGCAGATTGTTTTGGGAAATTATATCTGCTTCATTTCCTGATGCAAAAGTTCATCAATGTCTGCAAAAAGTTGCATGGCGGCTTTCATAGTACTACAACGCTACTTGAAGACTTATTGCCAGGTTAGGCTGGGACTGAGAGAAACATGAGTTATGAAATAGAAGAGATGGCGAACCCAATCAGAAATCAGGGGCCTTTGGATATAGAAATTATGCACATTCACATGTGGTGGAAGTGCCGAGGAATCATAATCTTGGAAGATAACTGAATTGTATAGCTCTTTTGTATTTGGAGACATGCATTGGTCGGACTTAAAAAAAATGGCTATAGCTATCAAAATCTTCAGGATATTACAGTATGTGCAATTTTATTAGCATATTTTAAAAAGTTTTTGAAAGAAGACAAACTTAGTAACCAAATGTTCACTGGATTAATATAAATGCTTTGAATGTTTCAGATATAGAAAATAGAAATGATGGTTTGGGGAAAGCATGATAAGTAAAGTTATGGTTGGTGTAGATATTCAGAATTTTTGCTCCTTTCCTCCTGAAAGTATAAGTTGATTGACAGTTGATTCAAGGGGAAAAGGATGTCAGGTACTAAGGAACTAAGGCACTAAGGTTCTCTGAGGGTGGGGGTTATGGATGCACCTCTTATCCAGCAAGGAGGGAGCCAGCTTTAAAACTTCTTTTATGCTCTCCTGAAGAATCTATATCTAATTGTAGGTTCTTTTCTTAGATTATTGCTTTTCTCAGCCTCAACCAAAAATGGTTAAGAATAATACTGGTAACTCTGCAACATCTGAAAAACTGAACTCTACTAACACTAGATTATTTTTGTAGGATATTGGATACAAAGCAAATGGGGATGGTGGTGAGAAATGAAACTTTTCCTGCTTTTCAGTATTTTTTTTAACCACTCAGATTGTTGCAGAAGAATTCAATTGAGATAGAAATATGTAGAGAAACTAATTAGGCAAGAGTTATATGCCCATTGCTCTAATCACATATACATTTTAATGATCATTATAGTTTCTTTCATTGGTATATAATAGGGAAAGAGGTACATAATGCACACATAGAAATGTTAACCTATGACTATCACCAAGTGTTGTATCTTATGATTCTTGATGAATGTTTTTTTTTTATATACACTGAGAGCATATGCACCAAAGACAGATTCCCAATCACACTTGGCCAATAAAAAATTCTATTCTATTCTATTCTATTCTATTCTATTCTATTCTATTCTATTCTATTCTATTCTATTCTGTTCTGTTCTGTTCTGTTCTGTTCCTGATTCTATTCTATTCTATTCTATTCTATTCTATTCTATTCTATTCTATTCATGCTCCTGGGCTTCTTGGTTCATTCCCAAAAACATATAATTTAAAAATATAGCTTTTAGACATACAAGTGGATTATAGTACCTTTTTGTATACATAACCATGGTAATTATTAAATCATAAATTTATAAGTATTGTATAAGGTCATCTTACTTAGATGATACTTAGACAACCAAGTAACAACTGTTTCTGTAGCAATAAAGGGGTGAGTAAAATCTTTTTGTAGTTTGTCACTTGGTGATACTGTGCTAGATTTGGCCATATCCTAGAAGAGTTACGAGTTTCCTGTACTAAAAGAAATAATAATGTTTATATCCGGTTTCCTCATTGGTCCACTTTCTAAACCTTGCTTGCTGTATATGACTCTGCATCTTGATTTTCTATCTTGGTACTTGTCTAAGTTGTAGAATTGTTAGAAAAAATAGGGAATTTATTTTTCCAGCACTAATTGAGAAATATGTGCATAATTTAATTTAAATTATATATTAATTAAATTAATTAACAATAACTTAATTTTAAATTATAATTTAAATATCTTTAAAATAATTGAAGAACATAAAGGAAATAGTGGGCCTAAACCTCCTAGTCTGGACCAACAGAAGATATGGCAATTTTGGGTATAAGAATATCTCAATCACTTCAATGGAACTTGCCTCCTTGAATACTTTTCTTGAAGGATTCATTCTTGCCATCCTTCTTTTTGTTTAGCTCCCAAGGTTTCCAAACGATTTTGGTCCAATTATGGCAGGACAGAGCTTCCCCCAGGAGACTGGACAGATGGTGCCATCCTCTCAGCCAGAAACAAAAAGGAAAACAATGCCAAGAACTCCTTCACTTGGTAAGATTGTACAGGGATAATGTAGGGATTAAGAGATGGAGAATCTCTGCTAAGACACATTTGGTAGAGAACCCTGTTGTGAGTGAAATATGGACATTTTGTTAATTTCAACCAGTCTGTTGGGATTTAAATTACTTTAAAGCATTATTGTGAGGATCATATGAAGCAATTTGGGATTACATAAAATGAATATAATGAAAGCAATTATAACAAATGAATTGTACTTATTAATCAAATTTATATACAGTAGTTACCCCTTACCAGATGACTCTGGATGGCACACAATAATCAAATAAAGCAACAATATAAAATCAATCATTAAAACAATCATTATAAAATTATGTACAATCATTATCATTTAAAAATAGAGTATAAAAACTACAAAGAGAGTAAAGAGAGAGTAAATATAACAACCACAAATCACTTAAAATAGGGGAGCCACCTAAAATATCTCTGGTTCTCTGAGATTCCCCAAGTCTGTTGGCATAACCAAGTCTTGAGAATTTCCTGGACATTAACAGAAATGGAACTCATTTAACTTCTGGGAGAGAAAGTAAGGAGGACAGACTCCAGACAGTTTTGCCTCAGGTGGCACATCTTATGAACCGATCATTATGGAGTTTGGGTCTCTCTTGGAACAGCAGTGTAAGTTCATGAAAAGTTTTGGTCTCTCATATGTCACAGGCTCTGCTTCTCCTGGTCTTTCTCGCTCCAACTCCTTCGGAGAACAAGCAGCACAGAGGGCAGAGGCTGGCAATAAAGAGGGGAACAGCAGCCATCTGCTCAAAGTGCAAGCAGTTGTGCCTCATGTCAGGGGTTCAAACCAGACTCTTTTGCCATTTGGCATTGGAGATGTGGTTACTGTCCTCCTACCAGAAGCTCAAAACGGCTGGCTGTATGGCAAGTTAGAAGGCACATCAATGTAAGTCAGATTTATTTCTGTCAAATGGGGTCGGATGGCAGATGGTGGACCTGTAAACTTTGATGCAACTCCCAGATCTTCCCATAATGCAATAATCGGTAATGGGACAGAAGGCTGAAATTATTAAATATAATTTTATTTTATTTTATTTGTTCCTTAATGAATAGAAGGATCAGGGGTGATGTGATAGCAGTGTCCCAATATCTAAGGGGCTACCACAAAGAAGAGGGGTTCAGTCTAGTCTCCAAGGCACCTTTAGGCAGGTCAGGAAGCAAGGGATGGAAACTAATCAAGGTGAGAACCAACCTAGAACTAAGGATAAATTTCCTAACATTTAGAACAATTAATCAGTGGAATGACTTGCCTCCAGAAGCTGGGGATGCTCCAGCACTGGAAGGTTTCAGAAGAGATTGGGAAACCATTTGTCTGAAATGGTATAGGATTTCCTGCCCTCAGCAGTGGAGATCTCCAAGATCCCTTCCAATTCTCTTATTCTGTTATTCTGCTTTATTAAAACAATTAGTGTTTTTATATGTAAAACAATGGTGACTCAAATTATATTTTCAAAAATTCTGCAATTTTATATCATTAAAAAATTTCAAAAGCTTTGCTCAAAAGTTATTCCTCTTGCCCTCTGTTAAGAAAAGCCTAAATCAAAATTTTGCTTTAAAAATCATATAGGTGATACAGGATTTGCTATTTCAGCATTGTATAAGACATAAAGAAGAATATATATATAGTTTGTTTTTGTAATTCAATTTTAATTAAATGTAACTTTATGTCCAAATTTTTCCCTGGTTCCACATCAAAAGTGACTCCTGCCTTGTGCCTTTGATTTCAGGAGTGGCTGGTTTCCTGAAGCTTTTGTAAAGACTTTGGAGGAGTCAACCCCCAGGTACAGTGCTCCAAACCTGAATTGTGTATGTGATGAAGTTTAGGAGACGCTAATTTAATTTCTAGATTAAGAAAACTTGGCTAATGAACTTGAATGTGTAGCCATCTTATCTCCTCTCATGTATTGCTGTACCGCTTCAGTCTGAAGTTTCCATTGTGTTGAGTTGACACAAAATGGAATTTGTAACCAAGCCCATTTCAGATGCCAGCCTGTGCAAATTCAAACTGACATTCACTCTAGAATGAGACAAGACTGTAAGCTTCAAATCTTGGCTAAAGTGTAGTGTGGGAAAGGGGGTAAACTGGAAAGGGTTTGAATTTCCTGGTCACCGTTTTTCTTCTTTCTTTCTTAGAGGTTTCCCTCTGAGAAGCAGTCGTAGTGTGGACAATCTTCTAGGTCAATCTACTGCTTCAGCACCAGATAATTATTGGCCGAAATCCAGTAGGCCTCAGTCTCCAGTTTCTTCTCCATCTTCGGTGGGAGCAGGCACCCTTCCAAACAGCATATCTAATTCTGCAACTCCCAGCATGGGGACCAAGGTAAAGTTGTATATTAATTAGTAGTATTTGAAGATCTTTTCAGGATTCCAGATTTATTCACAGATCAGTAAATTTGGATGGATGATTGCTTGCAGCAGACATCCTCAACACAGCCTTAGGAATGTAGTCCTGGTTGGAAACTCTGGTAGTTTGGGCCCCAACACCAGGTTGGAGAACATTATTCTATAGATGCCTTTCTTACATTGTTTGGTACAGTAGAAGGTTTGGCTTGCATTCAGATCATATGATTTCCTATGTTTACTAAAAATGTGCTAGAACCAATTTAGCCGCAGTTGCATTGTAAATAAGGACAATCATATGGTCACCCATATTTTTTTTTAATTAGAGCACAAAAGTATAAAAGCAAACAGAGTCTGGGCAACATTTTTGAATTGGTCTAAGTAGGAGTAGGCATTTTTTGGCAACCACTATATTGTAAAAATTAGCCTCCTATTGTTTACTTCTCCCTCCAGCAGCAAATACCTCTGCAGGTAGCTTGATGTTGATTATGAGGCAGACCTTGTGACCAAGAATGTTCTCCCCCACTGGGGATAAACAGCTTATGATAGGAAATGTTTTTAGTGGCCCTTCCTTGTGTTCACCTACAGGAAGAAGCTGGTGGGTAAAGTAGATCTAACATCTCCTGATCATACCATATTAGTTTTCTTATTGGAGATGTTAGATGTTTCTTATTAGAGATTAGAGGTGCACAAATAGCAATTAGGCCATGTATCAAAGGATATAGTTGCACATTTAGTAGAGTTTGGTGTACAAAAATAGTTACTCATCTACTGTACGTGGCATGCCAGTCTGCCCTGGAGTGAAAGTGGGACAGTAACGTAAGCATCCAGTTCAGGATAAGGTACTTCCAGAGTTTGAGGGTGCAGCAAGTTATGCTTGATCATATCCCAAAGATTGTAAAATAGTGTTACCTCAGTTGCATACCTGCAATTAAACTGAATATCAGGCTTGGGAGGGATACCGCTATGGGATACATTATATGGTAGCCAATTAGATTGTGAACCCCACCAATTGAGGCAAAGAGAGCAACTGCCTTAAAATAATACTTTAATATGAACTTTTTATTGGACCCATTGCATAAAATGCCCATTGCACTGAAGACAATAAATATAGGCATTTATTGAAAACACAATTAGTACTTGCAGGGAGAAGACCCCCCACCACCACATACCCTTCCCACAAGATGTAGCAGGCTTGCATGAGATAGGAAGGTAGAGTTCATTAGTTACTCCTTGCTGCGACCTAAAATGAAAATCGCTCCCTTAAAGCAGCTGTTTCCATAAAGGGACAAATCTTGTGTGTTAGTTGTGTTCCCAAAATCACACCTAGTTTGACCCCAGATGGTTAAGGAATTTCCCTTTTCATACCCAGTGAACTCTGTCTGTCATAGTCTCACCATAGTCTCCCACAACTTCTCCAATTCCTCTTGATGTATTGATTTACAGTCCCTACTATGAGGAAGTTTTCAATCTTTTTTTGGAGCTGTCATTCTCCTTTCTTTTTTGTGTAGAGCATAACAACCTGTCCTCCTTTGCTTCTCCCCAGTCCCGCCTCATCCCTATCAATTTTGGTCCTCTGCTCTTCTGCCCCACCAGGAGAGTCTCAGTCACTTCTCTTTCCCTTCTTAGGGTCCCTTCAGTTCTCTCCTCTTCTCCATGACATCCCAGCCTGATTTCTGGTGGCTCCGGGGCAGCAGCTCTTTCTGCTAACAGTAGGACCCTTGAGTGGTGAACATGGACTGGGATGGTGATGATGGGAATGGGTCAGCTGGGGAGATGCCTTCCTTGGCTTTCTTTCTGGGTTGGGCACTTTGGAGTACCTCTTCCAAAGGGGTTTGATTTATAAAAGAATGCTAGTATTATGGCGGTACCTGCCTCTAGAAGTGAAAAACAGGTTGTTATTGTTTGCTGTGGATTGAGAATTAGGCTGTGTTCACATGAAGGGTTTAAAAATGTGCTCCAATGTTCTTTAACTCTGGCATGAGGACATTTGAATTACCTATTTGACACTCCTTTGTTTCTGAAAGCCACAGAGAGTAGAAAGTTTGTTGGTGGTCTAGAGTAATATTTCTCAGCTTAGGCAGCTTGAAGATGTAGAGATTTCAACTCCCAGTATTCTGGGAATTGGAGTCCATATATCTTCAAATTGCCAAAGCTGAGAAACACTGAGATATTGACAGGAAGCATCCTCAGTGCTTTTCCTTCTGGAAAACAGTTTATGACTGACCCAACTGACGGCTACTTTGTAAACAGGCAACTCCACTCCACCTAGGATGTGATCTTAAAATGCATCCTGGCTCCTCACAGTCTGGAGATTCACTTTTTCCTTTAAAAGAGGAGTTTGTATTGCCCACATTGTGCTTTTCTCCAGGACTTGAAAGTGCTTTTGTAGGTAATTTTTCTTGGGATCACAAGGAAGGCCACGCCTCACCCATCATGGTTGCACCATCTTCACAGCTGCTGTTTAGAATTCAACACTGATCCATGGATCTGAAGTGATGCATTTAGACGTGCAATTTGACCCCACGAATATGCTCATCTGCTCATTAAAAGAATTCTGTGATTTCTTCAGATAACTTCACCTAACATGTATGGTGGGGAGGAACACACCCAAGTTTTCTGTTTCCATCTTTAACATATGTGAACACTCCATAGAGAGGTGCATTTTTCTGAAAAACGAAAATGTCATCTTTTCTGCTCATCACAGCAAACATCACAGCAAATACATTTTAAAACTTTGCAAGTTCTGAAAAGAGGATTTATATTTCTTTATCCAGTATATCTATTAAAAGACATGCCAACGGCAAAGCTGGAAAGACTTGGAGAGCAGTCCCCCACGGAGGAGCAATCTTGATTAAAAAGTCACCCATTCTTCTGGAATGGCCCATAACATACTAAAGCACAAAAAGCACCAAAAATATTACATTACATACATTATGTATATTGTATAAAATTGAAAGAAGCCCAAAATCTCCAGTGCACACATTGGAATAGCCGTTGCCGAAGTATCCAGTGCTGTTCATGTGAACATATCCTTGGGTGCAGTGAGTGTTTTTTGAAGTGTGTATATGCATCTCAACAAAGTGAAACAAGAAGGAAGTTGCTCACAATAACCAAATCTCTCTGTACGAAAAGCCAATATTTCTGGCTCATCTGTATCATATGTGAAACCATCCTTAATTCAATCTGTCATTTTAAAAATGCTGAGCCCATACAAACTTTGCACACAGTCCAGAAATTCCTGCTTTATTATGTCCCATCCTCCTGTCTTCACATCTTTCAAGGAGAAAGGCTCCTTCCCGTTGTAAGAACAGCTGGGTTTTTCATTTGTTTTTGCACATGGATCGGGCAGGGATATGTGAGTCCAAGCAATTCATTTTATTTCCTTCTTCCATAGTGTGGGGAAAATGTTATTCCTCTAGAACCTCCAGCAGCTTTGGGCAGGATTGTAATTCACTACTTCTGAAGGAAACTGAGAACAATCTTCAAAACTGTTTTTCACTGATTTAGGAATGCAAGCCACAATGGTACAGAAGTGGCCTTAGAAAATTTAAAGACCAGTTTCCTCCTTCCTTTAAAAAATGCTCCACATCTTTCTAAAGATGAGAATGATCACCTTTCTACTTGAGAAAGGTCATATGGTCCTACCGCTGGGGCTTAAGGTGGACTGGGGATGTATCTCTGGACTACCTGTACCTGCATACGGTGAAAGGAAGCAGAGGTGGGGTGTTCATTTGCCAGACATCTGGGAATGAAGAGGGCTTGAGTAAAGTGCATGATTAAATCATGCCAGGGACAAAGTCCTATTGCGGATTCCTTGAGCCAAAAATAGACTGGCCTCGTAGAAAAACAGTTCTGGAGTCATATGCGTGTATTTATTTGCTGTGTTCATGCCTTTTTCCTTTCTGAATATTTATAAGGGGATTTCCTTCCAGCTTTAACATGCTTTTGATTTATTGCAGAAGCCAGCAAGATGGGATCATCCCCCAGAGCTCTTCCCCAGGTACATTTTCTTTAAATTTGAGCTTGAATCAAAGCTATCCATTTTTTCTTGAGTCTTTTATTAAGACTCCGAAATAACAAAAACCATCTTTCTAGATACACTTTTTATGTTTGTTTGATGATGGCTACAATTTCTGCCTTCATACTATTGCCAATGCAATCACTTTGAAGTAAACCAGGATTTAGATCATTCTAAATTATCATTTATTTAGATAATTTAAAGTCAGTTTAATATCTTGGCTTGTTTCAAAAAGGGAGGAATGGAGAGGTAGAGTATACATGCAGAAGACTTGTTCAGGTCGCCCAAATTGCACCAATGTCCATTTAATAAAAAAAAAAAAAACCATAGCTTCATTTTGCAAAGTAATTTTATGTTAGTTTCTATGAATTATTTCAGTGCTTGACAGGCCCAAGCCATTCTGCTATTTAAAAGTGAAGCAAAAGATGGGGTTTTGATCTGAAGCAGCCAAGAGATAAAAAATAAAATTAAAATTCCTACATGTCTTTCTCCCTTCATCTAGCAACAACATTTTAAATAAAAATCTCACAAAAATTGTGTCTTTTAAGTAAGGGTCGCCTGCTCTGGAGTGCTAAAATCTGGATGGCTATTAGAATGAAGCCAACTTTTTCTGCAATTCTCTTCTGCCACCTTGCGGCTGTCTAGCTCATTGGTAGCTGGAAGCACCTATATATCCTGCTGATTGAAATAGCTTCCTTAACCTACCTAATGAGAGAGCTGGCTGTGTCCCAGCCTTATAACACTATCACTCTTAACTTTCCATAAGATCCAATTCCTTCATGGAGCCCCTCTCCCTGTATCACCCTCTTCATCCTGTTCCACTGAAGATCATCTCCAAGTTCCTTCTAAAATGAAAGTGCCCTGCAGCAAACCAATTAGCTTTATATTTAATTTAGGGATCACCCTCTTTAAACATAAGTCTCCTAGCCACTTTCAGCTTTTTTGGATTGGATTAAGGTTTTTTTTTAAAAAAAGTTAGTTTCTTTAAATCAGGTTAAATGGTTTAGCCTGCTGTATATTTTTATCTTCTGTCCTATTAAGGCTGTGGTTTTGCTTGTGATATTAATGCTTCTTGGCATAATTATTATTTTTGTTCACTCTCTTGGAAGCTGCTAGATGAAGGGTACCGTACCATGGCTGTAGGATTGCATTGTAAAATATTTACATCTCATGTTTTTCACTCCCTTGAAAGAATAGGCAAGATCAAATGTACCATTGTTTTGTATATGTGTGCTATAATTTTATGTTGTGGGATTTTTTTTTAAATGAGCAGAATCACTTTCCCCTGTTTTCTAAACAACTGTCATTTATTATATGACTTGAGAGGCTGCTGCTAGATCATTCCCTAATCTGAGAACTTCAGGGTGTTAAAAGGAGATGGTTGACACGATAGCAGAGAGGCTGCCACAAAGAAGAGGGGGGTCAATCTATTCTCCAAAGCACCTGAAGGCAAAACAACAGATAGCAGATGGAAGCTTAACCAAGAGAGATACAACCTAGAAATAAGGATAAATTTCCTATCAGTGAGAACAATTAATCAGTGGAATGCAGTGGTGGTATGCTACCGGTTTGGACAAGTTCAAACTGGTACTAAAAGAAAAAAGAAAAAGCCGACAATCAGCTGACAGGAGGGAAAAAATCCTCCACAATCAGCTGAGAGGAAAAAGAAGTGAAAAGCGCAGGATCGGCCCTCCTAGCTGCCCCTGCACTTTTCTCTTCTTTAACCTCTCAGCTGATTGGCGCTGCAGGTCTCAGCTGGTGTGAGGAAAGCTGCGCACCGGCATTAGGCAAAACACGCCCACCAAGCCACGCCCACTGAGCCAGTGGTAAAACAATTTTAATCCCATCACTGGTGGAATGGCTTGCCTTCAGGAGTTATAGGGGCTCCATCCCTGGAAGTTTTTAAGACAACGTTTGCCTGAAATAGCATAAGGTCCTGCTTGAGCAGGGGGTTGGACTAGAAGACGTCCAAGGTCCCTTTCAACTCTGTTATTTTACTCTAAATATGCACAAGAAAAACAGTGAGCAGTTATGAGCATTTTACAGCCAGCTGGCTTTAATGCCACAGGGATCTCCCAGAGGACTGGGTCACTGATACATTTCTTACACTTCAGTGCAGCATTTTTCAAACTTGACAACTTGAAGATACGACATTATCTTCTGTTCCAATGATTGAACTCTTTCATTTCATTTCGTTTTCATCCATTTAGAGGTACCAACCCATTTGCCACTGTCAAGCTACGTCCAACCGTGACCAATGATCGATCAGCACCAATCGTCTGATGAAAATAATGTCATAACACTTATTCAGCCATGTTATTGTATGTTTTTATTGTTAGTTTTTCCCTTCTAAGAGATTCCAGTGTGTTTTTCAGTTGACTTGTACAGCTTATATCTTTTATTAAAAATGAAAAAAATTCTGAAGTGATTTCTCTTGGTCTGATTTTCTTTTTACATTTCAAAAACGTGGCATTTTAACAAGGGTGTGCAGGCTTTTTACATCTACTGTATATGACATATAAGATACCTTAAACCAAAAGCTGATATTACCTATGGCTTTTCTGTTGAGCTTGTACTTGGTGGAAACTTGCTTGTTGCTGTGTAATGTGTGAAGATATTCTCTGAATTATTAGATAGGAAGCAGCTGTTCTGTTACCTACTGATGAACCCTCGTGTGGAGGAAGAACGGGTATAGGTACAATTGAGGACTTAAGAGAAGCCAAGTACAGTACAATATGGCTATAGGTAAAATTACCTGTTCAAATTATTTTTTCTAAAAAAATGTTCATATTTACTCAGTGATGACAAACAATCTATATGGGGACAGTTTTGCCACTAGGAAACCATTGGTCTATGCAACATTTCCCCCTTTCATGCAATCCATACAGTTTCAAGTCTTATTGCATGTGTATCCATGTTTTATTATCTATCAATCCATTCATCTAAATGCCATAATCAAATATTTGTCTTGATAACAACTAGGAATAATTCTGGAATATTATTAGGCATTTTTTTCCCAGTTTGTATCGGTAAATATCAACCAAAGAAAGTTTTTTTTCCAGTAAAAATAAATTGACATAGTTTTTAAAAATCATACTGGACACTGGTTGCTGAATAGCTATATTTCATACATCTGATATGAGAACTATATAACAGGAGACACTGTCAGATCAATCCACCCTAACCCTTCTTTTCATTACCTCTATTATTTTGAGTTGCATTTTTCTTTCAAGACAAAACAGGCCATGTTGATATAATTTCTTCAGTCATTCCCAATCTGGCACTCTCCCAAATTTGATACTCCAACTTGCAAATCTACTTAAGGATTAGTACAAGGGGAAATAACTGAAGGCATTTTACACACCACAGTTTACATTCCCAACCCATTAGATTCAATTTTACAAGGCAACACAGTTACCTCAAAGCAGCAGTTACTCCAGCTGAACAAGGAGTGAGTAGCCAATACTCATCCCCACCCTCACTGCTCCCACCTCCTGTCCTTAATGGCGATCAGGAGCCATCCTAAACTCTAATGAAAAGATAACCAGCTCCAGGAGTGGGAGGAGAGCTGAGGAACTGGGAAACATGGGTTGGTGAGAGTTTTAATCAACAAGAAACTAAGCCACAGCCAAGTTTCAAGGAACTCTTGCATCTCCAATGCAAAATAAATGTTTTGTTATAACTTTGTTTAGTGAAGCTGAAGGAACCTGACTTGGTTGCTCAACCTGGTGCTAATGTGGGAATCCAGTGGACTGATGCACTTTTGAGATCACTTAAATCCCCATGTGGATGGATCTTGCCAAGACGTTACAGAAGATGGTCCTTTCTGGTTGGTGGTGAATCTTTCTAGAAAGTGCTGTGGACTTCCTGTCTATATGTTGCTATGCGGAAGCTTGGCCCTTCTGAAGACTGGAAATAATTTGATTTATGTTTTAAAGATACCTAGAGAACCAAAATTGTGCAAAATGCATGGGATAAAAATCTATTTGCCAAAGCAACAGACACATCTTACTAGTGATTTTCATTTCACCATAATTTAATTCTGTATTGTCAATTCATATTTTCCATGCTTGTGTGACTATAACTAACATTATACCATCCACACACACAAGGAAAGGTAATTGTGGTACAACTCCAAAGTTTGTACGAATATGAAAAATGAGAGCATTTTTCCATGGAAGAACTGTTGAAAATGTCACCCAATATTTGAAAATTTAATCAGTCATAATAATTTTAATGACAATAATATTGGTTTTATCTTTGGGAAACAGGTGCCATATCTCACCATGGCCTAGCAGAGTTGACTTCCAGGTTCCTTATCTGGTGTATAAGCTAACAGCCACCAGGTGGCAGCACAGGCTAGCAGTCAAAGGGTCTTGAAGCCATGGATTTTTTTGGTAAATATCCTGCCAGAGCCCATTGTTGGAATGGATGAGTTGGCAACTGTAATATGATTAGCCCCTAGCATATTGCCTTGAGTCAGGTCAGGCTCTTGAGTTAAAATAACTATTGGCCTGTCTCTGATATACAAGTGCTATTTGCATCTTCTGTCCACGAGACAATCCTCACCTATTTGTTATATCTCTTGCTAATGCTTGACCTATCTCCAAATATATCTCCAAATATATCTCTTGCTAATGCTTGACCTATCTCCAAAACTACAGGCCAATCTCCTTAAACTACAGGCCAATCTCCTTATGCTGCGTCACCTGTAAAGTCATGGAATCAATTATTAACCAATCCATCATCCTTCACTTAGAGACAAATAACCTACTCTCCAATAAACAATTTGGTTTCAGGAAAAAACTATCCTGTAATCTGCAACTCTTACACTGCAAAAACATATGGACGACACAACTCGACCAGGGCAAAACAATAGACGCAATCTACATAGACTTCTGTAAAGCCTTTGATTCAGTGGTACACGACAAACTACTCCTAAAAATAAAATCCTATGGTATCTCTGGACAACTGAATAACTGGATAGAAGCATTCCTGTCAAACAGACAACAAATGGTCAAAATCGGGAGCGTCCTATCAAATCCAGTACCTGTCAATAGTGGTGTTCCCCAAGGCAGTGTTCTAGGACCAACTCTCTTCATACTCTACATAAACGACCTCTGTGATCATATTAAGAGCAATTGCGTTCTCTTCGCTGATGATGTAAAGCTGTTCAATACCACAGACAATACTGCTACCCTACAAAAAGATCTTGACTATGTATCCGAATGGTCAAACAAATGGCAACTTCAAATCTCAACAAATAAATGCTCTGTCTTACATATTGGCAAAAAAATCAGAAAATAAAATACAAGCTGAATAGTCAAGATCTTGTTGATGACCCAAGCTCTGTAAAGGACCTTGGAATACTCACCTCTAATGATCTAAGTGCTAGAGCACACTGCAACTACATAGCCAAAAAGGCATTAAGAGTTGTTAACCTAATCCTACGTAGCTTTTTCTCTGGTAATATCACACTACTAACCAGAGCATACAAAACATTTGCTAGACCAATACTCGAATACAGTTCATCAGTCTGGAACCCACACTACGTATCTGATATTAGCACAATTGAGAAAGTCCAGAAATATTTCACAAGAAGAGTTCTCCACTCCTCTACTCGCTGTAGAATACCTTATGCCACCAGACTTGAAATTCTAGAACTAGAAAACCTTGAATTACGCCGTCTTCGGTCTGACTTAAGCATGGTATACAAAATCATACATTGCAATGTCCTACCTGTCAATGAATACTTCAGCTTCAACCATAACAACACAAGAGCACACAATAGATACAAACTCAAAGTAAACCGCACCAAACTTGATTGCAGGAAATACGACTTCAGCAATAGAGTGGTCAATGTCTGGAATACTCTACCCGACTCTGTAGTTTCTTCCCCAAACCCCAAAAACTTTAACCTTAGACTGTCTACTATTGACCTCACCCCTTTCCTAGGAGGTCTGTAGGGGGCGTGCATAAGCGCACCAACGTGCCTACCGTCCCTGTCCTATTGTTTCTCTTATTCTTTTATTTTTCTTATATGTAACCATTTCATGTATTCACAACTATGTATGCATTTATACTTATTATCTTGTAAACAATTGGCAAATCAAATAAATAAATAAATAAAATAAATAAATAAATCATTGCCACATATGGTTGCCATGAATGGTTGCCATGTGCCACTGGTTAAGAGAAGTGGTGAGTTTTCTCCTCCAGTTTTGCTGCTATTCATCTTCAGCACAGCACCATCAGCAGGGAAAACATCCACTGTTGCAAGAAATAAGAGAGTCTGACTTTATGGCCTCTGCTTGGAGTTTCCTAGGCTCAAACATCCAGTTGGGCACCTCCCAAGTTAAAATAATGTGAACTAAATAAAGATATAAGAAGACCTTGGGCAGAAATAGCTTCAGAGGAGAGAGAGACACAAACATTCTGCCTCTTCCGTCTGTTATTTCATTGCTCTGGACTTAAAAAATGTTTCAGTCCCTTTTGCCTAGATAACAGTCTCATATAATTTTGTCTTTCTTACTACGGTGTCTACAATGCCACATGGAGATGACAAATTTGGGGAAAAAAGGTAAAGGGCTGATGGAGTGTCTCTCTTCCAAGTGCTGTGATGATAGGATTGCATTAGTGCTTTGGCATGAAATAGAAACATGTCTGCCCACACACAGCAAAATATTGATCTTCTCTATGTCCCTAAACCAGGGATCCCCAAATTTGGCAACTTTAAGACTTGTGGACTATGCTGGCTGAGGAATTCTGGGAGTTGAAGTCCACAAGCCGAGTTTGGAGACCTCTGCCCTAAACTGTAATCCTAGTCTTTCACAGTTAGAACAATCCTAACCAAAACCAGGTATAAATAGTCATCCATTTACATCAGCAGTCTTTCTAACCCACCATAGTTTTCATATCCAGGTTAACTTCCATTATATCGTCTATCGACTTACAACCATTTGCAGTTACAACAGCTCTGAAAAAGTGATTTATGACTTTTTTGCACTTAAGACCGTTGCAACATCTGCATGGTCACATGATCAACATTTGGGTGCTTGGCAACCAGCATGTATTTACAATGATTGCAGCATGCCAGGGTTATGTAATTGCCTTTTGTGACCTTCCTAGCCAGCTTCTGACAAACAAAGTCAATGGGGGAAGCTGGATCCACTTAATGTCCATGCGGTTTAATTATCAAGTGCAGTGATTCACTTAAGCACAGCAAAAAAGGTTATAAAATCAGACTCGCTTAACTGCCTTGCTTAGTGATGGAAATTCTGGTCCCAATTGTGATCCATCCAAACTCCTGCTACAGAATTGTCACTGTTCTCTATTAATTGCAAGCAGAGAAGGGGCTATGCTTGTTGGGAATGTCTTCCAAGCAATATCATAGATACTAAAACTAAAGCAAGCGAGACATGATGGAACTTTGAGACATGACACATGAAACCCTCCAGTCCCATTGCACGAAACTGCCCTTCCAGAAATAATCGGAACCACTAGAAACATCCTCCTCCAGGTTCTAGCTGGAGGAAAAGTTCAAAAGTATTTCATAACTGAAAGGACTGGAAATTGCTAAAAGATCCAGCAGCGTCAGCTGAAGTGTATTTTCCTATTCTTCCACTGTAGTGGGACCACAATATCCAAATTGACAGTTCAGATGGTGAATACTCCAAACATATTCCCAATATGCTACATTAGAAGAGACTGTGATAGGGAGACCAAAGCTATTTTCATCTGAAAAGACGGTTGGAAACCACAGAGCAATGATTCCAAATATTATTTCCAATATTTCAGAGACCACCATTTCTCAAAGGATGATGCTCAAAAATGCTATACTAAAATGAGAAAAATAACCAGATATGTAAATAAATAGATGATAGTTGATATAGATGATAAATAGAGATAGATATAGATAGATATAGATAGATGATAGATGGATAGATGGATAGATGATAGCTAGCTAGCTAGATGATAGATAATGGTTAGATAGATATATGATAGATAGATTATAGATAGATAATGGATAAACAGAGAGATAGATGATAAATGCTTGAGATAGATTAGATAGACAGACAGATGATAGATCTATCGATCAATGATAGATGATAGATAGATGATAGATAGATAGACAGACAGACAGACAGACAGACAGACAGACAGACAGACAGACAGACAGACAGACAGACAGACAGATAATGGATAAATAAATAATTGAGATAGATTAGTTAGTTAGATAGATAGATAGAATGATAGATAAATAAACAGACAGACAGATAGATAGATGTATGTGTGTGTGTGTGGGGGGTGAGGCAGGCAGGTAGACACAGACAGACAGATAGCATTTACCTCCCTTTGCCCTCTCTCTTGTCACACAAGCATGTCCCTTGTCCATCCACCTGTATGGAGTTCGGTTTCTACTTCAGTTGAGTAGGGTAAAACACCTGTCAGTCACCCTTTAAACCTAGTTTAATTGAAAATATGCCTGGCTTTCATGGTCAGGTTGCTCGTTTTGATCAGGAAAGCTTGTTTTGCCTTCCCCAGAAAAGCCTACATCTCAAGGCCTCATGTGGGCCTCCACATAAATGCGGCATTGTTTCAGGAGCTTGCATTGGTGGGAGGGAAGAGGGGAAGCAGAGAGACCTGTTGTGGCTCTTTCAGCCGATTAGCCTTATTAAAAGAAATTAAGCCCAGTTTTCAGGCTGCCTTCCCTACCTGGGCCTTTAGTCCTTTTCTATGACAGGAATGTTTGGATAAAGGAAGGGGGTGAAGGTGAGAATGAAGTTAAGAAGCTTAGCAGCTTAAAAGCCAAGACCTTTCACTTCTGGGAGGGTAGGTATTAAAAGTCCCTGGGCTCACTGGTGCCAGGAGTGCCAGTTTATAGGAGGGATCTAGTCTCACTTCCACTTACTTTTCAACTACTTTTCTCTTTTAATATTGTGCCACAGAATCCTTTCCGAAGTGTTTACTTTAAGGATAGAGCTTTCCCTCCTGTTGCATCAATTGATTATATATCATCAAATTGGTATCAACCCTTAATGATCATATAAATAGATGGATGGATGGATGGATGGAAGGAAGGAAGGAAGGAAGGAAGGAAGGAAGGAAGGAAGGAAGGAAGGAAGGAAGGAAGGAAGGAAGGAAGGAAAAATGAATTTCAGGTTCAGCAATCCTCAAAAGTCAAGCATGACTACTATGCTTGAGGCTAAATAAATTTTAAAATTTTCTAAATTTCTAAATTTCTTATCAGTCTTATACATTTCTCATGAATTTCTTTTATTAATGGGATCCTTAAGCACATTTAATATTCTAGCATAGCAAGGTGCACTGACATATAATATGAAAGCGTTTATGTGTTGGTAGAATCATTACTTTACTTATCTTGGCTTTAGCCTTTAGTTAAATAGGGAAAATCAGATAAAATGTTTGGAATTACTATTTTATTTATCTGTCTTCTATTTGCGGGAGTGGGGGAGGAAGGAAATTAATCCAAGTGTTAAAATGGTGTGGAAGTGGAGTTGTGCCTTGGAGTGCTTATCTGATGCTTCCTATAACCTGCCTTTATTACTCTGGATTTATAGCTTGTTGTTTCCTCTCAGGACTATACTACTTTACTGTATCATATTAGCAGCACTAGTGCATCTTCATTATATTTTATTAATTTATCCTAACCAATTCCCTTCCTCAAATATTGCAGGAAATCTTCTAGAGCAGAAATCCTTAATGAGTCCTTGCACCTTCTCCTGTTTCCTCTTTTTGGGGAAAAACAGAATTCCTCAGAGGATTCTGGCCCGATTTTAAATCTTTTCGTTCCCGTTGGCTGGGAAATCCTCTTAAAAATAATGAAGTAGTTTCTTTCTGCTAAAAGCAACTTCTGCTTCTTTAGCATTTTCACAACATAAGCAGTTTCCTACCCACATCCATGCACTCTGAACAGCTTGGTCCTTGAACTCCAGGGCAATCTTGGAGGAGGCAGGTTAGAAGCCATTTAGATGATTACTACTTTTGGCCATTGAAACTTTAAAATACCAGCTTGAAGAAAAAGTTTTGCTGGCTAGAAAACTGTAAACAGAAGGCTTCTTCCAAGAGTTATATTGTCATGGTCTGAGCCGGTTAAAGAAATATCCCTTCCTCCCCACCTCAAACTATACCTGGCCAAAAGAGAGGATTCTTGAAGGTGTTGGGCTCCTTGGAAAGGAAAGCCACAGAGTATCCAGGTCTGTATATTTATGTTGGCAAAATTGCATTATTTCAATATAAGATGAATGTACTTATCTGTTGTCGTTAAAATTTTGATTTAAAAAAAAATTGATTATGTGTCATCAAGTTGGTGTCAAGCTTTGAATCTAGTTGTTGTTGCCATATTAAACTTAGAAAAAAATAATTTAAATACAGCTCCCTGCAAATTATTTTTACATATTGCTGCTATATGACTTCAAATGCAGAGCCCTCTAATTCTCTTGGAAGTAAGAATGAAGAACTCTCTTAGCTTGTGGATTCTGGTGTACAGAAATGTGTACATATACCATTTATTGGTCTGAGAATAAATTCTCTAACTCTTGAATCCATTCATTTTAGACCATTTAGCCTTCTCTATCTATCTATCTATCTATCTATCTATCTATCTATCTATCTATCTATCTATCTATCTATCTATCTATCTATCATCTATCTATCTATCTATCTATCTATCTATCTATCTATCATCTATCTATCTATCTATCTATCTATCTATCATCTATCTATCTATCTATCGATCTATCAATCATGTATCTATCTATCATGTATCTATCTATCATCATTCTATCTATCTATCATCTATCTGTCTGTCTGTCTATCTATCTATCTATCTATCTATCTATTTGTGTATATATATATATATACTGTGTATACACACACGCACACACAAATACATACATACATACATACATACATACATACATACATACATACATACATACATATATGCCAGCAGCAAAGAGAAGGCATGCAAACTTCATGCATACTCTAAAACTATAGCTATGTGCCCATCAATTAATCCTGTTCTTCTGAATTAATTAATGTCACTAATCTAAGAATCTTCTTCATCTACTTATTCAGGGATAATCATTTTTTCTGATATTTGTCTTTAGTTTGTTTTATACAGTAACAGGTTTAACAGTGAAAAAAAACTCTCTGTGTGCTGATATTTAAAGTTATTGAAATATACAACTTGCAAACTGAAAAAGAAGCAGGTGTCTGTGTTTGTGTATACTTGTTTGGAAAGATGATATAGGGAAGGAACATATCTCTACCTATTCCCAGACAGTAAATATTGAAAAAGATTATTGAGAAATAGATGGACAAATGGGTTTGTATAATGAGATCTGGTTTTTGGAGAATGCATGGCTAACAATCAAGTTACATTCCTGCATATAGAGCAATCACCCATGGTCTTATTTATACAGTACTCCTTGACTTAATGACCATTCATTTAATGACTATTCAAAGTTACAATGGCACTGAAAAAATTACTTATGATCATTTTTCATATTTATGACCATTGCAGCACCCCCATGATCATGTGATCAAAATTTTGATGCTTTGCAATGGGTTCATGTTTATGACCATTGCAATGTCTGGAGTCATGTGATCAGCTTTTGGGACCTTCGGACAAGCAAAATCAATGGGGAAGTCAGATTCACTTAACAACTGTGCTACTAAATTAATAATTGAGTGATTCACTTAACAACTGTGGCAAGACTGATTGTAAAATGGGGCAAAACTTATTTAACAAATGTTTCACTTAGCAACATAAATTTGGGGCTGAATTGTGGTTCAGGGATTACCTGTAGTTGATTGCAAAGTTAGTATGAGTCAGCAGTATAATGATGCATTTCTGGTTTAATTGGTTTAATTGTTTTAGATTTGTTTTTAACTGTTTGCTTAATGTGTATTCACCCAGAGTCAAGCCTGTGATATCAGTGGTTATATAAATTTGATAAACAAACTATCAAGATGAATAGAAATCCATTGCAGGCATCCACAACAGAAGGCAAACAAACAAACGAACAAACAAACCCAGAGGTTAATTGCTGCTGCATCTGCTGCATTTATTCTCCAGATACTGTCCTGTTTAAAAAAGACTATGCTCTGATAGCGTTTTGTCTTCAGGCTCAGCTCCATAAGTATTGGAGCAACTTAATACTTCAAAGTGGCTGGGAATCAAGTTTGAAGATCTGAACATCAAACATGAAAAGAAAAGAAAAAACCCCAAGGACTGTTTAAAATAGCTATTAGCTGAGCCAGGAACATTTCTCAAGACCAATTTCCATGAGAGACAGGCTATCACTGTGAAGTTTCTATCTTTACCATGGGTAGCATTACTAATTTGATTTTTATGTGTATTTTTTCAGTCTGTTGGTCTTTATTTAGACAAGAAAAAATAAAAAACACAATAAAAAAAGAGAGAAAATAACCAAGCAGGCAAAACAACAGCCAACAGCAAAACTATCAGGTAACTGTTCTATGGATAACCCTCGACTTATGACCACAATTGAGTCCAAAATTTATGTTGCTAAGCAAGACAATTAAGTGAATTTTGCCCCATTTTACAACCTTTTTGTCATTGTTGTTAAGTGAATCACTGCAATTGTTAAGTTAGTAACATGGCTATTAAGTGAATCTGGCTTCCCCATTGACTTTGCTTGTCAGAAAATCACAAAAGGTGATGACATGACTCAGGGACACTGCAACCATCATAAATACATGCCAGTTGCCAAGTGTCCAAATTTTGATCATGTGACCATGGGGATGTTGCAACCATCATGAGTGTAAAAAACAGAAGCCACTTTTTTTCAGTACCATTGTACAGTAACTTTGAACAATCACTAATCAAATAGTTGTTAAGTGAAGGACTACCTGTAGAATAATATTGATAGTGGCCAGCAAGGTTTGTGATGATAACTTAACTAGATACAGAGGGTTAATTTTCCCAGTGGTTTCCTTATTTCTAAGATATGGAATACATTGACCATGTCAGTTAATTTAAAAGACTGGTGAGTAATCTGTGGATCTCTTCTAAGTCAACTGATCAGCAGAAAACAAGCAGTCAAGTTCAGTTGACCAAGTGGATTGTTCAGATGGAAAAAACACCCTAAGCTAAAATCACTCTTAAGCCTCTCTACTTGGCGCTGGAAGGCTGACACAAAGTCAACATTCTGCGAGTCATACAGTCCACTGAACCCCTCATTAGTCTTCATGCCTAAGTAGAGACAGGTAATCTGAAGAAAAGATTCTGAAACCTCCAAGAGGTTTGTTTTGGGCAATGACACACATATAAAGCCCCTCAGCTGGAGTATTTTGGAATTTCATATTGATAACCAGAGCATGAACAATAAAAGGATTAAGGTTAATATATTTGCCTTCAAGCCCATTGACTGGGCCTGCTGTTACATTGGTGATAGTGGCAGAGAAAGCTTCGAGGTTGCTCTCTTCCATTTACATGATATTTTACAGGTAAGGTCCTTTTTTTTAAAGAATAGAATAGAACAGAGCAGGAAGTGACCTTGGAGATCTTCTAGTCCACCCCTGGCTGAAGCAGGAAAACCTATACTATCTCGGACAAGTGGCTGTCCAGTCTCTTCTTAAAAACCTTCAGTGATGAAGCACCCACAACTTCCGATGGCAAGCTGTTCCACTGGTTAATTGTTCTGTTAAGAAGTTTCTCCTTAATTCCAGGTTGCTTCTCTCTTTGATTAGTTTCCAACCATTGTTTCTTGTCCTGCCCTCTGGTGCTTTGGAGGATAATTTGACCCCCTCTTCTTTGTGGCAGCTTCTCAAATCCTGGAATACTGCTATCATCTCACCCCTAATTCTTCTTTTCTTTAGACTAGCCAAACCCAAAACCTGCAGCCACATCCACAACTTGTATTTGCACATGCTACGGCATGGAAGGATAAGGCCAGAAAACTTGTTTGGCAGCTATCATTAGCTCAGTGGGTTCTTGTCATCCATAATGATGAAGATTAGCCAGATTGAACTAGTAGTTTGGAAGAACCAATATATTTTCAAAGATGAGTGTGAATTTTACCGAGGAATTTGTAAAGGCTGATTCATTTTATTCCCAATATTTGGTTTTTTAAAAAAGCACAATTTAAAAATGAAAATGTTTTGTTTATCCTCTGCTTTTTAAAACAACAACTATGTTATCAGTTAATAATACTAATATGATGCAACCTCTCTGGTGAGCACCAGGTTGGAAAATACCCTTCTAAATTTAAGGGGCAAGAAAATGATATACATGGACAAAAAAAAAAAAGGAGGATGCCCACAGCAACAGATGGACTGTTGGCCGTCTCTGCCTTCTGCCCCTGTGACCATTCTTGTTCTGTCTTTGCTACAATCTGTGCTCCACCTGCTTTCAGGCTCCTTCTGCTCGTTTGGGCCATGGGCAGAGACGACGTGGAACAAGGCCAACTGCCTGAGAAAACAAAGCCTCCTGATGGTGGCTGGGGCTGGATCATCTTACTGGGCTGCTTCGTCATCACTGGCTTTTCTTACGGGTTTCCCAAGGCAGTGAGCATTTATTTCAAGGACCTGATGCATGATTTCCATGTGGGATACAGTGACACAGCTTGGATCTCATCCATCATGCTGGCCATGCTGTATGGAACGGGTAAGAATTCTGCATGGAAAAATCCCATTGGGGGTAAATGCACTTGGGGTTAGGCCTCCTTGAATTTGGACTGCAAAATGGACATTGCCAACAAATTTGGAACACATGGGTATGTTTAGGAGGGCACTGACATTTTGAGTCAGCCTTATCTACATTTCCTGGTAATACATGGAAAAATCCCAAAGGGGATAAAGTGGAGGTAAAGCCACTTAAGGTTAGGGTTAGGCCTCCATGAATTCGGAAAGCAAAATATCCCCATATCTTTAGAGCAAAACTGCATACAGCCACATTAATGTCAAAGATATAGCTATTTATTGAGAATGGCTATGCAAAACTCAGCCCTTTCCATCTGTCTTCCATTCCAATTCACAGGCCATTGCTATCACTACCTTAAGCTTGGCAGAGACCTATGGTATTCATTGAGCTTTTTAAAAGTCTTCAATCCCAATATTGATTTATTTTTTTGTGGGGGGGGGGGGAGATGGAAATATTCAGAAAGAAAACCCCTACACCCACCAACATGCAAATACATATTTTTTAAAAAAGTTGAAAAGTTCAACTCTATTCATTCTCTATGGCGCGTGCAGTGCACACACAAGTACACACACATAGTGAACCCCACAAGCTAAAAATAGCTTCCCTACCCATGCCTCTTAGATGTCTCATGTTATGTTCTTAATAATTACCCTGCAGGGCTTCCTTGCAATTTTGAAAAGTTGAGCAGAGAAAGCCTTATTTCAGGCCAAACATTAAAGCTGGAGCCTTTATCTTCCTTGCTTGCAAGCTTTACCTAATTAAAAAAAATTATTTATGAACGCTACAATCAAAGCTATAGCAAAACCATATTGTCCTTTCCCTAGAGTCCTACACAGATTTCTGTATAAGTAGAAAAAAAAAAAGAAAGGGAAGACTATGTCAGCAAAATAGAGTGGGGAAAAAAAAGTGTGACATAAGAGTTTAGGTGGCTGTACCCATTGCTACACACAACACAGCTCCCAACAATTTTTCCTGTTTGAATGCAGTCCATGACAACCAAAATTAACACTCTTTATTACACTTTAAATATACCCAATAAGATGGATAAGATACCATCTAACTCTCCAGGAAGCTCTGCAATAAATTAGACAATTTTGCAGTTCTCCAAAAAGTCTTACTTTTTAATATTTTAGCATAAGGAGCCTCTGTGGTGCAGTGGTTAGAGTGTAGTACTGCAAGCTACTTCTGCAGCTGGCTGCCTATAATTTGGCAGTTCAAATCCCACCAGGTTCAAGGTTGACTCAGCCTTCCATCCTTCCAAGGTGGGTAAAATGAGGACCGGAATTGTTGGGGGCAATATGCTGACTCTGTAAACCGCTTAGAGAGGGATGTAAAGCACTATAAAGCAGTATATAAGTCTAGGTACTATTGCTATAACTACATTTTAAAGCTTCCAGTTTTTCACTCTTCCTGAACAGACTGACCTGCAATAATAATGCCAGTCTGCAATGCCCAGGCAGCTGGGACTTAGAATCCATCTAGCAACACCTGACTGGGGAAAACTCTTACCTTCAATCATTGCTAATCATGAAAGCAAAAATCTGTATGTGTTCCACAGTTATGTCACTCCCCCTCGCTCCTGACACTATATACGCAAAGCTTAAATTTCTCAATCTCCACCAAAAACATCTAATGGCAAAGGTACATTCACTACTCAACAAATCCAAGCCAGCTTAAGATCTTCTGCTGTTTGGCATGAGGCAATTGCTGAGGTTTTGCATTATTTTCATATTATCCTGGTCTTGCCCCTTTTTTGATGTCTTGGGTGCCCTGCAGGACCTCTGAGCAGCATTATGGTGAACCAGTTTGGATGTCGGCCTGTGATGCTTGTTGGGGGGCTCCTTGCTTCCTCTGGAATGATCCTGGCCTCCTTCACCACCAACATAATTGAACTGTATTTGTCTGCTGGAGTGCTGACAGGTGAGCGTTTGTAACATGGAAAGAAGCCCCGTTGTGCAAGTCTACTTCAGAAAATGATAGATTAACATGATATTGTTGAAATATTGTCAGGATGATGTATGCCATCAACCAGCATAGCTGGCTGGAGAATTGTGGGAGTTGAAGTCCACAAGTCTTAAAGTTGCCAAGTCTGGAGACCCCTGCTTTAATATTTACACTTCAGATTCGATGTTTGAGAGAAGCTCATATATGCTCCTATTTATTGTAAAGATTAGCCAGATTGAACTTGTAGTCTGGACAACCAATATATTTTCAAAGATGAGTATGAATTTTACTGCCCAAGGAAGACATTTGTAAAGGCTGATTCATTTTATTCCCAATATTTGATTTTTAAAAAAGCAAAATTTAAAAACGAAAATGTGGCTTTAAATAAGTGTGGAAAGCAGTCATGGGGCCTTACGGTTCCCTAGGTATTTCCAGTTCTCAGTTCTCAGAAGACTCAGTATGATCAGTGAAAAATGATTCTGAGAATTGGAATTCATCAACATACACTGGGCTATGCAGATAGTCCTTGACTTCACTTAGTGACTGTTCAAAGTTACAACAGCACTGAAAAAAGTGACTGATGACCGTTTTCACATGTACAACTACGGCAGCATCCCCATGGTTACATGTTCAAAATTCAGATGCTTGGCAACTGATTCATAATTCTGATAACTGCCATGCCCTGAGGTCACATGATCCTCTTTTGTAACCTTCTGACAAGGAAAGTCATTGGGAAAGCCAGATTCATTTACCAACCATATTACTAACTTAACAACTGCAGTGATTCACTTAATGGTGGCCAGAAAGGTCATGAAATGGTGCAAAATTTACTTAACAAATGTCTCATTTAGCAACAAAAATTTGGGGCTCAATTATGGTCATAAGTCAAGGACTACCTGTAGTTTTTTTATTCCTTGTGTTAAAAGACAACTTGCAGTCATCTTTTCTCATCATCTTCTTTTAATGGCCCCATAATCCCTTGCGGGGGGTGGAGTCTGGGCAACTGAATGGAGCTGAGTGTTTACTGGCCGGATGTTCTTCCTGTCACCAATGTGGAGCTTTGTTCAGCAGATATATTTTCATTGTGCCCAGAGAATGTCTGCCTCTACCTACGATCGAACTCACAGCCTCTTGATTGTGAGGTGAGAACTTCACTTCTAGATCACCGCATGATACAGGACAACTTGCACTGATTAAGTTAAATTAAATAGCATATTTTTGGGGTGGGGGGGAACCTTTCCTTCAAATACAGTGAGTTTGAGACCTTTCCATCGGCTGAGAGCTGATGCCTTTCCATCAATTGTTCCTCTTGCAATCTTTTTTTCCAGGCTTAGGAATGGCTCTGAATTTCCAGCCTTCCTTGATTATGTTAGGATCGTACTTCGACAAGCGCAGGCCACTGGCCAATGGGCTAGCTGCAGCTGGGAGCCCGGTCTTCCTCTCAGCACTTTCTCCACTGGGTCAAGTCCTCCTGGAAAAGTTTGGCTGGCGAGGGGGCTTCCTCATCATGGGGGGGCTCCTTCTGAACTGCTGCACATGTGGGGCGCTCATGAGACCCTTGGCAGTCGGCATGAAGAAGACGAGGGAGAAAGTCACGGACACTTATGAAACTAAAGAGATGCTGCCAATGGGAGGGAGAGCGGACGAGGCGGGTGGCACCTTGGACAATGTTAAGAAACCCAAGAAACTCAAGAAGAAAAAGGACAAGAAAACTAAAAGCTTATTAAATTTTTCGATCTTCAAAATCCGGGGTTTTATCATTTACACCATCGCCAAGTTCATCATGGTTCTGGGCCTCTTTGTGCCCACAATTCTGTTAGTCAACTATGCCAAAGACACAGGAATACCTGACAAAGAGGCAGCCTTTCTTTTGTCCATCATTGGCTTCATAGATATTTTCGCCCGTCCGTCCTGTGGGATGCTTGCTGGGATGAAGAGGGTACGACCCCATGTAACCTACTTATTCAGTTTTGCAATGCTCTTCAATGGCCTGACGGATATCTTTAGTGCCAGGGCCAACACCTACACCTCCCTTGTCATCTTCTGCATTTTCTTTGGTGTTTCCTATGGCATGGTGGGAGCTCTGCAGTTTGAAGTCCTCATGACTATTGTTGGGTCACAGAAATTCTCCAGCGCAATTGGGCTTAACTTACTCATTGAGGCTGTTGCTGTTCTCATTGGACCACCTTCCGCAGGTAAGTTTAACCACCTTTCTTGTGTAGAGCTTCCTTTGAGGTAGGGCAGGGATGGGATTCGAAATTTTTAACAACCGGTTCTGTGGGCGTGGCTTAGGTGGTCAGCGTGGCCTGGTGGTCATGTGACTGCGTGGACATGGCTTGGTGGTCATGTTATTGGCTGGGTGTGGCCAACTCAATATCACTCACATCCATCTCCTCGCCTGGCCTCTCATGACTGTGGGGATGCTGCAACAGTCATAAGTGTGAAAAATGGTCATAAGTCACTTTTTTCAGTGCCATTGTAACTTTGAATGGTCACTCCACACAAGCAAAGTACTAGCAAAGGAGGGGGGAAAAACTCCAGAGAAGTTCCTGAGACAGGAAGTCTAGTCCTGCCAAGAATGTAATAAGGGTTAATGGAGAAGCAGTTTCTGTAATCAACACCAGAATGTTTCCTTCCTGCCCTCCTTACAGGATTAGGCCAGTAATTTCTTCTAACAACCGGTTCTCGGAACTGCTTAGAATGTTAACAACTGCTTCTAGCGAATAGGTGCAAACTGGTAGAATCCCATCCTTGAGGTAGGGCATATCCAGGTGTAATCCTATTTATTTATTTTGTTTCTCTCATTTATATAGCAATAGCACTTTGACTTATATACTGCTTTACAGGGCTTTACAGCCCTCTCTAAGTGGTTTACAGAGTTAGCATATTGCCCCAACAATCAGTGCCCTCATTTTACCGACCTTGGAAGGATGGAAGGCTGAGTCAACCTTGAGCCTGGTGAGAATTGAACTGCCAAATTACAGACAGATAGCAGAAGTAACCTGCAGTACTGCACTCTAACCACTATGCCACCACGGCTCTTATATAGCCACTCATTTCACAATAAAGGTGACTCACAATAAAAGCAGCCATATAATTCAAGTTTAAAAACTACCATTAAAAACATCAGCAATGTTATCATTAACTAGATAGGGGAGAGAATTGATGTTAAAAAATAATGCAGTCATCTCATCTGTAGCATACCTCTTCTGCCAGGCCTAATGCGATGGGCAGATGTCATTGGGTGGAGGTGGGTCAAAGCCCAAACCTTGAATTGGACCTGAAAACAAATTGGCAACCAATGCAGTTTGCAGAGCAAAGGTATGGCACTCTAGGGATACACATAACTCTTCCACAGTGCTCTATTTTGCATCAGCTGATGCTTGCCGAGGGCAGCCCCAGGTAAAATGCATTATAGAGGTCCATTCAGGAGGTGACCAGGGCATGAGTGACTGAGCTTCCTGGGCCAGGAACAGGCACAATAGGCCCACAATACAAAGCTGTGCAAAAGCTCTCTCAGTCACAACAGCCACCTGCTCTTTGACTTACTGTACTTTATCGTGTTCTGTCTCTATGGTTATAATAAATGAGTGGTGTGGAATGTGTGTGGAATGTCCATGCAACTCTCATTAGTTATTGATCAGGTTAATGTTCAAAGATACCTGAGGTCAACAGCATTTTGAAAGCCCCATACAGGGTCTAGTGGGAGTGCCAGCTTGGCCTAGTGTTTAAGGCACCAGGCAAGAAAATGGAAGCTGTGAGTTCAAGTTCTGTCTTAGCCACAAAAGCTAGCTGGGTTATTTTGGACCAGTCATTCTCTTTCAGTCCAATCCGCCTCACAGAGTTGTTGTAGAGAAAACAGGAGGAAGGTGTGTTGGATATGTTCACTGCCTTGAATTATTTGTAAAAATAATCAAGGCAGGATACAAATAAACAAATAAATCTCCATGTTACAGAAATACTGATTTTATCTCTTCCATAGTGATTCCAGTGGAGCCTTGTCAGTAATTCTGTGAATGAAAAGGGGGATGTATGAAAATGTATTTATATGCATGTTTGGAATTCATACTAATGCAGGCCTGATTGAAGTTCTACATTTACAAAACCTGCAAACTTACAAGCTGCAAATTTAAGCACTTTATATGACATCCATATGAAACTGTTGGAACAGATTACAAGGCAGCTTTATGCTATGCTTTGTTTCAAAATCGCAGGGCAACTGGTGGATGCACTCAAGAAATATGAAATTATATTCTATCTGGCTGGCTCGGAGGTCGTCTTGTCTGCGGTCTTCCTGGCTGTTGCTTCGTACTGCTGTCTGAATGTGAAAAAAGAAACTACCCCTCAGCTAGAGAATCCTTCTATAGTTAGAAGTAACAGTGAAACGGAAGAAACAGAAGCAGATTTACCGGAAGCGAAGGAAAACCTCGACAATGACCAGTCTCTGGCTCACAGCACTGACAGTATTGGAAGTGACAGGGGGAATCATACTGCAATATACAACAATGGTGGACAGCCCAAAGGGGAGAACATAGCTTTGGTTCCAGATGGTTGCAGTATTGATCAGGTAGGGAAAAGAGTTTTAGCCACATAAGAGAACCAAAAACAAAAAGATCCAAAGACTCAGTGACATCAGCACATCAGATCTGATTTACACAAGAGGAGGATATGGAAAGCATAAATTCTTGAATGGTATGAGGGCAGGGACAAAAGCTTTTTAAAAAAAATACAGTCAGAATGGTACTATAAACAAACTTATGGAATCCAAACCATATTATACCTCTCCCATGAATAAAGAATTGTATCATTCTCTTCAATATTATATAGGTTTGCACTCATGCATATACTATATCAGCACTTACATTATCTTACACCTACATTAGTCTTAGTGATCAGTTGGCTGCTAATTCAATATAACTTCTTTATCCATCTACCTCTACAGTCCTGGTGTTCAGCAAAACTAAACCTTGTGATTATTCTAGCTTGAACATGTGTTTATTTATAATATCAAAAATGTAAAACAGAAGAATTCTTGTAGCTAGGATTCATGAAGGAATAACATTGCAAACTGGCAAGCAGGCATTTTAAAAGTGTGGCCAAATATCATATCGTGACTGATAGTAAGTAGATGACTGCATTTCTGTTGGTCAAAACTAGAAGCTTTTATCCCTTCTAAATTAGTATTAGACGACAGATGTGTTGGCCAGATTCTGTAAATTTCAGAATAAGCCTGTTTGATATACATGACAGGAAATTAGAAACAATTTTAGCTTTGCCTTAAATAGGAGCTAGCATAATGGTGCTATGGAAATTAGAATTTTTGTATGCCAGTTGCAAATATATCAGATAATTTATGCTATGACTCAAGCCATAAACTGCAAGTGAGTATCCTTTGTGGTTACAATTTGCTACTAGAAACTAAGAAACTATCTTCATCATAGAGCCACAGAGGCGCAGTGGTTAGAGTGCAGTACTGCAGACTAATTCTGCTGGCTGCCCGCTGCCTGCAGTTCAGCAGTTCTAATCTTACCAGGCTCAAGATTGACTCAGCCTTCCATCCTTCTGAGGTGGGTAAAAGGAGGAGCCAGATTGTTGGGGACAATAGGCTGATTCTGTAAACAGCTTAGAGAGGGCTGTAAAAGCACCGTTAAGCAGTATATAAGTCTAAGTGCTATTGCTTTCTAGATCCTCATTGACAATATGATACAGAACTTGCGGGCACACAAATTTAAAACCAAAGTAAATACTCATATTTATTGTTCACAAGAGATCATAGAATTTGTATGCCTAATATATTTTCAGAATTGTAAAACTATCAGCATGTGACCAATATGTGACTAAAAGTAAAAACATGCCATAAATATTTAGTCTGATAGCACCTTTTCCAATTTCATTTCATTTCATATCATTTCATTAAAAATATGCATGAGCTTTTGTGATCTGTAGCTCAGTTCTTCACACAGGACAGCAAAATCAACGTAGGATTTCAGTTCAATCAATGCTGGGGGTGGGTGGGTGAGACAGGTTTGTTTGCCAGATGTCTCCCCCTCCTGGGAGGTGATATGAGGGGAAATGTTAAAGGGAAAATCAGGCAGAAAGGTAAGGAAGAGGTAAGTTGGCAGAACACTGAATATTTTAAGCCAATAACATTGTTCTGCTCAAGCAGAAAGTTACAAATTCAAGAAGTTCCCACATGACTTTGACTATCTGTAAAATGAATCAAAATTGAATTGTATTTCCATATATTCTGAACAGTCAATGTCACATCTTCCAAAATGTGCAGTCCCTCAGATTATGCTGCTGCCAATATGGTTGAAGTAGGACAGGAGCTGTAGTCCAACAGATTAGGAGTACTTTAGGCTGCACACATGAGCACAGAACCCCAGAGCAATTTTCCCTTTCAAACAAGACAATAGGCACAGAAACGTATTTATCTGCTCTGATGGCAAGTTTTTCCTGTAATAATTCTGCACAGAAAGCAGACAGCCTTATTTGTAGATATAGAAGTGCATTGAATTTACATTTGCCACATTTGATGTGGATCTGGGAGAGAAATTCAATTGGGAAAGTTCCTATAATAGCTTTTTGATCAGGCAGGTACAGGATACAACACCAGAACTACCTATAGCCTTATCCAACACTGAAATATTCAATGGGGTACTGATGGAGAACAAGTGTCCCAGTCTGGAGAACGGGTCAAGCAGGAAATTAGTCTGGAATCATTACGTAAACACAACAGAGCAAGGTCTGACTCCTCCTGAACGCCTTTGAGTCTTATCTAGTCCTTCCCAGGTGAAAGCTACCAGCTGGAGTATTCCTGTGGAATAGACATAGAACAATAGCTTGTTTGAACTCTAAAAGTTTGCATCAAAAAAAATTGGGAGGCAGCAATCATGTCATCCCTAAGATCTGGTTGTTCACACCTGACAGGTGCCTATC
Organism: Notechis scutatus; assembly: GCF_049901735.1. Lineage (NCBI taxonomy): Eukaryota > Metazoa > Chordata > Lepidosauria > Squamata > Elapidae > Notechis > Notechis scutatus. The sequence goes on from NC_142014.1 coordinate 53,547,632, forward strand.
AATACAACTTATTTTCTCATTTCTAGAACATTTGAGGAGCTGCCAATCAAGATGATATAGGAAAGTCCACTTGTGTTTGTCTGTTTTGTGGGTTTGATTTTTAGGAACATTTTGGAAACATTTCCCTTTTGGAACCAAATGATTCCTGCAATCTGGAAGGAATTTGATTCTTCCATTATTATTCTTTTTTTTTTACTATGGTGTAAACAGAAGGATTAAGAAGACAAAAACCTAAAGCTTAAGTTGGAAGGAAAAAGACCAGAAACTTCATATTCTTATTAGAGAATAATAAGTCGAGTGGAGTCATGGGGCTAGGACCTTGGAGGTATCTTAATCCAACCCTTGTCAAGGCAGGAGTCCTTATTCCAATCTGGAGAAAGGCTGTCCAATCTTTTCTTGAAAACCTCCAGCGATGGAGCCCCCACAAATTTAGAAGGGAAGCTTTTCCACCACATAATTGTTCTGTCAGGAAATTTCTCCTTAGGTTGGGTCTCATTTTGACTGGCTTCCACCCATTGTTTCTTGTCTAGTCCTCGGGTGATTTGGAGAATAGATGGATGAGCTCTTCAGTGACAACACTTCAAGTATTGGAAGGCAGCTATCATGTCACCTCTAAGATTTCTCTTTGTTACTCATTCTGTCTGACATGTAAAATCCCACTATTCTGATTATTCTGACCCTAGCTTGGCTTACTTTTGGTGTGTGTGTGAGAGAGAGGGGGATGGGGGGAAGAGAGAGACTTTATTTCTGGCTTATTTTTGTAATTTTGTTTTTAGATCACATCTGAATATTATATTTATTCATGAAAATATAAGAGAGAGAAATATTTGTAATTCTCCCCATTTCCTTTGACAGTTTATCATTCTCATTTCCAAGGCTGCCAAATTGATGATTAATGAGTGGGAAAGGGGTGCTAGGGGGGACACACATAATAGTCTCTCTGTCCACAAAGGCAACATTCAAAAGTGGGGAAATGTGCAGATGTAATGATAGTGAATTCTATGAATTAAGAACTTAAGTCTTAAAATGGTGAACTTACTGTTAACCTCAATAATCTTTATGTCTCCCTTTTAAGGGCCTTGACAATGCAGAGAAGTCAACTTTTTAACACTAAATTCACTTGCTGGTAGCAATATCATTCAAGATTAAAAACGACAGAAAAGTGTTGGGAAAAGAAAACCCTGGGAAACCAAAGGTGCTCAACATTTTTACATGAGATACTCAGCCACTGAGAGGGAGGGAGGGAGGGAAGTGGGGGGGCGCTGTATATTTAATCATAGTCCATCTGCACAGGAAGCCATATTGGGTAGATTGCTGAAGGCTGCTTAAAGGAATTTTCAGTTCCACCAGCTCTGGAGGAGGTCCGTGAGATTTTGAGAAAAACACAAACGGACAAAGAATTATATTTTTTTGCAAGATTTTGCATACGTCATTACCCAAATGCTCCCATTCAACACAGAATCTTGATTCATTCCCTAGTTGGACTTGTACAAACAGAACAGTCACTGTGGACAAGCTGTCTAGAGAAATAAAATTTATCCGTCTCTGAAGGGATTTTGACAGGATTCAGAAATTCAGGCATCATCAATGAGTTTCTCCCCATTTTCTTCCTCTTTTTTATTGCATTCTCTACTTCCACAGCCTTCCTCTTCCTCCTCGTCTTCTGCTCCATCCGTGAAGACATCCTTTTGGCCGTAGCTCAATGTGGTACATGCTAGGTCCACTTCAATTGGGAAAACATCTGCTTCTCTTAGCACAGCATAACAATCGTCATAGTAGTTGGAAAGCGTGGACACGAAACGCTGGAGTTGGAATACAATATCTTGCACTGCAAAGGAGAGAAATCATTGAGCAAAGAGGAACACAAATCCAGGTTACACTCAGCTTATAGCCTAGGACTGGGGTGTTAAACTCGATTTCCTTGAGGTCACATCAGGGTTGTGTTTGACCTCGGGGGGCCAGGGTGGGCATGGCCAACTCAATGTCAGTCGTGTTGGGGGCGTCTGTGCCAGGGAAAACGGGCTCCTGAGGTCTGTTTTTGGCTGTGATGGCCTCCTGCAACCCTATGCCAGCGAAAACGGGCTCGGGAGGGCCGAGCTCCGTTTTCGCTGGCAGAGGCACCATGGGCCAGTCCCTTGGTGTTTCCAGGGTGGCCCTGCAGGCCAGATCTAAGCAGCCCAAGGGCTGAATCTAGCACCTGGGCCTTGAGTTTGACATCCCTGGCCTTGGATGTGCTTGTCTTCCTATGCATGGCAATAATCAAGCACTTTATAAATGGCTAAGATGATACTTTGGCTCTTTCAGGGTCAAACATGTTTTCTTTCCATCCCGTATTCTTGTTTCTAAGGAGCTTGATAGTCTTCATCTGCAGATCTAGGTCACTCAAAATTCCCGGAGGTCATTTGGATCTAAACAAAAAGCAACCACACTTACCATGTTTCTGGTCTAGCAGCTCCATCTTTTCTAGTACATCCTTCCTCATTTTGGCAAAACGTGAACGTGCCTCCTGGCGGCAGCGCAGGATTAAACGATATTCATAGTTCCCAGTTCCAACCCGGTAGAGAGGTTCTCCCATGGCCTACCAAAAATACTATGTTACTATAACAACCGACGGGGTAGAGTGGGCAACATCTCATATATGAATTAAGGCTTCTTTCATTCATCCTAGCAAACTGTGAGCTCCTCACATGATGGTGCTACATCTTTACTTGGCCAACAGTCAGACATTAAAGCATCTTTTGCTAAAGGAGCAGATGCCTAGAACCCTGAGGGTAAGAAAACCAACATTTAAGGAAACAAAAACTCATCACAAGGTCATCACATGGTAAATGAGATCAAGGGACAAATCAAACAGATAGTCAGTTTTTCCATTCCAAATTAATGGTGAATCTATCCCATAATTATAGAACCTTTAATGCAAATCAATATTGACAGAATACTCTCTGGAGCCATTTGCTTGACACTTTAATCTTAATCTTTAAACCTGAAACTTTAATCTCTGTAATTTGCATTAGCTACAATTTTGTTCAAATTCTTACCATATGCTTTTTCAGTAAAAAAGAAAAGTCTGCTCTGAATCTGCTCCTCAAGATTTGAACTTTAAAAAGCTTTTCTTCTGCTCAAATAAAAATAAATGGCACGCCAGATGCTTATCAGATGATTTGGCCTTTCCATCTAAGGCTGAGAAAGGATGATAAGCTGCTGGAGATCATAGTTGTCATTATAGGAAACAAAAGCCACAAAATACAACTCTGTATTGACTCCACTGGGATATTATCTATCCAGCTTCTTTGCGGTGGCAATCAAATGTTTGGCCTCTCTTCAGCAGAACTCATTAATACTTAAACAATCTATGATTGTGCAACGCAAGTGAATCAATCTTGTGTTACCGCACTCAAAATTCCAATCTGATCCAACGTTTCTGGAAGGCGTCAAGATGGAAAGGCTGCCCTCAGAGCATGCCAGATGAAAATGATAGCTGACATAAACATTATCAATCTCAGTTTGAAAGTTGAAATAAGGTATAAACTTAATTCTTAAGCACCTTAAAAGTTAGGGAAATCTGAGGCATTTAGAAGGTTCATTTGATAACACTTGGCGACACAAAGCAAGATTCAATATGGAATGTACACAATAAACTTCCCTAAATGTAAATCTTTGAAAACAATCAATATCTGAGTATGTCTATGAACAAATCTGGGATCTCAGTAGAAATTAGAACCTCTGTACTTACAATGCAGCTGTATTCTTCATCATCCATCTCTTTCACCTTTAGACAATATGACTGAAAGGGAACAAAAAGCACAGTGTTACAAGTTGCAGAATAACCAACCAGTTATAACAAAGACAAAAATAAAATGTCCACAGTCCATTCCATTCTACGCAGTATCATCCTGAATTGTTAGATATATTATATGCACAGATAAAAAATTACAGCAGACAAGTTTGATCAGTTTACATTCAAAGATTGAAATTCTCTTTCAAAGAATATGCATTTTAAGCCCCTTGGTTTTTTTTCCTAAAGAAATAATTAAAACAAAAAGAACAGCTCACCAAATACTCAAACTTGACATCCAAATACTTCTTGATAGTTAATCTGGTATCAGGAATTGCTTTGTTCAGATAGGTGTTCAAGTCTGTCAACATCTGTAAGGAAATACTGGGAATGAAAATTGAAGATAAAGCAAAATAAAAGAGACAAGCTTTCACGTGTGAGAAGGCTCACCACCCGAAATTAACTAGTATATATGATTTGGGGACATTTCTGTCAACTCTCAGAGTAGTTAAGCCATGTGACACATAGATCAACTTTCTCATTATATGGACTAGATGACAATCTTATTTATGAGCCAATCTGAGCTAGCTCTGCATGCCAATGCTATGTTATTCTAGTCTAAAACAATATTGTTTCTACCTTGCCATCTCCATTATGCTGTCCTGTCACAATTCAAGGCAAGTCAGGCTAATGAACTTTATTTTATTTATTTGATATGAAAAAGTGCTTTGCCCTTATTTCTTGCCTAGCTTGGAAAGAATTAAGAAGAAGAAGCCAAATAAACAGGCCGTGAAGAAAGCCTCACAGATTAATAACCAAAGAGGCCATATAAAGCAAAGAGTTGTAGCTCACTAGTGTAGTCAGATGAGACGATCTCACATTCTTATGCCTTTTATCAAGCACTGTTTGTTGTCCATTATTTACACCCCCAGAAACAGTAAACTTTATAGCACTGCACCTTATTTTGTGTGAGTTGATCAGCAAAAGAGGAAGAGTGGGCAATGTATGTAAGATAGCAGAAAGAGTTCAACACTATGCAAGATTAGCTTTTTCTCTGGTAATATCATACTACTAACTAGAGCATACAAAACATTTGCTAGACCAGTACTTGAATACAGCTCATCAGTCTGGAACCCACATTACGTATCTGATATTAACACAGTTGAGAAAGTCCAGAAATATAAGAAGAGTTCTCCACTCCTCTACTCGTTGCAGAATACCTTATGCCACCAGACTTGAAATCCTAGAAAACCTAGAACTACGCCGCCTTCGGTCCGATCTAAGTATAGTACATAAAATCATACATTGCAATGTCCTACCTGTCAATGAATACTTCAACTTCAACCATAACAAGAGCACACAATAGAAACAAACTCAAGGTAAACCACACCAAACTTGATTGCAGGAAATACAACTTCAGCAACAGAGTGGTCAATGTCTGGAATACTCTACCTGATTCTGTGGTTTCTTCCCCAAACCCTCAAAACTTTAACCTTAGACTGTCTACTATTGACCTCACCCCTTTCCTAGGGGGCGTGCATAAGCGCACCAATGTGCCTACCGTCCCTGTCCTATTGTTTCTTTTTTATTTTTCTTATATGTATCCATTTCATGTATTCATAACTATGTTTATACTTGTACCTGTTATCTTATAATCACTTGACAAATAAAATATACATACATACATACATTACTGTTTGGTTTTGGCCCTGTCATCACTCTGTCACCATCACAGTCTAATAGTTGTAAGCTTCACTATTTTATCCCATGAGTCGACAGCCATTTTAGAAAGAAAAGGTTCCCATCTATATCTTTGGGTATTGATAGTGCTACATTGGAATTCTATACAGGTAGTCCTTGAAATTAAAACCATTAGGTTAACAAATGCTTGATGTTACCATGGTGCTGAAACAAGTGACTTACAACCGTTCTCATGCTTACAACTGTTGCAGCGTCCCTGTAATCATAATCAAAATTTGGCAGCTTGGCAACTGGCATGTATTTATGACACTGCAGTGTCCCAAGGTCACATGATAACCATTTGCAACCTTCCCAGGGGGCTTCCAACAAGTGAAGTCAATGGAGCAAACTGGATTCATTTAATGACTATAGCAAGAAATCAGACACTATTCCTTTAACAACTGCATTGCTGAGCAACAGAAGTTCTAGTCCCAATTATAGTCATAAGTCAAGTACTACTTGTATCTTAGAGACAGTGGTACAACACTTCTCAACTCTCAAACAGTTGTGTTACCTATCTAGATTATCATACTAAAATGATATTTTATCTTATTTAGTAAATTTATATGGCCAGCCATCTCACATTAAGTGACTGTAGGCAGTGTACAATCATTACAATAAAACAACAGATATTCAAATTATCAATTATAGTCAGTCATTGTTTTTATTAAAAATATAGTCTTTTAAGCATGCGTATATGGTTTTTACATAAAGAATTATTATTTTGAGCGTAATAAATATAAAACACACATTCTTACTGGTTTAATGGTTTTTAAAAGATGGATTCCAAATTTCTCAATACTGCGATGAGCATCAGCAAATTTTACAAATGCTTCACTGGCCGCTGGCTGAGGTTCCCGTACACCAATAACCGAAAAAACATCACCAAATGCTGGTCATCATACATCAAAAACATGCAATAGAAACTGGAGTCAAAAATCATAGGTATATTTTCTGGTATATATTACCGTATATGCCGGCGTATAAGACGACCGGCGTATAAGACGACCCCCAACATTTCCACTCAAAATATAGTTTGTTATATACTCGCCCCTCTTCCGCACGCCTTCCACTTTTGCACTTTTTTTTTTTTTGAGGCACTTTTGTCTACCGTGGAAACGAATCCCGTGAAGCTGAAAGGAGCAGCCAGCCTTCTCCCAGCTCCCAAGGAAGCGAGGCTCGCACCGCCCGGGCTCCGCTGAGGTATCCGGCTGGGGCTGTCAGGAGTTGTTACCGCTGGCGCGGCTCGCTGCTGCTCCAGTCCGCGTTGCCTCGGGAAGGGAAAGGCAAAAAGGAAGAGCCGCGGCTTTTGCCTTTCCTTCCCGAGGCAACGCGGGACTGGAGCCGCGTGGAGCCGCGCCAGCGGTAACAACTCCTGACAGCCCCAGCCGGATACCTCAGCGGAGCTCGGGCGGTGCGAGCCTTGTTTCCTTGGGAGCTGGGAGAAGGCTGGCTGCTCTTTCGGCTTCACAGGATTCGCTTTCCACGGTGCGCAAAAGTGCCTCAGCCGCGGGCAGCCGCAGTGCTTCCCAATTACTATTTGCCGGCGTATAAGACGACCCGGCATATAAGACGACCCCCAATTGGAGGCATCTTTTTCAGGGCAAAAAGTCGTCTTATACGCCGGCAAATACGGTACTCAATTTTTCACCACTTCAGACAATGATTAATACCCTGAAGATTATGGAACTTGAAACCTGACATGTCAGGAGGACACCAGAATGCAAACATGCCTCAATTTAAGCTTTCTGGGGTCCCACTTTAAATCTCATTCTAGTCAGTAAGCTAGAAGGTATTTCTCCAATTGGTTGCTCTGGATAATGGCTCACACAGACCTGGTACCAGCCCTGCATACAACCCATAGATATTCTAGCCGAAATTTTGAAAACCAGTGGCCATATCTGGAATTTGGAAAGAATATTATGACCATTCTCACAAAATTGGAGCCATGTTGATTATGGCCAAAGCTTGCTCCCCACAAGTTCTGTGTTTCCTTAGTTTCCTTCTGTTTTTCTTCTAAGTAACTAAGCATGCTTTTAAAACACCACTGCAGAAATCCTATCAATTTTTTTCTTATAAATACCTCTTAGACATTAGCAGGGCCCAGAGGAATCTTGGAAATACTGTATATAACATGCTTACTTGGCTTTTTATTTTGTAGCATGCTAGTTGCATATTTATTTTAATTACAATGAACTAAAAAATAAATTAGACAGAGTCAAGTTGGCAGAATCAGACGAGAAACTGGGAGTCTGTGAATTCTAGACCCGCCTTAGGCACAAAACCAGCTAAGGTGATCTCGGTCCAGTCAATTTATCTCAATCCTAGGAAAAAAGCAATGGTAAACCACTTCTGAAAAACTTGGTCAAGAAAACTGCAGGAATTTGTCCAGGCAGTCTCCAAAAATTGGACACAACTGAACAAAGGTAAAAAAATAGGTGGAGCACACATTAACATCTCAATACAATTGGTATTTAAAGAGGTTATGGCCATGGTTGGCAAATGCTCTATCCATTTACCTCTGTGAGTCTGAGACAGTTCAAAGAAAGCTCTGAGAAGACTCTTGGTATGTTCTGTCATCCCTAGGCAAAGGAAAAAAATACTAGTCATTCACTAAAATCTCATTTATCTAGGAACATTTGTTACTTTTCAGTCTACATTTTAACACTAAAAGCAGATGTTTGGTAAAATAAAACAAAATCAAAATATGGTTGGGGACAAGTCAACACTGATATGTTTTTATTCTGAGATTTGCCTGCAGAAGTAACTGAGTGGCAAAAGTTGTACTGACCAAATACAAACATCATTCTTTGCTCTTCACTGGTTATGTTCTGTGCTTTCATGCTTCTGGGAACAGTTTGCTCACCACAATGGACATATTGTTACTAAACCACACAAAAGCATCAACTTTTCCATGGCCATTCAATATAGGAAATCTGCTTGTGGCTCTAGAGAAGGAGCTCTAACTACAGACCAAATAACTTATCAACGAGACTGAAAAGAAACCACGCGGAAGGTTTTATTGATAATAAGCCATGTTATCAATATATCAAGCAAAATAATGCTTCAAGATACTTTTATATGGTAAACAGGATATAAGCAAACAAATGGGCAATTCCACCAGTCACATATGATCTAGATCTCAAATCTACCATTTCCCCGAAAATAAGACCCAACCAAAAAATAAGTCCTAGCATGATTTTTGATGATGCTCATAATATAAACCCTACCCCCAAAATAAGCCCCAGTTAAGATAATCTGTCAGATGGACACATTTAGTGCCGTATTTTCCCCAAAATAAGACCTAACTGGAAAATAAGCCCTGATGTATCTTTTGGAGCGAAAATTAATATAAGACCCGGTCTTATTTTGGGGAAAAACATGGGTACTTGTAGCTCCCAAATATTCTCTAATTCTCTCTACTACTGCTTGTTTCCTTCTACTGTAAACTGCTAAGAAATATTCTCTCTCAAATTCATCAACTGTTATTGTACCAATTTGCAAGATAGCAGAAGGTGGGAGACAATGCATTGTTTTTCAATTCTTGTGTGTTAATGAAGTGGGGGAAGCTTATAGCATCTTCACAGCATTATCAGCCATTGTTGAAATGATATAAAGTCTGTCCTGATTATTATTAATTTGGCACAATAATGTTTAGAGTGTTCTTGAAGCTGCTGTAAGTCACTAGTGGAGAAATGACCAAATTCTGGATGTTTGCATAGGAGGGGGTTTATCTTAAAAAGGCAGTGGGTGGAAGAAGGCTTTGTAGATGTGAGGGGTAAGAGAGACAGTCCACATCTGCTCATCAAATGTTCCAGATGTAAGCAGGCCTAATCTGCCACCACATGTTGTACTGCCTGCACCTTTGTGTACAATATACTTACTCAAATCAATTGATCTCCCAAGAAATCATCATTGATATGAGCTGTAAGACAACAGTTTTCTAGACTACAAAGAAAAAAAAAGTGTGATTACCTTTATATAGTTCTGCAGTCCTCTCCAGCTCTTCTAATCGCTTTACCAAGCCATCTAGAACAATAAAGAACAGAAGTTGATTATAATGGTAAATCATTTTAGGAGCATAAAGTGTTACATCTATTATTTCACATCCTGCACTTGGGAATGATAGAGGCCAAACCCTGACCGTTTTACATAGTTGCCATTGTATCTCTCAATGTCTTCTCATCTCAAGGTTAAACATACCCAGTTTTTAAAAATACCTTTTCATTGGCCTCCGTTCCTAGTGCCCTGATTACCTTCATCCTCTTTGTGAACCTGTTTCGGTTTCCCTGAAAAGATTAATGTTTGCTTGAGGTGGGGTTTCTGACTGTAGCATAATAAAGTGGAACAATTGTTTTGGGTGATTTGGAAACTAATATTTCATTGATGCAATGTAAAAATGTTCTGTTTTTTTTTTTTTTTTGCAGCATCATTATACCGCTGACTCATACTAACTTTGCAATCAACTACAGGTAGTTCTTGATTTACAACTACAATTGAGCCCAAAATTTCTGTTGTTAAGTGAGACATTTGTTAAGTGAATTTTGCCCCATTTTATGACCTTTCTTGCCACAGTTGTTAAGTAAATTGCTGCAGTTGATAAGTTAGTAACCCGGTTGTTAAGTGAATCTGGCTTCCCCATTGACTTTTCTTGTGAGAAGATCTCAAAAGATGATCACATAACCTTATAAATGAAATTGCACGCACGCGCACGCACACACACACTACAATATGGCCATTTCCTGGCTATATGTTAACAGGCCAGATAACTTGCTTTGTATGTATTCAAATTAGACATTTCAATGTTTGTAGTGTTTTAATGATTTCTATTGTTTTAAAATGGTTTTAAGATTTTAGTTGTAATAAAGGGAGTCATTCTCCCAAACACCTGAGGGTAGGACAAGAAGCAATGGGTGGAAACTAATCAAGGAGAGAAGCAACTTAGAACTAAGGAGAAATTTCCTGACAGTTAGAAAAATTAATCAGTGGAACAACTTGCCTCCAGAAGTTGTGAATGCTCCAACTGGAAGTTTTTAAAAAGATATTGGATAACCATTTGTCTGAAGTGGTGTAAGGTTTCCTGCCTAAGCAGGGGGTTGGACTAGAAAACCTCCAAGGTCCCTTCCAACTCTGTTTTTCTATTCTATATGCTTTTGAATTGTGAGCTGCCCAGAGTCGTTTGCTGAGATAGACAACTATAAAAATGAATGAACGAATGAATATTACATTTACAACATTGAATTATTTACTAAAACTGTCTTCTGACATAAAGTGACATGGTTAGTCCACAACAACTGATTCTTGTCAAATCCATGCTGACTTCTGCAAATTACCACACTGCTTTCAAAGTAGTTTTGAACCAGTATCTTTACTTCTATATTCTAGAATACTCCAGGTTCTTACAAGATTTTAATTCTCTGGAATTCCTCATCCTCTTCCTTTTAGGGATTTGCTTTCTTTTGCAAATTGTCTCTTCATCTCTTTTTCAGGATTTCTCAAAGATAATACAGAAAGTCTCAGTGAGACTATCAGCTAATTTCTATAGTGCTCTAGGAGACCATTCACTTGATTCTACAATTTAATCTCAAAATAAACAGACATCTCTTGGCCATCTCAATATCCAAATTCTTTCTCAGAGCCCTTTCTATGGGTTAAATGGCATGATGGGAACAGTGCAAAGCTTAAGCCCATGCTGCCCACAGATGGCATTTCTCCTGGCACAGCCATGCCTTTATGCACTTGTTAAGACACTAGGAGAGGGTGAAAAACTTGACAAAGGTAACAGAATTCATTCTGAGGCCACGGACAACCTTGTTAGACCATCACACATTCCCAGAATCACTATAAGGAATGGCTCCTGCCCCTGCCTTACAACTGAGAGGTTAGGACTGAGATATAGCAGCTTGCCTGAGGATCACCCTAAAGTGGTGATGCTTGAAGTGGGGATCTCTGGTATTTAACAAGTATATTACATTGGCTCTCAATCCCAGAGTTATGAGTCAAGTATTGACGTCACCAACTGGATGAGATTCAGTTTCAGGAGAAACTAAGAATGCTTAATCCTTGATGGCACTTGGCTCAACGAGCAACAATAGTGAAACTGCTTCTTGCATATTACTTACCATTGCAGAGGATAGCTCGGCTCAGTCCTAGGGCATCTGCTGTCCCTGAGCTCATGTTCTCCACCAGGCGGTGCTTCACTTTCTTTAGCACTGCATTCCAGGAAAGAGACACGTAATCCATAAGCAGCATTTTTCAAAATGTAGCACAATCCCTGCATTTCACAAGAACAGGCTAAAAAACAAATCTTTAAGAGAGTCAAAGTCTTTCCTTACCAATGTCTAAAGTTTTCCCCTGCTTTGGATCAGCCTGGAGCTTGTTGTAATGAATTGTTACCTCTCCCTAGAAGACCAAAATCAAAATCAATATAGTATGGAAGAGAAAGGCACTACTACTTGCATGAGCAAAAACCTCACAATTTACATTCCAGCAATCCTTGAAGTCTCTCACCTTTACCACCTGTATCATTTTGGCTACTTCTACTTTGGTTTTTCCTTTGACTGACTTCCCATTCACACCCGTGATTTCATCACCAGCTGCCAACGTGCCATCAAGAGCTGCAGGAGTATTGTCAAATACCTGAGGAGGAATATATAGTGATGGTGGAAGAGCCGTGGTGGGGCAGTGGTTAGAATGCACTATTGCAGGTTAACTCTGCCCACTGCCAGTTCGATCCTGGCCAGCTCAAAGTTGACTCAGTCTTCCATCCTGAGGTCGGTAAAATGAGGACACAAATTGTTGGGGGCAATATGCTGACTTTGTAAACCACTTAGAGAAGGCTGTAAAGGATTGTGAAGCGGTATATAAGCCTAAGTGTTATTGCTATGATCAAAGAAGAACTATAGAAAGAAAAAGAACTATAGTTTCCATGCATAATTGCTGCTTTTCTTGCCACATATGTTAGTTATAAAAATACCTTAATTTTCAGAAATATCATGACAGGACCTTCATAAACATTTGTTGCAGTGATGGGATTCAAATTGTGTTACCACCGGTTCAGTGGGCATGGCTTGCTGGGTGTGCTTTGCCTAACGCCGCCGCAAAGCTTTCCCCACACCAGCTGAGACCTGCAGCGCCATCAGCTGAGAGGATAAAGAGAAAAGCGCAGGGGCAGGTGGCAGGGCCAATCCTGTGTTTTCCTCTCAGCTGATTGTCGAGGACTTTTTTCCCCTTTTCAGCTGATCATGGGCTTTTCTTTTACTGAACCGGAAGCATACCGCCACTGATTTGTTGCCTATATCTATACTATACAAAAGCTGGTTACTTGGTTGAAATATGCCATTCTACTAGAGGTTTATTTGATATCCATTCTTCTATAATAAAAGCTGCTAGATGACGTGATGTTTTTTAGTCCAGAGATTTCAAACCAGTTAATTTTTTTCACTTTCCATAGATCGCTCACCATTCGGACAGCTTCCTGTATCACACTGCATTAGACACTGAAAGAAATCTTACTGCCACTTTTGAGGAGGTTCATAGTCTAACCTTTTGAATTATACATTCAAAACTATCACTGAATTCTCCCTGAACCCCTCTTGTTTAACATCCATTTATTTGCCACCCAAAACCTCTGCATGTCCCATTTTTGCCCTCCCCGGCATCCAGAAGCACTCTGTAGGCCAAAAACGTGCCCGTTTTTGAGGCCTCCGGGGAGCCCCCTTTTGCCCTCCAGAGAAGGCCAAAAATGGGACCCCTGGAGGCCTCTGGAGGCCAAAAACGTGCCTGTTTTTGGCCTTCAGAGTGCTTCTGGATGCCGGGAGGACAAAAATGCAACATGCGAAGACAAAAAACTATTTTTTTCTTGCTTTCCTCCTCTAAACCAAGGTGCATCTTATAGTCCGAAAAATATGATATTTATTATCCCATAAGCTTCATGCACCGTAGTCCACTACTCTTTGCTGCTGCTACTATTATTGCTATCGCTACAGGCTACAAGGCTGGATCTTCAGAAAATGTCCCCACAATCAAAATTCTGCTCCCAGGATGTTGCATGCAATTTTTATTATTATTTTTCTTTCTAAAGAGTATATTCCTCTTCCCTAACACTAACCTGGACGATATACAGGCAGGGGCAATACTGGGCTCCTCCACCTATACTAATTCCAATCAGATTCTGAGAGTCTTTCTTCAAGGTCACTGTTCCAGGTACTGTAGGAATCCCCCTAAAACAGAGATAAAAACACAAATACCTGCCAACTGCCTCTGCTTTCACCACAACAGAGATATAAATAATTGGAATCGAAATTGTGTCAGATGTTTTCCTAAATATCAAGGTTTAGACTAAAAAGACAAATGCAACAATGAAATATAATCTGAGAGTGAGATAGGTGGCCTCTAAATTTGATAAATATATAAAATATGAACAATATCTTTATCTTGATTAAAACAAGCAAATTATTTGCAGAAGCATAGCAAGATGCAAAACGTCTTGCAGGATTAAACTGTGGTTTCTCACTGATATGTTTTAGCCTTCAGCTTTAACTTCCAGCCAGCATGTCTTAGATTTTAAAGTTTCATGACAACATAAAGCCAGATATAAATTTACAAAGTTCATTCCATTATTTTCCAGCGCAAATCACTGCTACACTGATTTTACTTCTAGGACTTACTGTTTTTTAAAACAAAAACTGATTGTTTTTCTCTCAGGTATTAAAAATTGATACTTTCAGACACGCATAACAAGCTTCTTCTGTATAGATCTATATTCTTATTGTAATTTATTATTTTCTCACTCAGTTCTCTCCAAATCTGTTGGATTCTGAATTCATAATCTATACAATAAGATGGCCAGAAGAATTTTTCAATCAAGTAAAAACTGAAAAAGAGCAATCACCTAATAACAAAAGAGAAATTAATGCAAACTATATCCAGAATTGCCTAGTTTACATGTTTCTTTTTAGTCATTTAACCAAGAAATACTGAAGATTTTGACTTGACTTCTACAGAATACTCTTTCCCAAACCAAACTGGAGAAAAAGATCTGTCAATGAATAAAGCTCCAGAACTAAGGCATGTTGATTTGGCTCTAAATCTACTAGTCTTTGCTATTTTTCTGAATTCTTGTTGCATCTTTTCTTTCTCAGTCGAGAAATTATTGTTGTGTGCTTTCCAAACAATTCTAATTCTAGTTTTCCCCAAATCAAATACTAAGATACACATTACTAGCAGGAAACAGGGAAAAAAAAAAAAGAAAACTTACAGCTTGTCTTCCTCAATGTCATACTCCAAGTCTGCAAACATTGTTGTTTTAAATTAGTGATTACTTTGTGAAGAATCTGATTTTTTCCGGACTTCCTAAAAGGAAAAAAAGATCATCAATGGAGATTACTTATCTCATCTTTTCATATGCTTACCAAAATCTTTGCCTTTGCATTTCTAACTTCTATCTGCTGAACAGTAAGGAAAAACTGCCTGCCTTCTCAGGTTATTATCATTAAACAATCTATGAAGCTATTAATAAAATATGACACATATCACAATATAATGTAAAGGCCTAGTTCCTAACTTTGAAATGTTTACAGCTAAAAGAGTATAAATTATAACAGATGCTATGTTTCAATTATACTACCAAAGCTTTAGTTCTCAAGTCCAGTCTTCAAGTAATGATTCTGTTTGGCTGATATCTGACATCATTAGGAATTAATCACGGTGGTCATTAAACAAATCTAAAGTCATTAAGCGAATGCCACAGTGGCAAGTATGAACCCATTCTTCCCAATGAGTGTTTTTGCCATAAACCAGCAAAAAAACCTAGCAAACTATAGTCACGTGACTGCAGGAGCTGCAACTAATTGTAAAGACCAGCTTGTTGTCAAGTACCCAAAATGTGATCACATGACCATGCATGCCAGGCAGTTGTGGTGTGATACTTTACAATTGCTAGAAGAGCTTTATGGGACATAAAGCTTGGTGCACCAGTAGTCCTCGACTTAGGTCATGTAATGATGGTCCAAAGCTACATCAGTCTCAAGAAAAGTGATTTGTCCTCAAAGTTATACTTGTCAACTACTCTTCTGATCTCATGATTGCAATTTGGATGCTTTACAGCAAGTTCTCATTCATCAGTGATTGCAGGATCCTATTATCACATGATCACAATTTGTGATCTTTCAGCAGTTTCCAACAAGCAACATCAATTGGGGAAGTCAGACTACATGATTTTCTTAATCACCATGGTAAATATGGTAATAAAATTGAGTGCAATCATGTGATGACTCATGTAATGAAATAGCTTAGCAGCCAAAATTCCAATCCTAATTGGGGTCATAAGTATATCAAATATATTTTCATGGTTAAGCATCAGATTAAAAATACCAACATTTTAAATCAGATTCACTAGTCTATCTAACTCTGTACTGTCTGGTCTGGCTGGCAGTAGTTCCCAATCTCAAGCAGTCCTGATTTCCCAGTCTTGCTTCTTGACTTTTCAACTGGAAACTACTTCAAGCAGAACTGTCAAAGCTTAAACTGTCTTTTAGCTATCGTTTTTTTTGTTCTAACTACTGAACTTGTCTTTTTTTAAAGATAAATGCATAATAACTGCAGCAATAGATATAGACATTCTCAAAAATACATATGAAATGTAATGACTGAAACCTGCTCCACAAGTTCAAGTTCAAGATTAACTATTGGTCTTTGACAACAGTTTTCTCTTCCTATTTTGCCATTTGAAAATATCATTGTGACCTGTATTTTGGAAAGTCTAATAGTTTTGTTTTTTTTAAAGAAAGGCCTTAAAAAGATAGATATTACTTGTTTTCAATTTCCATTAGATATGTAAATACAGACTGGTGCTAAAACTTCTAAGGGTGCAAACAGTCCTATTTTTAGAAGAATACAACGTATAATAGTTAGAATGTGAGGTAGTGGTTAAAGGTGCTGGATTAGAGCTGGCGAGATTCTAGTTCATCCTCAGCCACAAATACTCATTGGGTAATGTTGGGCCAGTTGCTCTAACCCATTTCAAGGACTTTTGCAGAGAAAAATCGGAAGAGGCAGAGCTATGTATTCCATCCTGAACTTCTGGATAAAAGACTTACATCTAATACATTGTTAGTTTTGAGGAATGAAAAAGTTGAATTTAGCCCCCAGTCTGCAAAATTGACTTGGGCTGAAAATTCACCTGCAGACAGACATGTTCATAGGGTAGGTTTTTGCAAGGTACAGATGGGTTAATAAACGGCACCCAGGCTTTCTCTCCCCCCCCACTCCCATTCAGCAAATCAACAATGAAATATACCAAATAAAGAAGCTGGGCACATACCCCCACCCCCACCCCATTAACAATCTTAGGCACAGGAGTCACCTTGCATAGAGGAAGGACTCTGGACCAGAAACACCACCTGTTTCCAGTGGCCAAACTGGGGGGATTAACCGGCGAAGCCAATAGGGAACCCCTCTTGCTCCAAATCATCGCCCCTTCCCAGAGGAAGGGCAACGCTCTCCACAAAAGGAATGGAGCCATTCAATCACTGCCTCACCGGAAGCCTCTGCCTCCAACTCCGCGCCCACCTACCCGTTTTCTCTTCCCGTAAAAGCAGCGGGAGCCGGGGGAGGGGGTGTCTCCCACGTCACTGCCAAACCTGCCCGGAGGACTCCGCCCCCAACTTGCACAGATCCAGGAGGCTTTAAGTTAAAGGAAGGTATAGGAAACACGGGAAAGGGGGGGAGGGAAAGAATCACCTTAATAACGTCTCGCGATACTAAGCTTGGACTGTGCGATCTAGTATTAGAAGTGAGCAGCCTCATTACGTACTGTAGTAAGATGCTCTCTTGACGTCACAAAGGCGGGGCGGGAAGAAGCCTTCTCCTTAGTTAAAGTGAGCAGGTGGAAAGCGGCAGAAGGTTGGTTGTAGCAAAGGTTTCCACAGGTTAGGGTCTGTTTCAGAGGTACATATTGGCAAGTGGTTTAAACACAAGTGAGGGACGGTCCTTGGTGCTTCTCAGCTTGCTTCTTTTCTTGCAGACGTTTCATTACTCAAAACTAGGTAACATCGTCATTTCAACCCCGAGGTACAAGTATTATTTCCTGCCAAAAGAAGACGGGAGTTATTTTACAAATGGGAATCATGCTTGCTGGGGAATTCTGGGACTTGGAGTCCAGAAGTTTTAAAGTTGCCAAGTTTAAGAACGGCTGTGACCTTTCAAGACACCAGGATGGGGAAGAAAACATACAGATTACATATGCTACCATTGGGAAGCTAATTAACATATGTGATCATCTATTTATTTAATATATGGCAATAGCATACATGAACTAGCAATATATATTAACATTTAGTCTAAATTAGTATAACCCGACAAAATATAAATGTTAAAAGGATCCTAGACATTGATATCTGTGATGAAATAAAAGGCAATGTATTATTTTCTGTGTTCAGGTTCACCAACATTTAGAGCAGTTGAAAGCAAAGACCTTCTTTATCTCTTCTTACCTGCATTTCCTCACTTGATCTTATACCCTACCTAAAAAACTCAGAATTTTGTTCATTAGGTTTTGTTCTAATAGAAGCAGAAACATGGTCACAGTATGAGTTTAGGATTTTTTTTTCATAAGTATTTCATGGCAACTAGCAAATGACAAGATTTAATTATGCAACACTGCTGGGATGTATGTACTGACAATGTAATTAAGCAAGTATACAGCCAAGTGTGAGGTATAACTTGATGGAGAAAATATTGCATATATTTTTACCTCTGCAAAAGAATTCAAGTCTTAAAAGAAGGATTTGATTTATGGAATCAAGAAGGAATCTTATTGCATCATGTGCCATTTCCCCCCAGCTGCTGTTAAAATGTCTGAAGAGCCAAGTGTTTTCTGACCTGACTTTTGACATGAACAAGAGAGCCATCCTTTTATTTAAAAATGTGTCTGTGTGGGATATGACTTTGTTAACAATTGCTTCTCTTTCCCTTGCTGCTTTAGGTTTTAAGTGCACAGTTAAGTGACGTGAATGGGAGTACTGATCAAAGCATCTGACAGTGAAGCCACCCATGTTGAATGGCAGCATGTCATGCGTAGGAAGGAGTTTGATGTTCATATATGTGAGACAAGTGATAGATTCTTCCGACTAATTGAATTATGGTGAAGGACCCATTATAAGCAACAGTACTGTGAGAGAAGAACCATCATACATTACAACTATATCTGTTTTGTATGCAGAGTTCCAAATTCAAGCTTTGATATCTTCTATCTTAAAAAAAAATCAGTGGCAGGTGATGGGAGGGATCCCACCTGAAATCCAAGTGATCCAAGTGACTCTGATTTGCAAGTGCTCCAAGATCAGAGTAGACAACATTTGACTGAATGGATTAACCATTTTATCTGGAATAGTATGATTACTTACTTAGACTGTCTAGTTGGACATATTTCCTACAGGATGTGTTTTACCTGAATAGAAATCACCAGATAAGGAACACTGCATGCAGGAGACCAAAAGAAATAGCTAAATCACGTATCTCTGAAATCTATTCCTTTATATCTTGAAATAAAGTATTTTCCCATCCAAGAATTATTGTTTCTTTTATTGTTAGAGCTTAAAAAAATCCATCTTTGTTCTGAACATGTTAAATCCCAAATAATCAGTATATAATTCAGTACAATATTATAAAATACATAACTGAACCAGTCTGGTCTAGTGGTTAAGGCTCCAGGCTAGAAAACAAATGAGCATAAGTTCAAGTGCTACCTTAGCCATGAAGGCCAGCTGCGTAACTTTGGGCCACTCACTGTCTCTCAGCCCAACCCACCTCATAGGGGTGTGTGTGTGTGTGTGTGTGTGTGTGGAAAATAGGAGGAAGATGTGCTGGATATGTTCATTGCCTTGAGTTATTTGTAAAAATAAGACAGGATACAAATAAAAAAATAGACAGCTTTTTTCAATTTTACCGAAGTATTGTATAAAATTACTTTGAAAAGGGTGTTAGCAAGGTTGTGAACATGCAGCCATTCTATTGCAGCTGAATTTTAAATTTCATGGTTGCATAAGAGAAAATGCTTGAGTACATGGAGTACATACAGGTAATCCTCACTAACCATAATTAGAATTGGCAACTTTATTTGTAAATGAAGTGGCTTAAATTGGAAATGTGATGTGCCTGACAACAGTAGTTGGTTCCAACTGCAGTTGTTAAACAAATTACTGTGGGTTGTTAAACATGATGTTATGTGACTGTGATTTGTGACTTCCTGCTGGCTTCCCTACTAACTTTGGCTCATTGGCTGTAAAGATCACAAAAGGTGATCATTTGACCATGGGAAGCTATAACTGTTGTAAATGTACCGCAGTTGCCAAGCGACTCAATCATGATCATGTGACTTACAGGGATGCGGTGAGAACCACAATTTCAAGGACTGCTCCTAAGCCTCATTATTCAGCATGGTTGTAACTTCAAATGGTTCCTGAACAAGATGTTAAGTGAGGACTAGCTGAAATGTATTTAAAAATATATGTAATGTTGCCATGACCCCATTGACTTTTTGAAGCTCAATCCCCATTATGCAAATTAAAGAACTGAACTGGATCTCACTTGATAAAAATCTGAATAAGCAGAGAAAATAGTACAACAGCACCATCATGTGGCTAAGTATCAAGATTGCTTTTCATTCATCTGACCACAAGGAGGAAAACATCATCATACATAATTCTTTTTAATGTAGTAATGAACATGTTTATGGTTTTTTTTTCATACCATAGTATAAGTTAAAATGAAGTGGAATGGGCTGCATTGGAGAATGGGGTTTAGTCCCTGATTGACAATGCAAAGCCAAATATTTATATAAGCCCTTTTAAAAGTTCATCTGCCTAAGGCTTCCAAATGAAACCCATATCATTACAAAAATGTTTAATTCCTTGTTTTTCCTGGACTTTAATGAATTTTAGGGGAATGGGTTTGAAATTTTACTGATCACATGCAATCTTATAATCAAGAATTTGTTCTATGAGAATATTTTCTTATTATTATAGAATATAAATGCAATTTTATACGTAATTGAAGGAAGTATGACTACTTATCACCTTAACCATAGTCAGAAAAGCATGAATTGGACTGTTCTATTGCAACAAGTTCTATTGATGAGATTCAAATGGCATCTCTATATTAATTCCTATCTAATTTAATCCGTATCAAGGAGGAAATAAAAGTTATTTCTGATAACTTTTCACTTAAAATCTAAACTTCATATGCATTATGAATCTTTTGACAGGTCATGTTTGAGATATTTTCAGTAGCAAAACCTTGACTGGACTTGGAATTCGGACCTAGTTAGCACTTGGATAGAAGTTCATCAGGAACTACCAGGACTAGAGGCTAAATTCAGAGGTTGGGAATCACACTGAAAGAAGATAATGGCAAGCCTCATTATTAGGATGAAGATGAAAATTGTGTGGATAGATCCATGGAATCACTATGGATCAAACTTGACTCTAGGGCATTTTTTCTTTTTGATATGAAAAGGCTTTTGTAAGAGTGATTGAAATTATGCATTGATAAATGCTGACCTTAGTACAATTTATGCAAGTTATTAGAAATTATAGTGTAGATCTAACATCAACATAGGCAGTTCACACTAGTCTCAACTCTTGAGGCTCATTGGTGTAAGCGGCATCCTCAGAAAAAAAAAGTTCAAATTTATGAAATAGTTATCTGAATCAGGAATGAGAAAAAAAAAACAGAAAAATGGAACTCATGGTTGTGCTAGAGAAACAAATATTTCTCTAAATTGGATATTTTGATACTGTTACAGTTTGTGTTATTTCCATTTCCATCTCACTAATATAGCAACTCTGGCTGGCTTACAATATAAAAAGTTAAAAAGTGCTAAAATATTTAAATTTTGAATAAAAAGATTAAGAGGTTAAGAATCAAGATGATGGACAACCTGGGAGTGAAGCACCCCAATGTAGGGGCCCAAGGCCAAATGGCAAAGCCAAGTGTTTAGGCTCTTCTAAAGGCCAGGAGCATGGGAGCAGATCTCCTATCTCAGTGATCCCCAACCTTTTTTACGCCGCGGCCTGGTATCCCCAACCTTTTTTATGGCGCGGCCCGGTACCGACATCAGCTGGGCGCCGCCATCTTGTTTTGATGAAAAAGTGCTTCCTGTGAGCTTTTCCGGGTAGAAAGCTCACCGGAAGCACTTTTTCATCAAAACAAGATGGCGGCGCCCATCGCTTCTGGTGAGCTTTTCCGGGTAGAAATGGCCCGGTAGGACTTGTTCCACGGACCGGTACCGGTCCGTGGACCGGTGGTTGGGGACCCCTGTCCTATCTGACAGGAGAATATTCCAGAGGGTGGGACCACAGCAGACAAGGCTCTTATCTTATCCTGAACCCCACCACCTGTCAGAATTGTTTGGCGGACAGAATCCAAAGTAGGTCCTTTCCTCTGGGGCGTGTTAGTCCCATCAGGGTAAGGTGATTCCTCAGATACCCTCAGGGGAATAAAAATTTAATTGTGTCCTTCTAGGTTTTTGTTAAAAGTACTGCGAGCCAAAGAACCTTTTGACAATATTTGTGGATCACAAAACTGATGAATCCGAAATAGGCAGCACTCACTCTCATTCTTTATGAATCAATGCATCATATTATCAACTCTCAAACATAAAAATGCAGCTGTTATTCACAATAACATCATTCTTTTATTTAATTAATAAGGGGAATATGTAGCTGGTTTTTTTTAAAGTGATTTATTCAAAAATTTCACTCATAAAATTGAGACCCCTACCCAGGGTTACCCCTTGCCACTTCCCGACTCTATTTCTGGTTAAAAATCCTAAGTTTAAGCAGGATGACCTCATGACCTGGCTGGCCCCAGGGGTCATGGATGAAAGCAGATGGAAGTTTCACAGGCAGGTCCCTTGTGTGTGAGCCTTTTGTTCAGGAGGGTGGGATGCAATTGTGGGGACAGTGCTGAATTGTTCAGAAGCATTGCTCTACCCATCATAATTTCCCTCTGTGGCTCCCACACCCATTTCATCCTTCATAGGAAGGAGGCAGATTTTCTATCCATGCTCAGAAAGAAATTCTCTCTGTGTCCATGTAATTATAAACCATTTATCAAACTTGGAGAAGTTACCCATGCCCCCAAGAGAGGTTCCAAAAGCTAAAATTTCTGCAGCTTTGTCCACCACCTTGAGTTTCATAATAAAACTCCTCCTATTTGCTCTCCCACGTCTGTCTCTGAAGGAAATGAATCAGTGTGTGTTCTCATGGCCAGGCTGTTGCCGACTGTGGCATAGTTATGAATAAACTGAAGAAGGAACTTAATAAACCAGGTTAAATGAAATCACAGGTGCTTTCTCTTATTGTAATTGAAAGAAATTGTTGCATGCAAGGACCTTATAGCATCACTACTGAAAAAAATCATACACTGATGAGTACTTTGTGTACACACCATCTGGAAAGAAGAGTCCCAGGTGTGTTGTATCTAAAACCTGATTGGTAATAGCTGCATCATGTGATTAAAGTCAATAAAGGAAAAAAACCCAATAATCTTATGCCAAGTCAAACCATTGACCAGTTGCCTAGGAAGCTAGTATTCTTAACCTTCACCAATTGTGTTCAAATAGAGACTGGATAGACACCAACTACAGATCCTTTAATTCAGATTCCCACAATGAGAAAAGGTTGAACTCGGAGGTTTAAATCATCCCTTCCAGTTCTATGTTTGCATAATAAACAAAATGTAGGAAATGTTACATGTACTGGTTGCTGTTACATAATGTTACATTTATTAATTTTTAAAAGAAAACGTATATTGTCTCCTACTCGCACATGTCAATTTATAGCATGATTAAAAAGAAAAAGGAAATAGCTAGTTATGTCTTCTGCCTGGAGTTATTTCCCTGAAAATATACAACGTCACAAAGGAGCTTCCCTGAGGACGCAGTCACCCCATTCCTCAGGAAGTTTACCTGTGTGCATCAAAAGGAAGCTGGAAAGAATTATTTAATTCCAACAGAATAATATGAGAGATGTAGAGCCTACCTTTTAAAATAAAGGCCATAGGGAATTAGCTCTAAATGAGCTAATCTCTTATTGCACAATTAAAAGGGGAGTGAATGAAATAAATTAAGAGAGAGAAACATAAACAAGCAACAGAGTCACCCAACATATATTGATCACAGTGTTCCTCAACCTTGGTAATTTGAAGATGTGTGGACCTCAACTCCCAGGATGCTCCAGCCAGGCATTAGTCTGATACAGGTACATCCCACTCCTCCAGTAATTGTATACTGCCTTCAGGGCAAGTCTGTTTGAGCAGAAGAGTCTAATCATTTCAAAGTAGGCTTTCCCTCTGAATCTACCATGATGTCTCAGAGGCTTGGGATCACCCTGGGTAGCAGTTGAGTAACAGTGATGGCAAGAGAAGTTGGACAATAAAAGATGAGGGGTCGGGAGGGAGGGAGGGAAAGGGAGAGAGAAAGAGAGAGAGAGAGGATGCTCTAATGATTCATGATACAACTCTTCCTACCCTATGCCTGTCAGCTGTTGTTCAAGTTGTTTTCGAATCCAAGTTTAGTCCTCTGAATAGCTTTGGATGCACCTAAACAAAATACATGGGCAAAAACAGAGCACTATACCTGACAAATGGTTGAATCTGCCAGTCTAGCCACTTATTAAAACTCATCTCCCCATGATTCCAGCCTTGATATACTTTGAGGAGAGTGATTGGTGGGTGTTTTCATACCAACAGTGAAATTCGTTGAAGTGAATGGAAAGTCAGCTGAGGGAATCCACCAACATTAATGTGGCCTGTACACCATAAATCAGGACTCGCCCTTTGCCAGGGATGAAATTAACATTGCCAGTGGGAGTAGTAAATGTTATGGAGTTAATAGTCTTATTCTGATTCAAAGGCTGATGGATAACATTTTAAGTTGACCATCGAGAAGAGCCTGAGCAAATCTAAATTTCTGGGTTGATTTAATTGGAAGTAAAAGAATGAGAATTTGGCTGAGTTAGCTAGCTCAGAGAATTGGGAAACAGACTGGAGTAAATATGTTGATGTAGAGAAATTTGGGAGCATGACCTGCTTGCAGAACATTCTTTACAGAACAACAGAGTTGGAAGGGACCTTGGAGGTCTTCTAATCCAACCCCCTGCTCAACCAGGAGACCCATTCCAAACAAGTGGCTGTCCAGTCTCTTCTTAAAAGCCTCCAGTAGTGGAATATCCACAACTCTGGAAGACAAGCCATTCCACTGGTTGATTGTTCTCACTGTTAGGAAATTTCTCCTTAGTTCTAGGTTGCTTCTCTCCTTGAGTGAAAGCGTTTGCTTTCTGTGAAATAGCTATTTTGTGCTTTGTACAAATATTCTGCTGGAATAGAAAACTTGAGTCAAATCAATTGCTTTGTGTTTGGAGCTTCTGTCCTACCTCTACCTTGTAACTGGCTCTTAGAGCAGAGGTGGTATTCAGCAGATTCTGACCAGTTCTGGAGAACCGGTAGAGGAAATTTTGAGTAGTTTGGAGAACCGGCAAATACCACTTCTGACTGGAGATTTTACAGTATCCTTCCTCTGCCACGGCCACCAAGCCACGCCCACAGAACTGGTAGTCAAAAAAAATTGAATCCCACCACTGTCTTAGAATATATTTGCTCTTTATCTCCCCCCCACCCAGTTTCCAGCTTTCCTTCTGTGGTGATTGCTGAC
Organism: Notechis scutatus; assembly: GCF_049901735.1. Lineage (NCBI taxonomy): Eukaryota > Metazoa > Chordata > Lepidosauria > Squamata > Elapidae > Notechis > Notechis scutatus. The sequence continues at coordinate 53,572,861 of NC_142014.1, forward strand.
AGCCTTGATCAGCTGCCACTTGGGAAGAGGTCCCAGATTTTGGGTGATAGCACAAGCAATCCTTCTTTAAGAACCCATGTGGTTCTATGGGTTGCCAAACACAAAAAGGTTAAATGGTTATCTATAATCCTAGCATGATTATGAATCACAATTTGACCCAAATAGAATGCAATCAGTTCCAACACAGCAAGAAATTCTTCTAGTTAGTTTGAAACGCTGCCGTGGACATGTCTATCTTTCTGGTAGTTGGAGCAAAGGAGGAACATGGGTAAGGCATCACTGAGAACTTTACTGCTGCCTAGCATTAAGGAAGGTTGAGTGGCAGACAGTCTTAAAAGCCTTCTGCAAATGAAGCGGTCAGACATTTGGCAAAAGGGATTTGTCCTTTAGCGGGCGCTAGTAGGGAGACAGAGAGGGGCTAGGCTTTGCCTCTAGCCACATCTGCTTGCAGTTCTTTGCAGCTTATCCCCAAAGGTATGTGGCCCTGAACAGAAAAAGAGTTCTTATTTTGGGTAGAATATTACTTCTGATGGGATAACTGCAGGTCTGTAATCTACTCTGTGGAGCCTGATTGAAGGAATACATATTTGAAAAAAAAATATAATCTCCTGAAGTGCAGGGAAAGCCAGTCAGGATCATGGCAACTAAAACTGTGACTGATCTCTGGCACTCATACCGAGAAACCAAGATTACCAGAAAAATACAGAGAGGAGGGGAAATGGAACATTTTTAGGCCTAGTGATGTGGGTGCCAAGAATTTTTGCTGCCTTCTCAAAGAAATAGCCTTTCATTTCCTTTTGGGTTTTATGACTCTTTTTGCCTTCCTTCCTAATCTTTCCATCTAAAATAGAAAATATATATATAAGAAAGCTTCTTCCTTCCTTCCCATTATGCAGAAGCGACTGTACTGTTACATGGGTATAATAGAGTAAAGGGTCAGAGCTTATCTGTTCTATTTTATTCTCAATTAAATGATAGAAAATTTGTCAGAAGGGCATCTAAAAGTTGTTGCACCAAACGGCTCTGGAGAAAGACATTCTGTTAATCAAGCACGGATTACTATACAGCCATATTTGGGCTGCAATAATCAAGCAACCATTAGAGGACAGCAAAGAGTTAATGTTTTGTTTGTCTCTTTGTTGTCATCTAGTGGTCTTCAGAATTTTTATTGCCCAGATATGCTAACCCTAGGTTCAGGCAAGGATTAAGCAACCTATGAACCTCTATATTTGTGTCCCTCCAAACTACAGGAGAAGATGAAAGTGAAGCAATGAGTATAAATATCAGGTTCAGTTTTTGATGTTATTATTATTCCATGCTACTTCAAATGTTGCTTTGAGGAATGTGTAGCTTCTACTTTTGCCCTACTGCATAATAAGATTTATAACAAATGAACATTTAGCAAAATCAGTACCCTTCAGGGCACTCACAATTGAAGCACATCATAGCCATCATCTTGGCTTTTCAATCATATCCTGCAGACATTCTGAACCTTACTGGATTTTGCCCAGTTTGAAGAAGTCAATGGCAAAGAATTGAGAAAAGGTGATATCACCCTATTTTCCAGTTTTCCAACTTTCTTCCCACAATGTCATCTTTGCTTGTTTGTTTTTCCTGGGTTAGTAAATGCACAGCTAGTTCCTTCTTTTGCCTTCTGAGATTTTAATGGTTATTTGTTTACTTGTTTGTTTAGGAAGTTGTTCACATTTCCTGAAGGCTCTTATCCCAAAACCCATTATGGTGCAGTGTTTTATTAAATGCCATTTTTGGGCAATGCAAAAGATGACTACAAATATGCACAAACAAAGTTCTTCACTTGGACAAGAGAAATTAAATGCGTAGGTATAGGTTGCAATATGTGTTGGGAGGTAGTTACCTACTTGATAGTATTACAAAAAATACTGGAATAGTGCTGGACTGCAAACTGAATATGAATCAGCAGTATGATGTAGCTGGAATAAAGACAATTGCAATTGTAAATTGTAAGGATAGATAGTTTTTAAATCATAGGGAGCAATGATCTCACTTCATTCAATTTTGGTAAGATTTCATCAAGAGCATTTTGCCTCATCCTAGGCATGAGATTTTATGAAAGATTTGAATCATTAGGAAGAGTTTCAGAGAAAAGCAACAAAGATAATCCGGGAACTAGTAACAAAGTCCTATGAAAAGAGAATGAGGGAACTCAACATGCTTAGCCTTGAGAATGGAAAATGAAAAGGGATATGATAGCACTCTTCTAGCATCAGAACGGATGTTATACAGAAGGTCAAGACATGCTCTCCAGAGGGCAAGCCATTGAATAAGGACATTTAAGTTACAGGCAGGCAAAATCCCACTCGATATTTGGAAAAATTCCTAACAGTAAGAGAAATTTGACAGTGGAGCCAATTACTAAGGGGAGTGGCAGGTTCCCCTTCATTGGGTGTCTTCAAGCAAAAGCTGGACAGCCATCTGTCATGGATGCTTTCATCTGGAACTGAGGATTGGAGTCAGTGATTTAGATGGTCCCATCCAAAAGTAGGAAGTAAAAAAGAAACAAAACAAAACCTGAGGGACAAATCAAATCAACCTGTATTATAGTCAAAGATCAGCATAAGAAGGGTGAAATTTTAAATACACAAAAATGCAAGTCCTCCTCTGCCTAAATTAGAGCAATATCCTATCATTTTATGAAGATGATATTCTATATATATATACATTCCAAAAATAATTTATCTAAAACATTATGTTCCCCTGTCTATTTTACTCCTTGGATATATTATTTAAAAAGTAGAAAACAAGATTGACCTTTGCTGTGATAAGAAACTTTTGATGCAGGATGGATCTTTATTAACAGTATAGATTTCTGTGTTGCTCTGCAAGTCTCTAATCTGCTTTCTTAGTCTGCCAACAAGCTGTCCAAATCTTTCCACTTGTCCGTTTATCTCATTTTCCCCATTTGTCATCACAAGGATCTGTCCTTTTGTTCCTTTTTTCACTCTACTGCTCCCTGTGATCTACCTGCCACTAATTCTGGAAGTTCACCCTTCTGTCCATGCACCTGTCCCTTTTCACTCACTTCCCTCCTCTTCCTTCCTTCCTTCCTTCCTTCCTTCCTTCCTTCCTTCCTTCCTTCCTTCCTTCCTTCCTTCCTTCCTTCCTTCCTTCTTTCTTTCTTTCTTTCTTTCTTTCTTTCTTTCTTTCTTTCTTTCTTTCTTTCTTTCTTTCTTTCTTTCTTTCTTTCTTTCTTTCTTTCTGTCCACTTCTCTCTTCATCTCTTAGTGTTTTTGCATGAATCAGTTTTGAAATCATGAGATCATTCTGTTTTTCAGCCTCACTGTGTCGATGGGAACATCACATTAAGGAGCGTGGAGAAGTGACCGGGGGCCATTGGGGTGACACTGACACCCCCTTTCCTTTGCCCTCCCTGTTCCTTTCCAACTGAGTATCAATGGAGGCCTTGTTGTCCAAAAGGGGAATGAGGGAAGCAAATAAAAAGGCTGAACATGTGATCTCATTGGCTTTATTTAGCCATCCTGCCCGCCTTTCCTTATCCATCTACAACCATCAAAATAAAAATCCATAATCTGCCTTCCTTTGCTCTAAAATGAAAGGACATCACTTTCAACATTTATTTAAACATTTGGGCAATGAAGGCATTTTTTAATTCCATTAATTAACAAATGACTATTGAAAGGCATATTTTTCATACCTCTAAGTTCATTATGTGATACCATTCAACCCAATTAATCAGAACCCTATCAACAATCTGATTCCTGAATAACAAGGTCAACAATTCAAATATATCTAATTAACTTTTACTGCAAAGTGGAAACAAAATATTAAATAATATTCTGATAGTAAGGAAAATTTCACTCCATGTCAGATGTGTTCCAGAGCAGGGTCTCCAGCCTTGGCAACTTTAAGCCTGGAGGACTTCAACTCCCAGAATTCCCCAGCCAGCAAAGCTGGGATTTGAAGTCCACCAGGCTTAAAGTTGCCAAGGTTGGAGACCCCTGTTCCAGAGAACAGATATAACTCTATTACTCCTCCAGATTTACTTATGACTAAACCAGTCTTGGTAGGAAATGTGTCACCAAATATTAGGAGATGAGGATGTTAATTTGCATAATATTTCCTTGGGCTTGTTTATTAAGGATAAACAACTACTTTCGATGAGAAGTACAATATACCTGATTGGAGTACGGTCAATATAAAGTCAGGGTTGATTCTTCCTTTAGGAAGGATAATAGCTGCTTTAAGTGCAGGGGGAAGAAAGAAAAAGATAACAGCTCAGTTCCTATTCCTGTAACCTCCATATCAGCCTGTCTGTATGTCTGTCTACAAGTTTTCTTACTCAAAGCATTTGAGGAGTGTTGGAGAAGTAATGCTTTCATGGCAGCCAGCCAGTTGGATTAGAAACTTATGTGCAGGTGGGCTGGGAACAGGGCCAGGCACAGATTCAGGCATAATAGTACCTGCAGATTTGTCTTCCTCTAGTCACATTCGTTGATGTCCAAGTTCAAAGTTCTTGATCCTCTTTCCTAATATGAGTCTTTAATCTGGATTCTCTAAAGTGGATTTGGATTGGAGAGCTCCCAAATAGAGGAAAATAGTTCAAACAATGCTCTCCTTTTATCATTCTTATATTGCTGATTGTCTTCTTCAAGTGGTCACCACAAATCCTGGAAGAAACAGGGAAAAAAAGAAAATGTTTTTCTAGATATTTCAGGCTACTTGTTGTTTTCTTATCGATGACTTGTACACAAACGTATCTAAAGAATAATCCATTTTGCATTCTTCATGGATATCACTATATAGTTGGTAATGTCAATCCATTATTTTTTTCATTTTTGAGAAAAAATATTTGTATTCTGAATGGCAGTAGACCAGTGATGTATAATCAACAATCCTAAGCCTTCAAGATAGCTTCGGTTGTGGCTCTCAGAGCCCTTCCAAAAGTTGCCACAAAGCAAAACAGAAAGAAGTAATTACTGATATCATGGGAAATAACCAATAAATAATTAATTTAGGTTTTTTTCCTGTTCCCATATATTTATATAGTTCCACTAATGTGTACACTACTTAAAGAAGTTGAGTTTATTCACAACAGAAACAATAGAAAAGAATTTAGTTGAGATTTCTCAGTGCAGAAAAATGCAAATCTCAAGGGTTGAAAACCAAGGTGTGATCTAGGCAGAAGTATCTGCAGAACTAAACACTTTTCTCACAATGACAAAACAAGCCATGTCACAACACCACCTTCATCCTGTGTCATCCCTTTGCCAAACTAATCTAAGTTTCAACCAGAAGTTTTTACACAGAAAACTGACCTCTACAAGAAAACAGCTGGTTCTAATTATTTTGAATCAGAGTACAGGAGTATTAGAAGGAACTGCTGGTTCTCAAGTGAACTACCAAAGTAGGAGTTCAAGGCACGCCTTTGCCTTTCTATGCTTTGATTCCCAACCCAATGCTTCTTCTGTAGGCTAAAAGAGTATCTTGACTGAGATCTATGAGGAAGTCCAGTTTTCAGGATCAGGTTCAGCAAGCCCATCTTCATATTTTAGAAGCAATTGGAAGCTAGGTTTTCCAACCTCAATCTGTTTTTGCAAAAGAAGTCATGTAAGCCTTACGAAAGTGACTAATAGCCTGGTGTTACAACCATTTGGTCCAAAGCATCCACAACTCTTTCCTATCATTTCCTACCATAGACTGGTTTTAACTGTTTACCTAGTGCTGGAGACTGTTCATTTGCAATCCCTAGGAAATATAGCATGTGCATGTATTGGATTGAGTAGGTCTGTTTCCATTTTGACTTATCCACGAATGGGACACTTAAGATCCCACTCAAATAATAACCAGAGAAATACTTGCCATTACTACAGTTTGGTCATTTTTTTGTCATTCCATAGCTAGTTGGCAGCCAAGAGGGGAAGAGGCCAGAGCTGGAGGATGGGGGTGAGGAAAGGAGTCTGGGGGGAGGGAACAAAAGATTCCTTTGTAGTACAAGAAGAGAAGAAAAAAGGGAAAGCATCACCAAATGCCCAGAAGCCATGTTTGTAACAAGAGAACTATTCTCTTTGATTCTTAAAAAACAATTCCAAGCAAAAAGAGCCTGGCTGAATTAACCCTTCATGAGGGCAATGCAGTAGGGTGTAAGAGGAAGGCGCCATAGTTATATTTTTACTGTTAAGGATATTTTTTGAGAATAAGGAGAAGCAATGATTGGTTTCATCATCAATCAGGACATAAAGGTTTATTAAAGCTAGTCTCAAAGCTGATTCCGCAACTATGAGAACCCCCAAGATATTGTGTTCTGTCTTATTATAAGCTCAGGTGGCAGATTGTTCCTAGCCAACCCTAGGATTTCATTACCGCTTAATTGTCATTAGTGCTACCACGCAAAGCTTCCAAATATTAGCTGGATAGAAGTTGACCAATCTGTAAAATAATATCTTCAGGATATATCTGTCTCTACATCTGGAACTATTTGGGAGAAAAATCACTGGAAAATTGGTAGCATTAAATTATGGAAAATATTTAGGCAAGAAATGTTCAATAAGCCACCCGCCGTGAAAAATCCTGTTTTTTCATTGCTACCACTACCTGTTCTTTGTTCTCCTGCTGAGCCCAATCACAGCCCCATTGTCAAACAGAGATGGCAAGACAATTCAATGTTTTTTTTCCTTCCCTGAGCACTGTCACTGTTCCTATGCTTGACAAGGGAAGATGAAAAGTTCAAATCATGCTCTCATTTTCATTAATTTAGATATATTTGGCAAATGCTAAACTTGCAGCCCCCAATCCTGAACACTGAATTGTACTTGCCTCTGGAATATTAAATGCTGATGTCTGTAATATTTTATATTTATGATATTTGATACTTAGTCCTCAAAATAGTTTTAGATAGTTTAGCCGGCTGTGGGGATGACCACAAAGCACAGTGTAACTGGACGTTTTTGTTGTGGCTGTTGTTCTGTGGCTTTCCAGTAAGACTCACATTTTCAGAATGGAATTTTTAATGTCACCCATTTCAGTACAATCTCACTATTTAAGACTTGCGTTCATTGGGCAACCCTTGTAATTCAAAGGAATGGGATACAACCAGTGGGACTAATCCCCATTATAGCTGCACTAAAACCAAGGGAGGAGAATCATTTTGCTTTGTGGAGCAATGAAAATATTCAGGGACAAATCAGACATGTGACAGTACTGATTATTCAGACTTCTGGTTACTTGGAGTGAAGCAGAGCAAGCCACAAATCCTGCACTTCAATGTTTCCAGGAAACCAACCAAGCCCAGTGAGACACGATATTCTGGATAATGATGATAACGCTGTCCCTGGAAATACCCTTGAACCTCAGCATAGGGGCATGACAATAGACAGTGGCCAGGCTAATGATTTCTCCGAAGGAACTGTGTGATCTTCCTGGGTTAGTTGTCTCTATATTCCTGGTGCCCTTTGTGTTAGAAAGCCCGTAGACATTTCAGAGACATGTGGGCTGGGTGGGATGATAGGCAGATGATGATGATGCACTTTGATTTATGCCTTTGCTTTCGTAAATACGAGATCACATGTGTTGTGAGTGTGTATAGTTCAGCAGCACTTCGAGGAAATCATGTGGTAGAATGACCCCATCATCACTCCCTTTAATCTCCTTTCCCTTCTCTTTATGCTTTACAAATGCTACCAATAGTAGCTCTTGCAAGGGATCTGAGGTGTTTCTTCCTATGTACCTCTGCTCATCAATATTTTCTCTGCCAATTCCCTAGGCATTTTTCATTGTTGTATCACTGAATTCAGATTATCTCTCTATATATTGCAGTCTCCGGCCCAAATTAGATATGGAAGTTATTTACTTTGTGGCCTGCTTTATATTCGACTCATAAACCACATTATGGTGTGTTTGATTTGTATTACATTTTTTTAATTTTCCCAACAAGGAGGCCTGTTGATGATGCAATAATATTACAAAATGGGACAACAAAAAGTTAGAGGCTTCTTTGTGGGTTTTCTGTGGGCTGCAAGGCCACCCCTGGGTATGTGGGGTGTGTGTGGGGTGGTGGTGGTGGTGTCCAAATGACCATTGCATGATGAAAGCCTTGTCTCTTTTTAAAAAGTGTATTGAAAGGGGCAGGGCATCATTCCCATGGCCACTGCTGCCCCTAGTGAACTGTAAATGATGCTCAAAGCAAAAACTATTTTAAACACTTAAATTATTTTTTAAACATGAAACATTGCACCAAACAAAATGGATGATTTGTGCTTTATTTTGATGATGCTAGAGGTAGGGTAGAGTCTGTGGAAACAAAGCTTAGTAGCTTCAGGAAGTGAGCAAACTATGGGAAACAAACTCTATTGCAAATCAAAAATCATGGGATGTCATAGGGGTGATTCTAGCTATTTGTGGCTTATTCAAAAAAGAAATAGAGAAAGAAAGGCCATATTTTTTTCTATTTTCCTTTCATAGCTAATAGAAATTGGGAAGGAACAGAGATGATGATTTAAATCAGAGAATTAATATACAGTATAGTGAGGAGAAACAGACTGAAATCTACCCTTAGAGATATAATCTTGTCCAGCTTCTGCTTCTTCTCCAGATCGAAGGTTATTCATACTATGGCCTAAATTGAACATTATTCCTACTACTCTTGACTTATAGTCAGGTATTATATATTCAGGCATTATATAAACACATATTTGCAAATGTCTGGAATTCATGCATTAGTGCTAAATCATAATTGCTTTAATAATGGTTTGTTAAACACAGCATTGATACTAAACAAACAATAAGATATAAATACTGCTATTTATTATTTCCTATTTGAGAGCCTAAACATACAGCATGAAATCAATTATTTAATAAATCAATTGTTTTACATGAAATAATAAGATGAAATTTAATGCAGAGAATGAAAATCAATGAACAATCCAGAAAATTATATATACTTGAATAATGGCCTCTATCCAACAACCCGAAATTTAATGTAGAGAAAGCCAAGGTTTTACACTTAGGCAGGAAAAACCAAAGGTATAAGGACAGATTAGGTGAAACTGAAAACAATAACTATGAGAGGGGACTTGGAGTCCTAGTGGATGATCACTTAAATATGAGTCAGCAGTGTGCGTCAGCAGTCAAAAAAGCTAATACAATTCTTGGTTGTATAAACAGAGGCATAGAATCAAAATCATCTGAAATATTAGTACCACTTTATAAAGTTTTAGTAAGGCCACACCTGGAATATTGCATCCAATTTTGGTCACCACATTACAAAAAGGATGTTGAGACTTTGGAAAAAGTGCAAAAAAGAGCAATTAAGATGATTAAAGGCCTGGAGACTAAAACATATGAAGAACACCTGCAGGATTTGGGTTTGGCTAGTCTGGAGAAAAGAAGGACTGGTGGGGACGACATGATAACAGTATTCCAGTACTGAAAGGTTGCCATAAAGAGGAGGGGGTCAACTTATTTACCAAATCACCTGTAGAAAAAATGGATGGTAATTAATCAAGGAGAGGAGCAACCTGGAACTAACAGTGAGGACAGTTAACCAGTTTGTCATCAGAAGTTGTGAGTGTTTCATCACAGGAGATTTTTAAGACAGTCACTTGTCTGAAATGGTATAGGGTCTCCTGCTTGAGCAGTGGGTTGGACTAGAAGACCTCCAAGGTCCCTTCCAGCTCTATTCTGACTAACACACACACAGAGAGACACATAGACACACATTTACTCTATATATACGTATACACATATATGCACCCCCAGGGGTGGGATTCAAATTTTTTAACAACCGGTTCTGTGGGCGTGGCTTAGTTGGTGGGCGTGGCTTGGTGGTCATGTGACTGGGTGGGCATGGCTTGGTGGTCATGTTATGGTTGGGCGTGGCCAACTCAATATCACTCACATCAAGGCACGCATCTCCTCGCCTGGCCTCTCATGACTGTGGGGATGCTGCAACAGTTGTAAGTGTGAAACATAGTCATAAGTCACTTTTTTTCAGTGCCATTGTAACTTTGAATGGTCACTCCACACAAGCAAAGTACCAGCAAAGGAGGGGGAAAAAAAACTCCAGAGATGTTCTTGAGACAGGAATTCTAGTCCTGGCAAGAATGTAATAAGGGTTAATGGAGAGGCAGTTTCTGTAAGCAACACCAGAATGTTCCTTCCTGCCTTCCTTACAGGATTAGGCCAGTAATTTCTTCTAACAACTGGTTCTCCGAACTGCTTAGAATGTTAACAACTGGTTCTAGTGAATAGGTGCGAACTGGTAGAATCCCACCCCTGTGCACCCCACAAAAGGGTAAAAAAGTCAGAAGCAGCAGTGGGCATGATGTTGAATGTACATAAAAAGGGGGCAAGGCTGTTGTGGCTACCCTTATTGCTTTGTTGACCTTTCTTATGGAGATTTCTGTATTTATGTGCACACCCACACCCCTATTAAATAATTCCATTTGCGGTAAACAGCAGTATGCAGAGTGCCAAAACAGAGTACAAAATATTAAGCCAAAAAATTAAAGGGCCAAATCAAGAAAAAGGAAAGAACATTTAGTTGAATCTTGTTTACCCCAAAACCATTCATTATATATCTCTCCATAGCTTTTTACCCTTGTAAACTAACAATCAATCATACATTTTTTTATACATTGCACTTTGTATTTAAGGTTCTTGCCCCTTCTTTTTTTTTTTTTTTTTTAGGATTTCATCAAATATGTCAACTACAACTTTGTGGTCTGCCTCCATTTCTCAGCCCATTTACTCTTGCTTCATAGATTTGTTTTGCAATTTGATTCTCACTGATTTCTGAGCTTCCTCCTTATTTTATTTGAAGTGTGACTTCATCATTTCTCTTTGTGATCAACTGAGACTTTCACATCATTTGACAAAGATGAAGGAATGTAGCTAGCAAAAGATTCTAGTGGGGTCCTTGGTACTCTCAGAGCTTTCTTGAAACATCTACAAGAAAACAACGAAGCTCTGACAGCACCAAATATCCCACAGTTCAACTCTGAGTCACAAATATTCTTTTCTGTGAATAAAACGTTCCAGATTAGAAAGTCTCGCTTGCATAGAAAAGCACAAGCATGCTTTAAGGAAAATTGGGTTCCTGATGTGCCTGTGGCAAACAGGACAAAATGTCTCAGAACTGACCATTACAGCCCTTACCACTGAATGCTGCATGCACTGCACCAATATGACTGTCTGGTAATCTATATAGTACATCATCTTACGGAAAAGTCAACAATGAAAAATATATATTATTATTTTGAAAGCATTTTAAAAAGGAACCCTAATTATACATTTCTTGCTTACTACTTTAGTATAGACTAAAGCAGCTAAAATGGTAAATTATGAGTTTCCCACACCATGCCATTTGTTTTAGTGTTAGAGTAATTTAGGCACACTGGTTCCCTGTTCATGTATATTTAGCACCTTGTATTTTCTTTAGATCCAGAAATTTTGGTTGAAATATTTCATTTCATTCTGGAAACAAAGAATCAGGCAAAGAAGTCCTTGACTCTGCCAGGAACAAAGACTGGGTTGGTGTTTCTGCTCTTTTGATTATTGCAACAAGAAAAAAAAATGCTTCCTCATTTCCCAAAGAGTAATTTATGTCTGTTTGCACGCTTTTACCATGCTAGTTACAGTATGCCCGTGTGCGAAAACTTTGAACCAACAAATTTAAAATCCTAGAATGAAAAATAATCTAACTCCAAAATTTACTATCCTTCTAAATGGTCAAGTAGTTTATAACTTCACTTCAACATAGTTGTGGCTAATTCAGTAACCTAACTTTTGATTCATAGCTGCACCAATTAAGCAATCCATAACTTGTTATGAGGGATTTTGTTCACTGTTCGGTTTACCTAAGAACTTCCCAGCAACTCTAGGAAAGGGACTATATCCATTGCCAAAGAGCAGTCCTGATTTAAAAATGAAAGATTTTGAAAGCAGGCCAAGGAACACAAAATCCATGTTTAGGGGGTAGTCTATCACCATGTGTTTTTTTAAACTCATTAACAACTGTCCCTTTCTCTGGAACAGATAATTATTAACCACTGTAGCTATGTTTCATCTCCTTTTTTGATGCCTGATAGAGTTAGGAGCTACCCAAGAGTGCTAGTAGTTGATGACAACCCATTATTATTGTCTCCCATACACCCTTTCCTTCATGGCAGCAGTGCCATCATTCATGCTCCAGCCAATGAACCTGGCTGCCTTGTCACTCTGATTGGACCCATAGGTTAATGTAATATGGAAGCTCTCCTGCAGCCATATGCCAAAGCTATTTCCCATTTGTTTCTACTCAGAACCTCCTTGAAGCAATGCCTTAGGGGCAGCTGACCAAAGCAATAAGCTCTTTTAGACAACCATGTGCTTTAAGTTCAATGAACTATCACAATGGCAGCATGAAGGGACTTAGTCTTAATTCACCACCTACTCTAATCTGTTAGTTGTCCAAGTGGTTCAACATTTTTCAATAGCACAGTGCTCCTTGAACTTCTCCATAGCATGGCATCTCAAATCTATGAACCCATCTCTTTTTTTCCTGATTTCCCTCTAGATACCTCTTCTACTGCTAAATTAATTTATTTAAAAGTAATGTAGCAGTCCACTTCATCAAACTATTAAATAATTTCTTGTCTATACTGCTGTGTTTGTGTTAATATAAAGTAAATCCATGAAACATTGAAAAGATAAATGTTATTACTTCACTTATTCAATGGACTGAAGAAATGCCTGTAATCACTACTTATGAGCAGAAAGAGACAAGAATATGTGACACAAATTTCATTATACTTGACTATGTTTATAAGCTTTCTGCTCAGAAGTGGCAAGTGCTTTCACTATCATCTTCACTGTTATTTTTGTTTTTTGCTTTTTAAAATTTTGTTATTAATTAAAAAGCAAAAAAGAAATGAAAAGGTAAATCCATGGAATATTTTTAACATTTTGCTTTATGAACTAAACTAAAAGTTCTTGTTTGTAACTACAAGAACTTTTTTGAAGTTTTTTTCTCAATTGTGTGTAAACTTAGTTGATACTGAAATAAAACATCCCCAAATTATAATTTAGGTATTGTTCATTAATTAAAAGAATAACATACAAATCTGCATTGGGACTGTCTATCACATCCATTACATCTTTAGTAGCATAATTTGTTAAATTTTCTTACAGTTTTTAAAGAATTGGGGATATTTTTTCACCTTAAGTTTTGTTCAGTTTTATTTTTTATAGTTGAGTATTCTGGTATTCTATTTTTTTGTAATCTTCTAAAATAAAAAATAAAGTGTAAAAATAAAAAATGTGCTATGTGTGCCATATCTTAGTGAAAAGATTCCACACTCTGTTACACGGCAATGCAAATACACACACATTTTTCTGTAAGGAAAAGATGCCGGGTGTGCCATTCTTCCACGTTTCCCACTAGTGCATAAGAAGTTGTTTCTTCCCTTTAGTGCCTTAGTTGCTGTTCCAAATTGTCCCACAACTAGATTAAGATGAAATCCCAGAATCATGTGGCTAGTGACAGCAATTCTTATTCTGTTCTAGCTCCCTGTCTATCCCATTACCTTCAGCATCTCTTATCTCTGGTATTGTAATGGAAAGCAACAAAGTTGCTGGAAAATATATGCATTGTTTATAGAATTTATGGAGTTATGTGCACCTTATTAAACCAAAAAATTCATCCACATTTTAACCTAGTATGTTCCACAAATTTGGCCCATTTGAATTATAATCTAATGTATCATATAAGCTCAGAAAGATAAATTGAATAAATAATGCATAAGCTTGCCATACATTGATGTTTAGTTGGCTGCAACCAATTCTGCAATTCTGTTTCTCTTTTAATCTCATCAGAGTTAATCTATGATCTATGATATTATAATATCATGCTATGGCTTCTGTAGCCTAATATTAGCTAGTGTTAGATCTTCAAAATCTCTCTAAAATTCTTTTTCAATGTCGCTATCTTTGATTTTCACTTCCCTTTTTGCTTATGAAATTTTTTGACAGACGGATGCAATTTTCTACTAAAAAACCACAACAAATATTTGTTTATTTATTTTATGTCACATTTTCCAGATGGCTGCCAATGTGGTTCACAATAATAAAATTAAATAACATATTTAAAAATGCAAGTATAAAATACTATAACTACATTGCATTGATGAAATGAAAAGAATCACTCCTTTGAACGAGTGAAGTGTGCATGTGATGCACATAAAAAACACATACATAGCTCACATAGAGCTTCATGTGAATTGTTACAATCACCATCTTGACTTTCTGACCATAATTTGTTGACATCCCCATTAATAATTATAGTCTCTTTCATCTAACCTAATGCCTTAAGGATCCCCTACTCTCATTTAAAGCTATACTTATATTTTAAACAAACAATTAAGTTTTTTAAAACACAGTCTAAACATCCAAGGCTGGGCAATATCTTCACTAAGAGAATAGAAGAGCATGAGCAAATGTTTGAGTTCTCAAGAATTCTTCATCAAGCTATTATACAGATCAGAGGAAGAAGCAACGTTGTTTAGAAGATGTTTTGGTTACAAGGTCTGTAGTTTAAAGTCAGCCATAAAAAGAAGGTTATACTATAGATTTGTTAGAGATATATTGCTGTCAAGTAGCATTCAGTCACCTGATACAAATACAGTAGCAATACACTATAATTTGCTAGCTACTGCTTACAAAAATCTAAGCAGATTTATAGAGCTGCTAGCTAATCACTCACTGTTCTTCTCATAATGTACACAGACACTGTGGTTTTACTCCTTCACAATCTGTTAAACAGTCTTTCATCTACTGAAAGAACAGTGTGTTCAACAGTCCTTCATACAAATGAATGGCAAAATTACTAGTAAATGGTATTGCATATTGCCATATTGAAGCACTAATATCTTATTCAAAGCAGAGTTTTCAAGACCCAATTATGATGGACAGCAAATATTCAAGCTGAGCAACAGATCTACAAAGAGTTCTATGGGCAGCTCAATGTGTAATTGTGTTTGCTTATTTATTTTAACATATTTATATGCTGCCCCCAAGACTCTGTCCAGCATACAACAGATAAAAGCAACAAATATAAAAAAATAAGCATAAAAATAATTCACACCATAAATATCCCCCCCCCCTTCACACACACAATCTCAAGTGAAATTTAGATCAACCACCCCCTGAGTACATTACAAACAATTGAATATTCAGCTGCTGTGCCTATTGCTATAAAATTTGAGAATTAAAGCCCACCCATCTGGAAGGTACCTAAGTGGGGTACATGTATGATGGTTGCTTCTGCAAGTTTTGAGTCAATTAAATGTTTAACCAAATTGCAAGCAGGTCAAGTTTCTAATTCCATCTTTTGGGAAGAAGCTGTTGATTTTTAAGAGCTATTTAGTTGAAGCCCTTTCTCATTTAAGTGGTCAATAGCCTATAATGCAGCAGGTTGGTTTTGAGTTAGCATGCTGTATGAGCACAACCACTGTATTTGTAAAACATGGTTTATGGCATGTTGGGTCAACACCAAGTGGTGGTTTTTCAACAAACCATAGTTAAGGAAACCATAGCTTTATGCAAAGAGGAATGCCAACTATTGGTTCTGACACGACAGAACCTCTGCCTTTATCTTTGGTTTAGCTGTGGAATTTTAAGGGTGGGAGGAAAAGGGTAAAGTGACCAAATCAAGTTCATAAAGGGTTTTTGAAGAAGTTACAGTTTTCATTCATTTCTGAAATTTCCCAACAAATGATCTTTACTGTATTAGCTTGAGATCTAATTTCTATACCCATTTTTCTCCTCTTGATGCCTTCAGAATGTTATTTAAACTGTAATTCTTCTTCATAAATGAGGGGATCTATGGCTGTCCAGAGTTGCTGAATTACAATTATATTGTTGGCCATGCTACTGGAGATTTGGAATAAAATAAAATAATAAATTTGGGATACTTTGGAATAAAATGTATTCCCAGATAGGTAGTTCATTTTATATTTTATGAGAGATAAGCTAAATAATACACAAAATATATCTGATGCCTTTGATATATCTGATTTTTATGGTTTCAGCAGGAGTAACCAGGACTAGAACAATGAGAAGTAATGAAAATAAACCCAAAACATCCACTCCTGTAGAATGGTACAAATGCTAGCCACAAATAGGAATAAGTTCAAGGGTTTTTGTTAGTACTGCAGCCTCCGAGGAAAGCATCTGTTAACCCAGTTCTGATTGTTCCTTTCCTATGGCTATTATTGAAATAGCAAACAATCATACAATCAACTGACCACACTGGCACACAAGAGATTTATAAGCTAAAGAGGAATAGGACAAGAAATTCCTGCTGATGATGTTACCTTGTCTGGTAATGAAATGTTCAGAAACTAAATTGAAACAAGCTTGGTGAGCAACCCCTGCCAAAATATAGAACCCTAGCAACTAGTATATTCTATTATTTCAAAACAAAGATTTGTGCTAAAAGATTTTTTTCCCCTCAGTTTACTACTAAATCAGCTATGATACTCAGGCTAGAAATCAGAAACTGTGAGTTCTAGTTCTGCCTTAGGTGTGAAAGCCAGTTGGATGACTTTGGGTCCATCATTCTCTCTCGGTCCATGACATCAGGCTGCGGTGACAAGCCAGTTTGACAATTTCTGTCACAGCTCATGGATCAATGATGTGGAGCCTGCACTCGTGGGAAAAATCATAGGAAGAAATAAAATACTACTAAATCAGCTACAAACATAGGCACTGGCTTAGCTGTATAGAGGTGATATGTAGATGACACCTTCATCATAATAAAAAAGGACTAACTAGAGAACATACACAAAATAGCACTTAGCAACAGCACTTAGACTTATATACTGCTTTAAGTGCTTCACAGCCCTCTCTAAGCAGTTTACAGAGTCAGCATATTGCACCCAACAATCTGGGTCCTCATTTTACTGACCTCAGAAGAAGGATGGAAGGCTGAATCAACCTTGAGTCTAGTGAGATTTGAACTGCAAAATTGCAGACAGCTGGCAGGCAGCAGAAGTAGCCTGCAGTACTGCACTCTAACCACTGCACTACCATGCCTCCTCCTCCTCCTCCTCCTCCTCATCATCATCATCATCATCATCATCTTCTTCTTCTTCAAAGGAATAAAATTCACTTGGAAAGAAGAAAACAAAGAATACAAACACACTGCAGAAACCTTGAATATCAGAAACAGGAAATAGATCATCTATATATCATCAAACAAAATGGATATCTATCAAAAAGTGCCTGACTACTCAAACCAACATAGCAATACCAACACAAGTTGTAAAAAAGATAACACTGCCATATGTCAAAAGCATCTCAGAACCACACACTATTACAACTATATGGCATCAATATAAACCAACTAAAGCCCTCCAAAACACCTAAGGAAACCAAAAGACCCAGCATCCCCAGAAGAAAAATCAGGAGTCATCTACAACAGTGGTCCCCAACCTTTTTTGTACCAGGGACCGGTTTCAAGCAGAAAATTTTTGCAAGGACCGGGGGGGGGGGAGAGAAGGAGGGGGGGGGCTTTTCCTGTCGCCGCAGCTATTCCGAAACGCCCGTTTCACCCCCACCCCCACCCCGCCCGCTTCAATCCACAGTGTCCCGTTCTGCCTGCCTGCCTGCCTGCCTTAGTTTCTGGTTGTTTGGGAGCAGCTTCGGCTGAGAATAATAACTATTCGCCTCTTTTACTCAGCCGAAGCTGTTCCGATTCAACCATTAACGAAGGCAGGCAGGCAGGCAGAACGGAGCACTGGGTTGAACCGCAGCGCGCGCGCGGGTGGCGCCGGACGGGGTGGGGGTGGGGAGAAACGGGCGCTTCGGCGACAGGAAAAGCCCCCTGCTTCTTTGAAGCAGTTTCTTCCTGTGCTGGTGGAGGAGCGAGAGAGCGACTGAGAGAGCTGACCCAGAGAGAAGGACAGGCTTCGGTTGCTTCCTCCCTCCCCTTCTTTCATTTGTGTCCTTGATCCCTGATCCCAGCAGCATTCACCGAAGGTGAAGAAAGCCGCCATTTTTTTTAAAAAAAATTCTTTGCGGCCCGGTAGAGAGTGCTCCACGGCCCGGTACCGGTCCGCGGCCCGGTGGTTGGGGACCCCTGATCTACAATATACAGTGTAAGGCTGTAATAGCCACTATGTAGGACAAACAGGCAGAAGACTAGCAGAGCACATCCATGAACACCAACTAGCAGTCAGAAGACATGATATTTCACAACACACGGACCAACTTAATTATAGTACTAATTGGAAAACTGTGAACATCCTAGACCAAGCCAAGTCCAAAAATGCTAGAGAATTCCTGGAAGCCTGGCATTCAGACAAATTGGCCGTAAACAGGCACATAGAGATAAACATCTATATGACGTCCAAAGGAGACAATCAAATAGCCAAAAAGAAAACAAAAAACTAAAACATCTCTGCACCAGCAATCTGTATCCAGATGAGCAGAGATTAACCCCAAGATCAGTGGTGGGATTTAATTTTTTTTTACTACCAGTTCTGTGGGCGTGGCTTGGTGGGCATGGCAGGGGAAGGATACTGTAAAATCTCCAGTCAGAGGTGGTATTTGCCAGTACTCCGAATTACTCAAAATTTCTGCTACTGGTTCTCCAGAACTGGTCAGAACCTGCTGAATACCATCTCTGACCAAGATTAACATAGACCAACAATAAAGAAACAAACAATACCCCAATCAAGGAACTAGCAAATCAGACAAACAAGCTAAAAGCAAACAACAGCCCAAGGAACTACCAAGACCATTCCCACCAATACTGACAGAGCAAGTCACTAGCATATAAAATGAAAGCAAACCTCACTCCCTACTGGCACTGAAGTTATTACCTAGTTTGGTAATGAAATATCTGCAAGAAAACAACCAAGCTTAGAGCAAGGACCCCACAGTTCAACCCTGAGCTACAAAAATTCTTTTCTTTCAGTATAGGCTTAACCACATTATGCTTTTGATCATTAAGTATGAAATAATGTATAACCAAAACTCATATCCTATCTAATTTCTAAATGTCATCACATCAGACTTTTTTTTAATATGATGCTGAAAATGGGGTGCCATGTACGAAGCTGGAGATGTCTCTTAAAACAAAAGGATGCCCTTTAAAGAAGTAAACTTATTTAGGATACAAGCCACTATAGGTAGGGCCATATTGCCACTGCCTCTCGTCCTCCCCACCTGCTCCATCTGCCTTTCAAAGGAAGAATAGGCACATTTGGTGGGAGTTGGAGATGGCGTGGTCTTTTGGGGCATTGGTAAATGCAGAGGCCCAGCTCTCTAAAAAGCAAAGCAGAGAATGGAGCAAGAGAGAGGAGCATAGCTTAGCTCTGTACAGCTGCAGGGCGCTCACAACAGGGCAGAGTTCTCGCAGAATGCACTCTTTGTTCCCAGCCTTTAAAGGGTAGGTTATGCATGGCAAATTAGCCCAAAAATGTATTTCTCTAAAACACCCGATTGTCTAGCCAGCTCTGCAGCTGCAGGGAACTTTCAGTGAGTAAGAGAGAGAGAGAGAGAGAGAGAAGCGCACGCGTGTGCACACATACACACACACACACACACACACACACACACACTAGTTGGGGAATGGGGGAAAAGGTGAGGGGGGGAGAAATTTTGGTTGGAGGGCGAGGAAGAGGAAGCAGAAGATAAATTGCATTTATTTGTCCAAAAGTGGCAAATCTTTTATCCCAAGAGAAAAAGCTGGCAAAGCTCATGTCGAGGGGAGTATATGTGATATTTAAAATTACAAATTAGAGGAAAACTAAATAATGAAGACATGCTGCATAGGTTGAATAGGATAATAGTTCAGTGCTCTGCCATCTTGGAGATTCACTTTTTAAATTAATAAACATTTTCAGAATATGCAATTGAAGCAAGTTGTAAACCTAATATAGGTAATTGCCATTTTTGCTTTCATATGCTCGCAACAATTCTTTATTATTAATAAATTATCAATTTATTGCTGACATATTTTCCCTAATCTTATTACACTTGATTTCTGATATCTCATTTATACATTATAATTACATCTCAATATGTATTTTTCCCATGCTAACACATTTTTATATACTGTAGTGAAACATTAGATATGATTATTATTTTGCTTCATGTTTTCTATTCCTGAAATTAGCAGTTTCCCTCCTTAATTTAACTCCTTCCCTTCACACCGTCTTTCTTTATTTCTTTTGCAATTAATTTGTAGGGAGGGCTCATCCCATTCTCAACTATACAGGTAGTCCCTGAGTTACAACAGTTCATTTAGTGACCGTTTGAAGTTACAATGGCATTGAAAAAAGTGACTTATGACCGTTTTTCCAACTTATGTGCATGTGGCATCCACATGGTCACATGATCAAAGTTGAGATGCTTGGCAACTGGCGTGTATTCGTGACAGTTGCAGCGTCCCAGGGTCATAGGATCACCTTTTGAGACCTTCTGACAAGCAAAGTCAATGGGGAAGCCAGATTCACTTAACAATTCTGGCAAGAAAGGTCATACAATGGAGCAAACACCTAACAACTGCCTTGCATAGCAACAGAAAGTTTGGACTCAATTGTGGTCGTAATTTGAGGACCACCTGTAATTTCTATGCCTTAATTGGGAGCCATTTGAATTAATGATAACTTACTTAGTAAGCTTTCCAATTATATCAAATATTTTAATCCCCTTTTTAATTCATTTTATTACTTCTTGTTTCCACAGAAGTGTCTAATGTCTATGGATGATTTATTCTTGAATAAATACAAGATTGACAACAAAGCTTTAGCATCTGGGACAACTAAGCCTTTCTACTATGACAACTAAACTTCTTCCTTGAGTCACAATCTTACTTTATTTATATATTTATTTTGCAAAGTGCTTTTTAAATACCAGTAGAAAAGTTCAATGCCATTGTTTTCACCCTGGTGGGCAAAATTAAGAATTCTGAATGAGATAGATTGGAGGAAATTCTCATTTTCCCAAATGTGTCTTGGAAATGGAAACATTATACATCAGCCTTGGGATTAGTGTATTCATTTTCCCTTCTACTGACTATAGCATCTGATGATCACACTAAAGATATATTTTATGTCTTTATTCACGTCCCACCTTTATCATTTTTATAAAGTATTCAATGCAGCGAACATATCCAACACATTTTTGTACTCCTATTTTCCCCACAACAACCACTCTGTGAGGTGAGTTAGGCTGAGAGAGCGAGAGGGAGAGTGGGAGAGACTGGCCCAAGCTCACCCATCTGACTTTCATGGCTAAAGCATGACTATTTTTCCTTATAAGAGGGAATGGAGATAACAGGTCTCAAAAAAGTGGTTGGAAAAAATGTAGTTGATTACTACCAGAGGTGGTATTCAGCAGGTTATGACCAGTTCTGGAGAACTGGTAGTGGAAATTTTGAGTAGTTCAGAGAACCGGCAAATACCACCTCTGACTGGCCCCGCCCCCTTCTATTCTTTGCCTCCTGAGTCCCAGCTGATCGGCTGGGTCTTCTTTTGTTGCCCTGCACAGGAGAATGGCGCTGGAAAGCAGGTTAGTGGGGTGGGGAGGGAATGGGATTTTGCAGTAACCTTCCCCCTGGAGTAGAATGGGAATGGAGATTTTACTGCATTCTTCCCCTGCCATGCCCACCAAGCCACGCCCACCAAGCCATACCATGCCCACCAAGCCACGCCCACAGAACTGGTAGCAAAAATATTTGAATCCCACCATCGGTTATTACAGTGTTTGGAGGTTGATGGAGAAAAGTAAAAGGTGAGGCAGAGAGAAGAAAAAGTTCCCCAAAGTAGAAAAGAACAAGAAAAATAATGATTTTAGAACAGCATTTAAGCAGATGTATTATTTGCTTAAGATTGTGCTTATATGTAACATCAAGTCATTTTTAATTCCTAATGACCACATGGATAATTTCCTTCATAATGAACTGTCCCTACCGTGGTCTATCTTTCAGGTCTTCCAAAGATGCACCAATCACCACTGCAATTGAGTCATTTGAGACTTTCAAGAAGAGATTGGACTGCCATTTGTCAGAAATGGTGTAGGGTCTCCCGCTTGGGCAGGGGTTGGACTAGATGACCTACAAGGTCCCTTCCAACTCTGATTATCTGTTATCTGAGTCTATCCTTCTAACTGTTGGTTGTCTCTCCCCCCCCCGCTTCCATCTTTCCCAGCATTAGAGCATTTTCCAGAGAACTATTGTAAAACGGAGTTGCTTATTCAGATTAGTCCCTTGAGGATCATTTACCAGCAAGTTCCAGCCATTTGAGACCTATTATTGTCAATCTGTCAAGCAAAAGATAAAGGAATTCCTATTTTGCTTTCCAGCCCTGAGATTCCCTTGTAATCTCCTAAGTACTAACCAAACCTACTTAAGCCACTGAGCACAGGTGAGTTCCACCAAATACAATCAAATACAGGTTCACCCTTATTGGTGTGAACCAATAAAAATGTATCTTTTTAAATTATTGAAATCATTTCATTTTTTAAAAAAAAGAGAAGAGAAAAAACAGTCTTTTCTATGAATGATGTGTCTACTGTGTTATTTCCATTATTATTTTCATTTATTTTTCAATCTATTGGGGTTTTTTTTGTTTATTGTTACATTTTACCAGTTAGTTTTTATAAACTGCACTGATAACAAAACAGAGCATAACATATTGGGCAGCATGTAAATATTGTTAATAACAACAAATTAATGCCAGTAAAATATGCTCTTCATGGAAGCCTCAGCATTAAAAATCCCGAAGAACCTAAAACATGAGCCAGAGAAGGACTTGGAAATTCCTTTAGCATCAGTCCCTAAAACCCTTCCATACTATACTATACTATCTTGCAAAATTCACATTTTTTAGGAAAATGTATCTAAGAAATTATTAATTGGATGTTATTTAAATGCAAATTTCCATGCAGATTTTGCAAAATTGCAGATATATATGTAGGGAATTAGAATGTGACTGGTTTATGAACAGATGCAAAAGTAACATAATCTAGAAATGAACTCTGCCATCCATGCAGAATAAGGATTATCCATTGCAAATAAATGGCCTGCTGGAGGAGGATATGCCTGGTTGACTACCTGGAGCAGTCATTATGCAGTGATGTACCAGTGTCAGACTTAAATCCATAAAGATCCAGGTTTAAATCCAGCTCCAGCCATACCAGCTAACAAGGTGAATTTGTGGCAATCACTATTATTTAATCCAGTTTATCTCAAGGAAGTGTGAAAAAGAATCGACAACAGAATGGTACATACAGTATCTTAAGCTTTTTTTAAAAAAATAAAGGATGTAAACCACCTACATAAATTACTTGATTGCAACACGCTGCAACTGTTTGAACCTGAATGAACATTTGTAAAGATAGCATAAACAGCAAAGGATAACAACAAAGAAACCTGCCATTTTCACAGTCGGGGCATGATGCTAAAATACTGTATCATGACTTCCAGCTAGTCTTTAATAACTAAAAGTGAACTCATTGCAGCATAATTATTTTTGTAACCGAGTTCACCACCATTTTGCTTTCCAGTCAGTAACACCAAATATCTACAGTACCTTAAACAAAATGAAGCATTATTATTTTAAAACATTAACAATCAATACTGAAATGAATACTGTTACAGTGTTGAAATCATTCATACACTAAACACATAGTGTTCCATAATAGCAGCAGATCAGGACATTTAAAGTTCATTAAAAAAAGAAGTTACAATAAACAATAACCCTCTAAAATGTTAGGAAGGAGCCTAGAGATTTGCAAAGAAAGGCATTCCAATGTTTTGGCACAACTATTGAACAAGTCCTGTTTCTAGTATTCATTAATCTGATGGGACAGATCATGAAACTTATCTTGAAAGTCACACAGGAAATTGTGATGGTTCAGTTAACAACCTGAGGGAAAAGATGACTCTGTAACAGAGCATCTGCTTTTCATGACATCTGCTTTGACATGAAGATTTCAAATTCAACTTCAGGGATCTATGATGAAAAGGATTAAGCAGCATGTGATAGAAAGACCTCTGCCTGGGAATCTGAGTCTTTGGAAATACATCAGGCCCTCTGTCATGGCAAGTTTGAATTATTATTGTTGTTGTTCTTCTTGTTGTTGTTGATCATTACACAGTCAGCCAGATGTTCAGACTTGCTTTGGCATTTTTGCCTATCTATCGAGTCCTTACCAAAGACCTGGGATAGGCAGATCTGGATGTTTGATAGTGTTACAGATGTTGACTCAGGATGGAAACTGTTCCCAGTAAAGCTGTCTTTTACAAATGACTGATGATGAATTTGTAGTTGTTGATGATGGTGATGATGCTCACCAGATGTTCAGACTGTATTTGGCATGTTTGTCTACCTATCTTGGAAGGGATGATGATGGTGATTTATTTTCATTTGTTAAATTTGTATGTTGCCCAATCCTTCCAGACTCATATCAGCTTACCACAATATATAATGTTCATGGTACAATTAACTCACAGTCCTAAATAACCCCTATATTGGTGCGTTCCAGTTTTGGGACCCTAAATAGCAGTGAACTTCAAGTCACCCACAACTTTGGTCACATTCCAGAAGCAGCTGAAAGTAGTGCTTTTCCATGAGGCATGTAGGAGTTGACGCCAGATGCTTTTTCAGCTTGTAAGTTTTTGTACACCTGACTACATATTATTATGTATTGTTTTATTATATATTGTAAGTTACCAAGAATACATCATGATTGTGATATAAATGTGATTAATAAATAAAAAACTCCTAACATTCCTAACTGTTCATCAGGGTGGCTGAGGATTATGAGAATTATTGTCCAGATAATTAATAGTTAAAATTGACTTTGCTATACAGACACATAGTCAACTTTATAAAAAGGACCTCTTCAGTAATGTGAAGGTTCTTATATTTAAGAATATAGGCATATAGGCATCATAGCCAAGGGCAGAGTCCCCATTGGTCAAATTTCAGAAAGTATGTGGTGGTATAGAACTAATTTTAATTTATAATTATGCAGGACTAGGAAAATTTAAAATTTTTTGAATCCCACCACTGGTGTGGAAGTGCCTTCACTACTAACAAGGCCAAATAGGTTTTAGAAATAGAACAACAATCTGATTGCTAGAGGATGAGGCAAAATGAATGCATATAACCCAAGAAGTAATTCTTCCTACAATTTGTTTTCTGGAACAAATCATATTTTTTTTCTTTAGATCCTACAACAAAAGCTATTTTATCTCCATTTCAGTTTCAAGGACAAATCTAGCTGAGAGCATGTGAAACTCTTCCATCTGAATCTGAATTCCTTTAAAAGGTCTTGGCCAGTTTCCTTGCAATTTCTGAGAAGGGTGGGAAGCTGCTGGTAATGGATGGACTGGTTATCTGAGGTTTGATTCCAAAGATTGTAAAAAGACACAGCATCTATATTGCCCAAGATCACTCCCTGATCCATTTGCACCAAGATACCAAGTAATAAACTGAAAGTAGGTTATCAACAATGAGACCGAAGCATCATCCGATGCACCCATTTGGGTTTCTGCAAAGTAATACAGCAGAATGAACAAAGTCAGGGACCCAGAAGGGGTTTTTATTGTGGAGGTTAACATAAGAAGAACCCTGTTGGATCAGAAAACATTCCATCTGATTCTGCATTTTGTCATATAGTTGCCAATCAGAAGCATTCGGGAAGCTCATAAACATGGACATGAGGGTGATAGTTTTCTTTTGATGTTGCTCCATTTGCAGCTGGTTTTCAAGGTCTGCTGCCTATGATTCTACAGGTAGTAGCCAACCAACAACACTAGGTCCATTGATAGTCTGATTCTCCCAAAATCTGTTCATTCCTCTTTAAAACCATCTATATTTGTTGGAAACAAATTCAACATAATCTGTTGTATAAACCGTATAAAGAAATATTTATTTTTTTGGTTCTGTATTTTTCTATATTTAGTTTCAATGGATGAAACCTAACTTCATAAGAGAAATATCTTTGGTTGCAAATCAATTAACTGATGATGATTTGGGGAAGCAAGGTCCATAAGATTT
This sequence comes from Notechis scutatus, assembly GCF_049901735.1. Lineage (NCBI taxonomy): Eukaryota > Metazoa > Chordata > Lepidosauria > Squamata > Elapidae > Notechis > Notechis scutatus. The sequence continues at coordinate 53,598,909 of NC_142014.1, forward strand.
ATATTCTATAGTTATGAATCAAGTTTGATGTGATCCCATAACTTTAAAAAAAATTGCTGACCTTTTCCAAATAAAGTACATTACCATTTTTTCTATTTCACTGGCTCAATTCTTCCAAAAATCAAAATATTGACTTATTGATTTAAAAATTAAATAAAGTGCTTATCTGTTTTTGGGATGTAAAGCTTGTATTTGTGTTTTTATTTATACTATTCATGTCAATAATATCACTTAAATCTTTTCAATGTCCGCTAGCATGTAATATAGGCTTTGAAAATCTAATTGTATTGGGTGCCATCCTGACATAATGAATTATACTACCATAATTCCTAGTTAGCAATGATGGAAAATGCCAAGTTAAGGAAGGCTAGTATATTTGGAATACAAATCAGAAAGCAATAGTAATGAAATTATAGATGATACATTGATTGGCCATCAGTGGTCTACCTGTGGAGATTTGTTAAGCACAGTCCTAATAATTGCCCAGTCCAATTTCAATGAAAAGATAAAGAACCTTAAGAAAGTTGAGTAGGAACCTTCAATACTTGGGCAGCAATCTGAACTAGCCCATAAACCATCCAATCATGGTGTTCCTTATTACAAAAGCATTTTATTTATATAATAATACTTATGTCTACATATGCATCCTAACATATAAACTAGCACACATTTCATGCAAATTAACATCATGTCTTAAACTCATTTTTGCAACACATTTTCCCTTTTTTGGCAATAATCTCTTGTCAGCCTTTGGAATTATAACTTCTTCCTTTTTTCTTCCAAAGTTGCATTCATAATGCAATTAAGTTTTCACATGTCTGTATTAGCTCAGGTTTCCCCCTCACCCCAATAATGGAGAGACATTAAATGAAAACTGCTGTATTTAAAAATAATTCCCATTCACATAGATCAGAAAGAAGGATTAATTTAGAATTCTGTCAAGTTTAGAAAAAGAAGATGGAACACTCCTTGAAGTGAATACTTTCCTGTATGAAACTTGGGGAGAAATTTCTACCATGTCAAAAGTGTACCATCCTACACAAAGCATGAATTAGCCCTAATCTGTCTAATCAAGACACAATGCTAGTGGTGGTTGGTTAAAACAATGAGCTAATTTTAAAACAAAACATAAAATGAATTCATGGGTAATAAATATCACTTCTCCTTTTTACAATAATAATTAAGACTTGTTTCAAAAAAGAATCTTGTGGCATTATAAAAGCAAATTCATTATTACCTAACTTTTTGTTGGCAGTGTAATCATCAGATATATGAAGTCTAATCCTATGAGAGGATTATTATATCAATACAGCTTTTCTAGAAAAGGGAAGGAAGATAAAAAGAGGACTAAAGAGAAGAGTTGTGACAAAAACATATTAGCAGTAACTTTACAATAACGCCCTTGATATCTATGTGGTATGAACTCCTTGTCACAGCGAGCTTCAACGGATGTGAAAGTCGGAGGATGACCACTGATCTTTTTTTAAATAATTGACACCTGTGGATTCCAGTGCTTGTCATGGAGTGACAGATCATAATCCAAAGTAATAGAATAAAGGGCTACTGCAACCCTGTCATGCCTATGTCCTGGGCCATCCTCCAGCTGCAGTAGCATCCGCTCGAGACCCAGACAACAATTCCTACCAAGTCCTTTGCACAGATTTCTCTCTCTCTCTTTCTGTCTCTCTCTCCCTCTCTCCTTTTCTTTTTAAATCCCCCCTTTTTTTCAAACATATCATTACAGCGAAACAAAAATGGTGGGACAATAACGCCATTGATACAGCCTTCTCATCACCCGCTCCTCCCTCCCTCCTTGGTGCGTGCCAGCACTCTTTCCACCCGCCCAGAGCTGGAACCGGTGCCAAACAACCTCTGCTAATAAACAAGAGGAACCAGATAAACCAGGAAGACAAAAGAGGGATTTGTTGCATTTAGAGATGGTGGGAACAATGTCAACGTCGCGCGCAGCTGCATAGAGTCCCCACACACTTGCACCCAAGCTAGTATGATTTATGAAAGGTCAAGGTTTGTCGTGTCTTAAATGGTCCCCTCTTTACATCATTTATTAACCCTTCCTGTACAATGGGCCCTTATTTTATAGGGTGAAGGGTTTGTATATTTAGAATTTCTTTGAGGAACTGAGGAAGAAGCAGACAGAAATTCGTAGGCATTTTTCCACTTTTAAGCTCTGATGGATGATGGCTGGTATGAAGTATAACTCAGTTTATAAAACTGAAGTGATGATAAAACAATGCAAATCAATAGCAAACAGAGGTAAAAAGAGTAACCCCAAACAATGTGCGCCAAAGATAAAAGAGTATAACTGAAAATCAAATGACAAAATGCAGAAACTGAAATGGACAAGACGTAAAGAAAAGCATGGTGTGACACAACAGATTTACATATTAGCAAATAACATAGTGTGAAAAATAGGTGTGAATTATTTTTATTGCTACTTTTTATGAGTCCGATAAATAAAAATTATGCAAAATGTATTAACAGAATTTAAGATTTGTCCTTGCAATAACTTTAAAATATGCCACCTCAATTAAGATGTTCCTGATTTCAGTTATTTATCCATTATTTTCAGTTTACAAATATTGACATCAATCAGCAGTTACAAAATAGCAGTTGCCATTCCAATCTCTATATTCATTTTATAATTTGAAAGTTTCATTGACAGTAAAATTGGCAACGTTATATCTTTCCAACATCTAGTTGCTAAAATATATTTGTAATCTGCAGGTGGTGCTGGGAAAAATATGTGGGCATTCTTGATTAAATATATCAAACTCTAAAGATTAATGTGTAAACTTGTAAGACCGATCATATTTTATTTTATTTTTTAAAAAATTTAAATTTATATGCTGCTCATCTCACTATCCAGAGTCTCTGTCTGTCCATCTATCACAGATAAAACTGAAATGACTTTCATATCCAATCATTTGAAATTTAGAATTAATTAGCAGTTGCATATTCTAGGAAAGGCAAATATCTGTGTACTGTAATATAGGATAAAATCAGAACAGGTAATAATTCTGGTGTATTTGGGTATCATTGGAATTCATTCTGCTGACTGAGAAGAGTTCCACCATGCCATTTGTGCTGGCCTTCCAAATAACCAAGAAGGGAACACATCCTACCAGCATCTACTGCCTACCCAGATCTTGGTGCGATGCTTTTTTCCCTTGGCAGCTTCAAAAAAACACTGTCTGCCACTGTGAGGGTTAGTTGCAAAGTGTCTCTTGGGTCCAAGTTTAAAAGGACTGTTGCAAGGGTAACATGGATGAGAAGTTTAAGGGAGAGGGAAAAGCTTAGGAATTGGAAACCCTTGTCAGTGGGAAAATCCAGCTGCAAGATACATTAACAGTGATTCTTTTTGTACTGTATTTTGGCAAAGTTAATCAGTCCTACTGCCCCAACAGAGTTTATAGAATTTGATCACATGGACACAAAATTGACTTGGAAGCTACAAAATTTTGCAGGTAAAGAATATGCAAGATACCCCAAGCATGCCCCAATAATAGCTCTTGATCCAGAAAAAGTTGTACTTCATATTTTAAAGCAAGTAATACTGATCTAATCAAAATTTTTGTCAGGATATAGTTTCAAGCACAGACACAGCAAATAAGGGAAGAGCAACTATATATTAAAGGAGAGAGATCTGATCAATGTGGCTCAAAGCATCTAATCCCTGGTTGGGACATAGGGATGGAAACAATTTAAAGAAAGGAAAAATGTCTTCCTGAATGTTTTCCATTTTGTTCTCTACCTGCCAACAGAATTATTTCTGCCCTTGCTTTGGCATCTCGGCCTCTCTTTCTCTCCCTCTCTCTTTTACTTACTTACTTACTTACTTACTTACTTACATACATACACACACACATACACACACACACACACACATATTCTACTGGGAGCCGATCAGGGTTTGAATGACACCCCAGATGACTCTTTGCTATTAATTCTTGAAAACAGAAAGAGCTCCTTGTTCTTATTCCCTGGGAGAAATTACAAGGAAGGAGGCAGCAGGCCGAAATGTTCCTGGCTTAACCCTTTCCCTGACTTCCTGGGATGTTTCGCAGAGCAAGGGTGCCAAAGAGACAAGTGCTGCTGCGTGATTCTGGTTTTCCATGAATGTTCCCTAAAAGAATTAGTGCCTTGCACAAACATGGGCCAAACACCCTTATGTCTGTTTCACACATACATGCTAACCTTCAGCCTAACAAACTGTTTTTAAAACACTCTCTGTCACACTGATTATGATGCCAAAACATATATGGGACTTAATGGTAAAAGAAACCCATAATAATAAACCCATAATGCAAGTCTGGGAGGGTGAAGGGTAATTTTAAAAAGCTATTAAAACTGATATTCTAGTTGATACTAGAAATTTGGTATTCTGCATCAGGACAGGAAGGGTTAAGAACAAAGGAATAGGAAGTGAAGAGGTACACCTGTCCTCTTTCATCTTCTGAAGCTGGAAGTAGGCAAAGAAATTGATCCTTTGGCAATTGTAGACCTTGTTTTCTTTCTAAAATAGTTGGGTATGTTAAGTTTTCCAGATCGATCCAAAGATTTCAATAAAATCATACTGCATAGCTATTCTGCCTTTTCCTCATGCACCAAAGAAAGAAGGAACAGTGTGAAAAGTTAAAAAAACTTACAAATGATGAACAGATATATCTCATTTCCCATAGAAAATGTTATGGGTAATGTACAAGAGAAGCCTAATCTAGATACATTTTGCTTCTCAAATTCATAAAAATCATTCCAGTTACTTTTGCCTATAAAAATTTAAAAGAAAGACACAGAGTGCAATACTTCAAGTATATGGTATTCCACAAATGAGATACATGATACTGATAATACTCCTATGTTCTTAACTTCTGTTAGATTGAGGTCTCTGCGAGTAGGCCTATCAATATGATTGGCCCCAGAAGCCATATCTTAATTTGACAAAGTAGTCCTAATAATCCATTGTGTAAATTGATAGGCATTTGATGATGATCAGAAGAGATCACCAGCCGCTCACTTCCTCTATGTAAGGGAAGGATGCAAAATATTTGTCAGTAAAGACAAAATCACCATAGTCTGAATGCAACTTGACAAAGACACTGGAAGGTGTAGACTTGAGTTTGGTCTTTAGCTATCCTAAGATGGGTTCATTTGGAATACCTTCATAAAAGTCTTGCTGAGGTAGGGTAGTCCATTACGAAATGATTCTATGTGCATACAGATATTTTTTTTTATTGTTTAAAAATGAGGACAGAGCCATTTGTGCTCAAAAAACATTTTTTGGAAATAAAAGTACTTTTCCTTTGTACCATCCCAGCTTCCTATGTATTAATTATTGTAATGTGCAAAATTAGGTGAAGCAGGAAGCCTGTGAGAGAGAGAGAGAGTGTGTGTGTGTGTGTATGTGTGTCCTTGACATGCTGGCTTCTCTGAGTGCTATCCAGGGGCCTAGTGATTCCATTTGAGACAAGGGCACTCAATGTCATATTCGTATGCATGCATGTATGTATGTATGTATGTACGTACGTACATACGTACGTATGTATGTATGATGTAAGTATGTATGTATGTATGTATGCATGTATGTATGTATGTATTCAATATTAAAAGCCCACTTCCATCTGTTTATAATATATTTGCAAATAAGCACGAGCATTACCAAAAGTTAATATTCTGTTTTGTTTGTGGAAAAAAAATTCTTCCTTCTCTATTTCATCCTTGTTTTTCCAAGTAAATTTAAATGTTACATTTCAATAATTCTATATATTCTAATTTTTATTATCTGTCGGCTACCTGCCTTCCTGCCTGCCTACTGGTCTGCATCTCTATCTATCTATCTATCTATCTATCTATCTATCTATCTATCTATCTATCTATCTATCTATCTATCTATCTATCTATCTATCTATCTATCTATCTATCTATTTATCTATCTATCATCTGTCTCTCACAGGGGTCTTCAAACTTGACAGTTTGTGAACTTCAACTCCCAGAATTCCTTCTCCAGTCAGGTTTGCTCAGAAATTCTGGGAGTTGAAATCCACAAGTCTTAAACTTGCCAAGTTTGAAGACCCATGGTCGGTCTATCTATATCTATCTATCTATCTATCTATCTATCTATCTATCTATCTATCTATCTAGCCACCTAGCCATCATCTAACATCTACCTCTTGCCAGCAAATTGCCAGTTACCTTCTAAAAGAAACACAATTTAGGTCCTGAAGTTTCTTTCAATTCAGAGAGGCATAATACAACAATATTTAATTTACAGCATTTTGGCAAGCATGCCAACAAGTAAAAATATCACAGATGTCAGTAAAACTCAGAATTGTACCAGGATTTTGAATTATATTATGATCTTCTAAATTCATCTCAACAAGCAGTGGATAACCTGCAATTCATAAGCTTTTTCTTTATCATTTCACCCCAAATGTATCAGCAGAGATACATTTCATGGCAGGAAGCATATGTAAACTATAACATAAATCCTAAAAGATGTTTTGAAGCACAATGATACCCAACCTGAAGATATGGTTAATCTAATCGTAGAAAATTACACTGTTGTCCAAATAGGGCAGACAGAAGACATGAAACCTATTACATAACCGTGGGCCCTTTCCTTCACTTCTTCATGCTGTAAACCACAGTGATAACCAAGCATTTGTATTGGGAGCCCTGAGGAGCAGATCAGATTGATGTCTTTGCATATATTGCATACATTAATACTCTGTCACCACTCTTATGATGAATAGCATTTACTAAAAACCTAGCTGCTGAGAATCCAGGCTTAAAAGTTACTCTTATATGGAAGGGCATGCTTTTTTCAAGCTTTCCTCTAATCTCCTTAAGAACAGAGAATGTGCAGACAGCAATCTAACACATAAATAAGACTACTTTCCAGGCTGTGGAAAAAGACTAAATCAACTGCAATGTCTAACCCAAGATGTTTGTCAAATAACTCATTAGAGAAGAATAAGAATAATTAATTACTTAGCTATTAAAACTTATCAGGGGCCTTAATGTTCAGAGGTATTCCCTTGTCAGGTTTCTTCACTAGAAGAGTAATTAGATTTCACTTAGTACAGGGATTTCTAGGAGAGTTTCCAGGAAAAAAGTTTAAATTGCTAATCAATATCTTGGAGATTTCATTTTATAATATCTGTTTAGCATAGTATGTCAACCTGTGATGTAAAGTGATTCTTATCAGTGATCAAGTCAATAGAAAGCATGGCACTGTGATTTCTGAACCAGCTAAACAGACATGAAGATAAATTGGGACCCAGATGGCCTTTAAATACATCATTGGTAATAATGATCCACTTTAAAAGAGATCCCTTGTGCAAAAAATAAATTGATTTATGTGGCCACCATACATAACTAGAATTGTATGTTCCAAAATTCTTTGGGGAAGCATAGCCATAGCTTCTATATAGCTGCTACTGACCTCATGGTGCTTCCAGTTTTCTATGGCTTAAATCATCTTACTTCAACATGAAATGAAACAGGATTAGCAAGGGCTTTCTTGATAAAGAACAGTATGGGAATTTGCATGTTTATTCCTTATGCAAGTCAAATGCGCTTACAGAAATCCAGCATCATTCAGAAGCATACAGCTAGGTAGTCAGGAGCCAGTCAGCTAGTAAAAGGCATCCCACAACCCCTTAGCAAGAGAGGGCAGGAGGGGGAGAGAGGGGAGAAGGACATGTTTATTGGGGTAGTCAAATACCTTTCCAATCTTTTGTGGACACTTATGAGTCTTGGTTGCTGCTTTTAGACTGGAATATGGAAAATGGGAAGGTTGGATAAGCCTCCTCCAATGATCACCAATGACCCCATGCCGTAAAAATGTATGCAATGATAGTTATTGTCTAAAAATGGAAGATTCCTGTTACAACAAATTTCCCAGCTGCAGCAGGAAGCAGCCAGGAAGCTAGGAAGTGCATCTTAATATTAACTTTAAAACATTTAATGTGGCAACTTAATCCCAATCTGGAAGAGACTCTAGGAAAGCTAATATTGCTCACAAGGTCTGTCTAGGCTGAACTACACATTACATTAACTTCCCAAGCCTTGCTCCTTCCAAAACTGTGATTACAATTAGAATTTCCCAATTACAATTTGACATATCATTGCATTTGTAGCCTCAAAAGAGTCAATAACTACATAGAAAAGATGTCTCAGATAGGATTGTGACCTATATCTTCTATTTCTCCACAGAGTTCATTAACATATCAAACTTCTGAAAAAGAAATACATTAAAATAGACTTGCTTCTTTAAGGGCATATATTCACAATACAGACTTAGATTACAAATCTGAAGCTTCATTCTAAGCAAGAAAATTAATAAATGCTACCTTTATAAAAAATAAAGATGTCCTCTGAGGCCTTAGGCTCCATGATATCCCTGAAACTTTTGGATACAACCCATAGAGATATCTCAGAATGATTATCAATTTGTGAGAGGAAAAAATTGGATATATACTGTACATTATCAGAAAATAATAATATCAACTATATTAATTCTAATTACATTTAGTGCAAATAAATAGAAATCAAATTTCCTTTTTTTAGCTTCAGCCACGAATTTTGCAGTGTAGTACCTAACATCCAACTCAAAGAACATTTGTATATTTGTGGCATAGACCTGATAGACTTCAGACTGTCACAGAAGTTAAATGGTCTTAATAAAATAGAAATCAAATCTAACAATATGAGGAATAATCAGCCAATTTACATTCATGTTCATAATTAAAGACATAGATTTAACATCATCCTAAGGGAGGCATTCCATTCTCCCTTCTTTCTGCTCATCATCTTTGAATCTATATTGCACAAAGGGAATGTTTTGTAGATCCTGTGTAAATTTGTCTGACTTTACTGGCATTTCTTTTTGTACAGACTTGAGATAAGGATTCAGATTGTTGTATGTCATCAGAAACTTTCACTGTCTTCTCAAATCCCAGGATTTTCTGTTGGGGGGGTATTAAAAGTCTATGCAGCAAAAGTGCTATTTGTAATACAGAAAAGATTAAATAGAGTAGAAAACATAGAAAGAAGAAGAAGAAGAAGAAGAAGAAGAAGAAGAAGAAGAAGAAGAAGAAGAAGAAGAAGAAGAAGAAGAAGAAGAAGAAGAAGAAGAAGAAGAAGAAGAAGAAGAAGAAGAAGAAGAAGAAGAAGAAGAAGAAGAAATAATTACATATATTGTTACTTCCTCCAATTCTTCAACACCTGTGGCTTTATTGCTTTTTTTTACACACTAGACTTCATCATAACAAAACCATTTAAATTTGTCTCCATTAGATTATAAATTGTTTGAAATATAAATTGTTTGTAGCCTTTTGCCTTAACCCCAGTTTGAAAAGGTCTAATGAAAATCAGCTTGCCCATCTCCATCTCTTTGCCTATCTGCTCCTGCAAGGGAGCCAGCCTATGCCACAGAACCCAGTAGAGGCTGACATTCATTTCTGTGTTTCTACCAAAGAAGAACCTAGACATTTTTCATGACATGTGAAAAAGGAAGAGGACATGTGAGTCCTTTCTTGAATGGAGTCCATCATCTTAGCATCTATCAGAACTTGAAGAGAAGCTAGAAGTCTGCACTTTAAACATCTCCTCCTTCTACAGAATAAAACAAAAAAGAAAATAACAAATAAATAAAACTAACCTTCATTCCCCTGATTTAGCTCCAGCAAGACTTCCAAAATTGGCAGTGACAGATTAAGTTGACAGTTCCAAGTAGTGCCAACGATCTGCTCTACCATGTATGACCTAGGAAAATGGTGAAGAATCAGAAAACCGCCATGGTGATCTCAAAGATATATAAAAAAAGGTACCACCAACCAGGGATTTATAGTTCCCTCTGAAGCAAGGAATAAAATGGACCTCTCTTCCCATTCTCCCACTGGGGAGGCTACTTCTTGTTCTGTGAGGAAGCATTTCATTCCAGAGAGGCCCTGAACAGTCCAGAGCCATCAGAAAAGGCTCAGCCATAGTTGTGCTGTTGCCACTAGCCCAGATTTTGTGGTCTTTGCTTCTTACAGCCCTAAGTGCTGCCTGGTTCTGGGCAAGAAAGGACGGGCCTTTAAGAAGCTGTGTGCATGTGTGGTGTGTGTGTGTGTGTGTGCATTTTAATCACATGATTATTGTTCACCTGTATCTTGAACAAAGGCAGTGCACTGTTAAAAAATCCAAACAAGAAAGCAGGCAAGAGAAGGGGGGAGAAATTGAAGGGGTTGTTGAGAGAAAGAGAGAGCCCTTATCAAACTTTCAATTCATGGGTCTCTCTTTCTGTCTACACACTGGCGTTATTGTTCAGCCATTGCGTGTTGAATGTTTTCCCCTCTTTCCTTCACCCGTTATTGCTCTAGTGTATAGAAATAATTAATAGAGTCCCTCCAATTTTCAAAGGGGTATGACACCAGTCTGTTGCCCCTAAGACAAGCATCATCTGCAACAGATACCTCTATCATATTTACAATGTGTCTGGACACACTGGTTATCCAATTGAGAGTATAACCCACCTGCATGTATATTTCCCCCAAAGATTGAGATAATTAAAACATCAGAACTCTTCAGTGGCTGAAAAGTTTTCTAAGAAAATAAATAATATCATGGAAGCTTAATTTTCCTCCTTCAGCTCTCCTTCATATGTGGAATCTATTGACTAATTTCTCTTCTGACAAGTTGTTTTTCTAATGTGTTCATTAATTTCTCTATTTAATTTCGAATGGAAAATTAGTTTATTTGGGGAGGTCTAGATTAGGCCTTTGTTTCTGCTGTTGACTTAAACAGAGAAAGTTAAGATGGACATCACTATGTAGAGAAGTTCATACTATCCAATATCCAAAAATATCAAAAGTAGAATAATACCAGCACAAAGGAGACTAATGCTGAACAGGGACCACCACAATCACAGTACTCCAATTTTTATTAATTCTCATGTTTATAATGCATTTTCGTTAGTGCCAGCCTAAAGGAGAAGGAACCTTAATACACTGAGTATTTAATGGTGTCTTTCACACTCAGAAAATCTAATGTCCAGTCACTGACACTTTGAATTAGAAATAAATTCAATTAGAAATAAGCAAGTGTTGACAAGTCATCTGCCAGAGATCCTGAAGAATTGCTAGCTGTTAGCTCCAGTAGATAGAGACAAAGAATTGAAGGTCATACATGACTCTTAAAAGCCTGGTATGTAATATGCAGATGCCTATTAATGTTGCTACAACATTGCAATTGTAATGCAGAAGAAAATGGAAATCATGAAATACGTGGGAAGTAAGTATATTAATTGTGTTTAATTAAGCTCTGTGGGAAAATGGAATCTAGAATCTGGAGTCCACATTATCCTATCTTTGTTTCTTTATATATTTCAAATTTCCAGACTGTCCAACTCTAAAACTCCTGAGTGGCTTAAAGTTATCTTGTATTTAATGTATCTTATTTTTCTGATTTTGACCTGCTTTGAGACTGCAAATCACTGGAGTTACAACTCTCAGGGTTTCCAATTTGTAATTCCACACATTTGGAACAAGCCATGTCTAGTAAAGATGTGCTAGTCTTCCGTTTCAGAGGCAAAAAAGTACTTCAGAACGGGCAGGGCTGCTCCTGTAACACCCCAGCAACTGTTGAAGCAGCTTGAGTGTTTTCTTGGGATTGCACATCTCTCCTCCACAACTACAGCATAATCCTGGGAAAAAGATATATTTCATTTAAGATTTTCAGACAGGTGTTATTCAGCCCAAAGCTGAACAGAGTGAACAAAAGCTCTCTTAACCAAAGGATCCTTCAAACAAGGATGCAATTGCAACATTAAAGTCAATTGAACCCCCTCCCCACCTGAATATAGAGTTGATGATATTGTGTATTGTTCTGGAGAACTTCCTTTCAGAGAGATGAGGTTTGCTACTTCTGTTTTCAGTAGAAGTGGTAATATTGATGATTCCACATGTCCACATTGGCTAGCAACCTCGGAATTGAAAACAGCAAAAACAATCCACCAAAATTATGCTATGAAATCAGACAATTTGAACACAAATAGGAAGGCTGCCTATCTGTAAATGTCCAGATTTATAGACAAGTAAGTGTCTTGCCAACATGTTTATGAAGATATGAGGAATGAACTTTGAAAACTATTTTTCCAAGCATGAGATCTAGTCTAATCAGAGTAGCACAAGATTGTAATGTTACTTTCATTGTAGCTGTAATATGTAGCGGTGGAAAATATATCAGAGAACCACATACTGACACTATATGTTCACTAAATGAGGTGCCTGCAGTTGCAGAGCTGTCCTTAATAAGTGGGAAAGTACCACATGATTAGAAGTTTAAGTCTATGTGTAAACTTAGAAGTTCACACATTCAAAATGTAAGGGATGAAAGCCCAACCCACAGAGACAATGCCACATAAAATGTCAAGAAAACCAGAAATAAACTCAAAATTGTTACTTGTTCACTTTCTTAAGATCTGTGAAGCCATGAGAATCAGAGTTTTTCCTTGTCTTTATAGTATTTTTTTAAAATAACCATCAAGTTTATTTGTGACCATGAATTTGTGAATGTGTTTCAGCTCCACTAATAGGCTGTTGCAACAATTATTTATTTATTAAATTTATATAGCTGCCCATCTCACGTAATGACTCTGGGCAGTGTATACTGTCAAGAAACAAAAAAAACCCAAACCTTCAAAATAATTAAAACCAAAACCATTAAAAAGAAAATTAAAACAGTTAAAAACTATAATAAAAACATGGAAGAGTGCATTCTGAACTTAAACACAATGCAACCATTTAACTATTTAATTAGCCAGTTTAAAGAAAACAACAAAGTAAATGAGTTACATTTTCCAGGTTTCTCATGTCATAAATTACCACTTTGATGCTTTCCAAAATAGCTGTGGTTATGAAAAATGTCTTCCGATTCTCAAATCCACACTTCCCCCTTCACTTTCTATTGTGACTTACAACCAGACTTTACAACTGGTTGTAAAACATGACTGATGGGGGGGAGAAGATAATAATTTAAATCCAGACATAGATAACCTTTGGGCACTTTGAGTGTATGCTGTGGATTATTTCACAAAATGGTTGACATATGATTTGTGTTTTGATTGTGACATTCTATTTCCTACAATCTCCGTTTGTTAGGTTTTTTGGCAAACAGAGCACTAAGTTGAAATTATCCATCGTTGTTGATGCCAAAAATATCTAGGGAAGCAGTATGCAGCTCAAGATGATTCCTAGAAATGAAGATTTTTGGGGGAGGTTAATGGTTGACGTAGCTTTATCCTAGCTTCCCATTTACTTACAGTTTAAATAATCTTTTTTTTTTTTAAATAAGGGCAGGTAAAACAGGGAGCCCAGATAGTCATGTTGCTGCAGAGTTCTGCTCTCATTCTAAGTAGGATCCACTTTTATTCTGAGATTCAAAGAAACAATGATTTATATGTGTTGTTCTCTGAAATATACCTTTCTTTGCGCTGGCCTTGTTTTAGCCTACAGCTCCATTCATAGTTAACACAGAAACAAGGAGAAACTTCTGCAGGTATCCATTTTTCCATCATAAAGTCTTAGGAGAAGCAAGTTGGCAGAATTCTCCTGTCTATTTTATTATTTTATTTTATTTTATTTTATTTTATTTTATTTTATTTTATTTTATTTTTTATTTTATGTTATGTTATGTTATGTTATGTTATGTTATGTTATGTTATTATTTTATTATTTTATTTTATTTTATTTTATCTATTTAGTCAAGCATGTATGAGAAAACAAGTGTAAGTATGAACATAATATATAAACATATAAATATAAACATGTATAAGCATATACACATAATAAATGAGTACGAGTAAATGAGATTTGGGGTGCCCTTCCAGGTTTGAGGACGAGTCCCCTTTCATGAAGTGGATTCTTCTGTCAATTGATGCCTTGCTTCCTCTTGCTTGACCATGTAATTCCAGATGCTTGAAGATTGCTAAGGCATCGAAAATACTATTGTCTTTCACTAGCAAACTGCACCTGGGCATGGGGAAATTTGCTGCCCGACCTCTTTTCTTTTCCATTGTTTCCCAAGTTGCACTTCTCCACTCTAAGCTGAATTTTAGCCTGGCTTTGGAACAATCAGACCAGTGTTTCCAAGCCATGGTGATATCTCAGGGGACCAAGAGATCCCCCCCCCTCCATGCCTTCCCCTCCCCGAGGCTATTGCTCTGTCTGAAGAGTCTTCTATCTCTCACGCTGGTTGAAGATGACCCTTTCTAGCCAGGCTTGATACAGCTGAGTTGATGTAATATAATTATCCCATTTGAAGTAGACCATAGAAATGAACAGTTCCCCTGGGTAGAAATTACCAAACTCTTATTTGTTCCTTTTAAGTGGTAGGATGAAGATATTCAGTGATATGATTTAATGTTAGGTGTGACTTAATCATTTTTTGTAGTTTTTGTGCAACAATTATGTTAGCCTGGGATATATAGGGACATTTTCAGTGTCCTTGGAGCTAACAGAAAAAGCATGCTCATGTTTTCACAAACATATATTTTACATGCATATCAATTAGTTTCTTCATGGGAATGATAACTATGGCTCCAACCATGTAGATCCATTAATACCTTTCAAATGTTTTAGGCCAGTGTTTCTCTACCTCTGCAAGTTTAAGGTGGGTTTACTTCAACTCCCAGAATTCCCCAACCTGTGTTGCTGGCTGGGGAATTCTGTGAGTTGGTCCACCCATCTTAAACTTGCTGAGGTTGAGAAACATTGCTTTTAGGCTACAACTACATGCACAATACCTGACTATTTGCTGTATTGGCTAGGGTTTATGGCAGTGGTGGGATTCAAATTTTTTTACTACCGGTTCTGTGGATGTGGCTTGATGGGTGTGGCAGGGGAAGGATACTGTAAAATATCCAGGCAGAAGTGGTATTTGCCAGTTCTTTGAACTACTCAAAATTTCCACTACCAGTTCTCCAGAACTGGTCAAAACCTGCTGAATACCACCTCTGGTTTATGGTTATTATAGTCCAAAGTAGTAACAATGCTTTACACATTTGTCAACAAAACCAATCAATTTTACTTGCTGTTAATCTGTCCACTTGATTTTTATTTTTATTTCATTTATCAAATTTAAAAATCGCCCCTCTGCTTCACAGAGGGGGTTTGGGCAGTGTACAAGTAAAATATGAAAACATGAAAACTGTATGGAAAATTTAGATAAGAGGCAAAGATAGTTAAAATTCAATATTAAAAGTTAATTCAAAGGCGGGGGGGGGGGGCTTTGCTACAACATCAATTATTTTCCAAACATTATGCTGACAATTTGACCATTGTTGTTGGTTTACTGTTACAGATGAATAATATCTGTCAATCATAATCTTTGCTGAAACCACATCTTTAACTATTGTTAAAAGAGAGAAAAATTACCATTCTGCTGCTGATTTTGTTTTGTAGTGCATACCTGGTGCAACCTGATACCCTCAGGATCAGTGGTGGGATTCAATTTTTTTTACTACCGGTTCTGTGGGTGTGGCTTGGGGAAGGATACAGTAAAATCTCCATTCCCACCTCACTCCAGGGGAAGGTTACTGCAAAATCCCTGCTTTCCAGCTCTGTTCTCCTGTGCAGGGTAACAAAAGAAGACCCAGCCAATCAGCTGGGACTCGGGAGGCAAAGAATAGATGGGGGTGGGGCCAGTCAGAGGTGGTATTTGCCAGTTCTCCAAACTACTCAAAATTTCCGCTACCAATTCTCCAGAATTGGTCAGAACCTGCTGAAGACCACTTCTGTTCAAGATGTTTCCTCTCATTTGGGTAGCCCACCATGAACTCAGCTTGAGTTACCATCCTTAATGTAACTGTTCTGTTAATACGTTGTCCATAGTGGGCAAATGGCAGCTTGGCATTAGGAATTTAATTAAGACATGAGTGAAAAGCATTAAGTCTTGGTCTCCCAGTGGCTCCACTCTCACTCCTTCTGTAATAATTCACATCAAATCAAGTTTATTACAGTCAAAGACCAGAGACCGTAACAAATAAAAACATCAAAGAATATCCAGTTAAAATGATAGAATAAAGTATCAAATCTTTATTAAAATCACAATTTGGCATCCAATCTGTCAGTTACACATGCCTAACTATACTATAATATCCATCTTTAAACTGTGAGGCCCACTCATTCCTTCTGTAATAGCATTAGGGACAATAGCTGGGTTCATACATGTGAAATCCAAACTGTATACTATTACTGGTATCCACTTCCCATGTTGGAATTGTTTTTATTTTATTTAATTATATTATTAATATCTGTTTTTATTATATATTTTGAATGTATTTATTATTTTGAATGTATGTATTTATTATTTTTAAACATGAGCTATAATTTTATTGAAGACTTTCCCTCTTTATTTTGTAAATCACAGAAATAAAACATAACAAGACAGAAAACATGAATATGGTCCTCTCCATAGACTTATACTTTTCTTTTTCTGTCATATTAAAATTACTGTTGGATGGATGGCAATATATGAAAGGGTTTTAAGAGGTGCACTTGATCATCCCTGATCTACATTCACAAAATCTGCAGGACGTTGTCTAACTCTTGATAGAGGCTGACTGCACCTTAAGCTGTAATATTGTTCAGTTGGTTTTAGTTTAACATGTTATATTATGTGAAACCAGCTAGTTGTGATTTATTAAATATACTGTGGTTAAACATAATATGGCTTTGTATGCAATAGTTGTAGGTTTGGCTATCATGTTAATATCACAACTGCTTTTAGTGTCTGTCTTAATATTCCAAGATTGCTTTCACCCATCCTTGTTTGCTTGAGCAAATATTACAACATTGTTATTATAGCATCTTCCCAACAAACAGGAGAGAAAGACAAGTAACATCTCAAGAGTATCCTAGATAAAAATATAGCAACTTCTTGTTTTGAGGCATGATTTCTCAGCTCTACTTGACAAAAAAGAAAGGCAGCTAATATAGTCTATGCAACACCAGATTTCATCAATGGTCCCAAATATACAATAATCTGATTTGTATTATAATATTTATTTTTACTTTGGAATGGGGATTGTTAGGCATCATGGTTAAAATGATCATTTGGGTACAAATGGGAAAAATATGTATTGGAATGGTTTGCATGTGACGGTTACGAGAGTTCAGCTGATTGAAAAAGACATTATTGTTGCAACTGCTCTAGAAAGCCAGAAGTAATGAGAATTCCACAATATTGTGGAATCATCTATACTTGAATCTATATTTCATGGTTCTGTTGTGCAAGTGTCTTTCCTGAGTTTTACTGCATCTTTGGAGCTGTCTCCTGAGGATTCTATTGAATGTCTGCAAGTCCATTCCATCAATATTAATATTAATATTGCAAAAATCATTGGAAACTAAAAATGGTAAGTCAAAGGGAAAGAAAGATGTAGAATTTGTTTTTGTCTATGTGTTTTCTCCACAAGAATGTGGAAAACTCCTAGGAGGGATGGTTTTAGCCTTCTCTATGAATACAATAGATAAGTCATCAGATACATGTATTAGTGACTGCACTGAAGTATGTTTAATTTTGATCTGCATTTCAGGAGTGTTTATATAGACAGGAATTCCTACTACGGGTTGAACAACAACAATAAAATACATAACTGTAAAAGTACAAATATGCACCTCATCCTACAAAACACTTTCAAAACTGTCCCAAATCATCTTGTATGGGAGAAGCTCTTAATCAATCCACCAATTCTTGTCCTCAGTATTTTATTTATTTTATTTTATTTGGTTTGTCAATTGCTTACAAGATAATAGGTATAAGTAAAAGCATAGTTATGGATACATGGATACATATACGAAAAATAAAAGAAACAATAGGACAGGGACGGTAGGCACGTTGGTGTGCTTATGCACGCCCCCTACAGACCTCTTAGGAAAGGGGTGAGGTCAATAGTAGTGAGTCTACAAGAGAAGTATAACCCACCTCAGTGTATCTCAACTTTGGCAACTGTAAGATGTGTTGACTTCAACTTCCTTCAATATGCAGACTGGGGGATTCTGGAACTTGATGTCCATGTATCTAAAAGTTGAGAAGGTTGAGAAGTACAGGCCGAACTGCAACTGGCAATAGGCTATTCAATTACAAGTCTTTCTAGATTGTTCTTATTTCCTAGAATGTTCTGAACTCTGTTTGTAAGAGAAAAACATTTATCTTGAGGGTTCACAGAATTTTCAAGTATTGGAAGCCCACCCAACATCAGAACAGTAAGTTTCATCCTAAAAGCAATTCCATATAATTTCACATACATGGAGACTATCATGCTTTCAGTAGATGCTCCAATCAAATAATTGACTATTATTCACACACTCATATAGAAATGTGTGCATATAAAAATAAATAACAATAAAACTGTTGGTGTAGCCATCACAGGGAATGACACACAAAGTTTGTTCATTCTGTAGAGGAATGATATAACGAAGTGGTCCTTAATGTGGTCCTTTCTCAAACAAAAGATGGTTTGAAAAAGGGTATTTGGGGAGGAAGAGAGGAAGATCTGATGCTAAACATTTGAACAGATGAAATAAAAGTTGACTATAGCCACCTTTTAAATAGGCCATATGATAGAAAAGTGTTAATTTGAGATGGGGGTTGAAATGTAGTTGATGGGGATGCTGAACGTCTCCTGTCTGCATACAATGGATGTATTTGGGCCATAGAGAGCTCTTAGCTCCACCCTTTGACTTTCCCTCCCCCAGTGTTAAGCAACGAGCCAGTTACAGAGACATTCATGCAGGGTATTAGGAGCAACCAAGTCTCCCTCCAGGAATGGCACTTCTGATAGTTCTCCCAGCACACAGCTCTTGAAAGCTACCAGCCTTGTGAAAAGAGAACAGACACAGAGAGAGAACAGAGAGGCTAGTGGGACACAAATTACAGCTAACTCAGGATTTGCCCGAGAGACCGGCTGATGTAAGTTTCCTTACCTGCACTTGGTAACTTGCTTCTTCTCTTTTTTTCCCTTTCTCTTTCTCCCTTCTTTTTAACTAACTGACAGCTTTCACGTTACTTACTTTAGCAGATCAAAGTTATTACTGTTCTGTTCAAACTACTGTAAACATGTAACTGGAAGCCAATTTTAGTTTGGCTAATTTCACTGAAGGTGTTTGGATCAACTTTATTTTTAAATATTGTTTCCCTATGGTTGGATAATATGATATCTCACAGAAACTAAGTGGTGGTAGAAGTAATGACGAACTAAAACTAACAGCTTTGAATTTCTTAAAAGGCTCCCCCCCCCTTTAATCAGAATGTAAGTGAAATAGGACAAAAACGTAAAGACAAAATATTTGTATCCCCTCTATGCTGCTTTTACCTATTGGCTTCAAAGGGCACTATGTGTAAAGACGCATTCTGAAATGTACGTCTTACAAAATCACAAGGCGTTCATGTTATGATCCTTTAATACTAAAACCACCTATTTCTCCTCTGCTGCCAATATTCTTGATTCCAGTCTCAAAAGAAGCTTATATTAGAAGCCATATTTGGAATGTAGAAGGACAAATTAGAACATGGGGATTTTTTTTTTATTCTCACCCCTCTAAGATCACCCTAATTATTATTTTATGCTCATGTGTCCAAAAATTGTGTTGCCATATTAGAAACTTTCCAGACAAGAATTGGAAGCATCAATTAATTTGGAACTTGTCCTCCCATTTTTGATCATGGATTTTGCAAGTGATAAAATATAGCTTCCATTGTTGTTTTTAATGGTTACTGACTGTTTGATTGTTCAGAAAGTCTGACCACTTTTGACTTTAATATTCACATCTATGTTTTAAATGGTAGTTCCAGCTTGAAGACCTGGTTTCCGAGGGGTAAAATCAGGAGGAAACAATGACAGATGATCAAGACCTTTCTGAAGTAGAAATGAGTCCTGTTGGTTCTGAAGACCATCACTGCCTTTCACCAGGACCTTCCATGGCATCAGACACCAACTCTCATCTTACCAACTCTGGCAGTAGTGAGATGGGGAAAGTGAAGAAGGAACAACAAGACACAGAGGCAGATGATGATAAGTTTCCAGTGTGCATCCGGGAGGCAGTGAGCCAGGTACTGAGTGGTTATGATTGGACCCTAGTGCCCATGCCTGTGCGTGTCAATGGAAGCAGCAAGAGCAAGCCCCATGTCAAGCGGCCTATGAATGCCTTCATGGTGTGGGCTCAAGCGGCCCGGAGGAAGCTGGCTGATCAGTATCCTCACCTTCACAATGCAGAACTTAGTAAGACGCTTGGGAAGCTCTGGAGGTAAGAACAATTGGTGGGGACGGGGGAGGTAAAGAAACCACATAAGGCAAGGTCAAATAGAGTTACAATGGAGAGTGAGAGAAGCTCAGCAAGTATTGATTTACTGGATATATCTTTGCAATTTTTGGTGTTAAGATAGGGAGTGTCAAAGAATAGGCAGACAGCCAATAGAACAAAACATCCTGAGTGCTCTCAATATAAAATTTAGCTCATATTTTGATCTTGTCTATTCTCTTATCTCTGCCATGAGGCCAGTTGACCTGGCCGTTCAGTCTTAGGCCCATGAGTTTTATTTCAGATACTGTGTACTCTGCGCCTTCTCTTGATCAGTTGTGTTCCTTCAGTCTAAATCCTTGATCATCTTCTAATCCTAAGCATTTGGCATGCTGGCAGAGAATGATGGAAATTACATTTGGAAACACTTGGAGGGCACCCAAGTGGAATCGGCAAATTTAAGCCTTTGCTTCCTTGTCAAACCAAGGGTCTTTGTTCTGCTGGGGAGCATCTAACACTGGAACAATGATTTTCAGGAATTTTGGGAAAGAGAAGTTTTATCTTCTAAAGCAATTCAAATAACTACATTTTTTTTATCCATGAGGGAAAACAAATGCTTCTATTGGGGAGAAAGAACAAAATGATTGCTAATGATGTGATGAGTTGCAGGTACAATGAAAGAATCAGTTTGTTCTTATTAGAAACCACCCCATTTTTAAGCTCAGGGATGAATAATTTATAGTTGTCTAAAAGTGATATGATGATGGGATTAGGTATAGGATTAGTGACAAGCTTTTAAAAAAGGATTAGTGGAGAGATGATGAACTTAAAATCAAAGATAGGATTCTCTATGTTGCTAATTAGCCACATACCTCCTTTATAAATAGGTGGAGCTTGGCTGATCATCTGGGCATTTGTAACTTTCAGGTGATCAAACTGAGGAACAGAGATATCTTTATGGAACTATACTACTCCATACTTAGCAGGAACAAGCCAGCACCTACCCAACAGATTGTTGCATTGTCTTTGCTTTTTTAATTACATGGACCTAGACTTGGGGAAGCATTTACATTTCAGAGGCACTGCGTTTTCCCAACATTCAGATCACATTAGATTGCTGCCAGGAGAAAAATGCAATCAATTATCACATCTAGAAGAACCAATTAGAATACAATTACGAGGATGTCAAGGGTGTCCATTGGAGAGTGGTCATACAATCATTGATTTAAAACAGATACAACTCAATATATAGATGCCATAATAATAGCTTGTAAAAGAAGGCTCACAATGGAGTTGAAACTAAGTGGTTGGAAAGAAAGCATGGAAAGACCCTTGATAGTTTCATCTTCCATCAGATAATCTTGATGCTATATCCTAAGGATTTATTTGTATAATTAAAATGGTTATTTTATCATGGGATTTTTTTTGCATTAGACATTAGCTGATTTTGTAGGGAAAATATAAGCTGGCTTATACACTGAAGTCTAATCAAACATTGAAAAAGACAATTAAGGGAAAAGAATAAAATTTGCCTCTCTTCCTGTCACATTGCATTATAAGTTTAGAAGTTTGGATATGCAGGAGTATTGTGCAAAGTCTCAGATGAGGTAGGTTTGCTTTGATTGTTCATCCAAGTAAACCTTAAAGTTGGATTCTGTTGCTGTGGGATATTCTTTTGAATTCATTGTAACGCATTTGAAGCAATTAAACATCACAACAAAAGCCTGAATAAAAGTTAAATTAATTATATTATTTTTAATATGATCCTCAGAATTTGGGTTTTAAAAAAATCTACTTTTTTCCAAATAGTGGAATATTAGAATTTTTAGAATATTTGCTTTGGAACAAAACAAAATGAAATATATATTTTTCATCAAATCACATGATTCCTTCAGACAAGGAAATATAAACAACAAGGGACTTGAAATTCCAGGATCTAGCCACACTGCTTGCTTTCAAGACTTTGTCCCATCCCACCTGACTATCATTCCTTCAAAAGATCTAAATAAGGCTTAATTCATGTGATTCATTTTGCTAAGCAATTTGGTAATGGAGAGCAACACAGTACCCATGTGATATCAGATTAAGAATTCCACTTTTCTGCCACATTTGTAACTGACTTCCGCTGAAAGGCAAATGATTGATTAGAGTTCAATAGTGTACAATAGTACATATTGCGTACTGAACTTCCTATGTTATAGGGCTGAAAATATTTAAACCTTGAAGAGCCACTGGCTAATAACTAGACAAGCAACTGAGCCGGGCTAGTGATCTAACTTTATATGCAGCATGCTTTTTTTAATTACCTCCCTAAAATTGTTTGATATGTACTCCATTAAGACACCGGGGTTTTCTTAGTGAAAACAAATTTAATATTAAGGATTTTGGTCTCAATTCTTTAGCTATGTGATTTAAAAGGCAACTATCTTTCTGGATTAGGTAGACATGAAACAGAGATATTGAGTGCAAGTCATATTAAATTGCAGAACCTCTGTGAAACCTATTCTCTTCAGTATTTTAGTTTGTCTCTTTGGTGCTGGAGACCATTCACAAAACATTTGACCAACTAATTTGTTGATTGTGGTTTATCAAAATCGAAATCTGTTCCTACTTCTTTTGATTAACTCAAACAAAAGGGCTTCCTAAAAAATAAATGAATATAAAGAAACATGGTAGATCACAAATAAGATTTCTAACATATCCTGGTCATATCTCATTTTTTCCAAAATATCCTACAGAAGCATTTTTGTAAGCAGTTCATGATGAACTACTTAGATAAACTCTGGCTTCTTTCTTACTTCACAGGAGTCTGTTTGCATTCACTATTGCATAGACTAGTAAATCTACTGTTAGTACTAATGCTCCTATTGCTGCTGCTGTTGCTACTAATATTTGGAGTTTGAAACCAGATTAACATAGTTGTGATACTCCAGACAGTTTAAGTCTTAGGAAACTAACCCATTCAAATAAAAATGACCTCTACTTATTTATTTATATATTAAGTAAATATTTATTTAACATAGCCTTTATTTATTTAGTTGAAGAAAATTTTTAATGCATATTAATTTTCTTGATCCTTATAAACAATTATTTGTGAGTTGTTCTTTGAATAGCTATAAATTTATTTCTGCAAATACTGGTATAATCATAAGTTAGTTTTAAATTAGTAAATATAGACAGTGGTGAGATATAAACCAACAGAGCAATCAATGTCTTTATTTAATTGCATTAAGATCAATGACAAATATATACTGTAAATGCTAAATCAGTGTCAATCATATTGGCAATGAATAGATTAAGCAGCAGTGAATGATATCTATAAGTATCTTCCCCTTCTTCTACTTCGTTATTAGATCAAATCAGGAATCATTTTAAGACCTTTCTTTATAAGACCTATTTTTTCTCTGATGATTGGATGCAGCAATTATGGAACTATTACAACAGTGTTAAGAATCAACCATATTATATACTGTGACTCCTGCAAGGGCAAATCAAATAAAAATGGAGCGTTTTGAAGTGCATCTCTTCTTTGGGCATAGAGGGAGATATACCAAATTCTTAATTTATTTTAAAGTCAACTTCAAGCTCATTGATGATACTAGATTGTAGTCATTGGCTTTTGAAAGTGTCTGGTTTGGGACATAGAATGATAGCCATATTTTTATGTTTTTGTTTTCATAAATTTGATGCTGCACTTACTCTTATATTTATCTTATTATATTTTTGCCTGTATATATTTCAAAATTAGGGGCTATATTCTTAAACTCATAAAAATAATGATGCATGCTGAATTCAATAGAATCTGCTTCTATATAAATAGCCTTAGGGTACCACAAAATCAGATAATCATATAGTTATAATTATAATTAATCATCATACAGTTATTATTACTATGGGCCTCCTAATTAAGTTCTATATTATGAAGAGAATAGATATAGATACAGATATAGAATATCTTTGACTTCTTTTTTAATGTTATATAGTAGTATATATCTGTTTCAGGCACAACTCTTGATCTATGTCTCTATTTGCTTTGTCTTGTTTGCTTTTGTTAAAAAAAAAACTTCCTTGTATCTCTCTTCTCTTACACAGCATTTCTCTCTTTTTTTCTTTTTATATCTTGCTGCCAACATTTAAAAATCATCCTAAATATTCTTTAAATAAATATTATCTTTACTATGTAATTCAAAATAAATAAATACATATTTCAAGTTTTTTTTAAATAAAAAAATTTTACATCATGCTTTCAGTATAAAGCTCACATGCAGCAGAACTTCAGTCATTAAAATATTAAGTTTGGAACCAAAGTAATTTTTCTTTTCTGATCCCAGACACATAGAGGGTGTCTCCCAGAACTTGTGACCATGTTCTATGAAACCTACAGCTGCCATTCCTGTCTTTGAGACTTCCAGGAATTCTGAACTGCAGAAGCCCCATGTCTGCCTTCCCAGATAGATTAGACAGGAAACTGACCAGATGAGCTAATTCTACTTAATTGTAAAGCTGCATTAAAAGAATCTTGCAAGTCTGACAGTAGAAACTTTTTACTGTCTCTTTTACTGTCTGTTAAATTAGGGGTGTTCCTTTCTGGGTTTCTTTCTCTGCCCATTAAGTAGCTGCAGGTTGCATCCAGGTGGCATCTTTTCCCTCCATCTCCCAGGGGCATTTTCACATACCATTACATCCATTGCAACCAAAGGGCAACACAGTAAATAGGTTTTGGTGGATTGATGCTACAGTGATTGTACTGATTGAGTCACTTAACTTGGAAATGAATAGTAACACATCTGTAGAATAACTTTTGGCCACCAGATGTCCTCCAAGTATGTTGGACTACAACTCCCATCCCCTGGAATAGAATGATGGTGATATAGTCCAATACCTCCAGAAGGCATCAGGCTACAGAAGGCTAATTTATGGTACCAAAAAGCAGGAAAAGAGCTTTCATTTTTTTCCTATGGTAAATGAAATAAGCTGTATTACAAATGCAGTGGTGGCCCCAGGTTTGAAACAGCCTCCAAAGTTCTTCAGAGGTTGTCCCTGAATTGCGCTTTTTAATAACAAAAGAAGAGGTGAATGATTAAACATAGAAAGAATGGTCATGAACATTATTTAATTAATTAATTTCAATTTAATTTAGGTTTTATTCTGGCCTTTTGTTCTTTCTGGGAGTGCAACTCTTGGCACACTATTCACATGTCAAAAGTAGCCAATGGCTCAAAAACCAGTTCATATCTCTGCATTAACGAAGTGCTCATTGACAAATAATACTTTTCTTATGAAAGTGTGGGAATATGTTTATATGTTTATTTCTTACATGCATACTTACATCACCTGCTCTGATATTTATAGTACCCCAATAAATATCATAATCCCCAATTAAATTTTACTTAATAGATCTTTAAAAGCATAATCCAAGAAAACATAAAATAAAAAAGAGATTTACAAACTAATAGAACACAGAATAAAACTTTCAAAGTTAACCTTAGATTAATGCTGCATTTAACAGTGATCAAAACCATTAGTAAAGTCAATATGATTCTTATTATTTAGCTATCTTTGTTAACTATAGAATAGTTCCCAAATTGGAAATCCTCTCCCAGATGTTTCCTGTTTCAAAACTCTTGCGCTCAGGGAAAGTTTTCATTGCCTTCCCAAATATTCACAGGGAGAAGGCTATCCTCACCTTGTGGGACGGTCTATTCCAGAGTAGGCAATTAATATATGAACACATCCAGTAATCAGAACCTGGCCTGATTTCTAAAGTGGAACTGCAGTCAAAGTCTGGATTGTTGCTTCTCTTGTCCTGACAAGCATGCCTGCACTACTAAAAAGTCCAACAAACAGCATCAACATTTATCTTTTATACAGCACTTTCGGTCAGCAACTAAAACAAAGAAACTTTGCTTCATACACTCTTTTCTGGACAAAAATGAAATAAAATCAAAATCACAGTTTTCACTATTATTTTAAAAGTGTCGATAGCATCTCCTCCTCCACATGGAATGAAAATCCACCGATGAAGTTATCTTTATTTTTTAAGATAGTCCAGAATATAACTCACCGGCACACAAAACGTAACATGTACCTTTACTAGCTTCATAAACCATTAATGGTGTTTAGGCCTTGCTTCTCGTCACATCTCCAAAGCATCTGCTATGACTCAAGTGCAACTATTTTACTCTCTATAAACCAAAGTACATGCCTTTTGCCTGATGTGTTGAATTTATAACTGTTATACAAGACAGTTTCAGCTCTATTGTATCCGGGAGATTTTTTTTTAAAAAAATCTTGTCTTCTGATCAATATTTTTTCAGTGGCAATATCCAAAACGGTACTCCCCACTTACTCACCCACATTCCTATATTATTGCTTCCACAGTCTGCTATAATGAGGAATCTTCCTACAATTTGGAAATTCCTCTGAATTTTTTACAAATAGAGGCAGTAGGGTATCTGCATTATTCATTGCGGAAATAATGCCTGCACCTCCATGAGAAAATTAATATTTTAATGGGAAGAGAAAACCTGTATTTACTAAGATCCCTTAAAATTATATTAATTTTTTTAGTATATCATATATAGTATGCTAGCTCATGCTCTCATAATAAGGCTACAATTTATGGCAGTAATATTTCTTCTTTACTGAGAATAGCTTGTCTAAAGTATCCTCCCATACTGTATAGTTTTTACAAGCAGTATTGGAGATTGTTCTTATTCTCAATCTACGACTTATGACCTCATGTATAACGAATTTCTTACACAGTGCTATCTTTTATTTAAGGAATTGCATGTGCTTACCTCATGTGCATTTTTATTTTTGCCACATGTTGATTATGTGCCATCATGTCAGTGTTAACTTTTTGCAACCGCACAGGTAGATTTTCTCCAAGACAATCTGTTCCTAACCTCGTCCCTCATGTCTTCCAACGGTGTACTCATCACCACTCAAACTGAGTCCGTTCAATTTGCTGTCCATCATCCCTTCCTCTCTTTCCTTTCACCTTTCCCAGCATAATAGATTTCAGCAGAGAACTAGGTCTTCACGTATTGTGTCTGATGTAGAAAACAATTGAGCTGATCATTTCTTCTTCAAGTTTCTTCTTGAATAGTCAAGATCTTGTTGATGACCCAAGCTCTGTAAAGGACCTTGGAATACTCACCTCTAATGATCTAAGTGCTAGAGCCCACTGCAACTACATAGCCAAAAAGGCATTAAGAGTTGTTAACCTAATTCTACGTAGCTTTTTCTCTGGTAATATCACACTACTAACCAGAGCATACAAAACATTTGCTAGACCAATACTCGAATACAGTTCATCAGTCTGGAACCCACATTACGTATCTGATATTAGCACAATTGAGAAAGTCCAGAAATATTTCACAAGAAGAGTTCTCCACTCCTCTACTCGTTGTAGAATACCTTATGCCACCAGACTTGAAATTCTAGAACTAGAAAACCTTGAACTACGCCGTCTTCGGTCTGATTTAAGCATGGTATATAAAATCATACATTGCAATGTCCTACCTGTCAATGAATACTTCAGCTTCAACCATAACAACACAAGAGCACACAATAGATACAAACTCAATGTTAACTGCACCAAACTTTATTGCAGGAAATATGACTTCAGCAATAGAGTGGTCAATGTCTGGAATACTCTACCCGACTCTGTAGTTTCTTCCCCAAACCCCAAAAACTTTAACCTTAGACTGTCTACTATTGACCTCACCCCTTTCCTAAGAGGTCTGTAGGGGCGTGCATAAGCGCACCAACGTGCCTACCGTCCCTGTCCTATTGTTTCTCTTATTCTTCTTTTATTTTTCTTATATGTACCCATTTCATGTATTCACAACTATGTATACACTTATACTTATCTTGTAAACAATTGGCAAATCAAATAAATAAATAAATAAATAAATAAAGTGAGAACTCTGGGTTGATCTATTCAATGATCTATTGGTTTGCTTTCTTGACAGTTCACAGTATTCCCAGAATCTTCTCCAACTCCAACATTCAAAGGGGTCAATATTTTTTCTATCCTGCTTCTTCAAAGTCCTACCTTAGCTGTCATAGGTATATACGTCACAGCATCTGAATATCGTTTTCAATTGCCATATGTATATGTTGGGAAATATATATGATAGCATTTTACATGTGTACGCATGTAAACTGGCACAGGAGCATTAACAATGATATACCCAAGGGATATAATAAACTGCTCATGGGTTTCGTTAGTTGCACAGGTTCACACCCAGGATATTTGCCTTGTTTTGTAGAGGCCATTATCTTTTTTTCCCCAGAAGAAGGATAATTGTTAATTTCTTGAAGCAAAACCTATATTTTTGTGGCATCTTAAAGATCAATAGACTTTCACTTTGTTCAGTGTTGATTCTGTTCAAAGTTGAATAATAGTTGAATAAATGTATTGGCAGATTTTAATATTGAAGGTCAGTTCTGGAATTCATGGAATTATAATTATGCCTGAAAATTTTTTATATGTGGTTCTTAATTGTTAAAAACACTTTGAAATATAATGTAGGTAATTGAACATTACTAATAGTATTAATGTACTTGAATGCTAAGATGAAGAAAGCAGAATTTTCAAATTCCTATGAATTTATAGAACAGATCCCTAAATTTCTTCTAAAATTAATTGCTGACCAATAAAAAGGATTCAGGCAAAGGGCTATAATAGATGAGTGGTTTATCTGAATGACTACTACATAAATAAAATGACAATTGAGATCTAATTTCATATACATGTTTTTCTTCTGCTAATTGCATCATTAGCAGACAATGTAGATGATAATTCTCAGTTGATGCTGTTTTAATTCTCATCATGATCAAACCAGATTTAGACATTAGGTTCAAGTCACAGTTTGCTTTTAAATAGTTTGCTGAATATTCAAAACTAGCTATGTTCACAAAACAGACTAAGCTAAAATCCATGGATTTTTAAAAATTAAGTATGTGTACATCAGTTGAAAGTTGAATGCAGTGAAAATGAAATTTTTAACCATTTTGCCAATTTCAGCGAGAATAGAGTAAGAGTAGAACAGAACACAGAAGGTTTTTGAATTTTGCATTTTTGCATTTGATAATTTGTTGGTTGATTCTTCTCAAGGATTTTTTTCTTTATGGAAATAGTATCTAGTTCCTAAGAATAAATGCTAAAGAAATTGTTGTCTGCAGATTCACCAGGAAAGGTACGGAATTTTTTCTAGCCCAGAAAATTAATGAGATGTGGAAGCCTTAAGATTCCTTCAGATTGAAAGGGCATTTTTGAGCAGGCAGAACTGCAAAGTCCCTAAAGAATTGTATAGATAGATGTAAGTGTGGATTCTTCTACATGCTGTGAGAAGTGCGAGCCTGATCCATTTGGAAAGAAAGACAATAACAAAATCAGTATCTGTCATAATGTACAGTATAAAGGCTAAACTGGTGCGTGTAGAAACTAAAATGCTGCTATTTACAGCACCCTCTCCTGGACAAGATATCCAATAACACATTCCAACAAGAATAAAAATTGTTCCCCAAAATAAATCCATAGGAATTTACTGTGGCTGCAAAAAGAAAATAATGCTTAGACTTGTGATTGCTTAATTGCTGCGTGCATTCATGAGAAGAGGAAGGTGAATTTGTCATTAAAATTCTCTGGTGTACAGTACATTTAGTTTTTGATGAACAAATTCAGGTGTTCGGAACAAAATTATTAAGCACTGAACACTGCAAGATATGTTAAGCATCAGTGCTGTACACACATCCATGCGCACAGACCAAAAACCAGTATGCCAGTTTGGTGACAGTTTTCCTGAGAGTTTTTGACAGCATCACAGTATATAAGTGATTGTACATCTTTTCATGTGTTTTTTTAACCAAATAACTCAGTATTCCCAATTTGATGTCATCCAGATGCTTTGGCCTCTAAATACCCCATTATTCCTAATCAGCATATTTATGAAAATATAAGAATAGGACCAAACCAAAGCCCATCTTAGACCAGGATTTTGATTAACTGGATGCTCCCAAGTAGGAGACAGAGACATATTTCTCTTCTGCTGTTGTTTGCCTGCAACTAATTTTTGAGCAATGCTGCCTCTAATGCAAAGATAACACTGACTTTTCAAGACTAATAGCCCTTAATCGATCTTCCTCTATGAATGTCTCAATTCCCCCTTTAAAGACAACTAAATTAGGATTATTGTGCACTGGTTGAAGAAGTACTTTCTTTTGTCTTTTGCTTATGCCAATCCAGTCATCTTCAATGGGTCACAACTTGGCCCAGGTATTTTGATAGAAGAACAAAGATATTTCCCAGCCTACTTTCTTAATGCCATGCTGCATAACAGTTAGATTTTCCTCTCACCCCTTCCTCAGGTGTGCCTTCTTCTTTAGCTAAGAATCCTATATCCAATATTTTTGATTTCTTAAGGAATCTTCCAACTATTCACTCTTCTGCAACTATATCTCTATCTTTCTTTTAAATGTGACCATAAATGTAAATAGGGTTCAAAACATTGATGTGCCATAGATGTATATAATGGGGGGAAATTGTCAATGTTATTCTCAGTCCCATTCCTAATGATTTCTAGATGGAATCTGTTTTCTTTTTCAACAACTGCTGTGAACAGAATTAACCTCTTCGTTGACCTTTTTCTTGATTAGTTTACAAGTAGCTCAGATCACATTAATGTATAGATGAAGTTAGATTGTTGCCTTAATGTGCATCATTTAACATTTAAATTGAAATTCGTAGTTTGCCATAATAGTTAGACTGGTTAGAAATCAATGGTTGAAATCCAGCACGCTTTGAGATGGAGGCTCAGATTGGAGATATTGCACCTACCTACTTTTATCACTATCCATCCAATAATATTGGCACATCAAAACCAGGCATGCATAATCAATAAAATCATGGCAAGAAAATTGTGGAGGGATAATATTGATGTTTGTTTTTTTCCTGGTTCCTTTTTCATTGTGCCTTAGCAGATGCACTGTTATTCATGACCTGAGGAGTGTGAATTGAATCCAATGTTTTGATTTTAGTATTGTCAGAAAAAAGTCTGACAGCCTAGGAAAGTGAGAAAATTTTTCAGGTTGTATTTGCATGCAATCTACTAAATTATTTGTCCTGAACCAATTCTTAAACAAAATTGCAAATTATCTTTCAGGAATGGTACTTTTCTGATGAAGCAATTCTCCACTCTGTATTGTGTATTCTAATGTGCATGTTGAGAAAATTAAGGAAAATGCATATGTTAATAAGAATGGCACACAAAAAAGAATATTAAATCAATAATTTGAGAAAATGAATATATTAAATACAAAATTCATTTATATACATATACATATACATATACATATACATATATATACATATACATATACATATACATATATATATATATATATATATATATATATATATATATGGCATTCAGCTTTGTTGGGTATTTTCCACGTCATGTAGTTGTGCTTTTAAAGTTGTAGCAACGTTTCAGCAGAATCTCATCTGCCATCATCAGGCTTCTGAGAAGATGAGATTCTGCTGAAACGTTGCTACAACTTTAAAAGCACAACTACAATGACGTGGGAAAATACCCGAACAAAGCTGAATGCCATACATGTAAGTACCCGCGAAAACTTAAGAAATATATATATGTTTTCTGAGGTTTTTATATATATATATATATAATGTAAACAAATAGCAAATGGAAAGGAAAACTGAAGTAGAAAACTGAGAAACAGGAGAAACCAAAACTAATAAAATTATGCTCTTAAATGTGGCAATGTGCTGAGTGAATAGAAAGAGAGGAATTGTTTTAAAATTGTGCCACTGGTGGAATCCGGTAGGTGCTAAAATTGTTTGTATGGGAACAGGTTATGCTACACCTAAGGGATGTAAGTTTTTATC
The DNA here is from genome assembly GCF_049901735.1 of Notechis scutatus. NCBI lineage: Eukaryota > Metazoa > Chordata > Lepidosauria > Squamata > Elapidae > Notechis > Notechis scutatus. The sequence goes on from NC_142014.1 coordinate 53,631,129, forward strand.
AAGTGTTATATAGATTTGGCCCAACATTTTCAAACTATTCACACAAATTACATTGAACAAATAGAAGTGTATATGTAATATATTTAAACAGAAGAGTGGGCAGATATATGTCTAGAATTGTTTTGAAACAAGTTGAAAAGGAAGAATTAATTATCTTTCCTGGTAATGGGAAGCAGCTTCCATCAAGCTGAGCTAATATCGTCAACATTCAAAGATTATGGGAACTATATCCAATAAAATATGGAGGATTATAAATCCCTCTATACAACTACAGGAGCATAACCTTGTCTTTTTGGCATGTGGCCATTTAGATTGGATGTTAGGAATGATGTGTGCAGATTGAGAAGAATTCAGATCTTTAAAATGGATTTCCTTTATAGAAAGTGAACTTTTGTACAAAAGAAAAAATATGCTTAGCATTTATTCAGGAATATCCTTGTTCCAAATCCCAAAGATGGCACATTACTGTCAGTTATATGTTCAGCTAGACTTGGCTGGTAGAACTCATGATTTTAGAAACGTAAAACAAATAATTACGTAGATAGTACAAACATCAATTTGTGATAGTTTAATTAAATTTACATACTATCAGCAGATAAAACATGCACAACAGCACTCACTGGAAATAATAACATTGTCTTAGCATTGATAAATTAATTAACCCCAGGATGGGGCAGAAAACTGTTTTATTCAATTAAAACCCAGTTTATCACCAATGATTTTGATAAAGTCTAACGTAATTTCGTGCTGAATTTTTCTTAAGTCTCTTTTCTATATTCTGCCTCTGATAAAATCAAATGTACAAAATATAACCTATTATCTTTTAGGTGTTGTTTGTTTGAAGCATCTTTTTTTAACTCAATGGACTATCAAAAGTCAGATATGAGATGGTAGAAATTTTGAAATGCATAATTAGAGCTTTCAGTCTCAGCCTAAATAACTTTGAGCCATGTCATGTTGGAATTGTGTTGTCATAGTCACAATGTTCAAACATCTGTAGTTTTCTATGGGTATTCATGCTGAATGTGTGATCTTTTATCCTCCACCTTCCCCTTGTTTTCATTGTTTACCACACTGATTCAGCAGCAGCTGCTACTGATGAGTAAGTGGGAATGGTTGTGACTTTATCGTTTGCAATCACTCTCAGCGATATTCACTAGATTTCTACTGTCGTGACAGTGAAAAACTAAGATTAAAAGACCACCTCTCACTGATATTATAACCAATGTGAAAATTTCACTTGAACTGTATGAAATAGTCTTTACTTGTGGGTCAGGGAACTGGGAGTTCAATTAAAGCTTTCTTAGGATCAATAGTTTTATAGGTTAATTTGCCATCCCCAGTGGTGGGCTTCAAATTTTTTTACTACCAGTTCTGTGGGGGTGGCTTGGTGGGTGTAGCATGGCTTGGTGGGCATGGCAGGGGAAGGATACTATAAAAATCTCCATTCCCACCCCATTCCTGGGGGAAGGTTACCGTTGGTTCTCCGAACTACTCAAATTTTCTACTACCAGTTCTCCAGAACTGGTCAGAACCTGCTGAATACCACCTCTGGCCTTCCCCCATCTGCTTTGGTGGGGTTTTGTTGGGGGGGGGGGGGTTGAAAAGTTGCGTCCAATTTTTTTCAACAAAGCATAGAAACAAGGAGATTGAGTTGGAGAAAAAAACCAGCTCTTTGCCTGCTCATATCACTTTCTATTTATTACAGCTGGTTTGTTTAGGTAGAAAGAGATGGGTAGATTAGCATGGATTTGATTGCAATTCATTGAAAGATGGTGAAAACAAATATGTTGAGGTTCAGCTCTGGGTACAATGGCTGATACAAAAAGAATTGAAACTGATTTTGTAGTAGATGGATCTTCCTGTCAACTGTGTTTTCATAAACAGCACAATTAAGGGTGATCCGTTTTAATAAAAAGCACATCCTGCTGTATAAGAGTCCCTCTGCTAGGGAGATAGACAGTTCTTAAATATGATAAATAAATGTATAATATAATGAAGAAACAATCCACTGAATCATTGATGAAAGCAGACACCGAGCAAGAATATCTGTTGGTTCTAAGTATCTCCAAGCAAGGACTGACAATGTTGGCCATCTTGCATAGACTCTTTTTTAAAACAAGTATTTAATACCAAGCAGGTTAAAAGATTCTGAATGGATTTCCAATGTCTTTTTGTTTTATGCCAGAATAATATTCACATAATATTCAGTACTTTTCAATGTATGTTGATTGGCTTGTCCAGATGTCATCCTTCCAGAAAATAATTGTCAACTGAGTATTGTTGAGCTGGGGCTCTCCTTAGCTTTTTAGACCCATTGAAGAACTCTACTTGGAACAATTCAAGACAAAGGAGGTGGGTGGTTGGACCTCTGAATACAATCCGTAGAGCCACAATGATAATCAGGAAAGCTGACATTTAACTTCTAGAAGATCAGTGTTTTTAATATCCTGAAGTAAAACAATGAAGTAAAAGAATGAAATTTTGGGCATATAAGCCATTCAGTACTGGGTGGTGTGATAGTAAATCAGGCTTTCAAAAGACTCTGCTGCAGGTCATAGAAAAGAAAAGCCAAGTCTATTGTTTGCCCATTAACTTTGTTATGGGCTGCTAATCATTCATCAGTATTTAATATTCTTGTTCATACAATAAACTAAGCCAGAACATGTGTGATTGATTTTTTTTTATTGTTAGCAATATGTTCTGTGAATACAGTTTCAATTTATAAACCATGGTTTCTGAGCTAGTAATAATGTGCAAACCAGCCAGCAAACCATTTAAAAACCATGATTTATGTGATGTGTGAACCTAGTCTCTGTTTGGCTTTCTAATATTAAAGTCTGCTTGAATGTTAATTTCAATAATGTAAGAACTTTCAGAGCTTGCACAGACCCACAGAAACTCAAATCAATTTAGTATTTTGGTGCTCCTTCCCAGAACTTAATCAAAATTCTTAACTGGAAATCTTGTACAGAATGACAGACTTGCATGAGAATTTACAACTGTGTCTAAATTAGTTGGAAATCACACAAGAAACACCGGGGAATTGTTCTGTTTCTCATTGAATCCAAAATAAACAGCATTTATGGAGAGAAACAATAGAGTTGGTCCATGTTTTAACAAGGAATACTGTGGAGTGATAATATTCAGAATATAGCACAGCAGATCTTGAGATCTAAGCTGGCTTGAATTTTCAGTAATCAGAACTCAGTTTGTAGAAACCTGATCTAAAAGTTATATATCCCTGAAAACTATAGTTATGCTAACAGGCTAGCTAAAATAGTCTTTTGGGGGAATGTAGAGATATATCTAAAAACAGGTGCTGTTGTACTAATGAAACATATTCCTCCTAGTGCTGTAAGATATGCCCATTTTCTTCTATGACTAATTTTTGCACTTAGAGACACTCATTGTTGTTGCCTTTTGTCATGGGAATGGGAAATATCCTTATAGCTTTTCCAACTCTTACACCTGAGTATGCTTGCCTCTTTTATTTGACTCAAGGTGCAGAAGTAGAAACTTTTTCAAATGTTATTGGATGAGAGGTAGGAAGGAATGCCACTATTTAGAGGCCAAGGCAGGGCCTCTGACCATGCTCTAATTATTATTATAACACTTGATTATAGAGTCGTTAGTTCACTAGTCAACTATGTTTTAAATGACGATCAATTAAATGAAAATTAATTTGGCATTTGTCAAAATCTCAAAAATCTGCCTTTTCTTGCCTTTGCTCTTTTCCTGAAGATGAAATATTTTGAGGCTGAGACTGCTATAAATAAGTGGAAATTAACATAATTTGTGTACCCATTATAAGCATTTTATTATGATAGCCAAAGTGGCAGAAAACCGTGCCATAATTTTTATGAGGTGAAAAAAGAGCAAAGGCAAGAGAAAAGTTATATGATTTTCTTTTCTACCTATATATAAATATAGGAAGATAGGATTATCTTGAATATTTTTGTTTGATTCCCTACTCTTGTAAAACCCTAGAAACAATAAACCAGTTTGGTTTTGTAGTTTCTATACCAATTAAAACTAAGATCCATTTGCTAACAAGCAATACCAAATAAGCAAAGCTTGCAGTCCTAATAAAATACTGTTTCACATGTTTCAAGCAGCTGCTTGATATTTACAACAAATACCAGAGCTCAAGCTGTTGTTCCAATTAAGCTCTGTCATTATAATTCCATGTTTACATATTATCCATTAAACCCTGCTGCTGCCAATCTCTATGCCTGATTTATAGTGTCTTAGACTGAAAGTCTTGGATGTTGCAAAATTAAGTCCCAAGTAAAGCAACCCAATTAGCCAGTTTTAAAATGCAAATGTGTAAAACCATTTTGAGGTTTTTTTTAACCATGATGGAAGCTTGTCAGCACTACCAGATTTCGGGGAACTAGGTTCCCTGAAAGGCTTGAAGGCTGCAAAAAGTGGGGTTTTGGGATGTACTGGCTCATCTTTGATATATATTCAGATGCTTTCAGAGTGCTAATAGCTGCCAAAACTTCATGAAGAACCATTTAACACAGAGAAACAAAGCATTAGAATTTATCCATGGTTCATGCAATGACAGAGCATCTGAATAACAGAATAATATTAAATAATAATGTGAATTGAAGCTCAGAATTTTTGTGGTTTAATCTCTCTCTCTTTCTCTTTCTCTCTCTCTAATTTATAGACCTGCCCATCTTAATCTCATGACCTTGGGCAGCGAACAGCAGTTAAAAACATAAAGCAACAATAATAGCATACTAAAGATTGGCAGCCAAGGTAAAAACCATCAAAAACCATCAATGCAGGTATCCAATGGGCTCTCATTTTGATTCCATGCCCGGTGGCATATTCTTCAAAACCATCCAACAAGTTAACAAGGTTGGGGCTAATCTAATGATGTTCCAAAAAGTGGCCATCACAACAGGCTTTCTTTCTGGGTCCTGTTAGATGACAGTTTCAAATAAATGGGATCTGTATCATGCTGGGCCTACCCGGATATACATAATCAGGAAGCTGTGGTCCGTCAAAATCTAACTCTATGTCATGGAGGGGTTTATAGTTACATAAACAAATAGAGTATTTAGGCTCTTATTGGTGAAAGCAAAATCCACTAATCTAATTGCTAAACAAGAAATAGCCAGCAATTCTTCATAGATTATTTAAGAAATAAAAAGATTAATTCTGTTTGTTGTTTGTCTATCAAACAGAGGTCTTTCTCCTCACTGGGCAAGACAGAGAAAGGGAGGAAAGAGTGCACTTCTATTGAGACCCCAACAATCTGAGATTTGTTTTGTTAAAATTTAATGTAAGCAATAATATTCTTTGGGCACTGGGAAGACAATCTGTAATTGAATATAATATATATAGTCTAGCAAGCTTTACACAGCAATCATTCTGGAATAGGCTTTACAGTACCATGGTTAGAATGCAGTACTGCAAGCTAACTCTGCCCACAGCCAGAAGTTCGATCCTGACCAGCTCAAGGTTGATTCAGCCTTCGATTATTCTGAAGTTGGTAAAATGAGGACCCAGATTGTTTGGGGAAATATGCTGACTCTAAACGGCTTAGAGATTGTTGTAAAGCACTATGAAGTGGTATATAAGTCTAGGTGCTATTGCTATTAATGTTATTGCTATTAAACAGTCAGTTGATTGCCTCAGGTGGTAGGTGCTGAAAGACAAGGAAGTTACAAATTGAAGTGATACCTGCCTTATATTCCCCCTTTCTGTGGTATACCTGCCTATATTTCCTCCCTGTGGAGACAATGATCATCTAAACAGATAGACAATTTTTGAGTATTTTGAAACTCCAGATAATAGGTTTTCTGTTCAAGGCTCCAAAATGCTACTTAGCTCAACAACCCTGCCCACTTGCAGCAACTTAGCAGGAAATATTGTCTTAAGTAATAACACAAGTCACTTAGGGATTATGTTAAGCGACTGGAAAATTCTTGATTAGATGAGGCAATGAAATAAGAGTCTGATTGGTCTCAAAGTTAGTGTTGAGCTCAAACTGGTCTCAAACTGGCAATTCCCATTAAGAAGCAAAGTTCAGAATGTGTTAAAGAGGTAGTTTCTCTTTTTTACAAATAGCTTGCAATAATCCAATATAGATTTGGGCAGTCACATTACTGGATAGCAGAAGTTTATCCTTCTCTTCCCCTCCTTGTTTATCAAAAGTAAAACATTCTCCTGCATCTGTATGGGATTTTTAAGGGGAAGGATGGTCTCCATTGACATTTTAAAACAAAACAATACTTCATTTACACAGTATCTGTGAGCATTTTTTGAAGATGACACCTAGAGATCAAAATATTACCTACCCAATGTATGATAGCCCCAAACTGAAAAATAAAGCTGCCATGGCAAATGCATGTTGCAGATTTAACATGTGATATAGCTTGAGCCATGGAAAGAAATATCAGAGTGTGCCAATCTCACACAGTTTCATTTAATCCTGTGTGTTATTCTGTGAATACATTGAAAAAGATTGTGTATAAATGGAAATTGATCATATTACAGAAAGACTAGAATTTGTACAAGTATATGATGTAAAATTTTCCCACTTATACAATCTGTGAGGAACATCTTTCTGTTCCATTTCAGTGAAATTGATGACAAACATTTAACCAATTCTCCTAAATAAAAATTTCATGCATTACAAGGCTTGGTAGGTCATTAGAAAAACATATACCAGATGTGCTTTTCATGTTTGTGTTCTTTCAGGTCAGTCTTGACTCCTGGCGATTGTCTGGACAAGTCCCTGCAGTTTTCTTGGCAAAATTCTCGGAAGTGGCTTGCCATTGCCTGCTTCTTTAGTTTAGTTTAGTTTACTTTATTGTCATTGCACCTCGTACAACGAAATCAAACACCATCTTCAATGGACATCATGACCATGACCATGAAAATAAACACAAACACACATCCTTCACCCTTCACACATTGAACTGGAAACCCCTGACACCACACCAACACTACACTATACAGCAGAATTCAAAAGAGCTACTGCCCTGGGATAGAGAGATGGCTGAGAGAGAGGAGGGGAGGAGCTGGCCTAAGGTCACCTAGTCCTAGTTGGCTTTATGCCTAAAACAGGATTAGCCCAGAGGTTATAGTCATTACACCAAACTGGTTCTCAGCTGAATAAAATACATAACTGTTTACATTTGCTCATGCCAGTGAATTTTACATAAAAGTGTGATTATGGCAAAAAGCTTTGCTGATGTGCTGAACTGAAATCTGTTTATGATATGAGACAGAGTTTTGACTAGCTGAGTACAAAAGAAAATGGCTGTTAATGTTTCTGGTAGCATCACCGATTGTCTTAAAAGTTCTCACTGTTCCATTGCAAAATTTCTGGTCAATCTCCTTCCAGTGTCATGGTAGAGCATCTCCTCTTTGCTGATCTCGTCTTCAACATCTCCTCTTTGCTGATCTTCTTTCCTATCTGCAATGCTGTGTCTAATAGTCATTAATGGGTTTCTATTATCAATTGATATGATCCTGATTATTTAGAATCCCCCTTTTTAAAACATTGGTCCCTTACATTTCTTCCTGTTCTTTTATCTCTCCCACCTCTTTAAGATTATTGAATGAAAGTGACAAACGACCTTTCATTGAAGAAGCAGAGCGGTTACGGATGCAGCACAAGAAGGACCACCCTGATTATAAATACCAACCACGGCGTCGGAAAAACGGCAAGGCTGCCCAAGGAGAAAATGATGGCCAGGCTGATGGGGAAGCTGGTGGAGCTGCAGCTATTCAAGCCCACTATAAGAATGCCCACCTGGACCATAGGCATCCTGGAGAAGGATCTCCCTTGTCTGATGGGCACCCTGAACACTCTTCAGGTTGGTTCATAAATTTAGCCAGCAGTCAGATCCCCAGCAATGATGAATTCCAGTGGCCTACTAAACCAGGAACTGCCTAAATATAGAGCAGGATGATGAAAACCACCATTTATTTTTCTGACAAAGCTGAACATTTAATTGAATCGGCATAGATGAGTATCATAACAAAAGAGTGATATCACAATTGCTACAGCTCACAACCCTCAGCCCACAATTACATTTTGCAATAGTGTGTTTTTACTGATTACCTTTCTTTCTTTCTTTCTTTCTTTCTTTCTTTCTTTCTTTCTTTCTTTCTTTCTTTCTTTCTTTCTTTCTTTCTTTCTCTCTCTCTCTTTCTCTCTTTCTTTCTTTCTTTCTTTCTTTCTTTCTTTCTTTCTTTCTTTCTTTCTTTCTTTCTTTCTTTCTTTCTTTCTTTCTTTCTTTCACCTATTCACTGGAAGCTCTTGTGAAGCCATCCCAATTGCCGAAATCAAGTAAAACAAACAAATAATTGACTAAGCAGTCTGTGCAGTGAAGGTAAAAAAGTTAACTAAGATACTGGTTTGTCGTGTTTCCTTTTTCATGGAGGCAAACTCTGGTAACCTGGAAAGGATCCAATCCAAATATAATGTTGCTATGAAAGTTATATTTGTATAAAGTGAACAGTTTACACACTATCTCTCTTCCCTCTTTTGTGATGTCAACCTTACAGGTCAGAGCCATGGACCTCCCACTCCACCAACTACACCGAAGACAGAGCTCCAGACGGGTAAGGCTGACTCCAAGCGGGACGGGCGTTCCCTTGGGGAAGGAGGAAAACCTCACATCGATTTTGGCAATGTGGATATCGGAGAGATCAGCCACGAAGTGATGTCCAATATGGAGCCCTTTGATGTCAATGAGTTTGATCAATATCTTCCACCAAATGGACACGCTGCTCATCCAGGCCATGTGGGGGGTTATGCCACAGCTGCTGGTTACGGCCTTGGTAGTGCCCTGGCTGCAGCCAGTGGACACTCTGCCTGGATCTCCAAGCAGCATGGCGTCTCTTTGTCTGCGGCCACATCCTCAGTGGTAGATTCGAAGACACAAGTCAAAACAGAGGGCTCTACTCCTGGGGGTCATTATACTGACCAACCCTCCACTTCCCAGTTAGCTTACACATCACTCAGTCTGCCCCATTATGGCTCAGCTTTTCCCTCTATATCCAGGCCCCAGTTTGACTATCCTGATCACCAACCTTCAGGACCCTATTACAGCCACTCTAGTCAGGCTTCTGGTCTCTACTCAGCCTTCTCATATATGGGGCCCTCTCAGCGTCCTCTCTACACTGCCATCTCTGACCCAGCCCCTTCAGTGCCACAGTCCCACAGTCCCACACACTGGGAACAGCCGGTGTATACAACCCTCTCAAGACCCTAGGGAATGGGGAATAGTGACCAAAGCAACAGCAGAAAGGCTCCAAAGAATCAGCCCCAGAAGATGAGCCTCCAAGTTCCAAGGTCTTTTGGTGTCAACTATTCGCCAGAATCCACAGAATATCCGGGGATGTCTATCATGACCACAGTTATCGATGGCTCACCTGGCTGGAGGAAGGTTCCCAACTACCCCCCCTACTCCCAGTCCCTGAGTGGCTTTCAAGACCCCATAGGCCTTCTAAAAGAGGGTGATTCTAGGCATGGAGCAACAAGTCATGGTTGGTTTTTCTAAGGCAGGTTGAGGGTTAAGTAATTACAAGAAGAATAACATTGAAAGATAATTCCTCCCTTCTCTTCCCCTATCCTCAACTGCCCAAACTATCTGTCTGATATTTTAAGAAAGAAACCAATAACCATAACTGTGCCACAGTCTATGGGTAAATTATGGCTAGAGCTGGGCGTGCTGTGGTGGATATGTTACAGAAGAAATGCAGTAATGCAGCTGTTGTGGACAGAGCTCTAGGACATTTGTGCTTCAGAGTTGCACATGCATGAAATTTTGTTCTCCATTGGAAGATCACCCTGTGCTTGCTTTTCCTGTTGTACTTGGCATCTCAGTTTCCGCCTATCTAGTCCATTGCCTCTCTGCTGCCTGGCTCTCTTAAGACTTAACTACACAGTACATTGGACTCAGGAACTGTATTATATGATCTGGCCATCTTTGCACATAAGTGCATCCATGTGTGAACACCTGCTGGTCCCTTGACCATAAATGGCAAAGCAGACTGAATTTTCTTTCTTGGTAATGAACGTTTTGTATTCCTAGTGTGTTCCCAGTACTTCATGGTTCCCTTCTAACTCTCCCAACTATCCTTCTAATAGTCAAAAAGATATCCTGCCAAAGCCAATGTTTTTTCTTCTGGCACGCTTATGAATGTGTTTTCCATGTATGAGTGAGTATATGTGGGTGTAGGGAAATTGAGGAAAGAGAGCAAGTCAGTATGGTTTTTCCTACATGCTTAATTAGAGAACAAAATTGGCACAGCATTAATCTTATTGTTTCATGAAACATCTCAAGGATGTTTGGGTACCTGAGGCAGAATGTTCAAATGGTATCCAGGAAGGGTAAAAAGATAGTAAAAATATTAGCTGATCATTTGCTGCCTTTCAATCATTCACCAAAGTCTGCTATGAATGGAGGTCTGTGTTACCATGCCTTTTGGGCACAACGTAAAAACATGAAAGCATCAATGCACTAAAAACAACCGGTGCTATGCAAGTATATGAGAAAAGGCCATTACTGACTTTAGCAGTGTTTCTCAATCTTGGCAATTTGAAGACGCATGGACTTCAATTCCCAGAATTCTCCAGCCAGCATCTTCAAGTTGCCAAGGTTGAGAAACACTGGGCTATAGTATTGTATGTTACCGTTACGTTTTGTTCTTCCCAACACCTTTAGACTGAGACAGCTGAGGCTTGCCTGTCCCGAGTTATGAACTTATATATGCTTACTTCCATGTTCAGCTATGGATAATTATCTTTTCTCTATGGTATTTGAAAAGAACACGTAGTATGGCTGTACCTCTTATAATCTGTTAACTGCTATGCACCCTTATTTATGCAAGTAGCACATCTTTTCCTGTCCCCAATGCTACAAACTTAAGTTGTCCTAGCATCATTAACTTTGCATCAAATGTATGGAGTAATAAACTTAAAATGTTTTAGCTATGGATGTCAATGTGTGTTTCCTATTTTGATCTATGCTCTGCCTCATACCCCTCCAAAGTTGGCTGAGAAGAGAGGGGGGGGGGGAAACTGGTATACTACATATAACCTTCTTACCCATAGATTTCTCCCTATGCATTGTTAACAGATCAACCTGTCTTTTCACACCTAGTCAGAACTACAATTCCCACTTTTTTCACCCAGCAATGGACCAGATGAGGATTGTTGGCTTTTCCAGTTAAACATTCCAAGCACACTTTTTACTGCATTTTTCCAGTTTCATGGCTGACTGTTAAACCCAATTGGGATGTTCACAAGCATCTTGACATCTTTTCTAGCTGTTTCACTACATTTGCTATTCTAAAGTCATCTGCCTCTAAATATGGGGTAACATTTTTAATTTCCAATGATAAATGTAATTGATAAGTGTATTCTACAGATCTGTATATAATCCTTTTGTGGCATACGTTCTATAAATCAATTGCATCACCTTAACGAGGGGTCCTTTTTGTGATGCAGACAGATTGACTGTGTAATTTTAAAATACATATTTTAAAGTGAGATTAGAATAATACCACTCTAATTCAATGTATCCATCCAGTTTACCATCCTACTTGATTTGCAATACTTTACTTGAGAGAGACAGTGCATGCCTTCTTCATCAGGCAGCAAAAAAACGTATTTCTACCACTACCGTACATATGCCATTTTTATTGGGAATTACAAAAATTACTTTCAAGCTTCCCCTCTATTCCTGAAACCAACTGACCCTTCTTAATTTCTCAGGTAGGTATTAACAATCAGGAGGAACAAAGTCTCACTTTTGTCCGCTTCTTCAACTTTGTTTCATTCCACAAGATTCCTAAGATTATGAATAAATGATACATTTTCCAGCTTGAAATATCATACCAAAACCAAAGAGTTGCAATGTCAAAAAAAGGAGATATGTAACCAAGATGGTACTTAAAATTCAGAAACTGCCATATTTTGCATACCAGGCTACATTTTGACTTATTCTGCGTGGGGGCACATGAAAAATGTAATGGTGGGCGGGTTGTGCATTTGGCTTGACATTATCTCCTTTGATGGAAATCTTTGGCTCTAGGCCTCTGTTTAAATGTCTGGCCAAATGCTTTAAATTCCCCAAAATTGGCAACTTGTGCTATATGTTTGCCATGGCACTAGGAGTTATTTAACCAGAAGACTCAATGATCACTAAGCAATCTGAGTTGAACTTTCTTAGGTAAAGGAGAGTAGCGAAAGGAGGTTAGTAGGAAAGTGGTAAGATCAATGCAATTACCTTTCTTCAGCTGACCAATGAATCAATTTAAGACATACTTCATTTTAGGTCAGAATAGCCGTAGAAGTATAGAATCAGAATTGGAAGAGGGTGCGTGGGGCCTCTAAAGTTCAACCTCCTGTGAAGGAATCCAAATTCAAGCATCCTAGTCAGATGGTTTCCAGTCCTAATTTGAATTTATTCAGTAAAGAGCAGCCCACCTTCTCTAGATAGCATATTTCAATTTTGAACTGATGTTATTGATAGATAAGACATCTGTCTTCCTATAACTTAAACGCATTATTCTGTGTCTTGCATGCTGGAATGAGAAAACTTCACCTATATGGACATTTTTATATCCAATAAAAGAGAACTGATTCACAGAAAAGTGTGATGCTTCCTTTGCAAAGTTTTCTTCTAGCAAAAACTTTTGATGGTAGATAATTATTTAAGCATGAAAGCATGTTTAAATAATTATCTAAATTATAAAGAATGACACCCATGCTGGCTGGGAGAATTCTGGGATTGAACTCCATACATCTTAAGGCCGCTGAGGATGAGAAACACAGGTATACAGAAAAGACAAAAACTGTAAAAAAAAAATGCTGAAACAGTAAAAAAAAACAAAAAACCAAAGCACAATTGTTGGACTCCATTTTAAAGTTTCAAAACATCTGTGCAAACAGTAAGTTTACATATGAAAGAGAAATGATCCCAGCATTTGCACAAGTTGAAAATCATGGAGACAGTAGTTCAGAGAGAGGGTACCACTACTCAAAAGGCCTTCTCTCATTCTACAAATTTCCCTTTAGGGGGAAAAAAAACCCTACCAGAGTTCTGGGTTTTGATGCAATACTGCAAAATAAAACAGCTGCCTTTTGGATATTCAAGCAAAGGCAAAAACACATTGTCTTTTTCACCCTTGTGTCCTCCCTAAAGTAGGTGCGTCAAAATCCAAAATTGCTCAGCTGGCATAGCCTTTGTTGAAAATTCTGAGTTGGAGTTCACACATCCGGAGGATGCCCTATTTTGAGGAAGCTCATTGAAAATAAAGAAAAAGCTAATTGAGAAAAATCATTGGCAAAGTTGGAAGGGATAGCCAAAAGAACTTTTGTAATCGCTCTAGGGAAGCATGGTTAAAACTGGAAATATATGACCTATTGCCAATAGGTAGATTGCCACAGCTAAAGAAACCACACACAAGGGACAAAAGTAAATATTTCCAGCTTCCTTCAAAGTGCTTCCCATGTGCATCCTCAGAAGGAAAGCTGATTAAGAAGAGGTGATGTGCTTTCTTAGCCAATAAATTGCAAGAGTTAATGCCAATTGCCATGTTTCTGTCTTAAAGAACAAAAGTAGGATCCAGCATTTACCAGCTTCCATGCTGGGCACAAAGGGACTGCACATTCCCCTACCAGTCTGGTGGGAGCTGGCCTAGAGCCTTTTGCTACCCTTTTAATTGTATCTGATGTAGATGCAAGGGTTGAGGAAGGGGGATGGGGAAGGGAGAGTATTAAAACAAAGCAGCTTTAAAAAAAAAAAAAAGAGGGCCAGGAGAACAACTCCTGCGCTCCATTGTGGATGACAAAATGATCACACAAAGACACATTTCATTACTGAAATTTCATCACACAAACGTGATTAAACGCCAGAGGGAGTGGAGAGGCCAAGGAGATTTGTAAGTTATAACTCTGCAAATTAACCTATTATTGGCATAGTTGCTGAGTAAAGGCGACACATTCCTTGTGGTTTCAGTGCCTTTGTCTGTTGACAGTTGTTGCATTCTGTTAACTTCCATTTCACCTTATTTCTGAAACTACTCCCTTAAAAAACTATTTCCAAATATAAATTTCATTTGCATATGTGTTTGTGTATAAATAAAATGGGTGGGGGGAAATAGCCTTTGCCCTAATTTCACAAGCTCCCTGAAAAAAACAGCTCAGATCCTAGGCAAGTCTGATATACCCCTCCAGTAGCAACTCCTGAGCATAAAGTAGCATTATAAAAAAAATTTGCCACAGTAGGAGCAAATCTGGATATTCCAGCAGGAATATTTCTTCAGTCTGGTTAGCTTTAGATTCTCTCCCAAAACCCCACATCTGAAACTAAGGTATGGGGGATTGCGTGTTGCATACAAAAAGCAAGTTATATTTTTAAAAAGAACTTGGATTAAAAGAAAATACACTTTAAGAAAGTATGCATTAAGTTTGCATCAAGAGCCAAAAGAAAGGCCATCTGCATCTTAAGCAAACTTTTTGGGACAACATGCATTACATGCATGTAACTTAGAGCAGCAGTCCCCAACTGTTCTGGCTCTGCCGACTGGCAGCGTTGGCAGCAGAGGGGGGAGGGGATGGTTTCGCATGTGTGCCCACTCGCACAAAATGGAGCTCTGCCTGCTCTCCCACTGCTTGCACAGCTCAGTTCCCAATGGATCATGGACTTGTACTTAGACCTGGGGTTGGGACCTCTGATTTATAGGAATGATGTTTACAAAGCTTTTGGAGATTGTTAAAATATCCTGATGTTTTTTTAGAAACAATGCTGACAATACATTTGCTCTATAAAGCTCCCCCCCCCAAAAAAAAAGTTTGTTGCAGAAAGCAAAGATTTCTTTAGGAGCATAATTTTTTTTCATTGCAAAAGTACTTTTAAAATATTCTTTTACCATTTGAGTGACCCAGGGGATTTGGAGGTTTATTTTGCAATAGTTTGCTTATTTACGTAACTTTAAAAGTTATTTTCCTGACATTTTAGGGATCATGTAGTTCTTCACAATATGAGCATGCACTTACAGTAAGGCTATGCCAGATAGGGTGGGAAAGAAATGTACTGAGACATAGGTACCATAAAGCATAGATTACAGATGTCAAGCTGACTCTCACTAGATAACTCATCAAGGCAATTATGCTTTTTTTCTTTGCTGTAGAACAGCCCACTGTAAGGGGATCCTGTTGATTGATAAGAAGTCAGGGCAGGAAAAGGAACAATGGAAGATTTGATGAGAGTCGCTCTGTGATACTCCTGAGAAGCCCAGAGAGCCAGCCTTGATCAGAGGGGAAATTGGGGGTTTCCAAGGCAACTTGTTCCTGGGCACAAAGGCATGTCTGTTTGGTAGCAAGCAACAGAAATGCCTCCTCTACTACAGGCCCCTGGAAAAAAGCGTAGGTCGAAGGCAAAGAGGTCTTTCAGTTGTCTTAAAGGGCATCTGGAAGCTTGGCAGCTGCAGGATCACTTTAAAATCACTTGCGCATAACATGATGATTAGATACAACACTGAGGAAGCTTCTCCTGCACCACCTTTCTAGTTTGCATTTATAGCATTTGAAAGGCAGCAAATACCTTGCTTGGCTCGGCAAAAACAGCAACAGAATTAAATCTACTGGGTCTTCAAGACTGAGCTGTAAAAGCACTAAAAAAAGAGAGAAAGAAAGAACAAGACAGGCAGACTGCTGGTTTTCTTTAGTATTATTTTATGTAACAAGGAAACATCCAAAACATTTATAGGCGATTTTGGTATTTATTTACACAATATATATATTTCCATAAAAGTTGGGAGTTGCAGCACGGAAGATATTTAATCTGTGATAATTAGTTCATCTACACCCCAGTCTTCATAACTTCCATCTGGCAGATACCTGCGGATAATTATAGGAATTTTCCGAGCTCTGGAGGAGGGAAAGAGACATTCATAACTAAATCATTGGTATTCAGCAATGTATGTAATAAAACATTTGAAAGCCTTCAAACCCAAATCTAAAAATTCACCCACAGAAAATCATTAAATGTTCGTTTCTACTTCTTAAAAATAAGCAGCAAATAATCTGAATGTAGGACTTCTGAATCTTATTTTTCCAAAGAACTTTCCTAAGAGACAGGGAGACAGCTGCACTATAGAAAGACTGTACTGGGATCACATAAATGACCCTTTCAAATACGCATTGTTTAATAACGTATAAAGTGTTCATATAGTGTAACGTCATAAACCAAAGAAATGCTCTGAGTTTTAAACTATTAAAAACCTTTGGCAAACGGAACAACTTGGAACTTAAAGGAAAGAACTTTAAATCCAGTTTAATCTAAATAAGACTTTTTAGGTCAACAATGTAATTAGCCAGCCTGGAATTTGTCCAGAACATCAGGTTTATAATCTTGCAATACGTGAAAAGTAAAAACAGGCAAAAAATTTTTTTTAAGTTACAGGAGTTCAACACAATGGTCCTGAAACCATAACCAGAATATAATTTTTCTGGAAAATTCTTACATTATGATTTTGTATTGGGGTACTAGTCACAGCTTTGCATAGTTCAAGTAAACATTAAAACAAGTTTAGTCACATTAATGTTTGGGCTTATAAACTCCTTTTCATTAAATAATGTACAAATCTTGCATTATGTGCACAATGTGAGCCAAACATGAAGAAAGAAAAAAAGTATTGTTTTGTATTTCTTTCTATAATGGGAACTCATGAATCTTAAGCGCATTATAACAGGAGTATAGTTTACTATCACTTTTTCAGTTTCTACATAATATAACATCTGACATTATAACTCTCTAGCCAATGACACTTATAAAAGAAAAAAAGAAAAACCAAATTATCTATTTAAGTCCTGAATTTCAAAATAAGTCTGAAACATTTCAGTGCCGGGAAAAGGGAAATCATCTACTGTGACTGTACTTCTATGGAAAAAACAAAGATGGCAGGGACTAAATCATAAACCACTGTAGCGCTTTTCATTAATGCACCTGGGAAAATTATGGTACTGAAAATGTGACAAAAATAAATCATAAAAATAGCATTACTATTTTTACAATTAGTATTTTATTCCTATTCAAAACAATAGCATTACCTCTACTTGGAAAAGTCAAGGCACCTACAAAATGGAACATTCTATGTATCTCTTGTTGGACAACAAATTCAGATATTTTACATGTGAATAAAATTAACTAGCTCTCTCCTCCCCCCAATAATTGCCTTTTTGTCACAAGTTGTAGGACAAATAATTATAGCAATAAATATTTACTATTTATTGAGCTTCCTCTCATCCTCAATGTCCTAAAAATTGTGATTTTAAATTGTATGTAGAACCAATACACGTAGGCAAGATTTCAGTCTGCAGAAAGTTCTCTTGATCATAAGGACAACTAGAAGAACAGGAAGAGTGAAACTAGCATGTTCACCATACAACCCCTCCTGCCTTCAAGCAGAACGTCCAAATCTAATTAGAAAGGGAACAGTTTATGCACACCTGCACATGGATAAAACTTCTCAACTTACTTCAGTTCTTTCATTGCAATCAGCAAGGGATCTCTTTCTCCTTCAAGCTCTACCATTACTGGGGCACACATCCTGAGGGGGGAAAGATTTAAGAACCTTTACTGCAACTGGAGTAAACAGTGGGTATTAAAAGTTATCAAGTTAGATGAGAATAAGATATACCATTTGGTTTCCTGTCAAACTTGTAATTTGCCTGGAATTTTTGCTCTTGAGAACCTATGCTATAATCTCTGCTTTCTAACATTTTAAAGATTTTCATTTTAGAGCTGGGTGCGTGTGTACCTTTGAGTCAATCTTGATTTCTTGCAACTGCCTGGAAAATCCCTGAAGTTTTCTTGGCAAGGGTTTTGAGAAGTAGTTTGCCACTGCCTGCTTCCAAGGGCTGAGAGAAAATGGGCAAATTTCTAGCCTGGTACCTTAACCTTAAACTGGCTCTTGTTATTTGTTGTATATCAGGGGTCCCCAACCGCCGGTCCGCGGACCGGTACCGGTCCGCGGAACAACCCTTACCGGGCCGCTGGTTGCTGGGCGCCGCCATCTTTTTTTTGGTAAAAAAGCGCTTCCGGGTAGAAAGCTCACCGGAAGCGCTGTTTCGTCATAAAAAGATGGCGGCGCCAGCGCTTCCGGTGAGCTTTTCCGGGTAGAAAGCCATTTCTACCCGAAAAAGCTCACCAGAAGCGCTGGCGCCGCCATCTTTTTATCAGCTGCGCTTCGATGGCGTCACGAGCGCCTTTTCGTCATAAAAAGATGGCGGCGCCCAGTTGACGCCGGTACCGGGCCGCGGCGCCCAGCTGATGTCGGAACCGGGCCGCGGCGTCGAAAAGGTTGGGGATCCCTGTTGTATATAACTCAATAATAATATGTCCAAATGAATTATACTTTTAAATTGCATACAGAAATGGGGTGATATGGAGTTGCTATTTTGGGCATAAAACAAAATACAAAAATAAAAGTAGGAGAGACTAAATTCTCACACATGGACATTATTGTTATTCACCTCTAGCAAACCAATCTTCATTGATTTATCAAAGTAACTGTCTACTATGTGAGTTCTACTGAAATAAAGAATAACCAGCCACTAGTCCTCAGTTACTAAAATTGGGACCAGCTACTCCATCATTAAGTGACATAGTTGTAAAGTGAAACTTCATGTGACCATACAGAGCTACATCAGTTCTGGATATGGTCATTGAACAAATCATCAATGGCCATTAGGTGAAATGTTACATGACTGCAACTTGCAACTTACTGCCAGCTTCTTTGATTTTATTCGAATGTAGCAAATGGCAATCATGTGGCCAGAAGAGGAAGACCATCATCAAAGCAAACTGCTTGCCAAGCACCCAAACTGCAATCATATGAATGCAAGGGCGCTGTGATGTAAGTTTGAGAACTGGTCATAAATCTACTTTTCAGTGCCATCATAATTTTGAATGGTTACTGATTGTGCAATTGATAAACAAGGGCAACCTGTAAAGTTTTGGCTTAGTTAAACCTCTGGTAAGATGCTTCAAATAAGCTCAAGAACACTACATTCCTTCCTGGAACAATATTGGGAACATATTGGATAATGAAACATCTGTCGTTAGTGGCTAATTCTTCTAAATATTTAGTTTTCCACAAAGAAAAGGAAAATTTTCCTGTCTAGCACCTTCAGAATGGGGAAAAGATTTAATCTGAAAGACATTATGTAACCCCCCAAAATGCAATCTTATTTATGGACCTCTGTTTTTAATTGCTCATCTTAAAGTTGTCCCTTTTCTATCACTCTTACTGCCCAATTCTTGAATGAGGGATAAAATATTCTGCTAGCAGCCTTCTCTTTCCATTATTCATATATTTCTCTATATGAACTCTGAAAGCCACGTACATAATATTTAAAATAAATGTCCTACTTTTTAGCGGCATCTCACTAATAATTTAAATACATGCGCTGCCAAAGAGCTATAACTATGGCAAAATAGAATTATGCATTGGAGACAAACAGCTGGAACCTGGAGAAGCCTTCAATCATTGGTAGAAAAAGACAAATAACTAAATAAATGTATATATTTACGCTATCTGTAGGGCACGGGTACCAAGAACTCTGGCCCGCTCATATTTGGTCATGTAAGGAGTAGTGATCCGCTTCTGATTTGCTTGTTGACGCTCTCCAGATGGCAAGATTTCCACATTTTCCTGACCCTCCTATGGAATAATACAAACCAAATGTAAACATACATAGCTGCATGCCCTGTCATCTGAGTAATCATGCAATTAAAACCGAGAATATGAATGGAAAATATTAAATAAGGTTCTACAAGAATGCTAATTAGGTAAAGATACCTAATACATGATGGTAAGATGTAAAACAGATATTAACCTATGAATTCATATATATTTTAACCCATTTTCTAAACTTCACATTTTATACCACTTAAGCATTGGGACTTTACAGATCGAGGTTACTAGTCCTTATTCTTTGTCCTTAGCTACTAGTCAAAGAAACAAAATATATGCCTTGGGTAAAACAATGAAAAACAGACTTTGAGGGAGATAAGAGAGCACTACGCAAAAACTTTCAGGATTCTATTATTCTGCCTTACTATGATAAAGAGTATTCCTGGAATCCAGTTTCTTGACCTGACCTACTTCAAAGGACTGACATATTTTTTGAAAATTTGTCCAAGTTTCTCCCTATCCCATCTTATACTAAAAAAAAAAAAATCACGGGGAGGTTATTTTGAATTTGTTTCTTATGCTTCCCGCTAAGGACTGTGTAACTTTTTCGCAAAGTCCCTCCTTAATAGTTTGATCCTTCTTTCTCCTCTTAAGTGGCCCTTTCAAGTTCCCCAAAATCAACCCTATATTCCTTTATACCCTAATAATATACTTAAATACAGCCTTCCAAAAGTATTCATTTTTCCAGCTAAGAATGACAGAAGTTGAAGTCTAATACATCTAGTAGCTATTTCACTCACAAAATATATATCTTCCTTTTTCAAACCACTCACCAGATTGAAGGCTGTTTTAGCATATCACAAGCTAAAGTCACTTACCTCCTCAACATTTTCTAGATCATCAAGTCCTTCATCTTCTTCCACATCATCAAAATCATCTCCATCAAAACTAATAGAAGAAATTTATTAATATTTTATGGGCAATTCTCTAGCAAAACCCTGAAATACTTACTACCAGCTAAATGTCATAACTGATGTCAACACCTAAATTATCTATCTTGACAAAAACAATGTAGGACTGAACTGGATTCATATGTGGAAAGAAGATCACTAGGAAATCCCAAGTGTGAATGGATCAGGCTGTGAATGGATCACAGAAAAGTCAGAAAGGGAACATGTTTGTCTTTAGGTTGGAGAAAATTCACTTGCTCTTCTTCCAAATTCTGTGGTACAAGCCAGAAAAAGAAATATTCTTGATCTTTTAAAAGTCACTAAATCAACAGGCATGAATTTGGAAACTAGAGCAATTCTGTTCTGAGTAATTCTGCTCCCCAAATGTACTCTGTGATGGTGATAAGCAACAGCTAGCTATTAAGCTTTCCAAATTTGCAATTTAGAGATTACTACAATCTACTGATTCCTTCTTAAGTTCTAAGAAATTTTAGGTCAAATCATACATGAGTCAGGGAATCCATTGGCATGACTGTTGCTACTGTACATGATGTAGAAAATGCATTCTATTCTCAAATTCTGTCCATCAGGTCAGGATAAACTGAGCAAAAGTATAAATTTAATTAAAATACACATATTAATATTTTTTTAAAAAAGTCTGCTTTGGCTTGTTGTATCGCAATTCCTCTTTGACAGGTGATTAACACTAAAGAAAAACAAACAAAATTATAAGACAAAGGATTCTTGATTTTAAGTGTATTTCAACTGCCACATACTAAAAATGTAGGTCATTTAGCTTCTCAGAATAAACCATGCTAGACTAGACAGAGCTTTAGTCGGATCCAAATGTATATATGGGTGGGAGACACTGTAATTACTCTCCAGTTTCAGTGGTGAGCAGAGAAAGATGCCAGGCCAGTTAGAAATATTTTTTGGAAAAGTCAGTGTGGTACAATTATTTGAGTAAACCCAGGACGTGGATTCAAATTTCTCTTTGGCTATGAGACCCACCTCATTATTATGTAGCTACTCCTCAGTCTCTGCTTGGGTAACTATCACTTTAGGACTGGTTCAACAGTGAAAGTGGGATACACCTTTTAATAACAGTGCTATTGTTATTAACAGTGTTAATATTAAATCATAGCAATACGTTGGGGGGAGGGAAACAATAGCTGAAAATTCACATTCTTCTTTAAGTACAGGTGGAGCTCTCGCCTCACAATCATGAGCCTGTAAGATCGATCCCAGGTAGAGGCTAATATTTGGATTATTAGCCTCTACCCAGGAGGCTAATATTCCAAATATTAGCAGAGGTTGGACTAGATGACCTCCAAGATCCCTTCCAACTCCTGAAGTCAGGAATTGAATGAAGTTGAATCCAGGCCAGCGTCTCACTGCTCGGTTTAAAGCAGTTCCAGGAGGCTGTTTTCCCAACTGCAGGCGGACTGGCTAAGCAAGCCTTCCTCCCAGCCTGGACCGGCTCTGAAAATGAGAAGTAGCCCCAACACCCGGGAGACGCCAAATTGGGGCAAGAGGCTAGAAGATTCATTTCTTATTCACGCGCTTATTTACTTATCCTCGTTGTCCGACATGTGGAGGCCTTCCCTCGTTCAGCACAGACCTTCACGGTGTCAATTCCCACCACAAACCGAGCGTCCTGACGGGAGAAGCGGACAGCCCCGAGATGATCTCCCCCGGCAAGGAAGCAAAAGGAAAAACGCAAACAAACTCACGCGCTTCCCGTCGAAGAGCACGACGAGCGCGAACACTTCCGGGGTCAGAGTTGACGTTGGCGTAAGCGAGCGCCGGAGGCGGTTGTCATGGTGACGGGAGCCGCCAATTCGGGTAAGAGAAGGGAGGGGAAAAAAAAAACCAAGACTTTTCCTTTTGCAAACCTCTCTCGCTGCTCATCCCGTAACCCCCCAGAAAAGGGAGCCGTGATCGGACAGAAAATCGGGTAGATGGGGGCCTCCAAGCCGAGAAAGGCACGATTTCACGCATCCGTTTTAGATGCTGAGTTTGCATCTCCGCTACCTTAAATTGCACCGTGATGTCGAAGTTAGGATTAGGCTGCGATTAGACGCCGGCTGCAATTTATTTTATTATTTTATTTTATTTTATTTTATTTTATTTTATTTTATTTTATTTTATTTTATTTTATTTTATTTTATTTTATTTTATTTTATTTTATTTTATTTTATTTTATTTTATTATTTTATTTATTTATTTTATTTTGTCAAGCGGTTATAAGATAACAGGTATAAGAGTAAACATAGTTATGAATACATGACATTGTTATGATCATGATGTATGCAGCACAAATGTCTCCAGTTCCTGCCTTAAAAAAATCCAGTTTGGGTTTTCTACATGTAGCCCATACATATTTCTACATGTAGCCCATATATGAGTATACAATTGGTCTACAGGTAATCTGCAACTTAGGACCACAAAAAGAGCCCAACATTTCTGTTGCTAAGCGAGATGGCTGTTAAGTGAGTTTTGCCCCATTTTACAAACTTTTTTCACTACGGTAAGTGAATCGCTGCAGTTAGTAACCTGGTTGCTAAGTGATTCTGGCTTCCCCATTGACTTTGCTTATCAGGTCGCAAAAGGTGATAACCTGACCCTGGGACACCTCAACCGTCCTAAATATGAGTTAGGGTACTTGCTAAGCATCCACATTTTGATCATGTGACAATGGGGATGCCGCAACAGTAATAAATGTGGGAAATGGTCCTAAATTCAGTGCCATTGTATTGACATGTATAGCATAGAAATTTAATAAATAAAATAAAATATGGCAAATGAACATTGGTGAAAGAATTATGAGAAAAAATACAGAATATGTGTGAGTTGTGATCTTAATAACTGTAGAACTCTTTATCAGTTTCTTTCAGAGTACTATATTACAATGGCTTCTCAAGAGAGGATCAGGCCTGTGATAAAAGGAAGTGGATTTTGGCATGTTCCCACTGTGAAGGAATATAGCCAGGAAACACAAGAGTTATTAAAAGGTAATTAGCAAGCAGAATAGAAAAGTATCCCAGGAAGTAATGCTCCCCACTCCTGCTTATTATCTTGTTGCATTTTAAATTACTACTACTTAAATTACTTTTTGTGCAAATTGAGGATGTAAGTTAAGAATCCCTAGTCTTTGATAATTTCAGTGACTAGTTAGTAACTATAGGAAAATGTCTGTGTTGAATTTCTTCCTTAATATGAGGTATAAATTCTTGAATACCTTTCTCAGCAGTAGCTAATTACAAGATCTGGTCATGCCAATAAAGTTATAAGCTGAAAACTGGTTACAGAAAAAAATAGAGCTTGTTGAATACTACTTGCTTAAAACCAAAAATACAGGAAAAAAATTCACTTTGGATTTCTGTATTCCAGAATAACCACAATAATAAAAATAATTTTGGGGAGAAAACCCAATGTTGCAATTAGTTAGATATTCTGAAAAAGGGTTTTGAATATAAATTATAACATTCTACAACTGGATACCCTTCAATTATATTATATCAAAAAAAGCAGGAAGATATCTCATTGGAAAAGACTGCTACTGATAGATTGGACTGTAGCCTTTTAGCATTTGGGGTATCTGTGCTCAAGATTTTGCATTCCTTTTTGTATGTAGGTACCGTTTGGATTAAATCTATTTCTGCAAAGGGTGTGATGTTGTTGCTGATCTGTATAATATTTTTTCTCTTTTAGTGATGATGCAAGAATCTAAACTTACTTCTTTCCAGCAACGCCATCTTGTAAATTGCATGAAACGTAAGTATGCCTAAAATTCAGATTTCTAAATTTAATTCAGACATGCGACTTTCTCCAGCTAAAGAGACAAACCATCCCCTTGCAAAGGAAATTTATATAAACTCAGGAAGACAATAAAACATTAGTGTAAAACTGTAAATCACAGATGATGAATACTTCTTAATAAACTCTAGTTTATCCAACTCAGTCTAGGACAATAAATCTTATGTAAAAGTGAGATTTTCAACATGTACTATAAAGATAGGTTGAGGGACTATTTTTAAACAATTCTGAATTCATATTAAAACATGAGTAATTCCTATTATATATTTTCTTGTATGCATTTATAAGCAAGTCAGTTTACAGAATCCCTCCTAAAATATTAAATTGGAACACATATTTATACCTAGCAATTTAACCTTGGGGTCAAATCTAGACACTGCCAAGAATACTACTGGAGGTTTCTAAAAAGCTGCCAGAGACTGAGCTTGGGTGAAAGGAGACTCTTGCCATGTATACTTAAAATGGTACATGCATGCCATTGCTTTACATTTAATTCCTTTTTGACCAATCTCTGCCCTTCTTTCTTAGGTGGTGATGCTTTCCCCGTACACTGTTATCCAACATCCAGCAGAGAACCAGAGTTTCCGAAGCCTGTGTCATCAAAGATCATTTTGACCACCAGTCTCTGTGGTAGACCTCACCTGCGGCCTGCAGAAATCTGTCGGGCAGGAAGTGCATATACCAGAGAAAAATTCAAACCTCAAGCCACTCGTAAGCAAGAAACATTTGCAAATGATAAATGCATCAGTGGTGGTATTCTACCGGTTCGGCCTGGTTCTGCCGAGGCGGTAGCGGCGATGAGCAGCGGAGACCGAACCAGTTCTCTCTGACGCTTTGCTGTTGGGCCCACCCGTCCGGGCTCCCATACTAACCTTTATGTCCTGCTTTTGAAGCGCAGCTACTTTGCGCGGCAAATCGATTGCTGTGCAGCAGTTGCTGAAGCGACAGGGGGAGTGCAGGATTGCAGGAGGCGAGTTGGAAAGCCTCTGTGCCTGCACAAAGTGCGCGTTTGGCACACACGCATGCATGCAAAGTGTATACACACAAAGCGCACCCACCAAGCCATGCCAACCGAACTGGTTGCAAAAATTTTTGAAACGCACCACTGATACTCATCATAATTTACAAGTAATCTTTGTTCAGCTACTGTACTATGTGGGTAGCAACCACCTGTAGTTACAACAGTGATGAAAATGTAACTTTGCAACCAGTGACCACATTTATGGCCTCCAAAGCTTCTCTAGGTCAGTGTTCACCATTAAACACAATGTGTTGTCTATTGCCTGGCCTGCTTTTTTTTCCTCTACCTCCTTCACAGTGCACAGAAGGATTGTCTAAACAAGCTATCTCTTCCTGAGCTGCTTCTCTCTCTTCAGTGCAGCACTGAAAAGTGCTAACCACAATTTAACCACTCTTGTGATTTTAATTACTTGATTAGAATCCTGGACCTGCACAGTTGCTGCCTGAAATTGACAAGACTATAATCAATGTCTCTACTCAAGGCTTTTTTTGTTCCCTAAGTGGCTCAGCACTCCTAAGGGTGCTAAGCAAATAGCAGGGAATGTGTATTCCACATTGTATGCCTGCTTACTTCTTATAATCTCTTCTTCTCCAAAGATGAATTATCTAATTCCCTTACTAATTATCCCAGTACTTGAGTGAGCTTCCAAAATGGTAAAAAGGAGCCATAAGATTTGCCCTTTTACTTGGCTTCCTTGTAAATCGTTCCAGAAAACATCCCTGCTGTTTGAAATCACCCAACTGTTTGGGGTCATATCCTTTTGATGCTGTAAAGTAAAGGAAAACTAATATAAATTTGTAAGCAGTCACATAATTTTTCACTTAGCTACCACTTTGCTTAATGACTGAGTTGGTCCCAGTTGCAATAGTTAAATGAGGACTACCTGCTGAAAGGATGAATATAGGTGATCTGTCAGATTAGTGCAACTCTTCAAAGAGAAATGTCTGAGAAAGAGAAAATGATAACCAAGGGAAATACTATCTCTAGAATTCTCTCCACTTAGCAGTCTCAACTGCTGCCATTTGAGTATCAGAGTTCATTTGTAATTATTTGCTTAGACATTTTAAAATTGTCTTCTTTTGAGCATAAAAGAATGACAGTAAGTTATCCCCTCCAGGAATTCTGATCAATATTTTTATACAGTAATAATATTTCTTTTATATCTATAGGAGACATAGAGAAGGAGAAAGAAAGACTGCAAAACATCTTAGCAACAGGAAAGGACAAAGTAGAGAAGAAAACTCAGAAGAAACCAGTCAAGGTAGAAGAAACAGTACCAGAGGTGGACCGATTCGATGAATGTAAGTGGACCCCCTTAGCTAAAAGCAGTGACCTGATACACTCTGGCAGGGTACATACAATATATTAGCCTAAGATAAAAGGGTTGTTGTCATTCAGGAACTCAGACATTTACACCCACCTACACCTCTGGAATAAAAATATAATACAAAGAATTGCAAATAGAAGGACTGTAGCAAAAGAAAGCAAATACCAATAGTGATAGGCATATTATGTGCAATCCTAAAACAACTGGATCACCACCTGAATACCATTAGCATTGACAAAATCCCCATCAGTCAATTGAAAAAGGCAGCTTTACTTGGAACAGCTTACAACCTGCAATAATACCTTTACTGCCATCAAAAATTTGCCTATAACAGGTCCTTGGGAAGATTCTGTAGGTTGACCAAAATACCAAATCCAATGTAAACTGTGTGATGATCCCTAATAGTGTTTAGGATTAATTTGTAATGCTAATCCACTTACTGAGTTGGCATCATACATAGAACCAGAAAGCTAAGCTAAGATGCTATGTTCATACAGTATGCTATCACAAAAAACTAAGGTTAACTCTAACCAAATTAATGTTAGATTCATACCAACTAGGATGTGTGAGTGTAGCTTCTAAGAATTGACCTGATCTGATTAAATCATGTTCTATGAATACTGGCTGTTTGTAGCTAGTAGAGACTGGAATCAGCTACTCCTTCCTGCTTGTATCTTTAGAGTCTGAGCACTGTCAAATCAGTGACTTACATGCTAAGTTGTCTTTGCAAAAGATTGCTCATACTTCCAGGATGAAGCACAGCAACACTACTCTTATCCCACTAATGCAGTACAGCAGGATCATTACTTTGGCACAGTGTTATATATTTTCAACCGGGATGACACCAAACCATTTGATACAACAGTGTATCAGGTTAACAATAAACATAAGAGATTTCTATAGGTCAGTTTCAGCAGAGCATATGCAAGGCAAAGCTAACCAAGAGCAGGGTAGTCATACAATAGACTTTTAAGATGTCCCCCCCCGCCCATAATAACAGCCACTATAGTTTATAAACCATGATTTATAAACCATGATTATGGCTCAATGTTGGGCAAAATTTAATTCAATAAATCATAATTCATCATATCATAGTGTGCATAGTCAGTCTGTCTATCTTATCAAGAAATGGAGTTAAAGTTATTTATACCTAGCTTAAAACAAAGTCCCTATTGCAAAGTTTGTCTACTGTCCCAAATATTGCTTGCTTTTGTTCCTCAGAATTAGTATTCAGTGGCATGGATCTTGTGGATGTTCTGGATCAACCAAACTTATGGACATTATTACTATGTTCTATGAAAGACTTCCTTTTTGTATATGAGAATCTTATTAAACCTATAGTCATGTGAAAAAGAAAGTTCACTTTGAGTTCTATGAACATCAGAACATAATAAAAAAAAATCTGGTCCTCAGCTGTTCTTAAAAATAGGTAAATACAATCACAAATGAACACCACCACATGACATGTTACGCCATGTCATCATTTATTTTACAGAAAAGAAAGCCAAAATGGAGAAGCCATGTGCGAAAAACTTACACTTTATGATTCAATAGCTTAACGAACCACCTTTAGCAGCAATAACTTGAAGTAACGGTTTTCTTTATCAGTCTCATTGTGGAGGAATTTTGGCCCACTCTTCTTTACAATATTGCTTCAGTTCATTGAGGTTTCTGGGCATTTTGTTTATGCACAGCTCTCTTGAGGTCCCACCACAGCATTTCAATCTGATTGAGAGCTGGACTTTGACTGGGCCATTGCAACACCTTGATTCTTTTAATTTTTCAGCCCTTCTGTTGTAGATGTGCTGGTGTACTTAGGATCATTGTCCTGTTGCAATGTCAGCCAAACTTTAGCTGTTAGACAGGTGGCCTCACATTTGACACTAGAATACCTTGATATACAGAGTTCACGGTCGACTGAATGACTGCAAAGTGCCTAGGTCATGTGGTTGCAAAACAAACCCAAATGACTACCACACCCTCACCATGCTTGACGGTTGGCATGAGATGGTTGTACTGATATGCTGTATTTGGTAATCACCAAACATGGCACTGTGCATTATGGCCAAACACCTTCACTTTGTTCTTATCTGTCCAAATGACAATGTTCTACAACATAGGTGTCAAACTCAATCACATCACGGGCCAGTTCACAACATATCATGATATTTTTTGTCTTTGCGGAGCTGGGCTGGGTGTGGTCTGTGCATGATGTACCTACCCAGCCTGCAGGCTGCCAGTTTGATAGGCCTGTTCTAGAAGTTTTGTGATTTATTCAGATGTAACTTTGCAAACCTAAACCATGTTGCCATGGTTTTTTTTTTAAGAAGAGGCTTTCTCCTAGCAACTCTTCCAAAAAAATCATACTTCTGTTTTTTTTCTAATTGTACTGTCATGCACTTCAACTTTTAACATGCTGTCTGAGGCCTTGTAGAGTCTGCGATGTAACTCTTGGGATTTTTTGCAATTTCTCTGAGCATTGCACGGTCTGACCTTGGGGTGAATTTGCTGGGACATCCACTCCTGGGAAAATTGGCAACTGTCTTGAATGTTTTCCATTGTGAATACTCTTCTCAAGAATAATGGACTTTAAATTGTTTGGAAATGGCCTTATAATCCTTTCTAGACTAATGGGCAGCAACAATTGCGTCTCTAAGACCACTGTTGATATCTTTCCTCTTTGGCATTGTGTTAAAACACACCATAGTGCTGGAGACCAGCAAACTCCTAAAACTCTGGCTTTTATAGGGATAGTCACACTTGCCGGGTCAATTGATCAAGGGCACTTGATTAGCAGCACCTGGCTGCTACTTAGCATCTTCATCTCTCTGAAAGTATTAAGGGTGAACGTAACTGCTCCATTTTGGCTTTCTTTTTGTAAAATAAATGGTGACATAGTGTAATACGTTGTGTTGTTGTTGTTCATCTGAGGTTGTATTTATCTACTTTTAAAAACTAAGGACCAAATGATTTTTACTGTTGATACATAAAACCATAAAAAGAGGATGTTCTTTCTTTCTCACATGATTGTATAACAGGCATGATATTCCCCTCTGAAAAAAAAATCGGGGCCGGCCAAGAGACCCCCCCACCGCGCGCCAAGAAATCGCTGCCCAGCTCCCTTTTCCTGCCGCTCAGCGGCCTCCGCTCGCACCGCCTAGGCTCCGCTCGCACCGCCCGCCCGCCCGCCTGGGCTCTGCTCAGGTATCTGGCTGGGGCTGTCAGGAGTTGCTACCGCCCGGCGCGGCTCCGCGCGGCTCCAGTCCCGCGTTGCCTCCGGAAGGGAAGGCAAAACCAGGAGCCGCTGCTGCCGTTGCAAAGCGCCGCCGCGGCTCTTCCTTTTTGCCTTTCCCTTCCTGAGGCAATGCGGGATTGGAGCCACGCAGAGCCGCGCCAGCGGTAGCAACTCCTGACTCGGGGCCTCCGAGGGAAGGGGAAGGAGGAGAAGAAGGGGGGGGGAAAGGGGGGAGCGATTCCCAAAAAAATCGGAATTCCGATTTTAATCGGAAGAATATCATGTCTGTATAACCAGTGGTGCAATTCAACCTGTGTAACAACTGGTTTGGTGAGCGTGCGTGTGCACCAAACACACACTTTGCGCATATGCGCTGCATTTTAAAAAGCCCATTTTCAACTCAATTACTTGCCTTCTGCTGCATCCCCGGTAAGTAAAACAGCTGATGCGCAGCAAACTGCTCTGCCGTGTGAATCAGCTATGCTAAAAACCAGGAAATAAAGCATAGGAAAGAGCAGGGACAAGTGGGCAGGGCCACATGCTCACCTGAAGTACCGGTTTGCCCAAACCAGTCAGAACCGGTAGAATCTCACCTGCATATAACATATTACATCTATTTTCCCCCAAAGGAAGCAACAGGTTTAATTAACAGGTTTAAGAAGCATACAGGGAATTAATGTAATATATGTTCCAATATTGTTGTTTTCAAGTTGCTGTTGTTGTGAGGCTCCCAGAATTATGGCCCATAAGATGGGCTGCTACAGAAGTCTTTTAAATAAAGTAAATAGGAAATTAATGATTCAAACTTCAGAAGAACAACTATATTCCTGCCCTTTAGTCTTTCATTCCACATTGCTTCTTTTGTCTTTATGCTTAGTGGTGAACGAAATTCAAGACCGACAAAATTTCCTGTCAGAAATGAAAGCTTTGGGACAGAGCAAAGCGTATGAAGGAATTATCCAAACTGAAATATCACAGGTACCTGGTAATTCTGACCTTTATAGGCTTAAATGCAATCTTTTTTTCAATATGAAAATTGGATATGATTATGATTTTTTGAGAAAGTAGGAAAAGACTTGGTTGAAGGGCACGTATGCATCTAAACTGAAAAAGAACCTTTAAAAAGTTATACAGGAGATGGCAATACATCTTCATCTGGAGTAAGATTTGTGTATTATCTTGTAAGAAAATTAAAATTCATTGAATTCTTACTATGTCTTCTTTCTCTGCTGTTTGCAGAAGCTCCGGGAGATGGAGATGATTGACAAGCAGAGAACTGCAGAACTGAAAGGGGCAATAGCCAAGTCTTTCAATATAAGCATCAAACATGACAATCGAAGCACAGGTCAAGTAGACCAATAGTTCTCCCCCACACACACACCCAAGGATGTAACTCTTCACCCTTACTTTTTCTGCTGGCATAACCAAATGTGAAGAATATCTTATCAGTACAGTTTTGACCCTCTTGTGGCAGGTATCTGTTAGAATATATTTAATCTCCCAGGAATTCTGTATGAATCCTGAAAAATAGGAACAATCTGTTTCAATATGGAATGGCAGGAAGCCTTTCCAAAAATGTGATCCAGAAACAAAAGAGTTCAAATGAATCGCTGGCCTTACAATGAATATTAGCTTGCTTGCCTTGACAAAAAAGAGGAAAGGATTTCCACATATTTCATCTCTGGAAAACAGCATCTGTGTTTCTACCATTTATTAGAATTAGAACAGTACAACTCTTAGAATAGATCAAAAATACTTCATATATTATTCTGCCATCCACGAGACTGCTTCCAGTCAAAACTGCTGTTTTTCACTTACCATATAAATTTTAAGCAAACAGTGGTGACTATTGTATCGGACTATAAAAGAGAGAATTAGAAGATTTTAGATGGCAGTTATTTTTGATGAATGCTTCTTCAGTAAAATTACAGACCTAGGACCATCTTCATTATGACTAAGTGACTATTCAGATGTCTGTCACTTGTTAAAAGAAAGACTTAATATCACAACAATAAATGGAGTATGGGATGTTTTTTTCTCATTGGTGGACTTTTTGCTTTGGTCCAGGTCACTTTTGATAGCTGTATAATATTCTACTTGTAAAAAATAAATAGAAGTCCTGAGAATTTTGTGATTTTCTACTTTCCATTCCCTATAACATAATGCTTTGTGTCCACTTCCTGCCAAGACATCTCTAGAAACAAACACAACAGATACAAAATATAGTGGTTTTATCAGTTTTATTATTGATTTCATCTGTGCCCATCAGTGGAGATTGCAGTTACCACAGGGTAATTATGTTCACCAGAATCTGATAATTTCTGATGGGACTGTATCTGAGGTCATTTTAAAAGATTGACTTGTTTTGCTTTATAAAAGAGCGAGCTGTGCATTGGACAATCTTGTAACTGAGAGCAAGAAACAGATGATGGCTACTGTCTACTTGTAGAGCAGGGATATCAAACCTCTTGTCACACTGTTGTCATGTGGTGTATTGTGACTTTTTCCCCCTCCGCTAAAATGGGGGTGGAGGCGGCCAGTGTGATGCATCCAGCCCGTGGGCTGCAAGTTTGACATCCCTGTTGTAGAGGCTAAGAGCTGACACCACCAATGAATTCAGTTCTGCTTTGAAAAGGTCTAAACCCTAACTGCTGCTTTCCAGATATGTTGAATTATCCATCATTCCCAAACTACTATTAACATGATATATTGGCTGACCAGATAGAAATGGTAACAAAACATATCTGGAGGGCTCCAAGTTAGGGAGGGCACTCCAGGTTGAATATCACAGTCAAGGACTGTTTTCCAATTCATTACATTTGAATAAAGCAGCACAGCAATTTGCTAATAACTCAAACCAACACCTACAATATTATCAACATTTAACTCAGACCAAACAAACATCTCAATAAATAGTCCCTCAATTTAGAGAAGCCAGAAGAGAAAAAAAGACATTCTCCCTTCTGAATTCATACATACACACAAAACTAAAAAAAAGCAGACAGTCAGATAGAGAGTGGGTGTTTGGCTACAAAAATTATAAAGATCTTTTGCACTCTTAGAAAAAAAACATGCACATAAACCCTGAGGGGGGTGGGGAGCTAAGAATTACAGTGGTACCTTGTTGACATCCTCTTCTGGCTCTAGTGTTTGGCAGGCAATGAGTTGTCCCAGCCTGCTGTGTCCCGATATACATAGCAGCAGCAGCAGCAGTAGCAAATAAGAGGGTTAAAAAGATCCAGTTGTTTCCCATTCACACCTGCACAAATCTACCCTCTTGACAGCAACTGCAATTTGATTTACAACAGAGGTCAAAACTGCCTCAGCCTTTCCTCTGTGGTTTGTTAACTGGTTGCCAAGAGAATCGGCATTCACAGCATAATGTCTTCTTTGGTGGCAGAGAAATCTTCCAGAAATAGAGCATTGGTTAGGTTTTTGGCTGTTTTTGCAGACTTTATAATAGACTTTCCTATGGTCAAAATATTTTAAAAATTTAAGCCCACAACAAATATCTGCCCTGAAAGCCCGATTTTTTTTTTATTTTTTTTTTGGAATGACCAGAGGAGAAAAAGAATAAGAAAAGGAATTCAAAAGAGATAACCAGAGGCTCCCAAACTGCAATGGGGATTTCCTTCCTCCTCCCTCCCCCGAAGAGATTATTAGGCACGTGTGACTATCACAGTTAAAGGAGGAGGACAATTAGTGCAACTTTCCCCAAAACACGTACGATTAAAAGTTCTGAACAGTCAATGATATAATAGGTGCACAACTGAGGAAGTCTAAAGCTATTTTATTTGTCCATTCCCATCCCCACCTTGAAGGAGAAAACGGCAAACAGCTTCTTCCCCCCATGCCTGTCCCTCTCTGTAATGTGCTCATAAGACTTGCCATATTTCCCCCCCTTTCTAACACCTGCTGCTGTGGAAGGTGGTTGGATTTTTCTGAGATAAAGCCAGCTTTGGTGTATGGCAAGGCACAACCTCTTTTTTAAAAAAAATGGGCAAAAGCAGGAAGC
The DNA here is from genome assembly GCF_049901735.1 of Notechis scutatus. Lineage (NCBI taxonomy): Eukaryota > Metazoa > Chordata > Lepidosauria > Squamata > Elapidae > Notechis > Notechis scutatus. The sequence continues at coordinate 53,665,182 of NC_142014.1, forward strand.
CATCCTACTTGCCAGGCACGCCCAGCTAAATGGGGCTGAGCAGTCAAAGAGACCAGCAGCCCTCCTTACTCTTCTAGTTGCCAGCTGCTTTAGCTTTTTTCCTTGGGGGATCTGTTTTTTGAGTCAGGTTTATTTCCAAGTAACTTCAGCACTTTCATTGGTTTGAATTTTCCTTTCTTCTTGCTTTCAGCCTCAGAGTCCTTGCGAAATTCTGGAAAGAGAAAGAGTTAGGGTTAGTGGATGCAATGTAGAGGGGATTAGGAGCATAGAAGGCTCCCTTAAGAATCAGCCAGACTACTCAACTACTGTCTTTGCTTAAACTGAACAAAAGCTCTTGGTTTTCAGAAACTATTCTTTCCTAATGCTACCTCATCAAGCACTGAACTAACCCAAGGTCCTTCCGATAAGACATGGAAAGGCTTTCTTGGATCACGGAGGATGCTTAAGCAATATATCCAGAAAATGCCTCAATGACAGGATTTACAGGAATGTAAATTTTATATTTTAAATTTTGCATTTAGTGACTAATATTCAAAACTTGCACGCGGATATCATCTAAGAATATCTGCATGTTTTCTAAAACTAAGATCATCTTGGAATCAGAGCTAGCAAAGTTTACAGAATCTGCAGTTGTGTTCAGATTTTCCCCCCTCCTGTATTGGATTAAGAAATAAAAGATTTTCAGATGGCAAATCTTAAGCCCATAACAGCCACTGAACTTGTTCATTACTGAATCTGCACCACTCTGGGAACGAAAATAGAATCTCAATTTAAAATTATTACCCTATGCTCAGAATCAGTCCCAGACAATGAACTGTTTTTGTTACAGGACAAGTTTCTAGCTTTTATGACAAATCACAAAGGATCCTGGATTTCCAATATTTTGGGCAGAATTTCTATGCCTTCTATTTGTTTTTGCTCCACTGCTAGCAAAAGCAATGTAAAATAACAAAATTAAATGCATGTCCCTGAAAAATGTTCATGGCTTGCATTTTTCCCCCCTTTTGAGGTATTTGCTTCAAAGGGAAGGAGGACTTTCTTCTTCTACACTAGCACTGGAGGAGAAAGGCAGATTTAGATCCATTGGTATAATGCCTCAGTTTACCTCCTCTTTTCACATAACTTTCTTTGATCTCTACGATAAAAGTGAGTTGCTCCTCTTCTGTGTTGGCACAGGGAAAGAAGCTAAACCAACACAACTTCCCTCTCCCTTGGTTCATGGTAGCAAATGTGCTGCCTCTTTTGGCAAAGATGTTCCCTAACAACAGAGAAGTGTGCCAACATAATATATTGCCAAAGCCAATTTAGGATGGAGAAACATTACTTTTTATTTCCCATTTCTAATTCCTCCCATCCGAACAAAAAGGAACAAAAAGTATACTTTACTGCTACGATGTATTGTGGAAAACAGGATAGGTTACCCAGATGTACTTGGTTTATATTTTATACTAATTATACAATTAGCTTTTGTCAGGATAGAACTGAAGTTGGTATGGGTATAGATACCTAACATTTAGTTATTTTGTACAGAAGACAGAATAGTTAAACAATACCAGTGCATAATTCTGCAAACAGCGACTGCATCTGAGACTGGGAAGTCTGAATGATTGGACCTCATTCTTCTTACCTTTTGTTTTAATCATGGCTTCCAACATTTTATCCTCCTCTTCCTCCCTGATAAAACAAGCAGATCCTGTTTTAGTCAATATAGCCAAAGTGGGACTGATTAGAACAAGAATCACTCTCCTGAAGCAGAGAGGAGCTGCTATTTGGTGACCAAAATCTGTGTTTAATATTTTTCAAATGGGTGAAGGTCCAAATAGGGAAAATGCATCACACATATACTGTTGCCTGGATTTTCATTTTTTAAAAAAATAGTTTTTAATTCTATTAAATATTTTTTTTGGGGGGGGGCATTCATTACATTTTGTGAATGTACCCTTTCCTGAAAAGATAACTAACAGGGGCAGGGGATTCCTGAAGCTGCATATTGCCCACCCTTCTATATATATCTATACTACCCTTTTGCCCAAGTTTTTAGTACTACTTGGCTTAGCTTATCAAATAATTAATGGTAAGAATCACACATGCAATTATGCTTCGCAGTGCTACAATCAACATTTCCCAGGCCAATTGTTTTCAATTAACCAAAAATACAGCCTTTTGCTTTTCCGTTCACTACCTTTGCCGATCCTCATCCAGACTGTTGACAATGGCATTCCGTTGTTCAATAATGGTTACAAGCTCTTCCATCAATACCTTGTCTCTGATTCTGTCGTCATCTGTCCAGTCTTTATCTAACACCCCCAAAAAAAGAAAGAAGGGAAACAAATTATATAATAAAGACAACTTATGCCCTATGAAATGTTACATTAGAGAAGTGCTTTTGACCCCCCATTATGCATCTTCTTCACTACATATTATAAAGCGCTGAGAATATATAAAAGATTGGGCAAAGTTTGCTTTTCTATCTTGCTTGAATAGTGGCATCTTCAGTAACACAGCAACAAGATTCTCTGGAAATCTACTGCCATCAGAACAAACTATAGTAGATTAAAACCAGGCAGGTTCCTATATTTTATGTGCCATTGAGTTTCTTGTCTGAAAATGAACAATAAGAACTCACCAAAATATGGTGGAATTGAATAATAGTAATCCCGAATCATCTGGACCACCACTTGAACACTATTTGGTATCGACAAAATCACCACCAGTCAATTGGAAATGGCAGCTTTACTTGGAACAGTTTGCATCCTGTGACAATACCTTTAACACCATCAAACAACATCTGTCTATCCCAGGCCCTTGAGAAAGATCTGATAGGTGTATAAAAATGCCAAATCCAATCTATAAACATCTGTCTGACTATGTAACTATAATTATTATTCTCATTTATATTAGAAGATCAACTGTGAGTTCAATACACATTTGAATCCAGTCATGAATCAGTAAGTTCTGATATCTTTCAACAGGTCATTATGCTTTCAGCCTATTTTTGGAGTTTCTTTTTTGTTGGATTTCTTGCTATTAGGGCAGAAATAGAGTGCATGCAGAAAAGCTCTTGGTTAGAAACAGAGACTCTCCTTTTATAGAACAATACTCCCTGCTAGCAGGCAAGATATGGTGAATTAAATAAAAAACATAAAAAAGCAATAAGCACAGCTCAGTCTTCCCCATGTAATTCCTCCCAGATGTGTCAAACTGTAATTCTCATCATTTCCCTCCAGCACAGCCCATGCATAACCGATACTGGGTTAGGGAAGAATCAAACCCAGTGAGAGAACAGATGCTTACGATTTAAATAATTTCCTAATGCTACAACATATTTCACTTAAGATCATTTTTTTAAAAAAGCAAACAGCAGGCTAACACCCTTTAAAACTTGCCAGGTTTATTAAGAAGACATCGCAGTTCATATTCCACATCAGCTTGACGCTGCTCCAAGTTCTGCTGCTTAAAACTCAAAAGAAGAAACAGAGCATGTATTATTGCTTTAATTATTGTAAAAACTGATATACCATTTTTAAGGACCAACACAGTTCTCTCAAATCTTCAGTTTAAAAAAAATGCTTTATTTTACAGCATTTTTGCACAATTTCTACTATGCAAAAAAGACACTGCTTATGACTGCCCCCATATTTGCATTTCTGTTGTCATTACTGAATTTGTTGCTATTGAAATACTGAATAAATTCCAGGTAGATCACTTTTCCAAAGGTCAAAAGAACTACTTTGAATGTTTTATACTCATATCTCTGGGTTTCCTACAAATAATCAACTGGCCATTTTGAAACAATATTGAATTAAATAGGTAAGCATTCACTTGTATGGGATATCCTTCAGGACTGTCCACAGGAGGGAAAGCCAGCTCAATGTCCAATGCCACACGAGTTTGGCAGGAAAGTTGCTTAACAATAAAAGAGTGCTCCCGTCATCAGACATTGGTAGCTGCCAAGTGTGACGGGCTAAATAGCATCAAATTTTTTACTTCTATCTTTTCAGCTTGGAAGATATTGACAAGAAATGGTTCCTGAATCATCTAGATTCTGCTATGTTACTTCTATTTCTTTAGTATATTTGAAGGTGACTTTATTTCTGATGATATTGCTCCAAGATTCTTCCATAATTTTCCACGGCTGTCAGTGGAATATAAGTGAATGAAAAAATGCTAGCCATTTTGCTTTCATTCTGTGCCCCATGTGCAGGAAACTACCCAACTAATGAACTGCTTCTTACTGTAGGCATTTTAGGAAGCCAACCACATTAATTTATAGTGGTGAAAAATCTGAAGGAGTCTAATGCCACTTTTTCTGACAAATAAATTTTATTAATTCATAAATTTTCATGAATGCAGCTCACATAAGGAGATGCATAAATGAAGTGAGCTACAGCTTATGGAAACCTAATGACTTTGAATTGCCACCTAACAAATATAATTCATAGCATATTTATTCAAAAGTAAGTCTCACTGAACTCAATACATTAGTAAACATGTTTGGGATTGCAGCTTATATTGTACTTACATATAGATAAGTTCAGACTCTCGACGCACTAGCATATGTTTCTCATGAATCAGCTTAAACCAATCCACCAGCAAACCATCTTCAGGGACATCTGCCAATTGGAGACAGGACAGGGTGAGGTCAGAAAAACACATTTCCTATCCTTGTCCAGCCTTAGGAGTAGCATCAGCTATCCTACCATTCTCTATTGTCCGGAGTTTCCTTTCCAGTTCAACTCCTCGGTGTTCTAACTCATCCAGCTGCTGCTCAATGCTGTCCATCTCACCATATATATTCTCCACTGGGACATACTGATCTGACTGAACCTATCAAAAGGGGAAAAAAAGGAATCTTATGTTTTATTCCAAACAAGATTTGTATAAAGTATCAGCTATTTCCAGAGTAGACAAAGAGAAATACAGTTACTGATTATGAGACAGAAGCAGGACAGAATTTGGGAGAAGACACAATATGCCAAATTCCTTCTGACTTCTTGCCTGAAGCAGCCATTGACTGCCTAGCTCCTTCACAACCATGAAAGGCAGGCAGGGAGTGGTTTATTGTCTTTTATTTAATTGAACATTCAAGCATAAGGAAACAAATTCATGATTAACGATCAGGAATCAAACTCCACCCCGCCCCCCTTCAATTGTGTCCAATTCTCAAAGATTGCCTGGACAAGTCCCTGAAGTTTTCTTGACAAAATTGTTCAGAAGTGGTTTGCCATTACCTCCTTCCTAGGGCTTATACAAAGTGACTGGCCCAAGGTCACCTTAGCTGCCTTTGTGCCTAAAGCAGAACTAGAATTCAGTTTCCCATTTCTAGACTGATGCTTTAATCGCTACACCAAATTTACTCTCAATTTATGTCATTCCTCTGTTTTATATAAAAGTTTAGGCATCTCTAGTCAAATTGTACATTTCCGTGAGTAGAAGTTAACATAGTCTGTACACGATACAAAGCTAAAATACATCTTTCTGCAAATCTGAATACATGCTTATTATTTATGTATAGATATTTACAAATTTAAAATATATAAAGAATGAATATTGCATGCACAAAGTTTGGGAGCACCCTTTTAGTCACCACTTTGTAACACAGCCTTGGAAGAATTGAAAACTTCCAAGTATTTCCTGTACCTTTCTATTTTCATTTTTAGAATTTTTTCCCATCTTCCTGGTGGAACTCTTCTAGCTTAAAATTCTTTTAGGAAGTTTGAGATCTCCACACAGAATCTTAACAATATTCAAGTCTGGGACTATGAAGGCACTGAAATATACCATTTGACCAAGGGTGCCTAAATTTATACATGCAGCTGTAATTTTGACTATGGTAAAAGAATGTATGGAAATCATTAAAAAAAGAGAATTGAAGGTTGGAATGTTCCAAGCCACGTTCTAAGGCCACAATTTTAGAACCTGAGATGGTGATTTTTACTGTAGAGCAGTCTACAGAGAAAGCCATTATACCATTACATAGTAATACACTTCCTTATAGCATCTCTTGGCAACCTTCTTGTGCTGTGTCCCTTTCAGATATGTGAAGTTCAACTCCCAAAATTTGCCACTCATAATTGGCATGGATGAAAACTCTGGAAAATGAAGATTATCTAAGCTATCTTAGTATTCAACTCCTCTCTTAGAGGTTAGTAACCCTCTTCCAACATCTGTAAAAAAAATTGGAAATTCAGGAAACACCCTGCAAAAGTACTTCCCCATTTTCCCCCAATCCCAATTACCTTCCGTTTTATTAGTGGGAAACCATGTCCAGGAGCAGGAGGCCTTGCTGGTTTGGGTCCCTTTGAAGCTTTCTTAATAGAGGGGGAGGCAGCAGGTGATGGCTTCCGGTTGAAGGGATTCTCCTTACAGGATGACTAGATACAAACACATAAATCAGATAAAAACACATCTTGTGATTCTGGGCTTCACCCTCTTTCTTTAGTGGGAAAATTCCAAGTGCATTGCTAAAGAGTGTATCCCCTTCAAAAAATGCGGAATTTTCTCCTCCAGGTCAAATAAGTAGGAACAAATGGGTATATTGTCCAGGTCATTTTACATCTAGATCAGTATGAGATTTCTGAGAAAGGAAAATTAGGTGCTATAAGAAGTCACAAGTATTATGGAAACACTGAAGGATTAGACAGTATTTTCTGTCAACCTTAAAACCAAGACTCTAGGACTGTAGGAAGTTGCATTTAAACTGTCAGTCCGTCTTTTAGAATCTAACTGGCAACATCTCATCACAACAGGCATGATATTCCCCTCTGAAAAAAAAATCGGGGCCGGCCAAAAGAGACCCCCCCCCACCGCGCGCCAAGAAATCGCTGCCCAGCTCCCTTTTCCTGCCGCCCGCCCGGGCTCCGCTCGCACCGGCCACCCGCCCACCCGGGCTCCGCTCGCACTGCCCGCCCGCCCGGCCTCCGCTCGCACCGCCCGCCTGCCCGGCCTCCGCTCAGGTATCCGGCTGGGGCTGTCAGGAGTTGCTACCGCAGTGCGGCTCTGCGTGGCTCCAGTCCCGCGTTGCCTCGGGAAGGAAAGGCAAAACCAGGAGCCGCTGCTGCCGTGCAAGCGCCGCCGCGGCTCTTCCTTTTGCCTTTCCCTTCCTGAGGCAACGCGGACTGGAGCCACGCAGAGCCGCGCCAGCGGTAGCAACTCCTGACTCCGGGCCTCAAGGGGAGGGGAAGGAGGAGAAGAAGGGGGAGAAAGGGGGGGCGATTCCCCAAAAAATCGGAATTCCGATTTTAATCGGAAGAATATCATGTCTGTCACAATTTAAGACAAAAGTTTTCCAGCCCTACTGTTTAATTGAATGGCAGCTTGAATTATGGACAGCATAATTTAGTTCAGGAACTGAGTGTTGAGCAATGTATTTTGCTTGTTTGTCTTATGTAAGCGATACAGACGCTTTAGGTGGTATGGAATCACTGCATAAAAACATAAAAGTACCATTAGGTAACTATCTTATAAGAACACAGGCATATCTAGTTCAGTTTTATTATTACTGACTAGATTTCCCAGATTTCATGATGGAGTCCTCCCAGCCCTACCTGAAAATACAATTCTTACTATGCAAAGTATGTGAGCTATGGTCCTTCCCTATAGGGCAATTCTTGTCTTCTCTAGTTTACATAATTTGTCCCATAATCATTTCTGGGGAAGTAATTCAGAAGCAAATAGAATGAACTTCTTGGTGAAAGCAGCGTCAAAAGTATTCTCACTAATCAAAGCGAGACAGAATTTTGCTCTCCAAATGAGGCTAGTTCTTTAACCCTCTGAGGAAAACCAAGTTGTGGTCAAAAGCAAACAAAATAATACATTTTAAAATGACCAGCTCTAAACAAAACTTCTGAACCAAATACCATTGGCCCTAAATCTAAGAGACCAAGAGACCAAAGAAGCATTTCATGGACAAAAATGGAATTGTCTGAATGCTTTATAGTGAACAAATCCTATATATTTCCTAGAAGGATACGTATACCAGTGAATAGCTTTGGTAGGGGGAGACCCGGGAGAATAAGGGAAGGAAAGAAAAAGACAAGAGAGCTTCCAGCTATGCCTGCTACCTACCTTTGGCTGCGCTTTGGGTGAAGGAGAGTTACTTGCAGATCCACTGTTCAACTCTGATGCCAAGAGAATGGGTGTGGGAGATGCTCCAGCAGGAGGCTTAGGAAAGATATTCCCAGGGCTGGTTTTCAAGTTCCCAGACGGACAAATTCTGGCAGTCTGTAAATGTCCACCTTGTGCCTCATCACCATAGCCCGTCAAATCACTGGATGATGATAAGGAGGAATCAGTAGAACAGGCGGGCAGAACTGTAGGTCCCTCACCAGAAGGGACACTGATCAGTGGGGTGTCCGAGTGGGAAAGGATGGAAGCAGCAGGAGCATGGACTGTAGGCTCAGAGGAACTCTTCGGCACAGAGGCATCATTCAGGTTGTCAGCAGCCTTGGCCAAACACTCAGATGTGATACTCTCCAAGCTGAGGGCTGGGGACGGCGTGGAAGAAGATGGTTCTGAGTGGGAAAACCTGGAGATGGGATGGTGAACTGCAATAGGAAAGACAGAGTTTGGAGGTAGCATAAAGAATCTTTTGGCTAGTCAGGTCCATCGATGGAAGTCCTGCAGCTAGTGACAGAAAAGCACCATATCTCAAGCACCCACCCTTTTGTCCCTTTGATCTTAAGGATGTACAGCCTTTTCCAAAACAAAGGCTATGTTCCAGAAAACCCATTCCAAAAGAAAATGAGGCCTGAACAAAACAGTATTTGGAAAGACAACAATTTCTAATTTAGGGTCTTCTGGTTTGAGCTTCTTCAGCGACAGACCGGAATCCGTGATCGTGCACGGTTTTGATCTGTGCTTGCCGCTGGAGTGCCCCGAGCCGGCTGGTTTCAAGGCTAAGCCACCCCGTAGAGGTGGTGAAGAGGGGGGAGACTGCCAGCAGGATCGAGGAGAGTCGCATCTCCCCTCCCCAGCTGGCCATTACTCCCTTTCCTGAAGGCGGTTGCAGCAGTGGTCAGAAATGGCCACCTTAAAGAAGAACTCGACCAGAAAAGAATGTGCAGGAGGAAGATAAGAAGAGAAAGTTTTGGCTGACCGGGTCGAACTGAAAAAGCAACAATATAAGGTACCCTGGAATTTGAATTATAAAGAATAACATTGCTCCCAAAGAAGACTTTGAAGCGGTGAATGAGAGAGGGAAGGGAAAGGATTTGGGTTTTTTTCTTTTCTTCCCTATATTGACAACTAAGGGATTTAAGCAAGAAATCGGCAAAAATCCACTTTGACATTAACAGATATTTAAGCTGAAAATAAAATGTCAAAGGGATAATAAAGATTTCTGGATTCGCAAAAACTTTTAAAAGAAGGAAAAAAACAAAAGGGTGGGATCTGGAAAAATGGAGACCACCTGGAAGTGAAAGGAGTTAACAGTGAAACTTTAACAAGATTCCTAAAAGATACATTTTAATTGAAACTTTGTAACAAGATAATAGAATCCCAGGAACAGAAAGTGGAAAAAAGAAGCAAGAAGAAACAGCTTTGGATTATTTGGATTACTTGGTGATTTTTGGATTTTTGGCTATTGGATCTAAAGGACTAAAATTAATCGGTGGTTGTTTAAAAGTTTTTAAAATGGTATCACTCTTGGAAGAATTGAGAATAGAACTTAAAAAACAGAAAGAAGATGCACAAGAAGGAAGAGGTTCTTTTGGCTTCGTATTTCAATTTTTAGAAATGGAGATCCTGAACTATGTGAAACAACAAGAAATGCCTGTAGAACAAGAAGGGCAGGACAAAGAAGACGCCATCTTCAATGATCAAGTATTTCTATGCGGGGAAAAGAAAGGAAAGGGGGGAAAGAGAGTGAAAAATTTAAGATTTGAAAAAACAACCCCAAAAAAGAATAGTTTGAAAAGTAATTACAATATTAGGGAGAAACAAGAGAGGATTACAGAAGAGAGAATCAGAATTAGAGAGAGAAGGGGTTAAAAAGAGAAGGGAGAAGAAGAGGGGGAAGAGGGAAAGGAAAAGAAATTATAAAGGACAGAAACAGGACATAGAGAAACAGGAAAAACGTACAAAGATTAAGGGTATAAGCCTACTTAGAAGACAGAGATAATGGGTAAAAATTTAATTGAAAGGGGGATTCTGTAAGGGTACATAAGATAGTATTGTTATATTAGAAATAGAAATGAACTTTGAAAATATGAAACAAGTGTGATTAAAATGATAGATAAAATACTCATTGTAATGTAATGGAATGTTTAATAAATAGATGAAATAAAGAGAATGAGAATGGAATGAGAAAAGGAGGGGAACATTTTAATTATCATTAATGTGTTATAAAAATTTAAGTGAAGAGGAATATGAAAAAATTATGGAAATATTATAAGTATTCCTAGAAGTATGATATCCTATTGAAAAGAAATGTTAAAGATGTTAAAGATTATAACTAACATTAATGATAGAGCTGAATTGGAATAGAATAAGTGTTTTATTTATTATTGTTATATAAATACTTTTTCTTTAAGAACTTAGTACGTATTTTAAGAATGTACCAAGCAGAATTCGACTGGAAGTTATGTGTTATATTGAATGTTATAATTGTAAAGGCATAAATTGAAGTTTAAATAAGTTGAAGGGAAAAATTAAAATATGTAAAGGTGTTATTTAGTATTCCAATTAGTAACTACAGGGGAAAATTTTGTTTAATGAGAAAAGAAAATATGAAATTGAAACAGGACAGACAAAAGTATAAATATAATGATTAGAAAAATATTGAAACTTAGAAAAAGATATATATATAATTTAATTTAGAAAGGAATGAGATAATTAAAAATAAGATTGAGAAAACTAAGGGAAGGGAAAAATTATTGAGAAAATGTTAAAATAGTAATAAGATATGGAATAGAACACAAAGATGAATATGAAATTGAATTTGTGTCTGTATGGAGAAGTGACAACTCGGGACCATGCTATTCTCAAAAAAAGAAATTTTACTTGTATTATGTTTTGTGAAAACCCAAATAAAATTTTTATTAAAAAAACAATTTCTAATTTAGGTTAAATTATATTGATTTTATTATTAAGATAATGATAATTTCTCTCTTCTGTTACATAACCTTACATTTCAGCAGCAGTGTTTTGAGGGCTCCCCTCAGGTTTTTGAAGACTGCATAGGACCATGAAATTCAGGTCATGCACCACTGCTCTGTGCCCTCCAAACTATGGCGGGTAAAAACAGAGGGAAAAGGGAAAAAAGGAAAAATGCCTAGAGAAAAAAAATTAGGCAAGTCCTTCCCAGTCTTCAAGCTGCAGATCAATTAAGTTTCATAATTAACACACCTTCTAAAAAATAGGAGGAAAGAAGAGACAATACAACACACAACACCTTGTCTTTAGGTGAAGAATGAAAACTTATTTTCAAGACTGAATGCTGGAAGGGAAGTTCTCGTCTTAAAGGTCCTTCACTAAGGAACATAAGAAAAATGGAGGCGAAGGGAGAAAATATTTAACAATAGCTCTCTGCCATTTCCTTAGTCGTTCAAGAATAACCAGAAAGGACTAGGTAATTGCATTTGTTTTGGAAGCAACTGAAAGATCAAATCAACAGCGATCCATATTGTAAAAAGGAGAAGCCATTCACATGCTGGATAAGTCAGGATACGCATCTAGAGGCATCCCCCCCACCCCACCCACCCACACACACATTTTAAAACATGCTGAGGAAGCTCACCAAGTGGGGAGGCACTGGGTGCTCTTGGAGCTGGCCGTTTCTTTGTCTTGGGGCTGCTTGTGGGAGTAATGCCGTACCAGGGATGAGCAGGCTTGAGACCACTCTCCCCCTCCCTTTGTTCTTGCTTTTGTTTGCTCTGTGATATGACAACTTCCTTCTCATCCTCTTCCTCTTCTTCATCTTCAAAGGGGTTATAAGGCTTTGGCTCTTCCAGGACAGGTCTGTCTTCCCTGATTTGTGCCTTTCCTCCTTCTACTCTACCTTCATTCTCTTCGAAGGCCACTGGTGAGCTTTCCTTGCTATTGCCTGGTGGCAGAGGAGCCGGCTTCTTCCTGGGTTCTGTCTGAACCAGTGCAATCCATGGAGGGTCTCTGGGCCTTAGCAATTCACCAGAGCTGGTTGGAGGGCAAAAAAGGACAGAACATAAGGAAGGATGAAAAGGAAGACTGGAATCCCAGCACCTAGAAAGTTCTCTGTGAGTAGAGGAAGATAGGGAGATGCATGTCTTCTTGGGAGAAAATAAGATGCACTTTCTGATACGTGCAAATCTAAATATTCTGCAAGTGTGCTACACAACACAAAGAAAGGCTATAATGGAATAGCTAAACACAAAATAATTATTCCTGCAATTTTATGTTGTCTTTCATTTTAATTCTGTAAGCTTATATCCTTCAGGCTGCAAGTACACGTTTAAAAATGAATGGATAACAACAATGGTAATTGTTTTAGAGGAACAAAATGGATTTCTTCTCCATGCACACTTTCAGCTCTTCTTCAGAGGTGAAAGAAGCAAAATGAATTTAAGTAAATGTTATCGTTAATCCCCACACTGATAAAGATTTAGTAGATAGTTATGTAAATGGCCAGCTGCAAGTTTTCCTATGATGAATGAACAAACCCAGCTCCCACAGAATAAGAGGAAGGCTGCTAAAAGGAAACTAAAAAAGGCATTTACCTTAATGTATTATTTGATAAACTGTTTTCTAAATGGGAAATAGTTCTGTTGCTGAAATCTTGTAACCCTATCCCTTTCATCTCAATAAATCACACTGAAGAAGACTTCGTGGGAAGCTTGCTTGGAAAGATTTACTTGGGTTTCAGGCAACTGCCAAAGAGCTTGACAGTAAAATAACTCAGACTAAAAGCCTGCAATGAAATAACTGTCTGTTTAATTCAAATGTGTATATAAAGCTCAACAACTTGCATATCCCTGCAGATTTTAGTCTTCCTCCATTCTACAATGTGGGTATAAATAACAAGATCTCTTTGCAAGGTGTAGATAAGCCTTTTATAACTTTGGATCTCCAGATGTTTAAAACTACAATACTGTATTTATCATCCCTGACCAGTAGAGAAGCTGACTAAAGATGGTGAATGCTAGAGTTAGGATACATTTGCAAAAGCAAACCTCTTGCCACTTTGTCTCCCATCAATAATTTACAACCCTGCTTTCAGTCTCCTCAGACCTACATTTCTTCATTTCTCAGACCTCAATTCTTGAATACTTCCCTTCTCTCTACATTGTCTTAAATCTCAAAGGTCCTTTCCTTTTTTCTCTGTGGTCTATGAGGTTTGAAGCCCAATGCTAAATAATTTTCCTTCCCTGAACTGAAAATTTTATGACTGAGGTAGACATTAGGTGCATGTAAAAGGATGGTCCAGAGACATCAGATCTGCATATGCTATCATATAGATCAGGGGTGTCAAAATCACATCGTTACAGTGGTGTCATGTGACATATCAGGACTTTTTCCCCTTCACTAAACCGGGTTTGGGAGTGGCCAGAGCATGACACATCCAGCTTGCAGGCCAGGAGTTTGACAGCCCTGATAGATCATACACCAAAGCCTATTTACACTCATTATTGCATCACCTGTCCATATTTCATTCACTACTTCGGTGAGCAGGTGCAGCAATGAGGGAATCATGCGGAATATATGTGTGTTATGATTCCTACAGAATAGAGGAATAAGATTGAGACATCATTTGCCAATCTAAGCTTCAACAGATATCCTTATCCAGACACAAATGTATTTTGGGACTGTTTTATGGTGAGCTGCTGGGTGTAGCTCAAAGGTGAATGCAGCCATGAAGAACATAATGCAGAGCTCTCTAAACCATGGCTTTACTAGACCATGGCAGTACTAGACCAATATGTGATGGCCAATCTGTCAGACACTATTGGATTCAGCTGTGTTGGCTGTATTGGGTATGTACAGTATATATTATACTGTTTGGAAAGGAAGGAAGGAAGGAAGGAAGGAAGGAAGGAAGGAAGGAAGGAAGGAAGGAAGGAAGGAAGGAAGGAAGGAAGGAAGGAAGGAAGGAAGGAAGGAAGGAAACAAACTTGGTAACATGTTTCCCTCTGTCTCAATAAGATTTGCAAGAAAAGAACATACCGGTCTGAGGAAGTAGGTCTGCTCCTGGGCTTTGGAACTGGAGGGCTGAGCTCAGGAAGTTTACCTATTCCAGAAATGAAGAAGACATAATTGTGTGTTACTCTCTAAAACCACTTCCAAAATCATTACACTGTGGGTTTTTTTTTTAAGTATATTCTTTGCCTTTATGCCTAGGAATGAAAGCTTGGCTATGTATCTATTCAGTATCTTATATTAAAGGAGAAGTTTTTCTGGAAGAAGATACACTGTCTCTTATTTCTGGACTCTATCATAATTCTTTGGCACATGCTTAAAAAGCCAGAGACCCTTTGGATGTATAGTACTATAATGCACATAATCCCAAATGGGATGGCCACTGCTGGTAGGGAATGATGGGCATTCTGGCCCAACTAATGGGAAAGCTCTAGCATAATTTTTTTTTAGAAAACTAAATAATAGGGAAAAAAAAATCCATGAATATATACACGTCAGTATTCCATGTTTCTATAAAAGACACATTTTTCTTACTTTGACATGGCCTCAACATACAGGATTACAAGGAGTCCAGCTAGAAGGTTTACATGACTGTCCATGTTTCCTTACCATTGACCAGATCAGATGGTAGCTCACTGGAACTCTCATTTTGCATATTGGCTCTGGGCCTTGGGACAGGATATAAGCTCAGTGGCGACAGGCTGGCTGGGTCTGTGCTCCTCCGAGGGGCAGGGGTAGGTCGAGGCTCTTTGAGATGCCCATGTTGCAGGCTAACTTTTTCTTGGATAAGTGTTGGTGGCTTGGTTGGTATAGGTGGCTTGGGAGGCATCTGTAAGCAAGAGCCAGAATTGGAAGTAGAAGTGGGCACTTCATTCTTTGGCTGGGTACAAGGTGTCTCAAGCTCTGTGCTTACTTCACCAACAGTTCTTTCCCCCATTTTGCCCATCTCTTCCACAGCTGATGAGTGACTTTCTGATATGCCATTCTTTTCTTCCATCTCATTACTCACTGTCCCAGCTTCTGTACTTTCCTTTCCAAGTAGAGGTTCTGGAGTTAGCTGGTTCTCAGTCCTCCCACTCAGTTTGCTCAGCTTACCACGATGCTGGGTACATACGAATGTGCCCAATTCAGGTCCAGCTTTGTAAGATCCAGGAATGAGCGTGCTGGAGCACTCCTTGCATCTGCCGGAGACATGAACCCATGATCAAAAGAAAAGACAAAGAGGAAAACTTTCAGGTTCTTGCTTGCCTTTTGCTAACAGGAACACCCAAAGAAAATAAAATTCAATCTGTGATTTTGCTACAGATTCACTTAGAGATTGGAAAAATACTTATCATTTTTATCAGTTCCCATCATCTCCACTTTTAAGCAAGAGCAGGTGGGTGGTAAAAGTTTGCCCCCTCCCACACACACACAATATTTCTTGTTATTAAGCTCATAATACTTTGTGTGGCTATATTGTAAGCCTCCATCTCATTTTCCCCAGAGAGCTTCTCTTTATTGAATTAACACATCCCATCCTAATTACCTGACCTTACTGCTTGTAGAAATTAAAATCCACAATTATTCTTCAAACTGAATGACATGGAAAACTGTTTTTTAAAGCTGGATTTACTGAATTGCATTTATGTTTTGCCTTTTCTCTGAGAGCTCAAGATTATGTTAAGAGAGTAAAGTGGGATGTTTCCCCTAATTTTATCCCCACAACCACAATCTGTGATGTTAAGCTGTGACAGCTCCACAATAAATAGTTAATTCTCTGATCTAAATTCAACTCCTTAACCACTGTGCCTGAGGGTTTAGGTTTTAGGTTTGCAACTCAACAAGACAAGTCTCATAGAGCTGGAAATGACACAACTGAATCTCACAGTACTGTACTTTATATTCCCGTATTAGACAGTCCAGAAAAACCAAAACAGAAAAACTCTTTATTTCTTTCAAAGGTACAAATTATGGGATCCACTTCAGCCTAGAAACTGGAGGTGATTTTATTTTATTTTTGTTTTTTAAAAACAAGTAACTTGGTAACATAGTAAACTGCAAGGACATCATGGCCTTGAAAGGATTGAAAAAGGAAGAGATGTTCTGTTACCCTGGCACAACTACAGACCTTTTCTACAGGACTACAGGTGAGAGACCCGTTTTCAGTGGACTTGGATAGGAAGAGCTCACCTGAAACACTGACGGTGGTAAAGTTTGCCCTCAGCCAAATAGCGCTGAACCAGGTGAACGTGTTGCTGGCAAGCTGCACAAGGGCTGCTAAGGGAAGTATGCGAGGAATCCTCTCCCAGGCTTTCAGTAACACTGTCCTGAGGCAACAAGAATTGAGACGAAAATGTCTCCATGAACTGTGATTTTTGCAGACTTGAGACCGAGAGATGGCCTTTTGGTTAAGGATATGAAAGACACAAAAACATTTAGAATAATCTTTTTTTAACCCCTCTCTCAAAGTTGCTATGCTGATGAAGGCATGGTAGGATTTTTTTTTTACAGTGCCTCAAAATGACGCTTATAAAATGCTGCCCAGAGTTGTTTTGATATAAGATGGGCAGCAAATACATGTAATAAATGAAGAAAATAAATAAAATAGTTATAAATTGATTAGATGCCATCTGACAACCATGACTGACACTTTTAAGAAAACTCTCAAAATTTATTTATTCATTCAAAAGTGACTATTTTGTTCAGAGGTGCAATCGTAGCTGGCTTTTTAGCATTTTGGAATGGATGTTTTACTTTTTGCCATTTTAACGTTGAGAGCTGGTTGAATATTAATATTGGTCTGATTCATGTTTGTTTCTTTGGGTGTGCATTAGTCATCCTGGACAAGTTTTACTGTAAAAACACTATTTTACATTTTTAAAAGAAAGCAATATAATTTGGGATATCCTTTCCCCCCCTTCCATTCAATCACATCCAATTCTCAGAGAAGTCCCTGTGGTTTTCTTGGCAGAACTGGTTTGTCATTGCCTCCTTCCTAGGGATGAGAGAACGTGACTGGCATAAGATGATCCAGGTGGCCTTGTATCTAAGGGAGGGAGGGATTAGAGGTTACAGTCTCCCTGTTTCTAGATTGATGCCTTAACCATTACACCAAACTGGCTTTATACCCAAACATCATATCCTACTTTTGGATCCTGTGTGCAACATAGTATCTGCTTCTTTACATACAATTTTCTTCACAACCATAAAGCCCTTAAGCATATTTCTAATTCACAGGTATCATTACATTTCACTCAGTGTATATTTCTTTAATAAAACAATATGCTTTTCTGGGCAGCAAACTATGGGGATGAAACAATCAAATTAGTAATGTAAACAATTAAAAGTGCTTATTCTTTACAGGTATCAAAGACTTGTTTTTCTTTGGTATGGTCCTATGAAACTGTAAATACTAAAAGTTTCAAACAAAGATTTATTGAAGTGGGGAAAAGCATTCGCTTTGGTAGGCACTGCTTCCTGGAGATAGCCAAATCAATACTATTCTGAAACTCTGAGGCAATCTTTGATGCAGCTTTTCCTCATGTAACTGATATGTCGTTTGAAATGTACAAGCCAAGTTCAACATAGCTACTATTTCTCTCTTGCAAACATTTTTACCCCAGTCCCTGGGATCCCCACCCCCACCCCAAAAAAGAATATTTATCCATGTTTAATACTTATTTTAATATAAAATAAATTAAATGGGATTACTCATTTTGCAAATGCATTAATAACTGCGGTGTACTAAGTGGCAATTATTGCAACTCAAGTACTGTGGGGCCCTTGGCAACCTGTACTTGTATAATCCCAGACAGACAACATAAGCATTTATCAAGTATGTACTAGTGCATCATACATGGCATGATGGAGGAGGAATGTAAGCATAATCATAAAACCCACAAAAAAATGTTAAGTGATGAACAAAACCCTCAATAGTAAAGAAGACAGAAGAGGATGAGTTGTCAAATCAGGCGCTTCAAATATGCAACAAAATTTCATTTTAATGTATGCTGATTCCTGCACATTTGGCCTTTCTTAAAGAGCACTCAGAAGCAAGTGCCTGCAATAGACTGGAAAAACAAAGAGAGTTTCCAGTTTGATCACACTAAATACCTGGGATGTAGATTTAGTTTCAAGTACAGGCAAAGGTTTGTGAGTTGGCAGAGTCGGTGAGGAGGCAACAGCTGGGTGTTTCATAGGCATGCCGACTCTGGCTGCAAAAATAAAGAGAAAAGGGAAATTAATCTGTTAGGCAATAGATAAGTCAGAAAAAATAAGGTATGGAGCAACTTTTCTCTAGTCAGTTAGGCTAATTCCTGGTACCTTTACATAAGATTGGGGAAGTTGCCTTAAATATCCTTCAGTGTATTGAGGTATAGCTATTAATTATTTTGCCAGACATAAGCATTGCATGTTTTTTGAGGATCCAGAAGTACACATCTTTTTTCTAAATTCTTACTTGCACTTAGTTCTCTCCTACAATGCTTTACTTTTTCTGTGCAATGAGAAAAATGAAGAAAATTCTGCCTCTCCTGTAAAAGATCTTGGGTAAAGGAGAAAGCCAGGGTGAAATAAGGAAATAGTCAGAGCAGACCCGAGTTGCATTATAGGTTCAAGACCAATATTCTACCCACAACCTTAGGACCAAAGTCCAAAGCAAAGGGGTGACAGAGTCTTGCGATATTCCATTATTATTTCAGACATATTTGGAAGGAAGACCACAGCCAAACCTAACATTAAACAAGGTCAAAGGGATAGCTAAGTTTTTTTAACATATTACTTATCCTTTTTTACTGCCATAAGTAAGAAGTGTCATTAACGGGATGTTTTGGATGGGAGTTTCAGTTGGTTATGGTGTTAGTACCTACACTCCACACAAACACCAAACTCAGAGCTTTTTAAAATTTCATCCTGCTTACTATGGAATGTTTACAGGACAGACACAGACTTCAGAGGATAATTAAGACTGCAGAAAAAAACAATTACTACCAACCTCCCTTCCATCCAGGACCTGTATACTGCACGAGTCAAAAAGAGGGCTGTGAAAATATTTATAGACCCCCTCAAATCCCGGACATAAACTGTTTCAACTCCTTCCCTCAAAACGATGCTATAGAGTACTGCACACCAGAACAACTAGACACAAGAACAGATTTTTCCAAATGCCATTACTCTGCTAAACAAATAATTCCCTCAACACTGTCCAACTATTTACAAAGTCTGCATTACTATTACTATTAACCTTCTCATCACTCATCGCCCATCCCCTCCCACTTGTGACTGTATGACTGTAACTTTTGTCGCTTGTATCCTTACGATTTATACTGACTGTTTCCTAGTATGATTTGATTGTTTATTGTACCCTTTGACTATTATTAAGTGTTGTACCTTATGATTCTCTACTCTTGACAAATGTATCTTTTCTTTTATGTATACTGAGAGCATTTGCACCAAGACAAATTCCTTGTGTGTGTCCAATCACACTTGGCCAATAAAGAATTCTATTCTATTCTATTCTATTCTATTCTATTCTATTCTATTCTATTCTATTCTATTCTATTCTATTCTTCCATTCCATTCCATTCTATTATTCCATTCTATTCCATTTCTATTTCTATTCTATTCTATTTATCATTGGCAAATAACATTATGGCTCTAGCAAGGATTAGGAAACTAGTTCTGCCACAGCAAAGGAAATGAAGGAACTATTCCTCCTCAATATATAATTATATCTCATATACATGACCTGCTGAAGCTCTCACCTTGAGTAGGGTTGTTAAAATGGTTGTAATACTGGGACACGTATGTCATGATGCTGAGGCAGTCAGGAACTCTCATGGAGACCATATCACTGGGATCCAACAAGGCAGGGATCCCCAGTTCTTGTTCAGCCACTTCAAATGCCTGTCAAAGCAACCAGGAGAGAATAGTTAGTTGATGGAAGCTGACACAGAGGCAGACTCTAGTGCAGGGAACCCCAAACTTGACAATTTTAAGACTTGTGGACTTCAATTCCCAGAATTCCTCAGCCAATTGATCCCTGCTCTAGTGGAACAACATGAGGTGAAAACAAAGGAAGAGAAAAATGTCAAGGCAGCCATTTAACATAAAAAAGATATGAGAATACTGATTATATTTAATTGAATTAATTTGAATTAATTTTCACTAAACTTAAATTAAATCAAACTTAATTTTGTCCATCACATTAGGGATGTTATTCATAGGTAAAATAAGACTCACAAGCCTGTAGATCATCACTGATTTATCATCTTAAAAATCACTTCAGTATAAGAGAGGAGCTTCCACTTTGCCTGTTAGTAAGCAAGGAACAGGCCATGCTATTCCAGAATACTCAAAATGGCCTGTTATGTAGTCAAAACTTCCATGTTAGGATCATAACTTTGTGCAATATTGAGAATGGTCTGTGTTTGAGAGTGGGATGGTCTACATCAAGGGTCTTCAAACTTGGCAAGTTTAGGACTTGTGGACTTCAACTCCCAGAATTCCTGAGCTAACATGACTGGAGGAGGAATTCTGGGAGTTGAAGTCCACAAGTCTTAAAGCTGCCAAGTTTGAAGATCCCTGGTCTACATAATCCTAGGTCTTATACCATTGTTTGAGTCCCTTCATATCAGAGCATTGTTCATGGATAGTATTTCTGTTTCCACATATGTTTCGCTATAGTCAGAGTGAAACAAACTGACCCTTAATTAAAAAGACAATAATGATATAATAGTTGGTATATCAACTATTGATTCACCTATGATTAAGACAACTCAGCTTCAAATTCCTATTTAGCTACAAAGCTAATCACATGCTCTGGGGCTCTCAGCCTGACATGATGTATTTTGGCATAAATAAAATGGAGACAGTACATGACAAACATTGCCTTGATGGAACACAAAAGCAATAAATGAATGAATGAAAAGGTAATAAACATAAAACAGACAAACATATAAAAAGTGATGGAAGACTGTATGTTTTTCCCATGTACTTTTCCAGCATTAAAATTCCTGCTCAATCCTCCTCCATATTGAGCGCACAAAAAATTGCTTTTAGAAAATATTACACAACTGAATATGCTTTAATTAAAAAGAAGTTATGGTGATATCATCCTAATGGGCAAATGAAATTACCACGGCAAGTATTTCTTGTCATAAGCAATTACCAGGGACAATGAGTGAAGCAGAAATAAGAGATTAATGATGATGCAGATTTGCTTCTTATACTGTATAATCCATTACATTAGATGGAAGGTTGGACTATTGACCAATTCCCAGCTGAACCAAAGTCTAACTGGATGGATCAATCGGTGTTCCTTAATCTAAGAATGCCAAAGCTTAGTTGCTTTTATGCACAAGTCAAAATGGAAAGTATTTGTAATTTATAATCTTTTTCTAAAGCAATGCATACAATATATCAAGAATAACAGCACTAAACTGTAAACAAACTAGCAAGAAGTACATTATTTTTAAAAGAACCTAAAAACAGATGCATATAATCCGTGCAAAAACAAACAGTATCTTAACTGAAGTCTTTAAAAATGTGCATGAATATCTATACATTCAAAAAGTGCTAATATTGTGTCCTTGCTCATTTCCTCTCAGACTAAAGCCAGCAAAGATTTCATCTGAACTAGTCTATTGTTAGTCAGAACTTTACAATTACATCAGCACTGTTTTCCTAGTGTAGATTGTTATTTACAGTCATTGGATAATTTACACTGGCCACAGAGGCAAAATCTAAGCACGTTCTTTCACTGTCACAACAAGCCCGTGATACTGGATTGCACACTTACATCTGCCAAGTTCGCAGTACAAATATGAAATCTACTACAGTAATACTGTACATGGAATTAAACACCTTTAGAATGCAAATATGTTACCTTTCACAAGGAGAAAAATCTAACTACTGAAGAACTTTGCTAGCAGAACAACTGGATTAGAGATGAGATTTATCTTGGCCTATCTACTAATGTTTTGTCAGAAACCTTATCAGCATCCTAATCCCTCTTCCATGATACCAACTTCTAGAAAAGTTGTGATAGTGAAAGTTAGAAATAGGCTTGCATAAGAAATTAAAGAAATTTAAATCAACAAGAATAAGCCAATTTAAGTATTGGTTTTCAACTTCCACCAAGCACAGCCAGCTAAGGGCACCAGGTTGGGAAAACATAAACACTTTTCAAGTTGAGCTTAGCTTCAAGTGGACTTCAGACACATATCCATCAGTGGTGGGATTCAATTTTTTTTACTGCCGATTCTGTGGGCATGGCAGGGGAAGGATACTGTAAAATCTCCAGTCAGAGGTTGTATTTGCCAGTTCTCCAAACTACTCAACATTTCCACTACCGGTTCTCCAGAACTGGTCACAACCTGCTGAATACCACCTCTGATATCCTCTGATATAGTTCTTTTGTTGGCAATATGGAACTGTGTTGCCATTGTTTTTTTCTCAGAGTTTTTTCAACTTCCCAGTCAAGCCCATAGCTCTGAAAATCCCCATTCAGATACTAACCAGACAATTCCTGGGCCAAGACAAAGTCAATCAGCCGCTGTCACTGCAAGAGATACCATATTGGAAAAGGCTGCACTTAATGAATATTGATAAAAATGTGAAAATACATAACTCAGAAAGTGAGACACTGAAATTTCTCTCTCTCCCCCCTGCTTTTCAGAACTGGTATTTTATTCTATTTCTCTTGTCTTTATATCTTCAACAAATGTCTTTGCTGCAGCTTTCCCAAACTTGATGATTTCCAGATGCATTGGTATTTACAAGTTTAGAACTGGTTAATAGTCATGCTATCCAGAAATATGGAGCATTATAAATCAACACATCTGGATAACACCCTGTCAGACAAAGCTGAGTTCATCCTAACAAAAATCAGTTTTTTTCAGCAGCAGGTTTCTAGTCATCTATCCATAGCATGCATGGCACTCATTTAATGCAACTAGCACATGCATTTCAAGTTGATGTATGTCTGCTGATTTTCTTAGCAGACATATCAACTACAGTTGGAAAAAGGGACTAAAAAGCAAGCAGGATGAAGTATAATTGCAATGAAGCCAGAGGCCAGAACTTACCAAATGATTGTTCTCATATACATTTTCTTTGGACAGGGAAGTAAAGTCCCTGCAAAATGAAAAGAAAAGAGATTGTCATAGAACAAGTACATTAGATTATACAGTTCAGTGTTGCAGTATTTCCACTTTTACCACTAGTAACATTTTCAGAGAACAGAATCTTTGTAGTTCATTCTTTGATATTACAGTTGAACAAGAAAGCTTTAAATTGTGGAAGGAAACTGTAACTTTAAAACAATCCCAATAGAAGTGCCTTTAAAAAAAAAGAGATCTAGCATAAAAAGCATTCTGATAAGCAAAGGAACAGCTTTACAGCTCTTTCTTTGCAACTTGCCAAAATATGTCCCAATGGGTTCACCTGAAATCTAGGTTCAAAACCATTTTTCATGGATACACTCCATTTTCTCAATTCCTTTACACAGTTTCCTTGCACATGTTTCCACTATGTGAGAAAATCGCTGAAAGTGTGAATAGTTATTGAAAACTGTGCTGACAGTGAAGCTAAATTCAAGAGACAGTGAAACTAAATTTAGAATAGAAAAGAATTCTTTATTGGCCAAGTGTGATTGGACACACAAGGAATTTGTTTTGGTGCAAATGCTCTCAGTGTTCATAAAAGGAAAAGAAATACAGTAATTCATCAAAAATCATAGGTATAACACTTAATAGTAGTCAAGTGTTATAGCTATGATTCTTGACAAATGTATTTTTTATTTAATTTATTTATTTAAGAAAAGCACAATACAAGTCCGGGATCAGTACATTTTTGTTGTTGTTGCAGATGGCAGATATGTTTTTACAATACGCACAGAATACACTAACACAGGGAGTCGGGGGGCGGAAGGGGAGCGGGGGGGGGGGGGGGGGGGGGGTTTTATGAGGGGGGGGGGGGGGGGGGGGGGGGAGTTGCCGAGCTCGGGGGGGGCGGCTTTGGAGGTGGGGGGGGGGGGGGGGGGGGGGGGGGGGGGGGGGGGGGGGGGGGGGGGGGGGGGGGCAAAAGGGCGGGAAAAGGGGGACTAATGTCTCAGGTGGCTCTTTTAATAATTCCTAAACAAATTTGAAGAGGGGAAAGCTGATTAAATCCTATTTTGCTATACAATGAGAGCAACGGGACCTGAAAATCAAATAATAACTGCACATATAGTTGGAAGTGAGTTTTATGGTTATTTACCACTCATATCATATATTTGTTTATCTTTTTATTTATGGTTACTCAGTATGGAAATTTAGAATAATTTAAATTTGAGGCAAGATCTACTAATAAAGGTTACACACAACACAGCAGAACCTGTACCATTCTTACTGTTGCATAGCAGAGCTTAATAACTCTCGGGGTAAAAATATACATCTCCATAAGCTTCATTTATGAACCCAGAAATTAGCCTCAATATTGGACTTTGGTATAATTTGATACTATTCTGCCTTTAGAGTCAGCAGTACTTGCTGATGGACTTTATTATGTATTTTCAAGTCCATGTTAACTCCTAGTAATCAGATATACTTTCTCTAAGATGATCCGGCCTTTCAGGTCTTCTGACAAAGCATAGTTTGCCAGTGTAATTAAGTCCATCACCATCTATTACTGCAGTTGTCCCTCTTTTTCCTTTCAAATTTCCCAGCATCATGGACTTTGCAAGACAGCTGAATCTTTGCACCATAAGTTCAAAGGTATAATTTCAGCTGTCATTTGTCTCAAGTAAGAGCTCTAGCCTGGTTCTTTCATTTTAATCCAAAGTCATCTCTGAATTCTTTTACAGATTCTGATCTTCTTAGATACAGGTTGTCAAGGCATGTGTATATATATCCAAGGTCTTCACCTCTCCTATACCAAGTACTAGCCCACAGAATATTTTTGATATTTCATTTACAGTTGATATTAGTCAAACCCAAAAGGCAAAAACTGTCCACCACGTCAATGCATTGTCAATCCTAAGGTTGGTTGTTGTACCTGTTGTCATTATTGGGCCTTCTTTATATTTAATCTTATTCATTTTTTCCTCATGCTCCTTGACTTTCATTATTAGATTTCCAAATAATTGGCATTTACAGCTATCAAAATAACATAATCACCATAGCACAGGTTATTGCTTTTTCTTTCTCCAATTTTAAAACCATGCTCATCTTCTTCAAATGCAACCCTCTTCAATATATATTCCATCCTGAGGTTGAATAAAGGAGGAGAAAGTCCTGCCTCACTCTTGTCAACCTGGGGCGAATCTCTTTCATCATATTCCATCCAGACTGTAGCTTCCTACCTGTGTGTAACTTTTGCTTAAGGACAATGAGATGTCCTAGGTTTCCCATTTTTAAGGACATTCCATACTGTGATACGATAGACACAATCAAAAAATCAAAAACCAATAAAACTTGTTTAAAATTTTTTTTTTCTACAAATAACAAAACACATTGTTTACTTTAGAAAATAGTCTTATTTTGGGGGGGTATAATTTATACAGCTGCTCATCTCACAACAGTGACTCTAGACAGTATGCAAATATTAAAACTAAAACAAGAAAATAAAATCTATGGCATCCAAGGTTAAAACAACAACCAACTTAAGAATACATCACTAGGAACCTTTGGCCTTCTCAATTATTCAGTATGCATCAGTAATCATGTCTGGGTTCCCTAACCTTTTCTTTTTTTTTTTTTAAAACAAGTTTTATTAATTTTTAAAACACACAAATTATCATTATTCATTACATGTTTAAACTTTTTCCCTTGTAAATTTAACAAGTCAGATAAATTATGATTCTGTTTTAAACCATTTCCATATAATATACCAAAACCTCTTATTCAATTTCTCTTTACTTCTCTTTACTCTTATTCAATATCATTATTATTATTTCATCTGTTTCTTTCTGACTTAGTTACCATTATTCTCATTCTATATTTCTACAAGTTTTTACCAATTCTCCCCCAAAAAGACATATACACACAACACACAAAACATAAAAAAATATCTTTTTGGAAAGTAACTTGGACCCAGGTGTCTCTCTCTTCATGGACTTCAATTATATTCATGCTCATCTTACATATCATTACTTATTTTATTTACCATTCTAAGCCTTCTATATTAACTTCTCCACATATTTCACACTTCTTAATTCTACCTTAATTAATCATCTTAGTTTAAATCATTATATTTGTATCTTTTGTCCATTTTTATCATCCCTTTGTCTCATCCTTATAAAAAAAAGAAAATCAGTTTCTCCTGAAATCATTAATCAGAGTATGATGCCTTTCTATCTCCCCCCTAAGTTAATCAAATTAATCTTTAAAATAATGTCTAATACCCAATCAGATTTTGCTTGGTACATTCTATCTAACTAATACATCCAACACAATTAAGTGCATAATTAGAGAATAAATCCAAATATTAAAAGAAATACTATAATAAAAATTTCATAATAACATCAATACCATAATTTTATTAAACTCTTTAATTAAAACAATATTCTAAACCCCTCCTATTATTAAGTTTTAAAACCAATCATTTTTAAACATTTTAACATTTTAATCTCTTATCAACTCTTAAACCATTGCAATACTACCATCTCATCTTATGTACCTTGCAAAATCTTTTTACTTTATCCATTATCCATAAAAATTCCTTTTTCCATTTAATTTCAAAACGTTGTAGCTTTTTCTCCACCTTTTCCCTTTCTTTCTTTTCCCAACAAACCTTTCTACCCCCCTTCTTCTAGCCTCTGCCTTACCGGCTTCCCTTCTCTGTCGTATTTCTTTTCCCCTTTGTTTACAATCATCATATTGGTTTTGCACTTTATTTTTCCCTTTCTTAAATGTTTTTTAGATCTTAAGTCCTTAAATCCTTTAGTTTTCTTCTTTTCTCTTCTTTTCTTTTCTTTCTCTCTTCTTTTTTTCTGGATCAAATTCTGAAATTCATTAAAGATGGCTCCTTCCTTTCTTTCTTGTTCCTCTGCTGTCTTCATCTGTTGTAATTTTTGTTGATAATTAGTAAGCGCCATTTCTAAGAAAAGGAAAGCTTCTTCTACACCATTTCTTAGTTCCTCAACAGAAAGAGCCATTATAAATCTTTTCTTTTCTTTTCTCCTTCTTTCTTCTTGCAACAACCAGAATATTCAAAAGAAAATAAAAAAGATAAAACAGTCCCAAAATTATCAATCAGTCCAAACCAAGGCAGGGTTCTCACTTTCTCCTTCTGGGGTGATATCAATCAAAGAGAAAGAAAGTCCAAATCTGTTTAAAGTCTTGTTACAGTATATTCTAGTCTTCAAATCCTTAAGGCATCTGCTCCAACAAATCTTAGCATACAAATATTTTCTTTTTAATCCTCTCTCTTCCCACTCACGCTTAAAACCAATTTCCACCTAAAAAAATAGGTTTCTTAATATCCAGTTATTTATTCCGTAGGAAAAGAGGGAAAGCTATCCTTTCAGCACCTTCAAGCAGCCGCTTTTTTTCTCTTCTGGCAGGTATTATTCAGAAAGTCATACTTTTCAGGAATTTTATTAAATATGTCTTAAAGTCCTAGGAGCCAAGAAAAACTTTCTCCTCTCAATCACTTTCTCCACTTCCTCCTGCGCATTCTTACCCGGCTGCCAGCTTCTTTGTGGCGGCATTACGGACCGCCGCTGCACCGTCCTGGGAAAAGGGGGTTCTGCTGGCCAGGGAGGGGTCTGCAGCACCCCAAACCCTTCTCCGGATCCCCTACCTTCAGCTGCCCCTGCAGCCTAGCTCCGCACCCGGCTGGGTCGGAGCCCCAAAACGGCTAGCGCGGCAGGGATCGCGCAGCTTCGCAAATCCCTGCCGCTCGGCCGACAAACCGGAAGTCCGGTTCCCTAACCTTTTCTAAAGTCATTTTGAATGTCTGGTATCTCTCCTTCTATGTAGGGCTTTAATTTGTGTTGGATGATCCTAAGATATTATGAGATATTTTGCATAATTTGTTAAATGTCCTTGCTTTGGCTTTGGTATATAGACATACCTCTTCTAATTTTTTTGGACATTGTTCCATTTCTCAAATTTGTGGCATAGCTTGGTTATTATCTTTCTGATTTTTCTTCTGCTGCAATCCATACTTCTATAGCCACTCCATCAATTCCTGTAGTCTTCCACTTGATAATTATTGGAGTCCTTATCCAAATTCATATTTTAGTACCAAAAGCTCTTGTAAAGTATGGAAGATCTTCTAAGATATCTCAGATGCTAACATCTTTACTGTGTAGAATTTCAATATATTCCTTCCATCCCTATTTGATCTTTTTGGAATAAGGTGTTAAGCCTGAATTCCCCAACGAGTGTTAAGGAAAACAAACTAAACAGAATGTGTAGCGTAGTCAGATAGGCAGACAGGTAAATGTGTGAGATAAGTTTGTATTTTAGTTAACACGCAGTAAAAAACAGATACGCTTGTGCTATCAAAAATATAGTTTATTCCATTAGGAATTATAGCATAGTCAAAATAAACGGTCCATTAGTCATGTATCATTTCAGTCAGTCCAGTCGGGGATACTCAATTTGCAAAATCCGTGTTGAATAGCTAATGTCAGTTCACTTACAATAAATCAGTCCGTTTTATCTCTTCTCTCCTTGAGAAATCAACACTCCTTTCTCTCCTCCGTTTCAGTAAGGAAAAACACAGTCATCAATCCATCCAGTAATTAGGGATCATTAAGCCAGAGAGAGAGAGCTGCAATTGACTTGCTTCTTTTATGGTGCTTTTACAACCACACCCTTAATTACATTCTTGTAGTTAAAGTTACACACACTTTAACCAACAAACCATGATAACTTATTTATTATTTTTTACCCAAACCAGTTAGGGTAAACAATGTTATCCCTAACATAAGGTACTACCTAACCAATGACATACTAATTAATAATGGAACCAGCTTCTGTGTTTAGAGATATTTTGGAAGTCCTTCCCTACTTTTCCATGTTTGCTTTAATCTTCAATATCAATGTAATATTACTTTTGTCTCTGTTAACAGCTTTCTGAAATCCTTTGTTAAGTTCTTTCATGAGATTTTTTTCTTAGCTTTGGCTTCTCTTCTCTTAGCAATTTCCATTATTTGTTCCAACATCTATTTTACTTTTTTATTTTTATTTTTATTTTTTTCCTTTTTCTTGATGTTTGGCAATCTGCTTTCATATTCATCCTTAATAACTTCTTTGGTTTCACTATATAATTCCTTCAGCTCTCTATCAATAAGGTTCAGGACTTCAAAATTATTCCTTGTGTGTGGGTGTGGGTGTATTCAATATCATTTTGGGAAACTGTTTGGCTCTGCTTTCCTAACATTAGCTTGACTTAGAATTTACTCATGAATAGTTCATGACTTGTTCCATGGTCAGCCCCTGGCCGCAACTTTGCAACTAAGTTTTTCCATCTCCTTATACCACCGATATAGTCAATTCCATTTCTGGGTATTCTATCTGGTGATGTCCATGCATATAGATGTTGTTTTGGGCATCCAAAACATACGCTAGCAATGAAAACAAATCTGGATTGGCAGGAACAAATTAATTGTTTTGCTTCATTTCAGCCTCCTAGGCTACATAGTTCAACTACATTTTTCTCTTTCCCACTTTGGCTTTCTTGACTCCAACAATAAGAAGCACAGAAAAAGCTGTAAATGTTACTGGGAAGGAAAATGCAGGCAGCACAAACAGGGTGTGTAATCACACACTTCAAATGCACGTCCTCACCTCTCTGAGCAGTTTGCTTGAGGAGAAGCCAAAGCTCATTAGTCCAGAGAAGGATGCAGAGTCAGTGTCAGAAGACAAACCAAAAGATAGAAATGTAGGTCATGGTGAAAAAGCAAAAGGGTGTTTTTCACAAGATGCAGTCAGGTACTTGTTCCCAACAAGGGACTGATTGCTAGCGGTGGTTCTAAAATAGAGCCTCTACCAGGTGCAAGCAATTACCAGTGGAAACACCCTTGTGTGTCAAAGAGCTGCTCAGATATTCTCCATTCTGCCCTTCATCGAGCCCTATGTGCCTTAGGGCTAGGAGGAGATCCTAGATCAGAAATGTCATTCTCTGCTGCTTCCAGCTGCTCAGAATGCTCTGCAACCATATCAGTCCCAGGTGTGTCCTTGCTGCTTTCTAAGATACCTCCTTAGACTCCTTCCAGTTTGAGCTGGCCCTTACACGTTCGGTTAATTTCAGATTGACTAGAAAACATGTGAATTTCCTTTTTTCCCCCCTGCAACAGCGATTAAAGCATAAACTTAGATAACTACCATATTAAAGGATTGTCCACAGAGTCTATTTGATATGAAATTAGTCATTGTATTGTACCCAGGTACTGTCTTTTTATATCTTCTGGACTATGAAAGCAGTGGCATCCCTTTTTTTGTTTTTTATATACTGAGAGGTAAGCAGTATGATTTTCAGATTGAAGGTCTCAATTTTTAATCCATTTCAATTAAACCTGTACAAAAGGTAAGGTAAAGGTTTCCCCTGTAGAGTTGTCCAGTTGTGTCCAACTCTAGGGGCAGTACTCATCTCCGTTTCTTAGCCAAGGGACCCAGCATTGTCCGAAGACCCCTTTCCTGATCATATAGCCAGCATGACTATATGCCGAGGTGTACAGAACGCTATTACCTTCCCACCAAAGTGATACCTATTTGTCTAATCACATTTGCATGCTTTCTAACTGCTAGGTAGGTAGGGGCTGGGGCCAGTAAAGGGAACTCACCCCATTGTGTAGGGCTCGGATCTTGAACTTGGGCTGTCAGCTTTGCAGTTGACAAGCTCAGTGTCTTTAATTACTCAGCTATCACACCCTGCCCCCAATATGTCATAGATTCATTTAATCTTTCATTGTGTTGTGCTTTTTGCATGTTCCATAATCCCGTTATAATTCTGTCTTTACATCCTGAGAGTTTCTTTTCCTACAGAGCAACATTAGGAACAAGATGCCCTATTGACTCTAATGCAGCTGCATCACAGATACTATAGTACTGAGGAAAGGAAAAAAGAAGCCTTGCCCTTTAAGGAAAAAGGCAAAGTTCTTTCCTTTTGTGGATTCAAATTTACCAGCTTGGAGGTTTTAATGCAAAATGATTTGGTCAGCTACATTGAAAATCAAAATCAGTTTATTAATAGGAAGGCAGATAAGAAGAAATCTCACAGCGTTCCTAGGATTAATCTAATAAGTGAGTAGGAAAACCTCTCTCTTATACACTTCAGGTTCTTTGATTTGTAAGTGAAGTCTTTGATTTGTGTGTGTTGAATTCCTGTCTCTCTGAAATTGGGGTCTCTTCCTGGGATTTTGGTAGGAGTAATTGTTTTATAGTCCAATCTGTTTTTCCCTGATCCTTTGTAGCTATCAGTTTGCACCTGGTTGCAATATCCTGAGTTTCCTGTTATGCTGTTTGCTATCTATTTGATTTCTATGGGAAAGGATCCTAGCTAATGTGTCCCATGCAAAGGTGGGAGCTAATGGAGCTGTCCCTGCTTGTGTTTTCACCTCTCCTTTCTTTTAGGGGAATTTTCCTTCCCCTTCTAATGTTTTCCTAGAAGAGAGGGGAATCGTAACTTCCAACAGTACTGTAAAAAAATCCTCAGCTCTTCCTCAATAGCATATTGAATGCCATCCAACTGGAGGGACCCCTCATCTGGTATCATATTATCCATCGCTGCAACCCATTTGGCATAAGTCTTTTTGGACAACCATTTTGAAGAGGTTAGGAGGGATCCAACCTATCAAGCCTCATTCCTAAACTGTTACAACTCATTTTTAAAATGTTTTGGGTTTTTTTAATTACCAACAGGAATTTAGGCTTCTCATTGGAAAACAGTATTCTGAGCTCAGTGCTTTAAAACATAATTAGACAGCTCATGACCTGGTAGGTCATTGTTTCAGAGATATTTCCTTGCCACATTCTTCAATGTCTTCAACAAAGGCAGAGCTTCTAATATACTAGAAAAGTTCCTAAGAATTCAGGAAGATATTCAGAGATGTATCTGCCTTGAAACAGCCCATGTTGAACTATATATAGCACAATCAAATATCAGCAGCTGACTACAGGAAATCCTTTATGACATTTTGTATTATGTCATAAAATGCCAACCAGTTCACCAAGGGCTCTGATAACATAAAGCTTAGGTAAAAACAGGATTTCTTTTGATCTACCAATGGAGTGATTTTTGACCATTTCTTTCTATCCTTTGATCCTCTAGCTTCCAAGTCAAGACATGCTGAAGCAGTTAAAATGATTCAACATTCCCTTCAGTTGTTCCTTGGAAACTTATTTCTTAACATGCCATGCATGTCCTTGTAAGGCTCTATCTGTCAAGTTGGCAATGCAGTTCACTACCGTTAACTAAGAAGTGCTTACTTAGACCATTTGCAAGAGCAGAAATTCATAGCTGAGATATTTCAGAGCAGTACCTTGTGCTTAATTGGCTCTGAGCTGAATTCATCTCTTTGGAACAACTTGCTTCAAACGCCTTGTGCTTATTGGACAGCTGCTTCATAGACCCTCAACGCCGTCATATTCATTTAAAAACTATTGAATGACTATCACCAAGTATCTTTATCAGTCAATCATCAATATCATACCTAATTTATATAATTTATGATCTAATAGAGAACTAATGTGGTCTAGTGGTTAAGGCACCAGGCTGGAAGCCATGGGACTTTCAGTTGTTCTCCTGCCACTAGGCATGAAAGCCAGCAGCCTACTTTGGGTCAGTAACTCTCTCTCAACCTAACTCACCTCACAGAACTGTTGTTGTACAGAAAATAGCAGGAGGAAGAAGGAAGAAGTATCTCTTTGTTCTCTGCCTTATTTATAAAAATAATAAAGGTGGGATAAAAACAAATAATCTAGCTTTCCTCAATCTGATGTTCTCCAGGTACTGTACTTCAATAATTCAAGAATTTTAACTGTATCTGGAAGGCACCAAGATAAAAAAGGTTGCTAACACAGTACTTCCATATAGATCATAAATTTACTAAAGACATTTCTATTCTTAATTCTCATGGCCAATTATAATTATAAACCTTATCGAGATAACTGATGGCATAGAAATGAGATGAGGATGATGGTAATAACAGTCTTTTAGTTTTTCTGCTACTAATTTGTCATATTTTAAAAAGTTATCCAGTTGTAAGAGAACAGCGCTAAACAAGAGCTTGAATTTGGTGATTTCTACTGTGCTTTCCAATTATAATTCTGTAATTGTACCATAGCATTATAATGGGATAGGCAGACGGAAGAAGAAGTATTAACAGATATGTAGGATAGACAAATATCCCCCAAATAATTATTTGCAATATTTTTCCCCAGAGTTAAATTGGATCAGACTCAGTAAATGTATTTACATAATATACTTAACCGCCAGCTAAAGACCTGCCATTTGCACTATGTGCAAAGTTGGTTAGTTTTAAACTTAATTCATTTATTTAGTTTGATTCTTTGCATAAACTCACCTCATTAAGTTGGTTTACTGGTCTCGTGAGAATAAATAAGTTAATTTATTAACACCTATTGTTTGAAAGCAGCTCAGGCTTACCCAGAGCTAAAAATGAAAGCATCTTCGGATGGAGACCTTCCTGCCCCCACCTTCCTGCACATTCCACCCAAGCACTTATTCTGATTAGAAAAAGCAATACATTAAAACAGAGGTCTTCTGGAGGGGTTTTAACTAATTGGAATGAACCGTAAGAATTGTTTATATATTATTCCAGTTTAAATGTTAAATGTTGTTTATGGTTATATTTGTAATAATTATTATCCTATTATTGTAGAACATTTATTTTCTATAAATTGACTCATACAATTGCAGGGGTTTAAAAATCTAGTAAATAAGCACATTTAACTCCCTCTCCATTATATAACACAGAAATAAATATAAGACACATACAGGATCATATTTTGCTAGTTTCAGTAGATATTGTCTAGATCAATGTGTTTTTTTCAAACATGTCTGAAACAACATGGACAACAAAGTAGTTTGACTATGGCAACATAAGTTTGCAAGATAACATTACAAAAGAGAAGCATTACTATTTGCCGGCAAGAATACATTTGAAAACTATAATTCTGTTAAATATCAGGGATGGGACATACTAATTTTATACTGTTTTTAAGACAGTGAACATTTATCTATTCCTTTTCTGAAAACATCTGAATTTGCACTAACTAGAAATTCTGTAAAAAAAACAAATCCAATCATGTACTGCCAACTATTTCATGACAACTGTTAAAAAGGTAATGTTTGTGGATGTATTTACAATTGTGAAATGATTTACAAAAGTGTGGGGGGGTCATTCAGGAGGTGGTTAATAGACTGAGATAAGACCCCACCTCCTTCAATGTGCACTTGGCTCTCTTCCTTATCTTTGTCATTTTTAATAAAACATTATATGACTATTTATTGTCTTAATGTTTCATGCTTCATACTGATGTTTTACTGGTTGTAAGCTGCCTAGAGGCACCTTCTGACAAAATGTGCAGAAGCCTATATTTTAATAAATAAAGTGTTTACTGTAATAAATAAAAATATTACCAAACCTTTTATTGTTTGGCTTAGATGAAATAGTTGAATATTAAAACTGAGTTTCTAATTCATGATTATTACCAGAACTCCAATATCTATCTCCAAACTGGAAAGCTCTTTTAGGATAAGAAAATTAAACTAATGGCCCATCCATATATCCATGCAACATCAAAAAAGACTAAAAAGCATCAAGCAAAGCAGGGTGGAAATTTTCATTTGAGAAAAGTTCTGAAAAGGAAAGTACAACCATAAAGTAAGATTTCATATGTTTTCATAGTCAAAAAGAATAGGTTCTAATACTCTTCTCATATATTATTTGGCTATGTCTGTTAGAATCATAGAGCTGACACTACAAAAAGGTATTTCACAGAGCTTCAAACAGTATTCCCTGATTATGGTCTGGTTCATAAAAGCTTTAGAAAGTCACTTAGACGAGATGGGTGGTGTAGAAATGTGATAAACAAATAGTCTTACACTTGTTTTTTCTTGTGTTGAAGGCTGGGCTATTTTGACACAGGCCAGGTTTTCAATCAGCTTGAACTAAAAGAGTGTGATGTTAAAAATATCACTCTATAGTAGGATGACATTTCCATTTCTTGAACAAACCATCTCAGAGATGAGGAACAAGGAGGAAGACTGAAACTGACTTTTAGCTAAATCTGAGAAGCATAAAACTCAGCTTCATAAAATTTTTGTCATGAAAGCGGGCACATCCATTTCATTACTGTAGAGAAGCAAGATTACAATTATTAAAATGTGAACTTTGATTGGTTATCGTTTGATTTGGAGCAGAAAGGAAATCAAGGGATTCATATTTAAGGGGTATATTTATTAAGGGGTTCATCAAATTTTCAGCCCCAAAAATCAGGAACCAGTTTTATACACTTGTTTTACACGATTCACAACTGAATATTCACCCTATTTCAGGCAATGTCTGAATTACAGGGAGTAGATCCCATGTCAGACACACAAGGCTCTTTTTACACAATGAATTTTCAGTTGCACTGCACTACTGATTACAGAGTTGGAAACAGTCCTTGTTGGGGATCAGTTGCTATGGAGTAAAAGAGTGCAAGTTGGTGCCTTTGCTATGAGGGTTATGAACAGCTGGGTGGGGGTCTCTCTAAGGCTCTAAGTACTAGTTTAAGACGACTTCATGTCCGTCTCTGGGAGGGGGCGCCTCTCTCCAGCGAGGGTTTCTAGCCAGTAGCCCATCTTTTCTCCCTCTTCAAAATTCCCAGGAGGAAGGCGCTGGTTCCCCCACTCGGGAGCTGGAGAGAAGCTCCTCCTCGAGCGGCTGGTGGTCGAGCCGAGCTCGAGGTTGCTGGGCCTAGTCCCGCACGTCCAGTATGTGGAGAGTAAGGGGTGGGGAACGAGAGGCGGTCGCCCGGTACTCACAGCAAATCAGGCCGGTTCCTATGGAGGATGGCGCAAAAGGCCAGGCCATCCCGGAAGGAGCTGCTGAGGTCTCGGATCTCCACACCCGGGTAACCCTCGCATTGGCGGCGGCACCAGGCCTGCAAGGCGCTGCGGGGGCCCGACATCGGAAAGGAAGAAAAGAGGGAGCCCGGCTCAGGGAGCCTCTGCCTGGGAAAGCGGCATGGATGCAGAGGAGAGAGCAGCCCGGACTGGGCGCGCCTCCCGGGCGAGCCAACGGAAGGCGGCGCGGCCGAGCCTTCGAGCTAGTGCGGCTCCCGGCCCGGTGCCTGGGCGGGGAGGCTGAGCTGCGCCGTTCCCCGCTCGGGTTCTCTGGCGGTTCCCCGCTCCCCTCCTACCCCCGGGGGGCGCCTCCTTCCTCTCCCGCCCAGCAGCACCGTCGGACTCTGCTCAGACCTGTCCCTTCTCCGCCCATGATCATCTCCGCGCAGTGCGTTGCTCTTAGTCATCGGTCACACCGGGGACGGCAGAAGTCGGCTGGGTGCGAACGGAGGCCCGGGAAGAGTCACCCTGCGGCCGCCTCGCGATTCTGCGGAGGTTGTTAGTTAGGGGCTGCCCTTTACGGCCACTCAATAGAGTCTCCATGTTCAGAAAGCTTAAGGAAACTATACCACGACCACCTGGACATCCTACTCTGACCTTTGTGGAAACACTGGGCCAAGGGACATTTGGCCTGATCCATTTTTAGGGCTTGAATGGGAATGGGGATCCCGAGCATTCAAGAAAGGAAGATTCACAATTAGATCTGGCAACATCACATCAAACTCTCTCCAGGTTATCCCTCCATTGTGCCTCTGTTGAATGGGAAGCACGAACCTAAAATTATGAAATTCCAGATTTATACATTGGCTCCTCCCTTCATCAAGATGCCTTTCGCTAAATCCTCACACCATCAAATGTCCATACACACAATTAGATTAATCTGAGATAGGTATAAATCCTGAATCCTTTTTTCCCTTGCAGATACAAGACAAAACTATTCAGGGTGTCTGGGTAAAGATCTAATAATTTGAAATATTGTTTGAATTTGAGGTTTTGCTTGAGCCCAAAATTTCTGTTGTTAAGCAAGACAGTTGTTAGGTAAAATTTGCCCCATTTTATGAGGTTTCTTCCACAGTTGTTAAATGAATCACTGCAGGTGTTATGGTAGTAACACAGTTGTTAAGTGAATCTGGCTTCCCCATTGATTTTGCTTCTCAGAATCTCAGGACACTGCAACCAGAGGTGGGATACAAAAGGGTTAACTACCGGTTCGGTATTTACCAGCATCCCTGCCCTCTTTTCTTGTTTTTTTAACTGCAGCTGTGGCTCCTTTGTAGCTGAAGTTGAAAAATCAGGAAATAAAGATCAAGTAAGAGCTCAGGTGGGCGGGTGGGCAAAAACATCAGCAGACATAGAACAGGTTCTATGTCTGCTGGTCTTCAGAGCTACCGGTTCTACAGAGGTGGACAGAACCCCTGAAGAAACCCACCCCTGACTGCAACCATCATAAATACATGCCATTGCCAAGTATCCTAATTTTGATCACTTGACCATGAGGATGCTGCAATGGTAGTAAGTGTGAAAACCGGTCATAAATCAATTTTTTTCAGTGCCATTGTAACTTCAAACAGTCTTTAAATGAATGATTGTAAGTCGAGGACTACCTCTACTGTCAGTAATTATGCTATCCATAGGAAAATATAGGAATTATTGGAAATGTTATCTAAAATTAATAGACAGTATGAATGAGAGTGTGTGTTTCCATGCAGTTCTAAGAGGTTGGATTATCTGTAGTGAAATTAGAAATTCAATGGCTGTGTAGGAAACAGCGGAACACACTCAGTTCTATTCACAATGCAGCGAGTTGTGTTTCCACACCAGCAGTGCCACCAAATAGCTGTGGTGATTTATTTCTGGTATTAATAGTGCTACACACATTTTTATTTGTTTGTTTTAAGAAGTAATGCTTCTTTCCTACTGAAAAGAACATTTATTTCCATACAGCTCCCCTCAGTAGTACAAGCAAAAAGAACTTAGAGTGAATTTATCTTGTTTTTCTTGTTTTGTATCTCTTTAGAATCGGTTGAGGATGTATGGAAAACACCAGGTTTGGAAGGAATTTTACTGCTTGCGCTATACTTCTCCCTTATTTGAAGTGAAACTGAGGGGAGTTTATTGCTGCAGAAAAAGCCAATCAGGAAAATTTGGGAGTTTTCATGCTAGTTCTTAGCATTTCAAGTCAGAAGATGTCAAGGCTAATAATGCTATAAATATGCTACAAATAGCACTCAGACAGCAGGCACATCCATTCTTTCACCGTTTTCATTTTCTAAATCATATTTCAAGTACAGAATTCCCAAGCAGAAATGCCCGGCTTTTGAGGATTTGGGAATGAATAGAGCAGTAAGGAAATTTATGCTACTATTTATAAATTCAAATAGCAGAATTGTTTCCAAAGCTTTCTTTAACCTAGATCTAAGATTCATAATATGTGCATTCCGTAATGTTTTG
Organism: Notechis scutatus; assembly: GCF_049901735.1. Lineage (NCBI taxonomy): Eukaryota > Metazoa > Chordata > Lepidosauria > Squamata > Elapidae > Notechis > Notechis scutatus. Next base: position 53,703,789 of record NC_142014.1, read on the forward strand.
GATGCAAACCTATCATATAATGTAAGCATATGATGATTACTTGTGTGTGTACTAAGGCATTTAACTATAATTAAAATATAGCTTTTCTCTGACCCACCTTTTATTTAACTATCCATCTCTCTCAGAAGGGGCTTATTTTGGAATGCACAGCTTCGTAAACCCCTTTAATATAAAATAATACACAGCTGCCCCCCAAAATTGCATACCCTTCCAACAGATCCCTATTATTTATTCTATAGGTTGCTCTGCAGGAAGTCTCCCAAGAGAAACTGGCATATTAAATATTATATTTAAACATACATACCAGAGCACATATGGAGTTCAACAATCGCAAATTCCTTAGACAAAGAAATTAAAGAAATTAAATTCCATTGAAGAGAATATCAATAAAATATAATTCAGTAATCACTAATGTAGTGTTCATTCAGGCAGATCCATCAAGTTACTACATTTGAGAGCTGCATTACGCAAAGCACAAAAAACATTCTGCAGAGCTCAGAAGAGAGCTGGTAGGCAAAAAAAAGTGAGATAAGAAAAGAATACATAACTAAACTTTGTTCACATCAATGCCATTCTCTAACTCCCTGCTCTTTTTCTTTCCAAACCATCTTTGCTTTTATCATATCCCTTCAGATTTGTATGAAACTTCTTGTTCTTGAAATATCTCACTGATTTTTTTCAGGATCTCCCCAATATCATAAAACAATTTTCTCATTATTCCCATTCCTCTGTGTGTGTGTGTGTGTGTGTGTTCAAGTATGCAAACATACTTAATGCGCGCCTCCTCTCCCATTTACCCCATACAACAACCCTGTGAGTGAGCTTGAGTTAAGAGACAGTCCCTGCTCAAAGTCACCCAGGTGGATTTCATGCTCCAGGTAGGACTAGAACTCACACTCTGCTTGTTCCTAGTTTTCTGGATTCAGTCTCTGAATATGACTAAACCTCCTCAACAGGTTTCCTTTGTATTGTTCATACATGTTTACATCCAGTCTACGTTAATTTGGTTTTCATCCATTCTTGACTTCCTGTGTCCTGATTTTCTCGGCTATTTAAGAGTAGCTATGTACCGTATTTAACAGTAGCTATGTATTTAAGAGTAGCTATGTACACTCAGGAGGGGCTAACAGGACAGTGAAACCTGCAGGCTTTGTAGGAAAGATTGAGCTCAATGTAGGCTCTGCCCATGTTCTTTTCTTTGCCTTAAAAAGTTCTAAATCAGTTTTGGAATGTTATTGATTGCCTTTGTTTTATATTCAGCAGGAAAAAAAGAGACTGAAAAACACCTTATATATAAAAGAGGGGTGGGGAATCAAAGGTAGAACAGAGGGATGAGAAGCCAACCTCTAGAGATAAACTGGGGGTCAGGAAGAAGGAAAAGCTTGCATTTGAAAATTGTGTGAGCAGGTAGGAAAGTTCTTAAGCATTGCCTTGTTGTATATCCCATGTTTCCTTCAATAATTACTCTAATATAAAATCTTTCCTCTGTATAAGCTTTAAAATGGTACAGTATTGGGATAGCAAGGATGAGAATATCTCAGGGCCTGCTTGAAAAGGAAGTGGGATGAGGGTGCTGGGACTTCACTTTTAATGGAAATACAATGGCAAAGGGCTTATAATGAAGTCCTTTGCCACCATACATCCATTCAAAGTGAAGATACTTTTCTAAAAAGTTAGCAAATAACTACATTATGATTGTGGTAGATCGGATTACACTAATTTTTCTATAAAAGTATAGTAGCAGTTATGTGTGGTTTGGGATATCAAAGAGTACTTGAAACTTTATCAAACTGCATAGACCAGTCGGACAAGGAAGACTGGAATGAGGTGTGGATGGGTGTGTCTTTTGTTACAGCGGTTCTAGCCAAGCAGAGCATCTACTTCACCTTTACGTATGCACACAAAAATGTTTGAGTCTGAACTCTCAATTGCCTTGCAGTGCTATAATTAACCAGCATTTATGAAAACCAGTGTTTTTCATGCTAGCTGGGGAATTCTGGGAGTTGAAGTCCTCTTAAAGTTGCTAAGGTTGAGAAACACTGATTCAAACAATTACAAACATCACATGAGTTTGTAAAGTCATCAGATAGAAAAGCCATCAGATAGAGTAGCACCTAAAGTACAAATAATAGAAATAAAATTCTGAATAATTGGCTTTTAGAAGAACAGAATACAATAACAGAGTTGTAAAGGACCTTGGAGGTCTTCTAGTCCAACCCTCTGCTTAGGCAGGAAACCCTACATCACTTCAGACAAATGGTTAGCTAATCTCTTAAAAACTTCCAGAGTTGGAGCATTTACAACTTCTGGAGGCAAGTTGTTCCACTGATTAATTGTTATAACTGTCAGTAAATTTCTCCTTAGTTCTAAGTTGCTTCTCTCCTTGATTAGTTTCCACCCATTGCTTCTTGTTCTACCTACAGGTGCTTTGGAGAATAGTGTGACTCCTTCTTCTTTGTGGCAGCCTCTGAGATATCGGAACACTGGTATCATGTCACCCCTAATCCTTCTTTTTATAAGACTAGACATATTCAGTTCCAGCAACCATTCTTTATATGTTTCAGCCTCCAGCCCCCTAATCACCTTTGTTGTTCTTCTCTGTACTCTTTCTAGAGTCTCAACATCTTTTACACTGTGGCGACCAAAATTGGATGCAGTATTCCAAGTGTGGCTTTATCAAGGCATTATAAAGTGGTATTAACACTTCACATGATCTTGATTCTATCCCTCTGTTTATGCAGCCTACAAATGTGTTGGCTTTTTTGGCAGCTGCAGCACACTGCTGGCTCATATTTAAGTGATTGTCCACTAGGAGTCCAAGATTCCTCTCACAGTCAGTTGAGCAAGGTACCACGTATACTGTACCTATGCATTTTGTTCTTCTTGCCTAAATGTAGAACCTTACTTTTTTCACCACTGAATTTCATTTTGTTAGATAGCGCTGAATGTTCAAGTCTATCAAGATCCTTCTGTCTCTTTTTTTTAACAAATTTTATTCAGTTTTTCACATTAAAAACAAAAATCTCTTTTTAGTGGACAACATATTTCAACATTTTGCTATTTCCGTATTTTTTATTTCATGCACCTGTTTCTTACTGCTTCTCCTCCCCCTCTTTTCCCCATATCTTTTTTCATTCCAGTTTATATCCTGCTCTTTCTTGATATCTTCCTTTCCCCTTTTCTGCTGGATCTTTCTGCCTTTCCCAACTTCACAGTTATTCCCCTTTTTGATTGCCTTCTTAAATCTCAACTGTTTAGCCTTCCTTCTTTCCCCACTTCTTTGTAGTGTTCTTTGTGTTGTCTATTTAAGATGTCTTCTCTTTGAGTCGACTCCTCCTCCTCTGAAGCTCTTTCTTCTTGTTCTTCAATCGTCATTTCCATTTTTTCTAACACAGAGCAAAGTGATTCGCCTTTCCTGTAGTAATTCTCTCATATTTTTAAGTTTCATTTTTAATTCCAGAAGAGATATCATCATTACACACTCTTGTATTTTATGATCGTTAAAGTCCACAAAAAAACCACTTTTACTTTCCTTCTTTCTTCTTTCAATTTTCTAAAGTTCTCAATTATTCAAGCCCAGGGTCTATACCAAAAACATCAATCAGTCCCATAGTCAGTCTTTCCTTGCTTTTTTCTTTATTCTGGTTCTGCTTTCACTTTCTAAGATTCTTACTTTGTTTCAATATTTCTTTAGTGTTATATCCACACAAGTTCATTCAGAAACAGGATGCTTTCCCTTTTGTTTGAGCTCAAGTTTTTGTCAAAAGGTGGCACTCTCCATTATACAAAGTCTTAATCTTTTTCCCCTATTTTTTTGTTTAGGGTTTTTCGAACCTCAATATTCCAGCACAGTCCAGTCTCCAATTTGTAAACTTTATTATTATTATTATTTGACAATCTAAAGTCCAGCTTTATTTTATGCCTGTTTATTGCCAAAATATTTTAGTCCAATTTAGTTAAATCTTTAGTTCCAGCTTCTTCCTTTCCCAGTTCGAAGCCCCGCTTAGCTGTCAAAAATATTTTCTTATTTTTTTTCCTGTCTCTTTGTAATTTCACCACTTTTCTTAAAAATTCCATGTTACTTTAATCCTGGGGCACTTTTGTTTAGTTGTATTGCCCAATTGTCCCGGTTCAGATGTTATCCACCTCTTTCTTCCCTCCTGCACAAAGCTTAATCCAGCTGAGTCCTCCTCTTTGGGGTGGCCATTTTAAACCACCGCTGCAGTTGTCTTCGGGGGGGAAAAGACCAAGCTCAGGAGGGGAGATGTGGCTCCCCTCAACCTGGCTTGCGGCTTCCCCTTACTCTGCCGCCCCTCCAAGGCAGCTTCAGCCCCTAATCGTAATGATTATGGCTCTCCAACGAAAGAGCACGGACCATATCCGCAGAGAGTCGCGATCTATGGTCCTTCAGTGAGGAGGCTCCGCCTTCTTCCAAGATCCTTCTGTCTCTTAAGCCTATCTTCTGGAGTGTTGGCTATTCCTGCTAGCTTGATGTCGTCTGCAAATTTGATGACTTCCCCATCTATCCCCTCATCCAAACCATTGATGAATATATTAAAGATGCCAAAGAATATTGCACACTGCTTTAGGGTGTTGCTGCAGGTGTTGAGCTATAGCCACAGCAGGAATTGTTGCATAAAATCAGGGCTGAAAGGAACTTTGGAGGTTTAGGCCCAATTCTGGTTAGGCTTGTAATTATCATATATTTTCAGTTTGTGGCTTCCTCAACTCATGAATTTGTTCCCAAATTCCAAATAATCCACAGAACAACCATTCTTCGATTTCTTCATGTTGATATTTCGTAAGAACTGAAAAAGTCCTGAGTGGGACCTTGGAGGGGATTAAGCTGCATTGCTTGAACTCATCCTCCTGTTATACCCTCTAGCTATGAATATTATAAAGCCAGGAAGCTGTTCTTTGGCAGAATATCCACTTGAAACATCATTGTGCCAAAATAATTCCGTTTCTTTCACCTTTGTAATAACTAACCAATGCTTTAATTCATTAGTGAGAAAACAGCTTCCTCCTGATTCACCTCTGTTCATGGGCTTTTCCAGTTCTAATGGCTGCTTCTGCTGCTTAAAAGGTCTAAAGGCCACCTGAGCATGGATTAGGAGTGGTCACACCTCCGTTCTCCCAGGTCTATTATTTTTCCCTGTTAAGAGTAGTTGGGATAAAATCTCTTATGATTAGGCTGTGTCTGAATCACTACTCAATTTTAAATCTTACTGTATGCTAATTCATATAACTTTTAATTTGGGCATTAATATATTTGTGACAATTTCAGCTTTGTTCAGCTATTAAATTCTTTTTTTAAATGTTGTAGTAGGATGTGAACTCTTCTAATGTTGAGCATGGAAAATAGCATACAAAGAAACTAAATGCTGAGATGTTTTCCAGCTGCAGCTGTACTAGGGATGGGCAGGAAACGAACATGATAAATGCCTGGAAGGAAAAAGAAGTTCATCTATTTCAGTTATCATGAAAGTGCACTTTTTTACTGAGGTATTTTTTAAAAGCCTAAGAGGAAAATACTAACAATGGAGAAAAAGTAGCAGCACTGCATCTTCAAAACTATTTGAAGATGCTGGAAATTACACAAAGTAAAAGTTGTTTATCTCTTTAAATCTGTCATAACTTCAAGATTTGTTATTTTTCTGACACACAACATATGCTGCATAATTTTGAGATGAGATGTGCAGAGCATGATAGTACAGAGCACACCATTTCTTTTGGCTTGCATTAATCATGGAAGAACAAAACGGATGATAAACATTTATAGAAAAGGCTTCAAAGATATGTGCATTCGTCTGCTCTCCCCACCTTCCCCTAATTTTTATGCTGTGCTCTGTAATTTAACAAAATTATCACAGTGCACTATATATTTCATAATTGAGATACAACATGAGTCTGAAATTTAGAGATGGAAAATTGGTATACAAGTCAGATGACAACTCATTGTCATTGTCCAGGCTAAAACATTCCAAGTCTGCCTCCATAAAAAATATATTTGACAACTAATTAACTCCAGACTATGACAGATAGAAACATTTCCATTTTAAAAAGCAAACCTCAAATTAATCCTTTGTGATGGCTAATATAATGTGCAAACCTGTTGAAGTGAGCTAAACCAGACTTCAGAATAAGTGAGGCAGAGTTTTGTACAGCCTTTTCACATGCCCTTCTCCACCTGCTTTTCAATCCTTGTTTGGGCTTTTTCAATTGGCTGAATGCCAACTATTTTCAAAGCAAGATTAAAAAGAGTCATACTGGATTAAACCAACAGCCTGTCTCGTCCAGTACACAGGATTAGATTGTGGCCAACCAAATGAATTCAGGAAGTTTGTCAATGCAGACAGGAAGTGATTTCCCACGTCAGTTGCTGTTTTTTTAGCATATGGTATTTAACGTATACTATTACAGTAGTACTAAATGGACAAAAAGCCTAATAAGCAGTAATAACTAACTCACATATTTGTAATGCCATCAAAGTTGGTGTTTCTTATTGCACCTTATCGTAGCAAATATCATTTTAACTATCCATTGTGTAAAATACTTTTAAACTGGTTCTGAATCTCATGACTTAAGAGCCATGGTGGCAAATTAGTTAGAATGCAGTACTGCAGGCTACTTCTGCTGACTGCCAATTGCCAGCAGTTCGGCAGTTCAATTCTCAAAGGCTCAAGGTTGACTCAGCCTTCCATCCTTCCGAGGTCGGTCAAATGAGGACCCAGATTGTTGGGGGCAATATGCTGACTGTAAAACCGCTTAGAGAGGGTTGTAAAGCACTGTGAAGTGTTATATAAGTTTAAGTGCTATTGCTACTTGAAGCTAGCAAAGAAGGTAGAGGGAGCTTTTCAAAGGCATTTTATTCTGCACAATAATATTGGGAAGGGTATAATCATTTTAAGATGAGGCTCAGAGATTCCAAAAGTTGCATGATGCCAAGAGCATTCCAAAGCAAATTAAGGTAAACAATTTCTGTAATAGGTTAGAAATGGCAAGCAAAATGCCAGATTTTTAAAACAGAGGTGACAAAACACGGGCACATCCATCTATTGACTGATTTTGAATCTAGCTATGCACAGGTCAGGATTTTGCATAGTGTCAATTTATAGAAGGTCTTATTGGCTTTGGTTTAACATGTAATATAAATACATTACATTTGTCAGCCATTCCATATGAACCCAGTCATTATAGATTTTTCAACAAATTAAAGTTAAAATAATAGCGGATTAATGAGGAATTTCTCAAAAGATGGCGACCATAATGGCTGCTAATCAGAAAACATCAGAACGCAAACTGATATGGTTACTTCATAATAAGCCACCTACTCTATGGTGTTGCCTTTTTTCTGAGTAGGTCGGCTCACTTCCATATCAGGCTGAAGTTGTCTATCACTTTATGAGTGCTGCTGAACACTATGCACGACTTAGAGGAATTGTTGAAAATACAAATTAGGCTTGAATTTATTGCTTTGCTTCTCATTTATTTATTTATTTTTAATGAAATCAGATCAGAGAACTTGGTATACAGAGAGTGGCATTGACAGGTAGATTGATGCCTATATCCTCATACTGAGACTTTTAAATATGCCATGTCTATAAGGGAATATGCCGTTGATCAAATTTACAGGATCTTATGTCAAACAACATTGTGCATAAAAATATATCACTATAGTATTCTGTATGCTTGGCGTCTTGTTCGAACAAAATCATTTTTCATTAGGCACTTCCATGACATGACTCCAAGACCAGAATACTGATCACCATAGTAAATTAATACTAGATATAAGTGGGTCAAGGAGCCAACTTAAATTGTGATAGGTCATACAGATAGATCGTTTTGCTCGGTCAGCATCAACTTTAACTGGATCTGGTCAGTGTAAAGCAATATCTTCCTGTCAAGAAATGTGAAACAAATCACTTGTAGCACCCATTTTATTTCATGATTTCATTAATTAAGAGTTCTGAAGGGGTTTTTATGGTTGAGCTACATCAGCCCAGAATTTATTATGGCAGTTGAGCCCGGAGCTGAGATTTAAAAACAATGTGGCTATACAGAAACTTCACTAGCATTTCAACAATCGGGCTCTCTGTTGATGCGGCTGCATACTTTGAATTCCTTTAGATTCAGTTGGTGCCAGGCACAGCCTGAAACAGCCTGTCCTTCCTCTTGCTACAATGAGCAACTGGCCAGGAGGTCTTTTCAGAAGGTCAGCTGTGATGAAGTGAACCCACCCACACCTTTTGCCACTTAACAGAAGTGTGATGCAGGTATCAATATGCAGCATGTGATATTTGCGTTCTCAGAAATTGTGGAGGGAATGGTAACAGGTGCAAGTGCAAAGACCGCTTCATGTAATATTTGATCACACTTGCTAAAAGATAATCCTAGGCTAGATTTGAGAATGCCACTGGAACCATCTCCGTAACAAGAAAGTGCCTGAGGAGATTCTTCTGGCTGTTTGAAGTGAACCTATTGATCTATAAAATGCTAAAATAGCTGGGGAGGGGGTAATAGCTGGGAAAAATGAAGAATACCATGACACTAGGATAAATTCTGTGCAGAAAATGAATTACAGAAATTGAGAGGATTTGACAAATTATTGGCAGATATTTATCAAAATAACTTTTAACTTTTTAAACTTTTTTTTTTCCTCTTCCATAAAGGACAAAGTTCTTGTTAACACTAATTGGTGGGAAGAATGCTGTTATCCTCATGAGTTTTCAACACCATCTAGTTGGTCACCATGGGGACAGAAATTTGGATTTAGTAGTCCTATTGTCTGATGCAAATAGTGATTCATCTCTCTGAAGTGGTACATGGCCAATAGCTTTTAATAAAAGTGGGCTCATAACATTATATCAAGTCATTTATTCTACAGGCAATTTGGGATTATAACAATATTATTTTAAAAACAGACTGAAAAATAGAGGCTAGCCAAAAATCACCCATAAAGGTTTGTGGCTGAGTAGGGACTTGAATTAAGTTCAAGGTTCTATCCATTATGCCATACCCAATGCTACAATATATATTTGTAAAAGTACTATCAGTGACAAAAATGCTGGAAATGATTGAAAAATGTATTTTGAACCAGGAGATTTCCATGGAGATTTGTTTAGCTCACTATGCCTCTACCAGAAGTCAACAGCAAGCTTCATATTCCATTGAAATATGTGCATCTTAATATAGTTTTATAGTTCTAGAATATAGTTATGATTAAAACAGTGCATTCCAATGCTATTTATGACAAAACAAGCTCTACTGAAATCTTAAGACTTGATATGTGTCTTATGTGTGGCTATAATAGACTGCAAAGCATATTTTTTTTTCATTTTCTATCATAAATTGAATGAATAGAATACAACAGAACAGAATATAAATGTTTTGTTTGCCAAGTGTGATTAGACACACAAGGAATTTATCTCCAGTGCTAGAAGTTAGGAAATACTCAAGTCCTATAATTGTCACATTGTCTGCTGCTAAAATCTGTTAATACTATGTTTTTCTGTTGATAGAATCTCTAGCAAGAATGGCTCTACCTTTCCAACTCATTATTGTTACAGAAAGGAGGGGGTACTCTTATAGGCACCACATGGATGCTACCAGAAGCCTATAATGTACATTTTAGATCCTGTATGAACAACTGACAATTTTTTTTATAACTACTCATTATAACATTTGCAAAAATTCTGAAAAATGTAAAATTTTCAAATTTGTGTGTTGTTAATAATTAGCACCTGCAACAAGGACTTTTACGAAATGCTTTAGCTTTTCCTCTTCTCCAATTAGTTTTAGCAAAAGTGAACATGAAAAATTTATTGTTTTTCTATTATTGTTTTTCATCTGTTTTCTAGTAAAAATATAGAAACTAAAATATATAAACAGAACTATTGAGGATGAGAACAAAGCACAATGAAGAGACAGTAAAACACACAGATTCTCAAATTGTAAAGTGTGCTTGTTTTGTTACTTTGTATTGAACTTGTAATAGGAAAGGAGCTTGCAGATTTTCAGTTTTACTTGAACTCAGCACTTCCTCATATGCCTTTTCTAAGAAACAAACATTTCCCAAGAGGTGTTAACTAGCTCACACTGAGTGTACAATTGAAAAAATTGGCAGCCCTAATTTCATGCGCTTACCCTCACTAAGAAAGTTGGAAGGAGTCTGGCATGAATAAATTGCTGGTATTTTTTAGCAATGTTGTTTTATTACTGTCAGAAGCGTTCCGTAACATGAACTGTACTTTGTTACACACTGAAATCCCCTAACATTTGATCCAATCTGTAAGTAAAGAGACATATCCTTTGGGGCAGCCCAATCCTAATATGTTTTCTAAAATTACCAAGTTCAAGAGAATGATTTCCAATTTACATGGGACTGTAGTCATAATTTCTTTTGTTTCATATAAAAAGACTGCAGGTTTATTTGCAGTATTTTTCAATATAATTTTTAAAAGGGAGAGAAATTTAATCATAAATGATAAGAAAGGTGCTATATGATGTCAACTTCACCATCTACTGGGTGTAGACTGATTTTGCACAATTAAAACACAACAGGATACATGAATATTGCCAAATGTCATGCTTGGGCATATCCACGAGGTCACCAAGAGCTGAGCCTGATTCAGAGACTTCACTTTTCCTGTCCTAGTGCCTTAAATTAAAAGAAAAAAAATCATAAAAGATCTGGAAGATACTCTGAGGCATTCAATCTTAGAGGGATTAAATCTACAGTCTCACGGAAATCATTTGGACATGTAGCATGATCTCTTTTCCTTTCTTTTAACAATGCAGGGCATTGTGGTTTTACATTCTAAAACTATAGGAGAAAGGGCCGCTTCACATTTTTGCGAAATCAGCATTAATACAGGTCACGTTTCAAAATAGAGGTGAAGACCTGTGATTGAGTCCTGGCAAACACACTGCCAGCTATTCAAAAACACTTCCTATAGAATGAAAGTAGGCAGGTCCTAAAACTAAGATATCAAAAGGAGCCACAGATTAGCTATTTCTCCCTCAAATGGACAAATGAACAAACTCCAGAGACACGAAGAAATTACATTTATTTAATTAGACCTTTTAGGTTTTTTTTTTTTTTTGCATGAGCACAGTCATCTGCTATCCAAATAAAAAATTGCAGAGATTACAGAAAATTCCAGACTTCTTAGCTCATTTTTCTTCCAGGCTTGCCTTCTTCAAATCGGGCAAATAGCTGATGCAAGAAGAGTTTCAAGGTCTCTGGCCCATCTTCTTCAGGGTACGATTCAACTGAAAGAGACAGACATCTAATTACAAGTTAATTGGGGGAAGGGGGAGATAAGTGCCCACATAGTTAAGCACTTCAGTATCATTGCCCCAATTATACACTCTCCAAACAAGTGTCTACATCCTACCAAGAATGCTGAGTGCAGCTGAATGAGTAAATCAAATCTAGCCCATATGCAGACTATACTAAAGTGGACAGATTTGAGGTCAGACCACCAACATATTTGTAAAAAGCGATGGGCATCTGCAAGTTACATGAACTACAAATAATTTTAGCAGCATTTTATCCAAATATACACTGGCAAAATTGTTTAGAAATCATCATTTCTGGAAAATGACTATTCAACTGATAAAAATAAACTTAGAAAAAGAATTTTTGGGTTATTGAAATTGGGAGATTCATAGCAAAGATCTGGTTGTAAAGAATTCATACTCATTGATCCACTGGTTATCTCAAATCTTTTTACTTTTGGGATTGCTTTCAGAAACCTCATTACATAGTATTATTTAATCTCCTGCACTATTTTCCAAATTTTTATACAATTGTTGGAAGAAACATCCTTCTGGGTTCAGTTCCAAGTGGGGAAAAAGACACTAGAATCATGGAAGTTGCTTGGAAAGAAAGTTTACTGATGAACAGAATCACATGCCTTGGAGCTCTGGACAAAGAAAAGGGAAGAGATGCTGAGAGTCCCTGGGTTTTATACCCTGTCTTTGAACTTCCTGGAACACAGGAAGAGTATCCCGATTGGCTGTTGTCAGAGGCCATAGCTAGCTTTTTAGGTTGTCTGTGTGCTAAGTTTGGTTGAAACTTGGGTGATGCAATGAAGAGCTATTAAATGGCTCTGCCTGAAGGAGGTAGATCTTTGTTATGTAGAATAGACTGGCCCTGGCTTTAATGGCCGATTAACAAAGGGGAGGGCTGTTTCTGCCTCTCTGAGTTTCTAATTCTCTTTTAGGGAAAATATTCTGCCTTTTTAATATATCCTAAAATATTTCATTTTTCTAGGAGAGGGGTGATTTTTAACTTCCAACACTATATTATGCATTTCTAGATACTTCCTTATACTTCCTTATTCCTTATTCTCTCCTTCAGGAATCATGTAATTCCCACACATATAAATGTGACCAACTAATGGTAATTATGTATTCTGAAGGTGAGTCAATACACTACACTTTATCTCCTAGTTTGTGGGATGCACGGAATTGTACTATACATGAAATGTGCAGAAAAAACTAAGAGGTGATAGAGATGTATATGGAGAAAGATTATTCCATATAAATTAAAATCAGCTGCTTCCTTTCTCTTTAGATCAGGGCTGTCAAACTCCGGGCCCATGGGCCAGATGCGTCATGTGCTGGCCACGCCCACGCCCAGTTTAGCGAAGAAGAAGAAAAAAGTTCCGATATGTCACGTGACGCCGCCATGACGACATGAGTTTGACACCCGTTTTAGATGTTTATTTGGTTTATTGGTTCTTACTCCTTTCGGTTCCTTACACAATGATGACAGGGAACAGCATTAATAATAGGGCATGCATCTATACATATGTAAGATTTTTGTGATCAAGAAAACTAACAGAAAGTACATATTACAGAAATTATTATAGTAAACAATATGGAAAATAGACCACAAATATTTACCATAGCTCAATTATACACAATCTATTCAAATAATTCAGCCTTTTCTGTTTAAACCATTTGTTGTATCCTTTACTTCAGGGGTCCCCAACCACCGGGCGCGGACCGGTACCGGGCCGTGGAGCACTCTCTACCGGGCCGCAAAGAATTTTTTTTAAAAAAAAAATGGCGGCTTTCTTCACCTTCGGTGAATGCTGCTGGGATCGGGGATCAAGGACACAAATGAAAGAAGGGAGGGAGGAAGCAACCGAAGCCTGTCCTTCTCTCTGGGTCAGCTCTCTCAGTCACTCTCTCGCTCCTCCACCAGCCCAGGAAGAAACTGCTTCAAAGAAGGGGGCTTTTCCTGTCGCCGCAGCGCCTCCGAAGCACCCGTTTCTCCCCACCCCCACCCCGCCCGCCCGCCCGCCCGCGCGCGAGGTTTACCAGTGCTCCGTTCTGCCTGCCTGCCTGCCTGCCTTCGTTAATGGTTGAATCGGAACAGCTTCGGCTGAGTAAAAGAGGCGAATAGTTACTCTCAGCGAAGCTGCTCCCAAACAACCAGAAACTAAGGCAGGCAGGCAGGCAGGCAGAACGGGACACTGTGGATTGACGCGCGCGGCGGGCAGGGTGGGGGTGAAAGCGGGCGCTCGGAATAGCTGCGGCGACAGAAAAGCCCCCTGGGCTGGTGGAGCAGCGAGAGCGCGAAGCCTCCTTCTCTCTCTCTCCCCCGGTCCTTGCAAAATTTTCTGCTTGAAACCGGTCCCTGGTACAAAAAGGTTGGGGACCACTGCTTTACTTGACAGACACTAACCCTAACCCTTATGATCTTTCATTAGACAACCCAAAATTAGCATCTTCAAAATTAATTTGCCTGGCATTATTTGTAACATAAGCTGCTTAAATCTTGGCAAGCCTCTGCAAAACAGCTGCAGTTTGGAGAACATCTTTCACCGACTCTGACCTTTCATTCTTATGAGGGAAAACTCTTTGTGCAGTAGGGATCCCTTGACCCCTACTTTTCAACATAACTACAATCATGCTCACTCAAGAAAATATCATTATCTACAATGGCGAGGATTAAGACATCTGAAAAGCATAGTTATAACTGAGGCCATTTTAACCATGCACCTTCTTATGAAGCTGGCTAGCATCTTGGTTTTATTTTAAAAATGATGATGATAAAGTGCATCACGCAACTCTGAATAAATCTTGTATTAACATACAATTTGTTGATTACAAATAATCAGGAACTCAATTCTGGTGGGATGGCAAAGAGGGGTTTTAGCTCTCCGTTCTTGCTCTTCTACCCAGAATAAAAACAAAGCAGGCAATTTAGGGAGGGGAGAGCCTTTCACCCTTCCAGAAGAGACTTGCCAACTGCCAGCAGTCTGACAACTTTTGAGGGCTTAATCACAAGGCAGCTTTACAAGATGCTCATCTGATAGCTTCCCTCCATTTTCCCACCATAATGCCCTGTTAAATGACCTCAATAGAGTGTACCAAGCCATTTCAGTTTTTCAAAGCAAAATAGGAACTAGGGATAACCACACGCACGCACATCTTTACTCCTTTGGATAGATTTCTGGGTAATGCAGTGACCTCTTCAGGATACTAAAACGGCCACATTTTGCTCTCTAGGCAGCAGGTTGCAAGGGATCTTTTTTGACAACTCCCTTTTCTCACAGAAAGAGGGCAGCAATGCCAGCAATTGCTTCATTTGGGGGTTACAAACAAATATTTTTTGGAATAACTGATGCTCTTTTAATATTTGACCACCTTTGTATGGAAAGAAGCCCACACTGAAGCAAGAAAGACGTTTAAGTTTCATGGCCACCAGGTTTTGGAAACTATGCCATTTATTTGTTAATAGGTTTCTCCTGTGCATTCAGCCATTAACTTACCTCTTCAAATTTATGAATCTGACGGATGAAGAAATCCCCATAGCGTCGAGCGACTTTTGTATCTGCAATATGGATCATGTCCTGCCAAAAGGCAAATAGAAGTTAGCAACATATCCGGATTCTGCTAGGAGACATCTGCTGGGTATTATGTCTGCTCTAGGCTGGGATTATAGGGTTTTATTTTTATATTGCCTTGTATCATGCTATAAACATTATACGCTTGTCCAGATAAGAACTTGCTGTCATGAAAATGAAAACAGACTTGTCATGTTACCTGCTATTATCTTAGTCTGGATTTAGTCTGATTGGAGGTTTCTATCTGAAGCTAATGCCCCTCAGAGAGGTGGCCTAGTGATCTGGTCTCACAAGGAAAGGGCTTCAGAGAAGGACTGGGCCCCCATCTCTACTACTATATGGCCCCTGAGAAACAGTCAAGGCAAGAGAATGGTGGGAATATCTAGTTTTTACATTAGTTTCCAACACAGATTCATCTCACATGTATAAAGGAACTCAAACCCAAGAGAGGATGCTAAATGAGTTTGATGGTGATACATTCCAGCCATCCTGTTGACTGGAGTTCAGTACGTCTAAATAATATTAAGTTCAGGTACTATGTACTATTGTCAGAAGGGTTGGAGAAAAGTCAAACCTTGTCAATGTAAAAGTCCACCTCAGAAGCTGACTGGAACTCTCCATCCAAGGCAGAGATGCCACTTGTCCAGACCAGGTTTTTCATTTTGTGCTTGAAGACCAGCAACTGGATGCAGAATTCCTGTTCTGTGAGATCCAAGAAGCCAGCCAGTTTAGTCACAGGCATAGTAGTGTAGAGTTTTAGGAAACTGCGGATGGTGGACAGCTGAGCTTGCTGCTGGACTTCATCAGCAAAGACTTTCAACTGCTGCAGGTATGGTTCTTTATGATAATTGGGATGCACATTGTCGTAGTTGGGTACCACGGGCGAGACAAATTTGGGACAAGCATAGCTGAACAGCTCCTCATATACCTGGGGGTCTCCCTTCTGCATTCGTAGCATCTTATCCCCATACTTCTCTCTAAGCTGCAGGTGAATGCTTTCATCAATGCGCATTGGATACATGGCAAGAGCAATGGCCAGAAGAGCATGCATCTGCTCATTTTGTTTGTTAATCTGAAAAATAAACAATTTCCACGAGAAACATTAAAGATAAATTACTCTTTGCATCTAAGAAGATACATGTGTAGCGGTTACTAGCCAAGTAACACATCATTAAGTCTCACTTTTGCTATAAATTCATGGGTAGCTTTCCAAAGTAAAAACTAGACAAGCAAACATAGTGACACACTAATGGAAAGTAAAAGCTGCCCTGATCCATTAAGCTCCCTGAACATACAGTTCTAGTTCTGCATTTCTTTGATTAATAGACCAAGTCCTTTGGATAATGGGGTCTTGTTCATTAACATAAAGGGACTTTTAAAAAGCGCTTTGAAATATACGTATATTGTATGCTGCCTATTGTCCCCCTGCACCTCCCCTTTATTTGAACACTTCAAAAATAAAATCCCAAAGAGTTCTCAGCTCTTTGAACATTAACTCTGAAGACCAACCCAATAAGGAAAGCTACCTATGAGAATTCACCACAGAAGTGATTACCATATTTAAGAAAATACCAGCAAAAATAGGAGGAACTGAGATACCATCATAGGCCTATGCTGGTGGGAATGTCACCAGACAGGATATACATTAACAAAGAGTACAAAGCTTTGCACAACTCACAATAAGGAGCCAGTCCCATAGAAAATTTTGAAAACACTATCACTATATAGGAAGAAATGGGAAGGGGAGAGGGCATCAGCAGAACAGCAGCAGACTAGGGAAATAGACAAGTTAAATCAAATTATCAAAAGTGTCTAAAAGTGAAGACTGAAGTTTGATATACCTAGGGCAAATGAAAAAGATCAAAGGATAAATAGTCTCCTGAAAGATTTAATCAGTTAAATACTGGATGCATCTAGTGGGAACTATTGATGCCAGGAAGGACAATAAGGATCAGCTAAACCAGAAAGCGTTTGCAATTTTTTAAACAAATTGACTTGAACTGAAAGCTAAAAGATGAATACAACATACTTCTTCGTATCAGTGAAACAGATTCTGATAGAATTGTGCTGAAAGATCACTAACGCTATTAGCAAATAGGAAAGAATTTTCAAGGACAACTCTTAGAAAGGAGGGTAGAAACCTTACAACATTTTACCATTTCATATTTGTAAGTTGTTCTCTGGAACATGCTCTTGGTCCTCTGAATATACAGCAGAATATTAGCAAAGACACGGATTGCATCTTGGTAGCGTCGCATCATGAAGTATGCAAAACCAACATAGTAATAGGTGGTAACCTGGCATTCTGGTACTCGTGAGTACATACTCTGAGAAGGGAAAAAGGAGATATTGTTCAGTACACAAGACAGGAAAATGTTACCAGTCTCTACAAAGAGTGAATAGCGTCATTCCCAAAGCTATAATATAAGGACTTGACTCCACATGCCTTCAGTCTATAAATAAAGATCATGTGGGTAAATGCAAGGTAATTTCAGCAACTTTAAGATGTGCGGACTTCAATTCCCCAAATTACCCTAGCCAGACTGTTTACAATTTACAACTGCAATTAAGCCCCAAATTTCTGTTGCTAAGTAAGATTGTTGTTAAGTGAATTTTGCCCCATTTTACTACCTTTTTGCCACAGTTGTTAAGTGATGCATGGCAGTTGTTAACTTAGTAATGCAGTTGTTAAGTGAATCTGACTTCCCCCTTGAGTTTGCTTGTCGGGTATAAAAGATGAACACATGACCTCAGAACACTGCAACCATCATAAATATGAATCAGTTGCCAAGTGTATGAATTTTGTTCATCTGACCATGGGAATGCTGCAATGGTTCTAAGTTTGAAAAACAATCATAAGTCACTTTTTTCAGTGCTGTTGTAACTTCAAATGGTCACTAAATGGACTGATGTAAGTGGAGGACTACCTGTACTGCCCTAGTGTCTCTAAAGTACTGCAGCACAGTACCTCCTTATTCAGTCTTAACGTAGCATTTTCAGAGAGATAGGCCTGTTAAGTTCCTTGCAGCAAACAAAATGAAGAGATATAGAGTACCTTAAACTTGAGCAATAAGACATTATTTTAAACCAATCTATGATTTTAAAAGCAAACGTATTCAGCATTTTTAACCCAAACTTGTTCATAGATATTTTGAAATAATTATCACCAGCTAACTGGCAAAAAAAAGACAAAGATACAATTTTTTCTCTGATTAAAAAGGTACGATGTAACAACTTCACCATTGTAGAGATCTTTTATTACAACCTTCCCCAACTCTGTACTTTCCAGATAAGGGATTTGATTCTTGACAGGAGAGGTCTAAAGGGTGCAAGTAGCTGTCAAGAGAAATCATGGCAATCCTGTGTGAAATCACAGGGGCTGTTTATTTTCAGCTCAAACACAGCCAAAATTAGATGGGGCTATATATCTATACAGATATACGTTACTGATTTTCTTCACATTAGCTTGTTTTTAGTATACAACCTATATGATTTATTTGGAAATCAGGGGAACAGATCTGGGGAAAAGTAGGTAGTGTATGAGGGGAGAAGCACAGCTAACAGTCACTAGAGAAAAGAAGTAATTTTGGAATCTCACTGTACGGTTCTGAGACATTCACCAGGCTGATGTCTATGGTTTAGATAAAAATTTTGCAGAACATTTAGCATCCTACCAAACAAAGTTTATATATTTATATAAATATAGCTGTCTAGAGCCATATTCAGGAGATGGGTGGTGATATAAATCCATGCAAATAAATAAATGTTCCAGAAGAGAACTGTTCTTTTAAAAAAGTGCAATTTTTAAACCAAAGGTGGCTCTCTTACCTTCTTGTTAAGCTCAATATTTTCCAGAACCTTAATGGCTTGATAATAATCACCCAGCAATGAATGAAGGCGCAGCAGACCCACAAGGCTAAAATAGCCCAACATCTTATATAAAGAATGACGACCGTATTCTCCAGCGACGCTCTCGGGGTCCCCTAAGGGGAAAAAAGAATTTGAAACTATATATGTGGACTCTAAATGCAACAGTGAATGAAAATGAAAATTTCAATCTGCCAGCTTGATTCCTGATCAGAATGAAATAGCTGAAGATTCACAATCAGAATTAAAATGGCTAGACCTTCCTCATGAATAAATTACTGGATAATTATTATTGATAACTGACAATGGCAAAGCCCACTCATTTTAAAATATTTATTTCCTTACCTCCGCTGGTATAGACTTCCAGTTGCCTGTTGATGTTGGATTTGTCCACTATGGAATATAACACATTAAGAACACTGTGGACATTCCAGATCTTAGGATTTAACCTCAAGAAATCAATTTCTTCCTCAGATTTCTTGGCAGTCTTGCAGCGATACTGACTGTAGGACTGAAACTTTACAAGGAGATAGAGAATGCAAGAGAAAATGAGGGTGGCATTATTTTTCTCCTTGGATTTTTTTTTTTTACATAACCAGAATAAAAATGAAATGACTGAATAAATTGGAATTACCCAAAAGCAAAAGTGGGAAAGAAAGATCAATTTATCGATGAGTACAAATGTTATGTTGTATTATAACAAAACCAAACTATATACTATTTTACAAATGAAAATAGTAAAGTTTCCTCAGTGCTAACCAGAAACCAGATTGCAGCCATAACAATTTGTAGGAGGAAAGACACATAGTGTGAGAACACTGAATAAAATTACAACTCACCACAAAAATATTATTCCAAGTCACTAACAATAGGTATATTCCTATCCAAAATATACAGTATATAGTATACGTCAAACTGAGCTGGTATTAAGCAGAGTTTAAATTCTGTCCAGCACACAAAGTCCCATACAAATTGCAATCTTACATATCAATATAGAAATAAACCCCTCTTTCCATGCATATATATAACTGGATATCTATAATGTTCCAAGACCCAAACAGAAAGATATAAGCATTCCAGCCATAAAACATCTGGAAGTTTTAGTGCTTTGAAAAGTGTTTTGCAAATTACTTGCATGTTTAGCATTTGATTCTAGTGATCTTTGTAGATTTTCATCATTATTAAAAAAGGCATGTGGAATTGACATAAGAGAACTATCCATTTTTATACCTGATATATAAATTCATCTATAATATCCCAGAGCCATTGATTGGGTAGTTCTAGAGGAGCTGGACCATCTGCATCTAGAAAGGAACATTCATATAGAATATATGGAATGAAAAATACAAAGCAAAGAGTCTATATGTTTTTATTCTCCCTGCATCTTACCAATAAAAAGATAAAGAGGAAAGCCTGGATTGCTGACTGAACAGTTCCAAAGACAAGTTAGAACCTAACTTTATAGTATTATTCTGCATTGTGCCAAAACCCACTTCATAATATAATTTATTTACCAATTTTGGGAGGAAATCTATACATTGCTGCATTTTCCAATAGACAATTACTTTTAATTCAAATTAGATCCCACCATTAGTTAATAAATACTGAATATTTACTAATTTAACTAGAGCTTGCACTGTTGCTTGTTTTAATTTTACATACTTGCATTGTTTTCTAGGTATTCTAAATAAACATTGTATCATAGCAAATCATGTCCTTAACAGAACAAAATGTAAAAAGGAGAGGAAAGGCCAGAGATTACAAAATCAGAATGAAGATGTGGATTTTTCTTTAAAAAAAATAAAGATATACAGTATTAACAAAAGGGGTCAGAGAGTTTCAGAAGGCTTCCAAAAAACAACAACAACACCACACTTAGGAACAGAGTTATATATTAGGATGGTAACTGACTAAATATTACTCTAAATATAGAAGATATATTCTTATTACCCCTTGTACAATACATAGAATTATATAATTTTAGAGACTCACTAAGAATGTAGTTGAAGAGATTGCAGTAATTGTAGTAAGATTCAAATCTTTGTTCCAGGGTTGGGCCACCCTGCAATAAATGAAGAAAGAGTAAATAGTTGCCTAGATTTCTGAAATGAATGAATACATGATCTCAGAGTTCTACGTAAACAGAGCAATTGAACAAAAAGTAAAGGCACTTTTCATTAAGGACAATCTAAATCTGATACTCACACTGACTTTAGCATAGATGTGTCTATAATACAACTCCTTGTACAAAATCAGGAACACAGCATCTACAATTAAAGAAAAGCTATAAATCACTGTATCTGAAGTATTTGCCTTTGATTTTTTCATTCAATTGGTCAAGTATTTGATGCAAGTGAAAATAATAAAATATATCACAAATCCAAAAATTTCCTATAACAAATAAAAGTCAAAAAAATTTGCTGCAAAAGCATATCAACATGATTCTTTGGCAAATGAAATTTCATACACTATCTGAAAGTTAACAAATATGATATGCTACGGTAGAATATGCCACAAATACATTTTCGTCTGAATACAGTCTCTCTTGCTAATGAGCAACTGAGATATCTCAGAATTGGTGATCGTACACTGTCATTAAGATCCATTAACTGCAACTATAATAAAAACAGGCTATTCTTATTTTGATAAAAACTAATTGTGTTGTATATTTAAAAATACAGTATTGTACTATGCTATATAATCTTCAAGCATGGAGTGGTATTGTTAAAAAAATTATTCAAGGATACTGAGTGATGCAAATAGGAAATATAGTTAAGATTGGAAATTTCTTCTGGCAATAAAGACCCTCTAATTTTTTGAAACTATAATATCAACAGCTTAATACAATAGGGTAGAATGCAAAAGTTCAAGGACAATATTTTTTTATACCACCTCTTAAATTTATCACAAGTTTCATAATTTCAGTACAAAAAACAAGCCAGGTATAGCTACCATAAAAAAGAATAAAATCTTCTGCTGAATCTCATTTTTAGGCTTATTATATAAATGTTGGAAATGTGGATCAGATCGCATGTGACATATCCTGTTACATTAAAGAAATCATTTGGAATTTAAAAAGTTCAATGCAATTCAATTCTTAAT
Source organism: Notechis scutatus (assembly GCF_049901735.1). Taxonomy (NCBI): domain Eukaryota; kingdom Metazoa; phylum Chordata; class Lepidosauria; order Squamata; family Elapidae; genus Notechis; species Notechis scutatus. The sequence goes on from NC_142014.1 coordinate 53,725,625, forward strand.
CTGTCTTCTTCAATATGTACTAGTTCCCTTCCTTTCCCACCCTCCCCCCCAAAATTACTCTTCCAATACGGGACTAAAGTCAGAATAACGTTTTCTATTAAAAATTCTTACCATTTCCAACCTGTGGTGCAATAGCCTCTGCTTCTGGCCACGGTGTGTTTTTAAAGAACCTTTCTGTTAGTTTGGTCCAACTGCAATACACATAATTATTTAGAAAATAATGGCATGACTATAATAAACCCATATAACAAACTACCACAATTTACACGCCCCCACCTCACTTTTTGCCAACTCTACATATGTAAAGATTTCTATGAAAAATGTGGTAAGAAAGATGCTAAAAAACAAGATTTTTCAACGGCATGTGCTATCATGTGGGCAGATAGCATATGTCACTGAAAAATCTTGTTCTTTAGCATTTTTCTTACCATTTTTCTCATACCTGCATAATCTTTATTTCCCATTATATATTCACAATTATATAGCTATGTATCACTTACATTAATATTTTATGTCTTTAAATGTAATTGAACCACAATAAGAACTAGCCATACTGATAATTTTTGCCCTGCCCTTTTCTGAAGCAAATGAAACCATACCTGTTTTCATAGATGTCTTGGATCTCATATACCTTCTGATCAATAACATCACTAGATATGCGACTGGCCTGAAGCTCATACACTTTCTGGTCAATCAGATCTGAAACAGTCTTATGAAAGTACTGTATAAAATTTTTAATCACTTCTGGAATCACCTGAAAGGTTTGCTGTTCATATTGCCGTTCATAGGCTAAATCCTGTTTTGGATCTCCTATGAAATACAAGTTATAACAACTACATCAAAACATAGTATCAGAAAGATATAGAATAGCAACATTTTGAATCTTACGTTTAAATGCATGCATCTGTTTTAGAATCCTCATTTTTAATAAAGTTCTTCAAATATGAACCTGGGCAGATGCCAGGAAGGAGGAATGAGAAGAGAAATGATAACATATTGATGATAATGCCGGCCATGCAAATACCATTATTTTCATACTTGCAAAAATATATTATGAAAATATATAATAGCAGCATTTGCATGATGATGTCTGTCTGGGGCTCACAGCCCATCATAGGCCACTCAACACTGGCAACATTAGGGTTACTGTGGAGGCCAACAAACATGAATATTACTAAACAAGACAACAGAGGTTGGAGGAAAAAAAGCAAATAGAACAAAAGGCCCTCAAAAATGTTTTTGGCCAACGGGTTTGGGGATCCCATGAATTTGGGGACTCTATTAAATGTGATGGTTGACTAGATGCATTCTTTGTATGCTTTGCTGTCATTCAGTCTTATTTCTTGGTTTTTTTAACCTTGCTTTTATATTGTCTTTATTCTAATTTAACTTGGGCTTTTTAATAGTATTTAGGTATTTTGTTCTGTTATGGATGCTATCCAAAGTCACAATGTGAACTTAAGCCATAGTATTATTTTGTATCTAAGTCATTAATTCAGAAACATTTTTTTCTTAGTTAAAAATCACTTTCAACTGGCAGCTTCAGAATACATATATGTTTTTTTTCCCATTATATTCTTAAACTATCCAAAGAAGTAATTTATTTTGGGAGAGATAACTGCTCTATAATTACCCAAATGAGTTCCATAACTGAGTGGACATTTCAATTTGGATCTTCCCAATTCAGTCCTGATAACTTTAAAAATATTTATTAAATTAAATCCCATTATTCTTAAGCAAACCAATCTGAATAAAACACCTACAATAGATTACAAGAATGGAAAGTACAAGAATGGAAATGCCTAGTAGCTATTTTTGTAGCCATATTTTTTAATATTTAGGTTCTACTCAATTTTTTTTCACATTTTAGCCTACATCTGCAAATTAAAAGTAATTGGCAAAGAAACAAACAAGGAAGAATTAAAGTTGCTAAACCAAATATAGGTCAAAGTACTTTCTTTCCATAAGAGACAAATATCAAAAGTTTAATACATAGTTATCCATTTTTTGGTAGAAATTGAATAAAGAAATGGGCTGGACTCAGAAGCACTTCTGAACGATACTGCCACTGTGTCTGTAGCACAACACACATCTCTTTGCCTCCAGTAACATAAACTCGAAGTAGCAGGACCATCAACACGAAAGTATACGGACTCACCTGTGTGTAAATCATAGTCCCCTGTATAAGCATATGGGTCGTAAGAGCCCTGCGAAAAGAGAGCGTGGAAAGGGAAGGCTTGAAACTGGTACAGATAACACGGTGGAACATGCTTAATCGTTGCCCCACCACCACCTCATATGTGAACATCCACGGCTTTGGAAAACAAGACCCTTCTTCTCGGCTTTGCTTTTAGTGACGACTCAGCAACCTCTCTTCCTTCCACTACACTGAGGCACCCGCCCATCCCTTTTATCCGAAAAGGCCAAGTAAAAACCACCCTTGAAGGTCCCAATTCCCACACGCCAATCAAGATCGCAGTGAACAGATACGCAAAGTTTGTACCTCCTCGTAATCGTCCACCGGATACGACATGGCGGGCTTAAGAGCACGAAAAAAAGAGAACGCACACCGCCGAACAGCCGACCGGGGTGCAGCAAACAAAGTCTTCCGGTCACCGAATGTGTGGAACTTCCCTCGTAAACCGGAAGCCGCCGGTGTAAATAGTCCGTTTGGCGGACAACTTAAAATACTGTAGGAATGAGAGGGACCGTTGTTAATCTGCTGGTAATACGACTAAGTAAACGTACTACATTTAGTGTGCGTTATAACGTGACGGCAACCACGCTTAGAAAAAGTAGTGCATTTGATACACTACTGTTAATTGTGTTATGAAAGAAATGCGGGTTATAAACCTATTGAGAATAACTGATCTCTTGTTAGATCAAATCAAAGGACCCCCTAAAGCGTTATCTGATCTTCAACATTGATCATCTAGTTGCAAGATCGCAAGCAAGGTGAAAATGTCACAAATTTCCATTGGTTTTGTGACCAGGGATGGGGTTTGACAAATGTCTAGAGCAACATTAATAACCACTACACAAGAATATTGCCTCCTAACCTGAAGTCAATTTTGTTTTCATAAAACATTCATTAGATAATAAAAACAAATTTCTCACTCACAATTGCAACTCAAATTAATTCATAATTACTAAGGAATGGTAAAAAAATATAAGAAAGTATAAAAGTTTAGTCACAGCTGAGACATTTCTGTACCAGTATTTTTATAAAAGTATATTCTTTGCCCTCAAAGAGAAGCAAAATAATTACAGAATACTTGTTTCCTGAGAATGTTCCTGTACAATTTCAATAAGAAAAAAACATTCTACATCTACAGAGGAAAAAAATTAACAAATGACACCAAAAGTTAAACCTATTGTGTTTCTGTCCTGTGAGGTATACTTGTCAATGCTTAATACTACATTTATAACAACCAATTGTCCTTGAATGTAAACCTTTTATTTTAGTTAGAACAAGATGTAGACATTACAATCTAATGCCTGGAAATAATATCTTCTCTCAACACTGAGGTTTAAAATTTGGTAAATAGGTGTGTATAATTTATATCTGTGGCAGTGTGCTTTGCTATTGTTTCATTTTGGGGGTCAAGTAATTACAGTATCTTCCCCGCTGAAATGCTTTCTTTTCTATTTTTGCTGCCTTGAATAACATTATTGTATTTCTCAGAGTTGCACAAGTACTATATTATCCTGGGTATAAATGAGGCTTCTAATGAAATGTTGGTATGCATTCTGCACTTCTGCTCAGGATGGTACAGTAGTTAAAGCCTCCCCGTTTGCAGATTGTGGATTCACTTCCTTCCCTTGAAGGAGTAGCACCATCCTTTTCTGCTACTTGGGATGTCCACCTACCCTTCTCCCTTTTCACATTCAAATACCTCTTAATATGTAAGGTGTGCTGTTTTGTCTATGTAATGATCCACATTCGAAAGTGCATTTTATTCTAATATATAATGCTTATACCCTCCCCAAAGAATGTGCTGGATTGCACATCATCTTCGGCCAGTAATCAGCACCGACTGTGAGCAGAAGGTCCTCCATCTTTCCAAGCTTGCGCACAAAAGCATCCGTTCCGCATTCTATTTGGCCGTAGACCGAATTCTCACCTTTAAGGACAAGATGAGGGAAACATTTGGGGGCGGGGGAAGTACGCTCCCTTGCCCGTCATTCTTAACCCGTCGCTTACGGCGTCCGACCGCTCCTATTGGCTGCTGCTTGCCTTGTTCCCTTCCTTTCATTTCTATGGTTACGCGAATTTCCCCGCCTCCCGTCAGCGAGCTTGGGCTTTCTGGGCCCACGCTCGAAGCGAAGGCTTGGAGAGGCGGTGGGGAGGTTGTGGGTAGCCGCAGGGATGGAAGGCAGTAGCCCCGGCGAAGCCAGCCCGGCCGATGCCGCCAACTTGTTTTCCCTGGCGGGTCTTGGCGTCGCCTTGCAGACCATCCCGGAGACCCCGGACCCGGCTGCTTTGGGTTACTTGCAGCTGCCGTGGCAGAGGGAGCACCGCGTGTGCAAGATCATCAGCCGCCGCCGCAGAGACGCCCGGCTACACCACAAGGTGGGCCCGCTGGGCAAGGAGATTCACGGTGAGGTGCTGGCTGCGGGGCTAGGCGGGAAGGGGAAGGCGTCCTGTTTTTTACCGGGCGACCAAAAGGCCGCCCGTCCTCTCCTTACTGATCAAGGAGAGTTCGACCTGGAAATAAGAAATTTTATGACTGTGAGAGCAATCAACCAATGGAACAGAAGTTGCCTTCAGAAGTTGTGGGAGCTTCATCATTGGAAGCTTTCAAAAAGAGACTGAACAACCATCTCTGTCAGAAATGGTGTAGGGTCTCCTGCTTGGGAATGGGGGTTGGACTAGATGACCATCAACGTCCCTTCCAACTCTGTTAATCTGTAATCTACCGGAGCGGCACTGGGAAGGGGAAATTGGGGAGCTTCAGTCTGGGGCTTTGTCAGGAATTTAGAGCTCTTCCAGGTAAAAGCAGCAGGAGTTTGCTGTCAAATACAGGTAGTCCTGGATTTACAACAGTTTGTTTAGTGATTTATGATCCTTTTTCACACTTACATCCCCATAGTCACATGATCAAAATTCAGATGATTGGCAAGTGGTTCATATTTATGACAGTTTCAGAATCCTGGGGTCATGTGATCAGCTTTTATAATCTTCTGACAAACTAAGTCAATGGGGAAACTAGATTCACCTAACAATCGTGTTACTAACTTAACTGCAGTGATTCATTTAACAACTGTGTCAAGAAAGGTCATAAAATGAGGCAAAGCTCACTTCAGTGTCCCACTTAACATAAATTTTGGGCTCAATCATGGTTGTAAATTGAGGACTACCTGTAAATACGGATGAGGGACTAAACATTCAAGCAAACACACTTAGGTGTGGACACATAATTGTTCCCTTGATAATCCAAGGCAGCCTTCCCCAACCTGATCTGAACTCCCAAGCTGGCGTTTGTAATAATTGCCCAACAACCTGCCTTATTGCAGGGTAAAGGACAGGACTTTTCATAATAGCTCCTGTGTTTTGGAACTGACTGCTCCTGCCAGGATGCTTGGCTTATTTTAACAAGCCAAACTTCTTACAAGAATTAATTGTACTATTATGGATGGTATGATTTGTTTTAATGAGGTCTTATTAATCATTGTTTTTCTATTGTGTGTCATCCAGAACATGTTTGATTGGATTGCCTACAAATATTATAGATAAATAAATGGTACTGGGCTGTATAAAAGAAAAAAATGAAATACAAGCATGGCTCAATGGTGTTACATTTGAAATAATTTTGCCCATCAGACCTGAAGTCACCAGAATTCCTGATTTTGTATTAAAAGAATGAATGTAGTTTAAATTGTGAATAAAATGAGGTAGTTTGTGTTATAAGTGAAGGATTAAAAGATTTGTGATGAATAAATGAGAGCAAAGCAATCCAGTTATAGCAGTATTAATTGCAACTTATTGCCAGGAAAATTTATAATGTATTGAAGCCTGAGAAGTTTGTTTTGTTTTGTTCTGTTTTATGTATTATGGATAAATAACTGCAGAAATGTAGACAAAGTTTGCTCACTTCTCAGAGTAAAATTTTGAAGAGAAGCAAATTGTGAAAACTTTGTAGACTCGTGTTCCTCTCTTTCCAGATACAAAAGGATCATTAATTCTTGAAAGATCTTTTCAGTCAAAATCATATCAAAGTCCTCAAATTACGAGAAAAGAAAAATCAAAATTATTGGGCTCTGCCCATCCAGGAACATTGTTGAAAGGCCTCCTGTGGCCAACTAGCCATGCCCTACTTGTAAAAGATTATAAATTCTTTCTGCCAAGGCAAAGAGAAGGTCTGTTTTGTTGTTGTTTGCACATCTAAAATGAATTTTAAGAGGTAAAAGATACCTACAAAAAGTCATGCTATCCGAATAATTGTGAGTCCACTAGCTAGAGGTAACATCACAGTTCCTTAGATATAAAACACTGCATTGCTGCCTTCCCCCAGTAAAAGATCACCCTTGAGGAGAAGGTGTGGATTGTGCATAGTAAGAGAGTCACAAAACCTTTGTTTAACCAAAGCTGATGTGGTTGTGGTTGTTTTGTTTTTTATAAAATTAAATTGAGAAGGAAATAATTCACTCTCTTTTTCCACAGCTTTAAAAAGATTGAGAGAAGCTGCTAATTCAAATGATTTGGAAACAGGTAACATTGCATCTGTCAAAATTTGATCTTTAGCCCCATGTATTTCCCCCTACATAGGTTCTGTTAGAGAAATATGGGTCTTATAAAATGACAGGCTGTAAACAGGAACGGATTATTTGAGATGAGAATGTTCAATACACTGTATTAGATTCCTAAGAATTCCATTGATACGTAAGCTTTTACATATATGTGTGTGTGTGTGTGTGTGTGTGTGTATGTATCTATATATCTATATATCATCTATATCTATATATCTATATCTATATCTATATCTATCTATCTATCTATCTATCTATCTATCTATCTATCTATCTATCTATCTATATATATATATAGATATATCTATCTATATATATCAGTAGCTTGGAGGAACCTCAGGTAGGCTTGAAAATGGGTCTGTTAACAAAATGTTAGTTTCATACACACACACTTCTTCTACCCAGGTATTCTTTCATCTCCTAGTTTCAATTAAGTCTTTCCTAACCAGTTCTATCTTATTGTAAGACGCATATAATCATTTCAAATAAATTTGTTTATGGAAATGTTGGCTAGAAGAAATGCAGAGGGCTAGATTTCAGTGCTTTGCTAACCCTCCATCTTCACTCTCCTCACTTGCCTGCATATTTAATTTCTTGGCACACAGTTCCTGATTGCCAATCAGGATTACAAGATGAGTACATTTACTAGAAGGTTACATTTGCAGGAATATGAAATTTTTCTATATCTCTGATTAACCTATATTAAATATCCTCCTATCTCTAAACTTTAGCTGAAATCAGAAGAAGTTTAGACTTAAATTTGTCTGAAGAGTGTAGTGAGATACTGGAATATTTGGTATTTTGTCATTTTTTTTTCAATTGAATAAGGAAGTAAATTTTAAATAAAAATATAGTTCTGGGAGAGACAATGTCCTAACTACCTGATGGATTAAAATTTGCATTTAATGTTTTCATTAAAAGAAATATATATTCACATTGATTGAAACAATTACTATGTACAGTTTCTTTTTGTGGATGCTTTAATTCTGCTGGTTCACTTTGAGCTTGAAAGGAAGTAATTTACTGATACTGAATTGCTTGAAAAGATCTGAATGAATTTGTGCATGTATCTTATTTGTTTCTTCTAAAATGAACTTTAAGTATTAAGTATTGTTTCTTGAAAGTTTTGCAACAATTTATTACATTTTAAGCTAGGATACTGGTGGTGACTTTTAGCCAATTAAATCTTCAGGTTATTAATGCTTCCTTTTCTTTCTTATTTGGTGGCATCAGTAATGCAACTTCTAGAAGATGGGGCAGACCCCTGCGCTGCTGATGACAAAGGTCGAACAGCCTTGCACTTTGCTTCTTGTAATGGAAATGATCGCATTGGTAAGCCAATTTAAAGAATGGGGGACTTTCACTTTGGATGCCACTTCACAGGGAGATAGTGCTGATTATTTTCAAAAGCATTATTATTTGTAGATTTCAGACAGGTAGTCCACGGTTCCTAGCAGGTGGAAGGAAACTGGGCAAAAGTAATGGACATAGACCAGTGTTTCTCAATCTTAGGAAAGTTAAGATGTTATAGATTTCAATTCCCAGAATTCCCAGGCCAACTATGCTGGATGAAAAATTCTGGCAGATGAAATCCATGTATCTTAAATTGGCTAAGGTTGAAAAAACACCGATATAGATTATTACAAGATAGAATGAAGTTAGAAGTGAAAATACCATTATGAAGTATACTTCCTAAAACAGTGTTTCTCAACCTGGTCAAGTTTCAGATGGATGGACTTTAACTCCCAGAATTTCCCAGCCAGCAAAGCAGCGTTTAAGGTGGGTGGGTGGCTGGGGAATTTGGGGAATTGAAGTCAACCCATCTTAAACTTGCCCAGGTTGAGAAACACTGTTCTAAAAATCAGTATTACAGAGATTGCCTGGTGTCCAGAATAATTCCAGGAGGTTTTGTGGTTTTATAAACAAGCTTTGGGTGTGTTCCTTGAAAAGTTTGGCTAAAAATATAAGAATAGGGGCAAACAAAAACCTGAGAACATAGGTAACACCTTCAAATTAGGAGTGACACCAGCATCCTTAATTAAAACTTTTCTGTCCCTTCTAGGTTGAATGAGGCTTGGATATTGGATAGAGGACAGATTCAGTTAAGCTAATATCAGCTCACTGTAGTCATTTTTGGTTACCAAGAGTTGAGCAAAGTGTAAGTTGGCTTCTTGCTTCAAAGATGAGCAGTTCGAGATTGTGAGGGTCCATAACTCAACTTTACATTCTTTCCAAAGTGCCCCTGAAGGCTGATAAATAAATATGTGATATTATTCAATAAGATGTACTTAAAGTTTATTGGCATATTCTTGGAGTTGGAGTGATTAAGAAGGAGCTGAGGGAGGTAATATTCTCACTGGCAAACTATATTTGGGGGGAGGGATCTGCAGTGATGCTTGTGTTGTGAAATGGCAGGTACTACTAGGCAAGTAAAGCCTTGATCCATTTTATGGGTATACATTGCATGCAATGCAGGTTAAAAGAGATTTGAGCTTTAATCCCCTGATCATGCCCATCACCTTGAAGCCAGTGACGCTCATTATGGACATCCCATTATTTTTGAACAGCCCCCAAATGTGGCAGATTGGCTCACATTGTGCTGTGGCAGTTTATTTTGCAGGCAATTTTGGATAGTGTGAACTTGAGATGATGGGGCCCAGAGGTCCATTCAGTAACGCTTCATATGCAAACTTGACTGTTTCAAGGGACATAAAAGCATCATTTTATTATAGACCTCTTCCATTAAAGTACTTAGGAAAAGAGGTTGATTTTGGTGAGGGCTGAATGCTATCCATCTCCAAAAGTTGCTAGGAAAGAATGAGTTCTGTAAGACTATATGACCAAATATGGGCTAATATTTGGGATATTTCTTTATGGTTTTCAAAGTGAACTTGAGAGACTCTTTGTTTGTATTTTAGTGCAGTTGCTTTTAGACCATGGTGCTGATCCAAACCAGCGAGATGGATTAGGGAACACTCCCTTGCATTTGGGTAAGCATCGTTTATCTGAAATGCCATCTTTTTTTTCCTGAGAAAATTTGCTGAAACTGGATTTGCTTCAAGTTCAGGCAGCAATAGCCTGGGACACATAGGAAAATTTCTTTAGAGTAAACCAGGAAATTGCCCATTCAAATATCACCTCAGCAGAGAGTGAACGTATGCAAACTTTTGCCTTTGGAACTGAACCCACATCTGCCATACAAGAAGCATAATATTTACTTTTCAGGACTAGCTTAATGTTTACTGTGATAATTTCTATAAAGTATATTTTAGCATTTTTTATTGGGTATAAGCAGTTGCATATCTCTTGTTTTAAAAAATTGGATTTTAATAATCTTACATGATAGAGCCAATACACCTGCGCCAAATAACTTGTGATACTCTGTTTAGTTTTTGTAGGTTCTATAATATTCTTAACTTTTACTGCAATATTTCTTCTAGCACAGATAGGATTTGGTGAGACTGCATTGACTTGTTCCATGCCATGACATGAACCTGAGATCAGATTTCTCAGCTTGCATTCTTTGTTAGTATACTATATAGATTTGCAAAGGGAGCTTTTTGGAAACACAGTCTTTACTGTATAAATAAAGTTGTGATTCTGATCAGATATAATATATCCCTGCTGCTTTACTGCAAAGCACTCCTTAGTTCTATGTTTTGTATTTCCCCTCCACAGCTGCCTGCACGAACCATGTTCCTGTCATCACCATGCTGCTCCGCGGAGGTAACCTTTCTTTTTGGCAACGCTAAAGCTGCCCTTTCTTCTAGTGCTCTTTCAACTTGTTTTTCTTACTCTGCATTTGCATATTTCAGGAGCTCGAGTGGATGCCTTGGATCGAGCTGGAAGGACCCCTCTGCACTTGGCCAGGTCAAAGTTAAACATCCTGCAGGATGGCCTCTCACAGAGCTTGGAGGTTGTGCGCCTTGAAGTAAAGCAGGTACAGGAAGGTTATCCTGGGTTTGAGGGGCTGCCAGGTGTTATATATTTAACAGTTGTCTCTGCGCTCCACAGAAGACATTTGGGACTGAGGAATGTATGTGGACATGAGAGTTTGGTATCAGTGGGTTCTGAGAGAAAGGCAAAGGTGTGTAAACCTGATTCGCACGCTAGACTAGGAAAGGAAAAACACCTTTGGCTTAGATGACTGAAATTCTAAGGCGTAATTGGCCAATCAGATTAGTTGGATATAGCAGAAGTCTTGATGAGTCGAAAAATGAATGTGATCTTTGAAAAGTTTTAGATCAGGGAATAATTATTAAGTATCTTTGGAGATCCTCTTGGAAGTACAATCTGCACTTCCCTGGCAATTGTGAAAAAGGAAAATAGAGAAAGTACAGAGGGTAGCAGATAGAAAAGTAAGGCTCGTTCCCCACTCTCCTATTTTATCTGTGACTTGTTGCTGACAAATGGCCTTCTATAGCCAGGGTAGGATATTTTCTTCCACAGGCTTCAAAATGTTTTGGCCTCTGAAGGTCCCAAGATATATTGCTAGTAAGATCGTGAAGTAACCATACTGAAGAGAGCCAATCTACTCTCAAAAATGTATAATACAAACATGCACAGTTTTTTAAAGTACATATTGCACTTACTTACCTTTTATTTTATTTACTTTCTAGCTCTTTATAGCTATAGTATCTCTAGAATCTGCATTTTGCCAGAATGATATTTCATTTCTATTGTAATCCTTCTATCTACTGCTGTCCAAAATCTATGGCAATGTATTTGAAATCTTACATTCTGATCTAAGCGCCCTAAGTGCATTTGTTTAACAGTCACTGCAAAGTTTGGGCCATCTGTTCATGTGGATCCAAAATGTTATGATTTGGAAATGTTTACCGTAGCAGTGTAGCTTTCTTGCTACTGTTGTCAGCATCCATACCTATAAAATAGAGATGAATTCTGATCTAACAATGGATTTTTACATATAGCACGCATGCTTTACCTGCAAAAAAAGGGTGGAGCTTTGATTGCATAGTTGTGGTCAATGTGTATTACTTTTTTGCCCATCCCATGTCACCTCTTGAATGTGCCTAATAAAACTGTTGATTAATATAATTTTTAACCCCCTACCTGTTGAAGGCTGATGGATTGCCTTGCGTTCATCATTGGTCATTTTTTGATGGTGATAGGACTAGTAGGTCAACATTTGTTTTAATGGTTTTTGTTGCTTGACTTTGTATTGCTTATTGTATTTTAACTTTATTACCTGCTAAGAGTCACATATGTGAGATGGGAGGCATTGTAAAATGAATAAATAATAATACTGTCACTTTTAAAAAATGAAGTGCCTTGAGTCCCAGTAAAAAAAATAGTTTTATTCATTTACAGTTATTATTTATGTTTAATTCTTACTTTTTTCTCCCAGGTAGTTAATGTACAGTTGTCAGTCACCTTCCACTTTACTAAAAGGTTATAGTAACTCTGCAGATTTGCTTCAGAATTGGGTTTTTAATTAAAAATTTGGGCTTTTTTCATTGTTTGCTGCAAACCACATATTTCTATGCTGTTTGTTTTAGATTATCCAGATGTTGCGGGAATATCTTGACCGTCTTGGACGTCATGAACAGAGGGAACAATTGGATGACCTTTGCACCAGGCTACAGATGACTAGCACAAAAGAACAGGTGAGGGCTAAATAAAATTTTGTACTAGCTGAACATTTCTACAACATGAGAAACTGGGAAATCCAAAAACTATGTTTCATGTCACTATGAAATATTTTAGTTTTGGCAAAATACATATATCACTTGAATTTAGGATAAATACATTCAGAATAATTGGTATTGTAGGAGAGTGTCTGATTTTAAGGATATTTTAATTGTATTTTGTGGCTATATTGTTTCATCCCTGGTGAAGATGACATTTTAACCCATTTTTCATTTTTTGGAGTGAGTTACAGGTGTGTTAAACAACTTCATGGGAATTAATGATCCAATTATGGTCCATTTGTTATTGCCATTATAGGATGGTTTGCTGCTGCCGGATTTCAGCAGAATTGGGTTGAGGGACTTCAGCTGCTTCAAAAAGGGGTTGGGCTACAAGCTGCCCATCTTTGTAGGGTTCTTCTTCAGCTCCTATGTAATCATCTCATGTGCTTCTCTGGCAGGTCGATGAAGTTACTGATCTCTTAGCCAGTTTCACCTCACTCAGCTTGCAGAAGCAGAAGATAGACAAGAGGTAACCAGCTTTTCTGTTGTCCTCTCACACCAAAGGAGAAGCCCTGGAAGAAAAGATAGCTGGAGCACCATTGCAGGACTGGAGTATTGTTGTTGCCAGCATCAAACTTACTTTTCCTGCTGCTTCTATGTTGAACAGTTTGAAACCATGAAACATCAGGGAACTGCCTTCAGTATCCTTTCTTTGGGCCAAGGATTTTTGCTGTGCTGCCTTCAAAGGCATTTTTATTATTCTTTGTTTAAGAATCAGGAATTACCTTTCAGCTAATGAATTCTGGTGGAGCTGCCCTTCTTTAAGGACACTGTCTTCAGGAAGTATTATTGAAGTCCTGCAAGTAGCATCTTCAGCCTGCTCTGGATATATTTGGAGAAATGGCAGCTATTAGCAGTTGCTCTGCTTTTAATACCCAGTATTTATGCACACAATTATTGAGCCTTTGTAGAAGGTGACAAACTTAATTGACAATAAATAAAAAGATAGGATGGGGATATTTTAAATGGAGCAAAGTTTGAAGGGCTAGCAGTGCTGCCTATGTTCATTGTTGGAGGAGGGGAGAGATTTTATTGATATCACACACGTGTACACACATGCACACCTCAGATTTATTCACAAGGGCCATTTCCTTTATGCTGATTCTATTTCCTGAATTTTGAATCCCCAAAAGGCTGGTATAAGTAAGTCTACGCTCTGCCCAAGTTTCTCTTGCTGATATTAATTGCATTAAAGGAGCAGAGCAAGAGTAGCTCAAGTCTTTGGTTGTCTCTTAGCCTGCTAGTACAAACAGACATTTGCAGGAGTTGGGTGATTCCTTTAGGGTGCTGCAGTGACTTGTTAGATCATCAGCTGAATATTCTTATTGTGCCCTTTTATTACTTTTCCAGAAGGGGGAGAAAAGGAGGAAAATAATGTGAAGTACAATGGGTGACATGCTAGTTTACTTTCATACGCTGTTTTTCTTCCTACAAAGGGCATAAAATTGGTTTACAGCTCATGCCAGATTCAGGGACTGTAGCAAATCATCTGCTTTAAATAAAAAAAAATGTCTCACTGTGATAGTATGTAGATTGTACTCAAATCAAAATATGGTTAGTTATATTGAATTAGGCACAGGCCTTGTCTAGGGTAATGTAGATGAGCAGAGAAAAGTGTTTAGAGAGAGAATGTAGATGAGCAGAGAGACGTGTTTTCCCCTGGGGCCTGTGAGTTCCTTGAACATGTAAGACTTTTTTTAACGATGCCATTTTAATTGGCTCTGGATGAGCAAGTTTTGGAAATTCTGCTTCTTTTATGGGAAAGTACTTGCTTTTTCATTTTGATGTTCCAAATGAAAAGAAAAACCCTTATTCTGAAATTCAAACAATTTTCTACAACCATAAATTTGTTGAATAAGAGCTGGTTCAGAGGAAAAAACCCTCAAAGCTGTTGTTATGCCCTAACTGGGTGCTTTGACTCTAACCAGTCAACAGTAATTAAAAAGGAAAAAAGTTGTAGCCATCCCAGCATCATCAAAATTCCAAGGTTGTTTTAGTTCCTTGAGATTTGTATCTTCTTATGACTTTATTTTTGGTAAATATGCAATGTTTGTGGCAGAAGAGTTACTGGATGCCTAACTTTAAAAGAGACACCGTTCTTGGATCTCTTGAATGCAGCAGCTTGATCAAGGAATCTTGAATTCTTTCCTCAAGAGGATGCTGTAGTTCTGAATTGGCTCAGACTTTGCTAGAACTGTCACTGTGAATACAATGAATTTTATTCTATTATACAAGGAAGGTGGGAAGCAATTTTATCTTTTCAATAAAAAACTGTTTTGCTGTCAGAATGAGTTTGGGATGTTTATTCTTTCCTGCCTTTAGGTTGTTTCCCCTCCTTTTTTTATCTCAACCTGATGCCATTTCCTTACTGAAACTAACCGCAGTGAAATGAATTGTGATAGTGTCCAGTTAAAGTGAGCTCAGAGGCCGTAATCTTGATGTAATTTCCCACTTTTAGCGTGTGACTGAAAACACATTAAGTTCTCCCTGACTCCTAATTCACTGGGAACTGAGAACATGTAAACAGTGTTTGGAAAAGGGAGGAGTTGATGGGGGCAGAGAAAGTCTCCAATGAGAACTGCTTGTTACTTTATTTGATCAGGTTGTAAATAGGATAGGGCAACATAAAAAAGCTGTTCTGATAATTCGGAGGAAACTATAAGAATTATATAAGATCTCCAAAAACATATAGGAGAGGGAGGAATAATCAAGTACACTTCTTAACAACACAACATAAACTATGTGATATGAGTACTTGCCTTCAACAGTGGGATGCACATACAAAAGTGGGACTTATGATATATGTATGTTTTGTTATTTTCATAGTATGGCTAAGAATATTTCTTAAACTTAATCAAACTTGATGGAATACCTTACAGGGGTATGTGTAAGTAAAAGAAGCAATAATACTATGTTTATACATTATATCAGGGCTGTCAAACTCAATTTCATTGAGGGCCACATCAGGATCCGGTTTGACTTTGGAGAGCCAGTGGGGGCATGGCTATAGTGGGTGTGACACGGGACCACACCTCCGCAGACATGGTTTTATAAACTAATAAAAATAGGGAGGGGTACATTTCTGTGATTTTTAATACTTACTTGATCTACTTGATCACCTTATGAGAAAGAGACCAGATCAAGAAACTGACTCCATAGGAAGACTAGAACTACAAAATTATTGACATAGGCTACAGTAGCAGAATCCTGCAAGCCTGAAAGGTAAAATATGTTACTTTTCCTCCCTTTAATAACCATCTGAGTCAAGGACAGCCCCCTGGACCACTCCAGAGGCCCCATTTTGGGCCTGGAAGGCCTGGGCAACTCTGGAGGCCAAAAGCAGTTACGGGGGGGGGCACCCCACCCATGCCCCATTTTTACTAGCAGAGGCACCGCAGGCCGGTCCTTTGCTATTTCCAGACCGGCCCCGTGGGTCAGATCTAAGCACCCCGCAGGCTGGATTCAGCCCGTGGGCCTTGACACCCCTGCATTCTATTAATCCATTTGGTGCTTGAACACAATTTATTGGCATAATTTGTTCATTTTACCCAATATGTTAACCCATAAACCATGGCTCACAAACCACAATAATTGGGTTAACACATTATGCCAAACAAAGAGGAAACCATATTTTGACTTTTCATAATATACAAATACATATATTGACTTTTTCTGCTTATTATACCTGTCCCTATCTGAAAATTTTGTAGAAATTTGGAGTAGAGTCTATCAAACAATCTCCATCTCAAGCTCCTTTGGAGGTGTGGGGAGCTGCTTAAAATATAGAAGGATTAAATTGAACTCACATATTGCATGACTGGTTCATATTAGATTAAGCAAACTACATGGCTTAATGTAATGTGTAACCCAATATTACTTTAGCTCAAGATTGGCAGGCTTGGAAATACCACAGTTGTAATAAGTTTGCTTCTGCATAGCTAAACTCTTGTAAACAGAAAGGTCTGCATAAAGGATTTGGCATAAAGTCTGACTTTTGGGGTTCCTCCACCTCACAATAAATGGCAAAAAAGAAAAATATAAATTACACAAAGCCGATCCATCCCCTATAAAATGTCTTCCAACTTTCCAAAGGAAAAGCTTTTTCATCATCTCTATCGCTATTTTGGCATAATCATCATTTTCTAATTTTTGTTTACATCTTCTATTACTTCTTGGTTTATTGATTTCAAAATCAATCCGACCTACAGTGTCATAGAAGAAACAGGTGTTTTATTTCTCACAAAACTATTGCCACAGTTACTTTGTCCCCAGTTCTTTTTTCGATCTGGAGCCTATAAGTGTTCTGGGTAGTTTCCACATCTGCCTCATAGTATTGCCAATAAAATAATAGCCAGTCCAGTATTTGTGTATGTTTTAAGATGGCTGATATCTTATCTAACAAACACCTGATCATCCAGAATAATCAAATCACTCCCATGTAATATTATGATTAACTATTGGGGAGAGATGTAATCACCAGGTGATCAAAGACTGTCATGGATGATAGACAGTGTTGTTTTTATAATGCCACAATTGAGAGGTTAGTTAGTGGGAATATTATTAACAGATTTTTCATCACATGCACACCCCTCTCTGTATGCAAACACCTGGCTTCTATTTTCCCCACAACAAGAAGGCTGGGCTCAGGTGATGTTACTGGTACTAGCACAAAAGACACTTTGCCAGCTTTCATGACTAAGGGAGACCTAGAAATCGCATTCTGGTTTCCCTAGCCCAGCACCTTAACCACTATACCAATCTTCCTAAGATCTCCTCCCATTAAAGTATCACTTTTTGCAGTAATAGCAACACATGCAGCTATAATCCTGGAACAAATAACATGAGCTCCCTTGGTTACTTACATATTTAAGCAAAACATCAGGCAACTGTTCCAGAATCTCTTAGTATATCTTCATCCTTTTTTTCCTGTTTCCTCATTCTCTATGTATACATATTCATTATTACCAACCTCTAACTGTGGTTGGGGGCGGGGGGTTTGGAACCCCAGCAATTTGTCCTAGCTTCTCTATTGTATGAATGGGCTGCTTTCTCCCTCTAAAAGAACATGTTTCTCCGTTTCTCATCCATGGAAATATAATATTATGCCTTTTTAATATTCCTCAAAATATTTCATTCTTCTAGGAATGAAATAAATCTAAAAAGCTTCAGCATGATGACAAGTAGATGTTTTGCCATTTTGAATATTTCCCCCAGGATCTCATTTGAACAAGTCACTGTCAATAGGAAAGCAGCAGAGCATCAATTTTAGCCTGGCAACCGTGCGGTTTTAGATTGTCCACTTTGCTCAGCCAAAGTGGCATTCTATGATAATTGAAAGCTGTGTGTGTGTATTTACAGGCAGTTCCATGAATTAAAACATAGATATGAATCTGATAGCTTTGTTTCAGGTTTCCTTAGTACCACCAAATAGAAGTTTTAATGAGTATACACGAAAAAAAGCTTCCATTCATTAGATCTTAAAAAGAGTTGATAAGCTGACATGCAGGTTTCTTTGAGAAATGTATCTCACAAGGACAGTTTAGCATGGATTGTTCCTTATGAACAGGCCATTACACAGCATTTCTTTATTTTATTTACAATGGCTACTACATTGCAGTACCTTCTTGGTCTGCTTTTCTTAGAAGAATCCTTATTTCCAGCTTCTGTTCTTTCTTGATTCTTTCTTTGGCCTTTTCTTCTTTTCTCAGACAAGGATCATATTTCATTGCCCAGACTGAGTCTGTTCAGAGAATCATACTTGAATCCAATTTTAGTACCCCTGTTGTCAAAACAAGCACAATACTTGAATCCTTTTCTCTTTCCCCTTTTTTGACAGATAAATGGTACTGTAAATGGTAAATATGCAAAAACTGGTGAAGAGATAAAATAGATTGATGCCTCAATTTTATCAGCATGGCAGATGTCATGCAGCATTTTATAACATTTTGCAGTCATTTTATAACATTTTGGAGCTGAATACCTCACTTTACTTAAATCAATCAAATCAAATGCCTTAATTATTTCATGAATAACTCAAGGGTAAATGTACATGATACTCATTCCTCCTCCTATTTTCCCCACAACAACCCTGTGAGGGGGGTTGGGCTGAGAGAAAATGACTGGCCCAAAATCACCAGCTGGCTTTCATGCCTAAGGCAGGACTAGAACTCACAGTCTCCTGGTGTTTAGCCTGGTGCTAAAACACCATACATTTGGACCCAAGTCCACAATGTCCTGTAAGTTCCTGTGCTAGGATTTATTTCCATGCAAATATGACTATGGCTTTATTGCCAATCGTATATTAAAATATTTGTTGTAATTCTAAAATGAACTAGAAGAAAGTGTTCATTATAGAAAGAAAAGTAAGCAACTTGTAAGCACAAAAGTAAGCACAGCCATACACAATGCTTGTGACACACCCAGACTGGTTCCACACCTGCACAATCCCACAACACAATTTCTACTTAGAACTGAACTGGTTTACTTTATGCTCAGTTGCAGTTCAACAGAAAAAAATGGCATTTAGTAGGGTCTTTTTAAGAAGCACAATTACAATTCTTAATTTCTTCTAGGGAATAGCCTTAGCTTAGATGCTTTATGTGATACAACATTGAGGAAGGAGATGACCTCTTTCCAGGATAGAAGTACTGTAAAAGTCCCCTTCCCCAATCAATACCTTTAACGCACAGAGAAATTGCTCCGGGTCAACACATGCAATGAAGAATGTGTCCAAATGTTGAATAGTTTTATGGAGGTTCGAGTAATAATCTGATAAAGACCATCTTGATTTTCCTTGTAAACTTTCCACATATTCTACTTTGTCATAATCTGTATCTATGAAAGAAAAGCACCACTAGCTTTATAATAGATTCTTACAGTAGGATAGACTTGGGAAAGATATAGGCAAGAGACCAAAAGAAGAAAAAGAAGAAGCAAAAATATAGCGTAGGAAGTTAGCACCCGCCCCACTCCTAGGAAAATGAAATATCCTAGGAAATATTAAAAAGGCAGAATATTTCCCCTAAAAGGGAAGTAGAAACCAGAGAGGGAGAAGCTCATCCCCCACCTTTGTTAATGGGTGGGCCATACATAACAAAGGCCTCTACCCATCTCACCACCTGGCCTGGGAAGATTGCATCAGCCAGCACTCAGGTGAAGCCATGTGGTCCAGATAAAGCCTACAAAGTTAGCTAAGACCCCCGCCCCTGGGAGTCTGACAGCCAATAAGATACATTTCTTACACAGGGACAGGAAACACTAAGGTGGGGCCCAACAGAGGGTATAAAACTAAGGGTCTCTCAGCATCTTGGCCCTTCTTTTCCTTCACCCAACTTTGGAGCTCCTAGCCATGTAGCCCTGTCCACCATTAAACCTTCTTTCGAAGCAACTTCCATGAATCCAGTGTCCTTTTCCCCACTTGGAACTGAACCCAGAAGGATATTTCTTCCAACAATAGATTTCAGGCACACAAATGAACATTTCTTCACTAGTGTCATCCAGCTCTTGGGGTGTCAGAATAATAGCTTGATGGGAAAATAATATGTTGTCCCCATTTATGTTCTGTCCTCAGTGGCTAATAACATGTATTGTCTTCATGGAAGAAGACATTTTGAGAGGAATCCCTAGGAATCTACCAATGACTGATCAAAGCTGGCCCCTCCCCCCCCCCACCTCACAGAAAGAGAGAGAGAGAGAGAGAGAGAGAGAGAGAGAATCACCTGAAATGGGGCTAGCCGCTAGTGTAATAAAGATCATGTGACTGATGGGCCAATTGGGCTTGTAAAGATATATTGGGGGGGGGGGGATAAATGACATTTTATATTTGCAACAAACTGAAGTTGATTTGAAAGAAGCGAAATTCATCTTCCTGTGGTAAATAAGTGCTGCTTTGGTAAATAAGTTGCACATTGATTCAAAACCAGCAAAGCCTATTTGAATGGTTGCAAACATTTTAAAAAATGAATATATAAGCAAAGGTTCTTTTGTGCCACTTTCAACTGCCTTAAAAACCCATGTGAGGCTTTGATGAACATGGCCCTAGAAAACTCATCCTGGGTGCAAAGTTGTGTGGCAGAAAAATCAACCTCATAATAGCTCCCATATTCTGGAATTCACGGAAAAATGGAAAGATAATAACGGACTGTAATTGAAGCAAACTTGTCAGATATTCTCACACCTTTTCAACAATTCTTTGGAGAAACAAATGCTGAAGGGAAACTGAAATAATAAGCTATTTATATGAGTTATCAGCTTTCTTTGCTGTTGGGTTTAAGGTGCAAGATTGAAAACTGTGTTTTGTTCTGATACAAAGCCTTGAAACTAGGAGGTGGAGGATTAATTAACTAAATACTCCTGGGCCAGCTGTAATTTTCAGAATCCAGCAACAGAAACAGAGGTGCTGCGCTGCATATTTATGAATGTGAAATAATTAAAGTTAAACCTTGATCAGGCCTTTGGGGGAGTCAGTCTCACTGATATTAGTGTGGAAAATACCAGTTTATCATTATTTATTCAAAAATGTATTCTGCTAATTCCTTTTGTCTGTTAATAATGGCTCACAGGACCAGAGCCTATTATGCTGATGATTCTCACTGGTATTCATGCTTACTCAGAAGTCAGTCCCATTAAATCAGTAGAATCAACATTCCAAATAAGTGTGTAAACAACAATAGTTTTAAACGTAAGGACATTGGGAGAAATACATGTTCATTGATATCAGTAATGTAGCACTTTGTTTCTAGGTTACTGCTGAATTCAAATTAACTTAACTGCTCAAGGAAGAGAAAATTGCAATTATCAGGCAAATAAAAAAGGCTTCTCTAATCTCTAAAACTCCTGCTGAACCACAAAATAAATACACAATAACTTGGGTTCACCTGTCATATTTTTGTTTCTCAATCTAATTATGATTTCATCTAGTACACTCAGCTAAAACCAAACAATCATATTATGGTTGAATATAAATAGAATAGAATAGAATACTTTATTGGCCAAGTGTGATTGGACACACAAGGAATTTATCTTGGTGTAAATACTCTCAGTATACATAAAAGAAAGGATACATTCGTTAAGAATCAAGAATCATAACGTACAACACTTAATTATAATCATAGAGTACTATCAGCAATCAAATCATACTAGGAAACAGTCAATATAAATCGTAAGGATACAAGCGACAAAGTTACAGTCCTACAATCACAAGTGGGAGGGGTGGGTGATAAGGAGTGATGAGAAGGTTAGTAGTAATAGTAGTGCAGACTTTGTAATAGTTGAACAGTGTTGAGGGAATTATTTGTTTAGCAGAGTGATGGCTTTCCGGAAAAAACTGTTCTTGTGTCTAGTTGTTCTGGTGTGCAGTGCTCTATAGCGTCGTTTTGAGGGAAGGAATTGAAACAGTTTATGTCTGGGATGTGAGCAGTCTATAAATATTTTCACAGCCCTCTTTTTGACTCGTGCAGTATACAGGTCCTGGATGGAAGGGAGGTTGGTAGTAATTGTTTTTTTTCTGCAGTCCTAGTTCTCCTCTGAAGTCTGTGTCTGTCCTGTTGAGTTGCAGAACCAAACCATACAGTTATAGAGGTGCAGATGATAGACTCAATAATTCCTCTGTAGAACTCCTTGGGCAGTTTGAGCTTTCTGAGTTGGTGCAGATAGAACATTCTTTGTTGTGCTTTTTTGATGATGTTTTTGATGTTAGGTGTCCATTTTAGGTCATGTGATATAGTAGAACCTAGAAATTTGAAGGTCTCTACTATTGATACTGTGTTGTCTAGTACTTAAGAGGTGGTTGTAAGGGAGGGTTTCTTCTAAAGTCTACCACCGTTTCTACGGTTTTGAGTGTGTTCAGTTCCAGATTGTTCTGTTTACACCACGAGGCAAGTTGTATAACCTCCTGTCTGTATGCAAATTCGTTGTTGTCTCAAATGAGACCAATCACTGTTGTGTCATCAGCAAACTTCAGTATTTTAACAGATGGATCGTTTGAGATGCAGTCATTGGTATATAGGGAGAAGAGAAGTGGAGAGAGCACACAGCCTGGTGGGGCCCCTGTGCTGATTGTACAGGTATCCAATGTGATTCTGCCTAGCTTCACCTGCTGCTTTCTGTCTGTTAGGAAGCTTATGATCCACTTACAAGTGTGTTCAGGTACTGCTAGTTGGTTTAATTTACATAGAAGAGTGTCTGGAATGATGGTATTGAATACTGAACTGAAGTCTACAAAGAGGACCCTTGCATAGGTATTGGGAGATCCAAGGTGTTGTAGGATGTAATGCAGAGCCATATGGATGTGTGAATTCCATCACAAATTATATAATAACTCTTCAACTTTGAGATGGTAAGCAGGGTCTTTTGGGTTTGCAAAAGGTTCAGTAGCTACAAGCCTCACATACAAAGTTACTTCCACCCCAAAAATGGTTCAGCATTTGTAATGTTCAAATTAAACCATACACTTATTCAAGGAATAAAACTAAATTCAGCTCCAAAATGATTCTATAATTCAGTGTTTCCTCTTACATACCTGTCTACTAATTGTAAATAACAGAGACAACGTTGGATGGGAGCTATATTGACATTGGAAGTAACAAGAAAAAAAGGAGGAGAGAGTGAGTGGGAAATTTATCCTTAGGATTCCCAGAATCCTAAAAAGTTCTGAATCAGAGCCACCTCTGAACTTGATCTCACATTGCCAAGACATCAGCCAGTACAGCTCTTTGGATTATCCTTGTGACAATCAAAACAACAAGTGTCTTTGGAGATTCTCAGTCATCCAGGTCATGGTGATCCCAAAGGTGCTTTTTCAAGAGGCAACTGGACTTTCTGGTTTTTCTTTGAAGACATTTCATTTCTCATTCAAGAAGCTTCTTCAGTTCTTTTTTCTCCTCTCTCAGAACAATGCTTAAGTGCTTTAAAATAATGTAAAGTCCTTCTTTTTTTTTTAAAAAAAAAGCAAAAACAAATTCAAAAGACAAAGAAATCGAAACATAAATGTCTTCATTACAAAATGAAAGGAAAAGGAGAAAGAGTCCAAGCACTTTCCTTTATCAATTTGGGTCCAGAGGCTAAAACACAACAACAAAAGCAACAATCTCTTTGTTTATAGGTATATCTTCAAAACTCTAATTCCTATGCAGCAACCCAAGAACTTTGAAGCTTTCATTTATGCTTTCTATAACCACTCCTGGAAGAGTAAATAAGTATTAAAATGATCTTCCAGGCTCATCTTCACATCCCACTAACTGTAGCACAAGGAGCCTTGTGAACCATTTTCAAGTTACACATCTTCATGACATTGTCTTGGTCTCATCCTCAGCCAACTATGGAGACAGACTAAGTAATATCAAGCTGTTCTCTAAAGAATTGGGATACTTTGGTTGCATTGAGGAAAATTAATTTGAGTTAACCTATACTCCACTGACCCAAGCCTGATTTGAATGAAAATATGATAGTCATGCTGAGAAGGGATAATTGATACCACCTGCCATTAATTTTTAAAAATTACTGTTGTCCACGTTGCACTCAGTGAGGTGACTGTTGATAGTTCCAGAAATTTCTTGGTCCTTTGGTAATTTCTGTTTAAATATGATGTCTTGTAAATGTTAGAGCCATTTCTCAGGAAGAATGTCTTCCCATGTTCTTACCAACAGTTCTATGCAACAGCTCATATTTTCCTCATTAAGCCATGCTACTTTTGTGTTTCCTCCAAAGAAACCTACAGTCTGGTTGATGAAACCATCAGCAGCATTGGCCACTTGGATTTATTATCAGTTCATTTCTTCTTGTTCTTGTCTTAGACAAGAACACAAGTGAAGACTTGCTTGAACTTCTTGCGGAAGTGCTTGGAAATGAGAGCATAAACAATTGGGTTGAGGCAGGAATTGGCATATGAGCAGCAATGAGAAGCTAGGCGTAAGGCAAAGGTAGCTTGGTTAAAGTCGAAATAGCCGAACCAGAAATACAAGATTAACAGATGGTGGGGCAACCAACACAAGCAGAAGAGGACAGTCACTGCAATAATCATCTTGGTGACCCTCCTTTTGGCCTTGCGGGACTCTGAGATTCCTTCCAGAGGGTCTACAGCAGTCCACAAGAATTTGATGGTTCTAGCATAAGCCAGGCTGACAACAGAGATTGGGAGGATGTAACTAAACACAAAAGTGAGGATGTCTAAGATCTTCCGGTGTTGGTCCTCCCAAACAGGGGCACACATGAATGTCTCCTGATAATTAATGGTTTGGTAATAGCTGAGATAGGGTCCTGCAAAAAGCAGGGAGAAGGACCAAATCATGACAATAGCAAGGACTGCATTGCAAGTGGTACGGAGATTCCGAGATTTCAGTGGATAGCAAATAGCCAAATATCTGGAAACAAGACAGAAGTTGATAAATTCAATATATTATGTATACATACATCTATCGTTATTTTCACCTTTATTGCTTAAATGTGTTGCACTTTCTTCCAGATTCAGACTCTACTTGGGACAAGCCTTTTTTATGCCCTTTTCAGCATGAATTTGATACTTAAAGTGCCACCCAAACCTACTATTTGAAAGTCTACTGAAATTGACGTAGGTGTTCATAATTTCATAATCCCATAAATGCAGGGGTGGGCTGCTACTGATTTCCACCAGTTCAGGTGAACCGGATGTTAATTTTATGGCCAGTTCACTGAACTGGTAAATCCCACCCCTGGCTGGCCCTGCCCATCCTGCCTCTCCCCTCCCAGGAATCCCTACGCGGCCCATTTTGGATCTCAGGTAATTGCAGGGCACATGTGAAGGCTCGAAGAGGGTGAAAAATACCCCCCCATTTCCAGCCTCCAGAGGGCCTCTGGAGCCCGAGGAGGCCATTTTTGCCCTCCCGGAGGCTCGAGGAAAGTCTCCGGAGCCTGGGGAGGGCAAAAATAACCCCCCGTGGCCTCTTTTCGCTCCCAGGCCTGTGTAGTGTAGGAGCCGACTAGGCCACACCCACCATGGCCACGCCCACCCAGCAACCTGACAGAGAACCAATTGGTAAATTTTTGGAAGCCCACCCCTGCGTAAATATAATATGGATCTTTTTCCCCCTGATACAGGTAGAAAGGTTTTGGAACCCATGCTAGAAATTCATTCTATGTTTGGATATGACATTTTCCTGAAAGAATTTATTCATATACATTTGACAGGAAACATAAAGAACTGGTAAATGTGCTACAATTATTAAGGGGAAAGAGTAGGGAAAGCTTGAAAAGGGTAAAGTGATAAAAATAGAAATAATTATGTGGAGAACACAAGGCATTTTCTTTTTGATTGACTGTGACATAGGTAGAGGTTTGGAATGAAGATGCAGATCAGGAGATCAGGCCTAAGGCCACAACTCTGCACTTCAGTTGGATGGAATGAGAAAGTTTGGGTAGGGAAGAAATGGCAGGTGAGCAATCCATGTAAACTCTGTTGCCAGGAAGATTTTTGCTAGCAAGTAGAAAGCTAGCAGAATGTGGAGACGAGATCCTACCTTCCTGATGTGTCATATTTTTATTTACATAAAAATGTTCATGGTTGATTTTAAATATATCCTTCAATCTGACTGAAAACCATCTAATCTAATCTAATCTGGCCTCAACCACATAAAGACATTTCTAAAGAGACAAATCAATTGGGATGCTTTAGTTATGGGAAAATAGGAAGTACATTTTTTAAAATAAATAAAAATAGATCACGTGTGGGGTCCTTGGTGCTCTCTGAGCTTGGTTGTTTTTTTGCACATGTTTTATTACTGAAATTAGGTAACATCATCGGTGCTGGTAGGGAGTGGAGTTTGCTCTCATTTTATATTTTAGTGCAGGGGTGTCAAACTCATGGCCTGCAGGCAGGATGTGTCATGCACTGGTCACGCCCAGCCCCGGTTTAGCGAAGGGGAGGGAAAAAAAATCACAATACGTCATGTGACAACAACGTGACACTGCGAGTTTAACACCCCTGCTCTAGTGGCTTTCCCTATCAATGTTGGTGGGAGTGGTCTTGATGGTTCTTTGGTAGGTTGTTTACTGTTAGCTGGTTTGTCAGTTTCTTGACTAGGGTATTGTTTGCTTCTTGATTGTTAGGTAAAGGTAAAGGTTCCTCTCACACATACATGCTAGTCTTTTAGTCTAATGCTAACCTTGGTGTTAATCTCTGCTCATTTGAGTGTTGATTGCTGGTAAAAGTTTTGGTCTTTTGGTTCCCTTTTTGGCTTGTGGATTGTCTCCTGAATGGCACGTAAATGTTGTTTGTGTCTATGTGCTGTTGATGGCTGCTTTGTCAGAAGATCTACATACCATTCATCTACACACCACACAAATCTACATGGCTCAGAGAGCACCAGGACCCCTCATTTCAACCCTGAGTTACAAATATTCTCTTCTAATAGGTCACCTGTCAGGTAATTTAAGATTTTGGATAAAAGATTAAAGACTCTCCTCCTTCTCCTGTTTAGAAATAAATAGACTGATTTCACATATCATATTAAGCAATGGTTTCTTCTTTTTCTTTTCTTAAAAAAAATGGTTTCAGTGCCTGAATAAACACAATATACTTTGCCAGAATCAATCAAGCCACATTAGTGCAATGTCAGAGCAACTACACAAGCAATGTTTTGTTATAGGAGGAGACAAGAAGTTTTGACTTTTGGAGGAAAAAGAACATTTATATTTACCTGTCCACAGAAACAGCTGCCAGGGTAAAACTGCTGGCATACAAGGTAAGGTAGATGAAGAAATGCACAGCTTTGCAGGCAATGGCACCAAAGAGCCATCCATCCAAAGTATAGATGGTGGCCTGGAATGGGACACAGAAGACAATGAAGAAGAGGTCTGCCACTGCCAAGTTGAGGATGAACAGGTTTGTGGTGTTATATTTCACCTCTCCATTGTGTAGCAGCACAGCCAATACCAGGCTATTCCCGACTGTGCCTACAAGGAAGATGAGGGAATAGACTATAGGCACAATAATGCCTATAGTTCTTGCTTCTAAGCTGTCTGAAGATATATTCCAGCTGTCTGGCATCTCTCCATCAGAGATAATAGACCTGGCAGAAATAGAAAGAGAAGTAAATGATGACCTCTCCTTAAGGATGGTTTCATTCCTGGGTTCAGCATATGCTCTTTTTATCTCCCAAAACTACCACTTTCATTTTCTATCCCAGCATTTTCCAACTTGAGGTGAAGGATAACATAACTCTTGTTCCCTACCATTCCATCTAAAGAACCCAACTGAGTTCTTTACATCTTATATCTTATTTCACTTGACCACACCCGAGAGCTGAAAGCCCATACAGGGGACACAGGATAAGGTGTTCATTGTTGCTACTAACTCTTGACAGCACTCAGCATCAGTGATCTGGGGCACCATCTTACTTCTGCAATTCTCCTATTCTAAGCAACCTACCACTCAAGCCCAATATACGTGCTAGTCGTGTCCGACTCTAGGGGGCGGTGCTCATCTCCGTTACAAGCGGAAGAGCCAGCACTGTCCGAAGACGTCTCCATGGTCATGTGGCCAGCATGACTAAATGCCCGAAGGCGCATGGAACGTTGTTACCTTCCCACCAAAGTGGTCCCTATTTTTCTACTTGGATTTTTTTTGTGCTTTCAAACTGCTAGGTTGGCAGAAGCTGGGACAAGTAACGGAAGCTCACTCTGTAATGCAGTGCTAGGGGTTTGAACCGCCGAACTGCCGACCTTTCTGATCGACAAGCTCTGCATTGGCAGAGTTGTGGGAAGGCAAGAGGAAGAAGTGCCACATTTAAATTACATGAGTAAAAGAATGGAGGGGGTATGGTTAAAGTGGGTAGGACAAATAATGTGCAAGGCTTCAAGGTCAAAAATATTGTGTCCTCCCACTCTTTTCGGTGTTGCTGTATGTTGATATTGTAGGAGGAGAACCATGTTAGTCTATGGTAGAGTCTGACAGCACTTTTTCTAAATAACACATTTGAATAAAATCAGTTAGAGAAGGTGGTAGAAGACTCCTCCTGATTCATGGGGGATCTAAGAATTGCAAAAATTGGGCTGGACTGGCTCTAAGTAGCTGTCAGCCCTTCGAGGTAGGCCAAGAAAAGAAGCAGACTCAACAAATGTAGCTGGAACTATACTTTATTAAGCCTAACTAGAATCTTAAAAGTTTTTCCCTCCCTGCCTTTTATATCGTAGTGCTGTGTTTCTCAACTTTGGCATTTGGAAAATGTGTGGAGTGCAATTCCCAGAAGTGCTGGCTGGGGAGTTCTGGCTAGGGAAGAATAAATCTAATGAATCAAGGAGGAATGAATCTCATCTTCTTACTCACACTTTCTCTATGTCTGTGTTAAAACACACTTTTGTTTTTTCAACCTTTGTCTTGCTTCTCCAAGGCAATCTTCTTCAGCTGTACAGTGACCCAAAGCTTGTCCATCCCTGCCAAACTATGTCCCAGGTCATCTACAACTTGAAGAACTGAATATACTGTTTGCACATCTTGCCCAAGCTAGCTATGATTTCGTTTAATATTTGTGTTAAAGTTTATATTATAAGCTCCTTGGAGCAAGGACTATATAATAACATTTGTGTTAAACTTTACATTATAAACTCCTTGGAGCAAGGACTATATACTTGTTCTAAATTTGTATCTTGGCATTACTATATATACATGTTTGTGTTTAATATTTTCAAAGGTAAATCTATACACAGCAACCATCGTTTCCAATAAGCAGGGCAAAAATGTTTGCAACCTGAAACAGCAAACAGAAGCAATTCCATACTCCTGAACTATACAAAACAAATGGGAATCTGATCAGGACTGGCATATTATTACTTCATTCAATTGCCAAGTAATCCTCAATTTATGACCATAATTGAGCCCCAAATTTCTGTCGCTAAGCAAGAGTTAAGTGAATTTTGCCCCGTTTTATGACCTTTCTTACCACAAGTGTTAACTGAATCTCTGCAGTTGTTAAGTAGGTAACACGGTTGTTAAGTGAATCTGGCTTCCCCATTGACTTTGCTTGTCAGAAGGTCACAAACGTTGGCCCTGGGACATTGCAGCGATCATAAATATATGCCAGTTGCCAAGCATCTGAATTCTGAACATGTGACGATAGGGATGCTGCCACAGTTGTAAGTTTGAAAAATGGTCATAAACCACTTTTTTCAAGTGCTGTTGTAACTTCGAATGCTCACTAAATGAATGATTGTGAGCTGAGGACTACCTAAACTGCCCATCATAACAAGTGACTCTGTGCAACAATCAGAATTAAAATGAAATAAAACAATTACAAACATTAAAATTTTTAAATATTTGATGACTCTGTGTGTTGCTTATCATGAACACACATACACACACACACACACAAAATCCCAAATGCTTTTTAGTTTCAATTTACGTGCATCAAATGCCTGCTTTTCTCAAAGCAAAAATACCGTACATAGGAAATAGATGCATTAAGAAAGGCACAGATAAAATTCAAGAGTGTAAAATACATAGCTAGTAATAGATAAAGATCTCCCTTGGTAAATAAAACAAGTATTTATAAAATGCCTAGAATTTACTTAGTACCTAAAAGACAGAACAGGGGACTACTCATACTGTCTTGAAGAAAGCATCCTGTACCCAGGACACCATTAGCGAATGAAAAGTCAGCTACGGAGGCGATTGCTTCTCTAAACTGCTACTTTCCTGCTTTGTCTTTGCAGAAATCTGACACATGCATTCAACAGGTTAAGCTTAGCGTATAGGTTGGGAGAAAATAATCTTTGGCTGAAATGTATTAATGTGTGACAATGTTTCAACACAGGAGCAGAGGAAGAATAGAAATATGACAGTAGGGTCCACAAAAAATGAACATAGCAGCTTTGATCAACATGCAAACCTGTTAATCTGAATGGCACCGGCTGGAGTTTTGGCACCCATCTACTATCCAAGGACATACAGAATTGGATAGTGCTACTGTATGTTAGGCTCCACCTAAGGGGCTTGAATTTGACATCTTGGTCAGCTGGCTCTGGGATTTGTTTTTGAAGGTAACTATATCCTTCTCCTGCATCATGAGTTTGTATGGTTGGGCTTTGTATACTGTGTGGGAATCCAGCCACTGCCATTTGTAAGCTATGGTTTGTTGCAATATCATGTCTTAATCTAGCCACTGTGGTTTATTCAACAAATCATCATTAAAATAAACCACAGCTTAGTATATTTCATGTATCCAACCAATATCTTTTGGGTGCCTACCCTAAATATGCTAGTTTAGTGTGGTGATATTGAGCTATAAAGCTCCTTCTTCTCCATTACTCAGGGTGTGAGTTCAAAACGTCTTTCGTTTTATGAGGGTCAAGATAAAAACTTCTGGCTTCCCTCTTTTATCCAGCCATTTTCCTCATAGCTGTTAAATCTTTTTTTTTTCTTTGTTTGTGATCCTGTATAAATTGCTAGGTTTTGAAGCAGATCCTCTCTTTTACATTTTCCCTATGAAAAACTGAACTTTGGATTCCTCTCAATCTTGGGAATGATAGGAGCCCTGGCACATAATGTATGGATGAAAAGAAAAAAAAAACTTTCATTACTCACAATAATTTGATTCACATATGACTTTAGGTTCATACATCATACTAAACCAAAACCAATTGTATAACATTATGGCTTAGTATAATGAATGAACTCAGTATATGATTTTAAGAAAAATTGGGTATCTGCAAGGGACAATCAATATATACTCACATTCTTTGGTCCTTGTGGACAAATAGATTTTGTAGATTTTTCATAACTTCATATCAGAGCTGAGCATGTGGAATCATTGAATAAAATTATTGTCTTTCTGTAGCTCTAACTTGATTTAACCGGGTTCAGCCTTTAGGCTTGTTTCTGATGCATACAATTGAGGTTTTTGCATTTGACAGTCTTTTTTGTGTTTCTGCAGCCTCCTTTCCACTGTTCATGTTAAGTGAATAATTCTGATTTGCATAGAATAAGCAATAGTGATGGTTTGCACCTCCTGATTATGCCGCAATTAGCTTGTTTACAGTACATACTGTTCCAAAAATTGGTTGTAAAAAAACCTCAACCTTGATGCCTTAAACAAGGGGCCACCAAGTTATTATGAGTACAATCCCACAGCTGTCTATTTATTTATTTATTTGATTTGCCAATTGTTTACAAGTTAATAAGTATAAATGTATACATAGTTGTGAATACATGAAATGGGTACATATAAGAAAAATAAAAGAATAAGAGAAACAATAGGACAGGGACGGTAGGCACGTTGGTGCGCTTATGCACCATGTTTGTTTCATCAACAGAAAGAAATTCTGCCAGGGAAAAGAGCCTGGAGATTGCAAGTTACTAAATCCCAATTGGAGGAAAAATGCACCAGGTTTGTTTTAATATTTTCAATTTTTAACTCTGTGTGATAATAATATATTCTCAAGTAAGATTACTGGGAAAGCACATAATTGGTATGATTAGTGCAGGATCCAACCTGGGTCTATCATCAGGACCAGAGGTTTTGTCTTCCAAGCTTTCGGACTCTGCTAGAAAGAAGTTCCCTGATGAGGGGGTCCAGCACAAGTCCAAAATTTCAGAAGACAAACCCTCTGGTCCCAGTGACCAACCCAGATTAGATCCTGCAACATTATCCTGGGACATGCATATTAGCCTTTATTCATGTATGATTATTATTTAAAATAAACTCCACATGACTTTTTAAACAACACTTTGTCATTTGACTAATATGTCCATTATGCTAGCAATATAAAATGTAAAACATTTTACAATATAAAACGAAGGTTTGCATGACTTGGGGAAGATTGCTCAGAGCCACTGAGGAAAGAACGTAGGTTAGCTTTCCTGAAGGTCAGAAAATTTTCTGAGTGACAGAGAGGACTGTGCCTTATTCCAGAATCGTAAAGCCTCTTGAAATGCACTCTTTCTACTACTTGTTTCTGGAGTGTTTTGAGGTTCAACACAAAGACCTGGTACACTCTGCAGCTTTATCCTTGGCAGAAAGAGATGCCAAAGGTATTATTTATTTTATTCAACAAACAAAAGTTATTATTATTATTAAAATTATTGTTTATTTTATTCATCAAACAAAAATTACAAAGGCGAACAAAGAGAATTGTCAAAGAGAAAAGGCGTTATAATACTAACAGAGCACAGTACCATGCAAAGTTAATAAAGCATAAAACAAATGCTGTCATATCTGCAGCCATGCGTCACTTACCTAAAGAAAACACCTTCAAAAAGCACTGAACTGCTATCTGTTCTTCACCCACTTTGACCAGTAATGGAATATACAGTTTTATTCGTCTGTGGCCCTCCAGCTGGACTGGTTCTGAGCTTCACCCATCCAGTCATTGTCCACTGCCACATGCCCTATTTGGAGATGGTATGCAGCTCTCTGCATCATTTTCTTCCTCAGATTAGAGTTATTTCTTCTTTGCCTCGCCTGAACATAAAACTGTCACGGAAGAAAACACACCTGCTGAAATTCTCCCCACTAAAAGTAGGCAGAGCTTGCCTCCTGAATCTGGTGACTCCAGCAACATTTACTCCCTCCTTCTGTCTCTGTGCAACCTGCAGAGCTCTGGAAAAGCCACCCTGTAACTAGCTGTCTTCTCCTTTGCAAGCTGCACTTACTCACTTTTATTAGATTCCTCCTGGACCTGAAGAAGCAGTAACTGGAAACATGAAGAAGCCCTCATTCCCTTCATTCCAGAGCCCGAAAAAACAGACCGAGCAGAATTTCTGAAGTTGAGATGACAGATTTGGCCTGCGATTCACCTCCCCTCTCTGTAATCTACTTTCAGTACATCTATCCAACTGTTCCCTGCCTCTGCTTTCCTCTTTCTTCTTCTCATTCTATAATTTGTTTTTGCTCTTCCCCCTCCTGTTTTTACTGTGCCTTTGTGTTAACCCTCCAATAGCCAGAACTGCTTATCTCCATCCATCCATCCATCCATCCATCCATCCATCCATCCATCTATCCATTAGCCTCTTACCTAAACGCAATAATGCCTGTACAACAAAGAAATATAGGAATGTAGTTCAGGAAATATATATCTTATATATTGCTCCCATCAATGACAGAAGAGCATATTTTTCCCACTCAATATTTGCAGCTGTAGCTAAGTAGGGTATTCTGAATGACCATACAAATAATGACAGCCCGGAACATAACCAACTGATGTTACATATCTGCTGGCATACAGAGGTTTCCAGATTATATCGAGAAGTTTCCTTTCTTTTCCTTTCCCTGGAGCCAAAAGAGCCATCCATTTACTATGGTTTAGCATCATAATCCAAACGGATTTTTCAAAGATTTGTTTCACAGGCAGAATTTGCTTCTATAATGATGTAGGTTTCATTCCAGTGATTAATTTCCTTTGGATTCATAGAAGACTTGTATGTATATGAAAAAACAGTTTCAAAATCTGGTACCATGCTTTAGCTTATCTAGATGAATAGTAGAATGCACACTTTAACTGTGGTATATTCACACATCAAATAACAGAACAAAGGTGAAAAAAATATTATTTTCATAATGATCTAAAATTACAGTTTGTCTTCCGGTTTGCCAGGTTTCGGTGGCGGCAGGGATTTGCGATTCAGCGCGATCCCTGTTGCGCTAGCCGTCTTGGTGCCTCCGATCCCGACGGGTCTGGAGGATAAGGCTGCCCCGTAGAGGCAGCCGAAGACAGGGGGGATCCGGATAGGGGTTCGGGGGTGTCGCAGACCCCCTCCCCACCTGGCAAAACCCCCTTTTCTCAAGGCGGTGGAGCGGCGGTCAGTAATGGCCGCCACAAAGAAGCCGGCAACTGGATAAGAGTGCGCAGGAGGAAGAAGGAGAAAGTTTTGAAAGTTCTGAAGTGAAAGTTTTTTGGCTACCGGGACTTTAAGATACATCTAACATCCTGAAAATCACGATTTTTTGAAGGATACATTGTTTCCAGAGGAGATTCTAAAAGCGGCGAAGGGAAGTGCTGAAAGGGAAAGTTTACTCTCCTTTCCTATGGACTTAGCAAATGGACATTGAAAAACCTGTTTTTCTAAAGAAGGTAAAATTTTAAGCTCTTTGTTACAAGTGGGAAGGGAGAGGACAAAAAAAAAAAAAAAACACCTATATCAAGATTTTGTTGGAGGAGATGCCTTGAAGACTTTGAGACTACAAGTTAACTGCAATAAGGCTTTAAAGTACAGATTGGGTTTTTTTTCCCTTTCTTAACTGATATTACCCCAGGAAGAGAAAGTGTAAAGGGAAGAACTTTCTGCTCTGTTTGGATGCTTGATGACTCTGGGACTTTGGGGAACTGTCTTTTAAGTTTTGAAACATCTTGGTTGTTCTAAGAAGAAGAAGAGGGGGGAAAAAAGAGGAAGAAGAAAGGTTTATAATGGCTTTATCTATTGATGAACTAAGAAAGGAATATGGAAAAATAAAGAAAGAAAGCAAGGACTCTCTGGGAGATATCTTTCACTTTTTAGAAATGGCGCTTGCTACTTATCAGCAAATACAACAACAAATGGAGGAGGAGGAGGAAGAAGAAGAAGAAGAAGAAGAAGAAGAAGAAGAAGAAGAAGAAGAAGAAGAAGAAGAAGAAGAAGAAGCCATCTTTAATGAATTAAAAAATCTGACTAATTAAGAAAAGAGAAAGAGAGGAAGGAAAATGAAGGACTTAAGACCTAAAAAAACACCCAAGAAGGAGAAAAATGAGATGCAAAATCAATACAATGCCAGAAAGCAAAAGAAAAGAGGAATACAACAAAGAGGGAAGCTAAAAAGGTGGAGGTTAGGAGGGGGGTAAAAAGACTAGGTGGGATAAGAAAGGAAGGGAAAAGAGGGGGTGGAAAGCCACAAAGGTATAAAACAAGATGGGAAAAAGAAATTTTTTTTTAGGGACAAAGGGTAATGTATAATTTATAAAAAAAAAAAAGAATCTGCAAAAGTACATAAGATAGTATTGTAGTACTTGTATTAGAAATAGAAAGTTAGAATTTTATAAGAACTAATAAAATATTAAAATATCAAAATGCTTAATAATGATAGACTTTAAGATTTAATAAAATATTAAAGGGAATGTTTAAAATATAGAGTTTATTGGCTATTGTGTCAATGTTATTATAAACTTATTATTGTAGTATTTGTTTTTGAAATAGACAATTGGAATATTACAAGATTTAATAAACTAAAATATTAAAATGTTTAAGATTTAATGATAGATCTTAACATTTAATATTATTGAGAATGTGTAAAATGCTTAAGATTTAATGATAGAGTTTAATTTGTTATTCTCTTAACGTTATAATATTTTTTTCTTTCTTTTTTTCTTTTCTTTAGTTTAAAATGTATTATTTAAAATGTATTAAAAAATTAGAATGGTAATTATGTACTTAATTATTTTATAGATTTATTATTCTCTCTTTTTTCTATTTCTTAAAATTTAATAGGTAGAATGTACTAAGCAGAATCAGATTGGGAACTAGGTATTATTCTAAATGTCAACTTAGGGGATAGAAAGGCATCATACTTCGATTAGTGATTCCAGGAGAAATCTTTTTTTTTTTTATATTAAAGAGAATGAGATAAATGGATAATTGGAAAAGAATGGACAAAAGATACAAGTATAATGATTTAAAGTAAGATGAAATTAATAAAATAGAATTAAGAAGAGTGAAAAGTGGGGAGAAGTTATATAGAAGATATAGAATGGTAAATAAGATAAGTAATGGTATATAAGATGAGCATGAATTTAATTGAAGTCTGTACAAAGAGAGGTAATCTGGGGCCAAGCCACTTTCTAAAAAGAAGTTTTATGTTTTTGTGTTTTGTGTGTTTATGTTTGATTAAGAATTAATAAAACCTTGGAGGAATGTCAGACGAGAATATTTGTAAACAAGTCAGATGAAAATATAAACTTGGTGGTTATAAAATAGATAAATATAGAAAAGAAATGTAATTGAATAAAAGTAAAGAGAAATAATGAGAAATTTGCTAAAAGATATTTATGTGTCTATAAGGAAATGGGATAAATTAGAATTATGCTGTATAAAATAATCTTTTATCTGCCATGTAAAAATTTACAATGGAAAGAGGTTTTATGTTTGCAATGTTTAATGATGTTTTGTTTGTCTTTAAAACTAATAAAATTTGTTTCAAAAAATAAAATAAAATTACAGTTTGCATGTTGGCAAAAAAGTCTCCAGAGCAGATGAATTATACGGAGAAAAAAATGCTAGTAAGATTTAGACAAAATAGTTAATAATTATCCATTTAATATTCTGCAGACTGTTAGGCTGGGGTCAGACAAACATTATTACTCTTCTGAAGTCTGTTCAGTTGCAAGAGATAGAGTGAAACACATCCTTTATTTAATGGAAACCTAAGCATATATGAGATCATGCTTTATGTCCAGAAAACTGTTATCATAATTATGAGCCCTTATCATTGGGTAGTTTTATCTTTAGCTATATTTCCTGTCACTAACTAGTCACATTATTTTCATCTGCCTGGGATTAAACTGACACATCTCATCAAGGCAGAGGTGGTATTCAGCAGGTTCTGACCAGTTCTGGAGAACCAGTAGCAGAAATTTTGAGTAGTTCGGCGAACTGACAGATATCACCTCTGACTGGCCCCGCCCCCATCTATTCACTGCCTCCCTAGTCCTAGCTGATCATCTGGGTCTTCTTTCGTTGCCCTGCACAGGAGAACGGAGCTGGAAAGCAGGTTAGTGGGATGGGGAGGGAATGGGATTTTGCAGTAACCTTCCCCTGCCATGCCCACCAAGCCACACCCACCAAGCCATGCCCACAGAACCGGTCATAAAAAAATTTGAATCTCACCACTGCATCAAGGTGTCATTTTTCTGGGACTTCCGGTTTGAACTTCTTCAGCAACAGACCGAAACCTTGTCTCTGCGAAGCTTCGATCCGTGCTCGCCGCTGGAGCACCCCGAGCCGGCTGGTTTCCGGGCTAAGCCACCCCGTAGAGGTGGTGAAGACGGGGGAGACTGCCAGCAGGGTTGAGGAGAGCTGCATCTCTCCTCCCCAGCTGGCCATTACTCCCTTTCCCGAAGGCGGTTGCAGCGGTGGTCAGAAATGGCCACCTCAAAGAAGAACTCGACCGGAAAAGAATGTGCAGGAGGAAGATAAGAAGTGAAAGTTTTGGTTGACCGGGTCAAACAGCAAAAGCAACAAATAAGGTACCCTGGAATTGAAACTGTTGAAGATGTATACAGAGTTTTCTCTCTCCCCCACCTGGGACAGTCTGGTCACCTCCCATTGTTCCTACTCCCTAAATACACACCGCTCATCCAACGTGTGAAACCCTCTGTGACTACAATCAAAGTTTGGCCTGAAGAATCAGATAATATACTGCAGGACCGATTTCAGCACACAGACTGGAGTATGTTTGCCTCTCAAGCTACCTCTGACTCTCACATGGACATTGATAAATATACCTCCTCCGTTTTGGATCATATTAACTTCATGATCAACAGTGTCACAATTGAAAAACAGATAATCTTATATCCTAATCAGAAGCCATGGATGAATAGGGAGGTCCATCTCTTGCTTAAGGCTCAAGACGTTGCCTTCAGATCCAGTGACAGACAGGCCTATAGTGCATCTAGGGCCAATTTGAGAAGGGGTATTAAGAAAGCAATGTGTAGCTATAAGCTAAGTATTGAGGATCATTTTGCTAACTCCAATCCTCGATGCATGTGGCAGGGCATCCAGAATATTACCGACTACAAGCCTGCCCATTTTACTCCCTCATTTGCTAATATCTCGTTTCTTGATGAGCTAAATGATTTTTATGCTCGCTTTGAACGAGACAACCGGGGATAGTCACCAAGATCAGACCCTCTGTAAACTTACAGCCCCTCACACTCTCTACCACTGAAGTCTGCGCTATTCTGAGCCGGATCAACACACGTAAAGCTGTGGGCCCCGATGGCATTTCAGGAAGTGTACTTAGGGCTTGTGCTGAACAGTTGTCTGTGCTTTTGACTGACATTTTCAATCTGTCTCTTTCCCAAGAAACTGTACCAATTTGCTTCAAGACCACTTCCATCATGCCGGTGCCTAAACACTCCAAGCCAGAGTGTCTGAACGACTATCGCCCTATAGCACTTACACCTACAATTATGAAATGCTTCGAGTGGCTAGTCCTGGCACATCTCAAAACTTGCCTCCCAACTACACTGGACCCTTACTAATTTGCCTACAGCAAGAACAGGGGTACTGAGGATGCTGTTTCCATAGCATTACACACCACTTTAACACACCTGTACAATAAGAATACCTATGCTAGAATGCTGTGTGTTGACTTCAGTTCAGCATTTAATACATTCATTCCCTCCAGGCTGATCACTAAACTTGGTGACCTTGGTATTAACACTACTCTTTGTAATTGGATACTGGACTTTTTGACAAAAAGACCACAACATGTCAAGTTGAATAACTCCACTTCATCTACTATCACAGGGGTCCTCAACCACCGGGCCGCAGACCAGTCCCGGTCTGTGGAGCACTCTGTACCGGGCCGCAAAGAATTTTTTTTTTTAAAAAAAATGGCGGCTTTCTTCGCCTTCGGTGAATGCTGCTGGGATCGGGGATCAAGGACACAAATGAAAGAAGGGGAGGGAGGAAGCAACCGAAGCCTGTCCTGCTCTCTGGCTCAGCGGCTTCAGTTTCCTCCCGCCTCATTCTCTCTCAGTCGCTCTCGCTGCTCCACCAGCCCAGGAAGAAACTGCTTCAAAGAAGCCGGGTGGTGGTGGTGGCTTTCCTGCGCCGCAGCTCCTCCGAAGCGCGGTCACCCCACCGCCGCCGCCGCGCATTCAGTGCTCCGTTCTGCCTGCTTGCCTGCCTGCCTTCGTTAATGGTTGATTCGGAACAGCTTCGCTGAGTAAAAGAGGCTAATAGTTATTATTCTCAGCCGAAGCTGCTCCCAAACAACCAGAAACTAAGGCAGGCAGTCAGGCAGGCAGAACGGAGCACTGGGCTGAACGCGCGGGCGGGCGGGTGGGGTGGGGTGAAACGGGCGCTTCGGAGGAGCTGCGGCGACAGGAAAAGCCACCCCCGGCTTCTTTGAAGCAGTTTCTTCCTGGGCTGGTGGAGCAGCGAGAAAGCGACTGAGAGAAGAACGAGGCGGGAGGAAACCGAAGCCTCCCCCCCCCCGGTCCTTGAAAAAGTGTTTCTGCTTGAAACCGGTCCCTGGTACAAAAAAGGTTGGGGACCACTGTACTATCACACTGAGTACTGGTGTACCCCAAGGCTGTGTGCTGAGCCCCTTCCTGTTCTCTTTCTTCACCTATGACTGCAGGCCTGTGTATGGCTCTAACTCCATTATCACGTTTGCAGACAATACTACGGTGATTGGACTCAACAATGATGACGACAATTCAGAGTACAGGGAGGAGGTGCAGTGTGCCTAGCTACGTGGTGCTCTGACAATAACTTATTACTTAATACTAACAAGACCAAAAAGCTCATTGTGGACTTCAGGAAAAAGAATGGTCACACACACTCTCCTATATACATCAACGGGAGAATGGTAGAATGTGTCACCAGCTTCAAGTTCCTGGGGATCCACCTCTCTGAGGACTTGTCCTGGCAGATTAACACCACTAGTCTGATTAAGAAAGCTCACCAGTGCCTCTTCTAGCTGAGATTACCGAGGAAGAATCACCTCTCCTTAGCTGTTCTGATTAATTTCTACCGTTGCACAGTCGAGAGCATCTTAACTAGCTGTATCTCAGTTTGGTATGGAAATTGCACTATAAAAGAAAAAAAGGCATTACAGAGGGTGGTGAAAACCGCCCAACGCATTATAGGGATTCCACTTCCTGCCATTGTGGACATTCAGAGGAAACGATGTCTGCGTAAAGCCCACAGCATTGTTAAGAACCCTTTCCATCCAGCCCACAAACTGTTTACTCTTCTTCCATCTGGGAGGAGGTTCAGGTGCCTGCAGTCTAAGACCAGTAGGCTAGGGAACAGTTTTTACCACACAGTGGTTTCCTTGCTGAACTTCTCAGTTCGTTTGTCCCCACACATATGCTGATGCTTCCCTTGATAATATATGATGTATTTTGTATAATCCTCTGTGCATTTGTATTTATATTCAATGTATCTATAAACATTTTGTACAGTTGTATATGTTCATATATGTGCAGTCACACTTATCTTCGTGTGCTCATGTACATACATTTTTTTGTGTTTTCCATTGACATATTCATAGATGCCTTGCATATTTGCATACATATATTTATATTTTACTGTTGTTTTGCACTTCTGCTTGGATGCTAACTGCACTTCATTGCCTGTATCCATGGCAATGACTATAAAGTTGAATCTAATCTAATCAAAGAAGAGGGGGGTCAACCTTTTCTCCAAAGTGCCTAAGGGCAGGACAAGAAGAAATGGATGGAAGCTAATCAAGAAGAGAACAAACCTAAAAATAAGGAGAAATTTCCTGACAGAACAATTAATCAATGGATCAGGTTATCTTCAAAATTTGTGTGTGCTCCACAAGTAGAGCAAAACGTGGAGGTTTTAAAGAAGTGATTAACAATCACTTGTGTGAAAGAGTATAGGGTCTCCTGCTTGAGCAGGGCTTTGGACTAGATTTTCTAGAAGATCTCTAAGGTCCCTTCCAACTCTGTTATTCTATTCAAATTCTGCCTTAGCAAGTAATAGGGCATGACTTTGATTTCCTTCCATTAAAACTCCTATTGTTATAGAATTTGCTATCAATTTGGAATTTTCCAAAAGAAGGGCTTTGGATCAGTTATGAATGTGACTGATGACATCGCCAGTGCCCGAAGGCACGTTATGAATTATTCTCTATAATTCATGCCTTTGTCCATACAGTACTGAACAAATACGGTTGGAGATCTTCCTCGCTATTTGCTTTATTGTCTTATATCTGCAAGATTCCAGGAAAACATCCTGTCATATATAATGCAGCACAAAATAGATTTGTCAGAATCATAATGAAATAATTTTCTTCTACTTCTGTTAAAGCTGTGTTTTGGGGGCTGCGATTATATTTGGAGTTGTTTCTAGAGAGAAATTTGTTGAAAACATTATTTCAGACATGCATATTTATACCATATCTTGAATGTGGTCCTGTTTATTTTTTTATTTGATTTTATTTTCATAATTTTGTTTGTTCTGACATAAATGATATACAAATAAATAGATTGCTATACTAGTAATAACAGTGGGATGTGCCCCCCAAATGCTAATTTATATTGCATCCCAATATTTTAATTCCAATGAGGGAAATTCCAATGAGGGAACTTTTTTTTTCTAGATTTCCTTTCTTTCTACAGAGCTGAGTAGTGGGATGCACACATTTTGTTAAAAGACAGTGTTTGGCATAGCACATTGTGTGAGCCTAATTATTGTTGGATGTAAACTAGAGTTGATAGTTTGTTGTACTAAGATTTCTTAGCTAAACATTTGATTGGCTTATGGAGGAACATCCAGTTGAGCACAAATCCAAATGGAGAATGCTTTTTGTAATAGAGGCTAGGGAGTCACATCTTATCCCAATACACTCAATCTTATTATTCAAGGTTTTGGTTTT
This sequence comes from Notechis scutatus, assembly GCF_049901735.1. NCBI lineage: Eukaryota > Metazoa > Chordata > Lepidosauria > Squamata > Elapidae > Notechis > Notechis scutatus. The sequence goes on from NC_142014.1 coordinate 53,767,656, forward strand.
TTTAGCTAGGATTGATTACACTATGAGAGAACATTGCAGAAGGAGAGCCTCATAAGGCTATGGTAGCCAAAAATCAGAACATGTCTGGTAGTTGTTGGGCTACAGAGGCTCCACATTCTCTTCTTTTAATGCAATATATGTCAGCATATTCCTTCAATGCCCATCTGGATTCTGCATAGGATAATATGAAACATTGCACACAAAATAATTAATGGGCACAAATTTGACATCAGGACTCAAAACAAGGACAAAGTAATAGCAAAGACTTTTAACTTCCTGGCCAGTCCATTACAGATGTCATTTTGGAATGAAAAGGTAACACAATTGAATGTGATGCAGCTAAACATACATATATCGAAACATTCAGGCTGTCTCAGAAGGTCTGAAAAAACAGCCAGTGAGAGAAATTACATGTGCTACATAGCCTATTTGGTGGTTATATAGTGACTTTATATAAAACCAAATAGCAGAATTCTTCCAAACAAACATATTAAGCCAATACTACATATTTATCCAATATTAAATAAAACTAAAGCTGTTATGCTGGGTTTAGATCTAGTTAGTTTCCTGTCATTTAAAAATAATGGTGAGCCATTATTTTTAAATATTGTTTTTAGATTGAATTATATTGCACAGGCAGATAATCTTAACTTTAATATTTATATTAATCAATCTGAGCAAAATCTAGCACTAGCAAATAAACATTCTACAGTGTTTGACTCTTAGTGAGTTTGAAAACCTGTGATGTTTTTATATGTTGTAATTATGCCACTTTTAGAAGGTAACATTTTCTTCAAATTTCTATGAGCAAAACATGATTAATACAAAAATATAATAGAAGATCCAGAATTCAAACACGAGCTAATATATAAAGAACTTTGTCTTTATCAGTTACTGAGAGCAGTAAGGAACCATGAATTTTCTTTAGGACAGCCTACTCTATTTTTTCTCCTCTTCAGCCCATGTTTTTGTTCTCTCATCCCCAAATTAGCCTGCAACCTCTGCCCTCTATCAGGCTTGGTTCTCATTGGACTGCTTCTTACCATTTTCCATGTATAGTAAAACCAATTACTCAGAGAATGGTGGGTTCCCTTCATGGGTTGTGTTCAAATGGAAACTAGGCAGAAACTCATTGAGAAAACTTTAATTTGGATTCTTGAATTAACCAAGAGGTTGGACCAGAGGTGGGATTTTACTGGTTTGGACCGGTTCTATCGAACCGGTTGTTACAATTCTGCACAGTTCGGAGACCTGGCAAATTGTGCCCCTGGCTGCCCCTCCCCTCCATGCCCAGTCAGTCCATACCGCGCATGTGCAACATTGCACATGCCCAATGTTGTGAACGAAAGAAATGTAATTAATAAAGATTCATTTGCCTAGCAGGATCGTAATCCTGTACGTCCTATTGGCCTATATAATGGCAAGTTGTGATTGGTCCATTCCAAGCAATCTGACTGGCTGTTGGCGGGCCGCGCCAAGATTCAAACGCTATAACACTATCCATTGGTTATCCGGATAGCAGCTTACTCTATAAAAGAGTGACTGCTAGCTGGGTTTTTTTTGTCTCTGTTATGCTTGTGAATAAAGAGCTGAAGTTCACGGTTTACAGTCTGGTCTCCGTTCATTAAACCCATGCCTCAAACTTAACACCCAACATCGCTGACTGTGTTCTTCCCTGCCCAGTCACTCCTTAAGGTATTTCTTTTCTTTTTTCTCTCCTGACGATCAGCGGTTCCTATGATCAGCTGTGCTGGGATTCCTCTCGCTTACTTACTGCTTCACCCAGGAGCTTCCCTGAGGCCCAGGAAGGCAAAAAAATGGAGGGGGGGCACAGAAGCACCCCTCCCCCTCCATTTTTTGCCTTCCTGGGCCCCAGGGAAGCTTCCTGGGAACAAAAATGCCACCCTAAGAGGCTTCCCTGAGGCCCAGAAGGCCCCAAAATGGAGCACAGGGGGGTGCTGCATGCCTCCCTTCTCCACTTTTTTCCTTTCTGAGCCTGAGGGAATCCTTCTGGGAATAAAAATATTAGAAATATTTATGTAGTTTTAATGTTTTTAATGCTGTAGGCTGTCCAGAGTCACTTTGAAATGAGACAAGATTAGATTTAATGTATTTTTAAATCTAATAAATAAAATAGCTTCTCTCAGTAGATGGTGTCATTTTGGCCACATAAAGATGCATAAGAATTGATTCCAAGACTGGTAGATTTAGGTGACTGTTATGTAAACAAGTAGCTATAAAAATTATCTTCTTGAAGATATAAGGAAGAAAGTAAGTCTCTTAATTGATCAATTAAGAGACTTACTTTCTTCTTTATGATATTTTAAAGAATCTGCTGTTTTTTTAAAGTAATATCAGAGCAGCACATCTCAAGCTCCACCTATTTGGGACATATGTGTAACATTTTGATGTAGGTAGAAAAGGTTTGCATCCAATGATGCAATGTTACTTTCGGTCTCACTCATTTAATCTCTGCTTACAGATGCTGTAAACAAGAGAACCAGAAATATTTTTCCTTAAGATATATGAAGATATTTTGTTGATAAATTGGAAATTGTTCACTTATTGAAATTCTTGCCCCCATACCCTTCTTCATTTCAATAGATCTTGCTGAAGAGAACTTTGTGAGAATCAGAAAAAAAGAATTCCTTTTGATTTAGGCATCATGCTCACTGAATTCTGGGTGTTAGTCCACACATGTTAAAGTTGCGAAATTGGGGGGAACAAACCACATTGATTAAATCAGGCGTGGAGAACAATGCACAGGTGGTATTCAGCAGGTTCTGACCAGTTCTGGAGAACAAGTAGTGGAAATTTTGAGTAGTTCGGAGAACCGGCTACCACCTCTGACTGGAGATTTTACAGTATCCTTCCCCTGCCATGCCTACCAAGCCACACCCACAGAACCAGTAGTAAAAAAAAAAAATTGAATCCCACCACTGAAACAATGGCCACTTTATGACCTGTGGACTTTGACTCCCAGAATTCTGGCTCAGGAATTCTGGGTGTTGAAGTCCACAGATTGTAAATGGGCCATTGTTCCCCACCCCTGATTTAGATGGTTTGAAGAGTACAGCACTGACAAATTTAATCTAGAGACAGGATTATTTGAAGAGTCCTGGTGCTGTTAGTAGGAGGCTTCTGAGCAGATGGGGTAAAAGGATAGGAAAACTGTTGAAGTGAAATTGAATTGATACTATGGAAGGGGACTTTGAAGGACAGCTATGGTTATCTCACGAACTTTATATAAAGGATTGCATATTATTATTTATAATCATCTTTTTCATGATGAATAGTTTCTCTTAGAAATGTATAGTTAAACATTAAACAGAGAAATAAGGGAGATAATTTCTTCCTAAATGCAAATGTTTTGTTGCCATGGCAATGGGTACATTTGGAGATACGTGGCCTTGGCAGTAGGCATTGTAAATAAAGTGTTCCTGTCTCTCCTACCCATTATGTAGTTTTGCTCCAGCAAGAGCAGGGTGCTTTCAATCATGGCATACATTAAGGACAGGCTAGTTTACTTCAAGGCTTCACACACTCTAACCCTGACATCCAACTGCTGATCAACCTATTAAAAAAAATAACCCTCTGTTCTTATACAAGATAACAGCAGCATTATGTCCAGACATGGAAGGACTCACAAGTGCCAACAATGGAAGAATGGATTGTGACGATAATAGATTTGGAGGAGAGGGGGAAATTGGCTGCTTTGATTAAAGAAAAGACTTTGTCCAGCTTTGTTTTTCCTTGGAAACCACTTTTGGACTTTTTGCTTAAAAGAAAACAAATTTTAACCTTGGGATTTGATGACCAGAACTGCTAATGAGTACAGAAGTACTGTGTGCTACGGTTTATTCCAGTTCAAAGGATCATTGTATTTCATGCTTGTATAACTGTAAAGAAAAAAACCTGGAAGTTAACATTTTTATAGATTTTTCTATAACTTGTCTGCATCACCCAATTTTGTTTTATTTTCCACTCACTTTTTTCCTCTTTCTAACCTTTCTCTTTGATCTTTTGGAATGTATATGTTTTTGACATTTAATAAAGTTTTGCGGGGTGGGGAGGACACAAATTGCCTGCTAAACTTAACTCCAGTCTTTCTTACACTGAAAATAGGACTGAGGGTCAAGAGAAGAAGTCAGAGGCCAAAAGGAAGAGGGCAGACCCTGGCAGACCCAGCAGAACCTATTGGAGCCACAAATTGGCTGACGCAGAATATATAATTTCAGTCTACCTTCTCCATGAGCAACAATGCATTCTACCTGATCAATATGCAGCATCTGGAGATGGAATAAGAGGGGAAAAAATCCTTCCAGAACAGCCACACCTTGGTCGACTCAGCTAAAGATGGATGATAAAATAAAGGCAGTGGTATCCAGGCAGTCTTCTGGAACATTTAATGGATTGTCCGTGCATCAGGACCAAGAGACTCTGAAGATTTGCACTTAGTAATATGAACATGAACCAGGTTTTAGGAAGACAGTTAAGATGTTTGTACTTAGAAAAACTTTATATCTCTTGTGCCTGGATTGTTCAAATTATTATTTTGGTTTTAGAAAAAAAAATTCTGGCATCTGTGCCCTCCCAATTTTTGAACTGACTACCTGTGGAAAGGAAAGACAATAATTTACATGATCAACATTTAATTTGTTTTAAAACTGAATTGTATTAAAACATAACATTTTACATTTTGATGGTTTTTCGTTTTTTATTAGTCGTGTATTAAATGTAAATAACAATTAAAAAACAAATAAAGTGTCCATGAGCATCTGGCATCACAAGGTATCATACTGGGAACCTACCGTACCATTAGGACATACTTTGATAGTGTGGTGCTGAGGTATAGGTTATCATGTACTCCATCAGAAAAGCTGAATGGAGCGGACACTGAATATTTAAATGGTCAAAACAGGATAGCATCTTCCAGTGAATAGGAAAGCAGCTGATTAGCAGAAGAATGATTTAGCTTAGTTTTCTCAATCACATGTGTCTTGAAAACAACACCTGTTTTTTTTAATATTAAATTTGGAGGGAGGGGAGTATGAGTTCCTTAGAAGTATCTGTTTTGTGTTTGTGTCTGTATAACTGCAGAGTTGCCTTGGAGAATATGAATAACACTGTTCAGATTCCCAAAATGCTGGTGGGTGGAAATTCAGATGCATAAAGATACTCCAGCTGTAAAACAGGATGTCCTGTAAGTATAGGAGTTTTAAGATGTAGCATTTCTTATGAGGAAATAACTCAAGTTAATAAGACTGGTTGTTTACAGTTGATATCTGGATATAATAGTGAAGTTTCTAGCTTAAAAACTCTCCATTTTCAAGGTTAATGCTAGAGATATGTTTGAATAAACTCTTGCTTTTGCACCAGGTAATTATTGTTCTGCTGTAATTATTTTTCTCATGACTGATCTATTTACTGACCAAGCATGTATGAGTTTTCTCTGTACTGACTTACCATCTATGCAACAGAATATGTTCTACTTGGAACATGTTCTATTGCTTCATTCTAATGTCAGAATGAGTCCTGGGTCACAAAAAGATCTATAAACATGGCTAATCATTGTTGCCTTTACAAAGAAAGCTAGAGTGAAATTTCAGATGGGATTTTAACTGAAGAATTTTCAATTTTCCAGAGAAAATGAGGAAAATGAGGCATCTATTATGCCTGGCAATTGAACATTTGTCTTATTGGGGGACTTCTAGTGAATTGTATAGAGATAAAAAGAATCATTCCCACTTTTTGATATCTCATTGTTGGAGACGGAATCAAATTTTTGAATGGTTGCATGGTCTATGTTCAGGTTCCAAAAGAACTCGATTCCAGAACCACAACTGTTCTTGCAGAACATGCATATTATCCAAATGCAATGCAAGCAATTGAACAAAAGCTTGGTATGCAATAATCCAGAAACCGCTTTACTGTTACAATAATTTGCATATATGTCAAGTTAATAGTCTACTATGGGGTGGACGGATTTAGTGAAAATCTGAGATAGCCAGGAATGATGGATTTGTGATCTGACCCATCTGGAGGGCATTAGGTTGGGGAATGCTGATTTAGACTAAAAACCCAGAACTAAGTTTCAATTTGACAGTGGCTGGTGAATCCAAGCCCTAACATTTTTAAGGAATTGCTCAACTTAAAGTTCTTGAACTATTAATGCTGATGATAGCATATCATTAAAACTCTAGGTTAGTAAAAAAAACAAAAAAGGTCCAAATGGCTTAAACGAGGGCTCTCTGTTTATGTCAATGGGAACCACAGTGTTATTTGTTATCCAAGCCTGCAAGCAGGATAGAGGGGAGCTGCTAAACTCTGGGTCAAAGGCTGATAATAAAAGAGGTGGAGAGAAAGAAAGCCTCATAGAGTTAGCTTGCAGCAATTGAGACACATTCAAGTCCTGAAGAAACATGGATGTTAAAGTATGGTTGGCCTGTATGCTGCTTCTGGAGCAATGGAGCCAGGAATCCCACTACATTGGAGCAATTTTCATTTCTCAAAATGGAGGGTTTTCCTTAAGTGGGGTTCCCCGACCATCGAATAACATCAGGGTATTGGAGCAGCCCAATCCTGACACACATCTTACCTGGAGTTAAGCTGCAGACTCAAGCAAGGCCTTACAGCATCTCCCTCTCTCCTGAGGACTACCACTATTCTGTGCCTAAGCCAAAGCACTTGCATACTTCCAAGCTGATGAAGTTTCTGGGATCTTCCTATGACCCTTTCTGGATGTCTCCTGAGGACCCCCAAAGTTGGAACCCAAGCACTGAAGAACTGAGCACACAGAACCTAGAGCTGGCTAAACATACAGCCCGATTTAAGAAGAAGCTCCTGCAGGAGACAAGCAAACTTCAGCTTCCCAAGTTGCAGCCATTGCTGCCTTTTGAGGATGGAATCGCTCGTAATTTGAGCCAGTCCTTCATTCATCATCTATGTCGATGGCTAGTGGATAGTACAACCTGTTCTTTAACCTCTTCCTGGGTAGACATGGGATCCGTCTTCTGGCCACGCTGGATACGCCATACATACTGTGACCTGATGCAAGTTTGGCCTCCAGGCATGTCTTGCCAGCCAGCCCATATTACCCACATCAAACTCCCAGCATGGCAGTGTTGGATAAATGGAACCCAGCCTCTGAATAGTAGAAAGTCTCAGAAGGCAGTGGTCCCCCTTGCAAGCTCTTGGCCTCCAGGCATGTCTTGCCAGCCAGCCCAAATTACCCACATCAAACTCCCAGCATGGCACTGTTGGATAAATGGAACCCCAGCCTCTAGAAATGCATTAAGAAAGTCTCGTAAGGAATGTGTTTGGAGATAAATTCCTTATCCTGTTGTAACTGCATGTAAGTGTGCCTGCTCGTGATACGGATGAAGTGAAGTTTATACATTGGACTTCGTGAGGATTTTTTTTATAGCATTGGACTTCGTGAGGATTTTGTTGTCATTTCCCAATTAGATTAAAGCTCAAGATGACATAAACTTGAGAGCAATAATTGTAATGAAAATGAGAGATGTCTTTCATGAACATCTGAAAACCTGTGCTTGGAGGAATCTTCACAGCTATGTAAAAACAAAACAAGACCAGGTATTACAGTTCTCTGTCATACCCAAAGAATGCTAGCCAAATGCAAAACAGAAACACCAGCATCTTTCTCAAATGTGCTATGACGAAATAATAGCAGAAACTATATATGTTTTAATCAAGAATTTTGGAACTCTGGAAATTTAGTAATAGTATTTCTTTCTTTTAATTGGAGATGATGCATGAGATTAAGATTAAAAAATAAAGGGGGATAAAGAAACAAAAGGTCTTAATTAGAATTTGGGTTAACAAATCTCAGCATATTATTATCTCTATGTTACTATAGATATTTATAGTCTTGGTTATGCGTAATTTAGTAAGCCTTATATATAGGGTACATTTTCCATTGTGGATTCTATTAAAAAGTTTTGTTTAAGTTAAGTTCTGCAGTTTTGATCCAGGTCTTTGAAATTCAAGAACTGCTATTCAGTTTACTTTTATCTATATGAATTTCTAGCAAATTTTTAAGTAAATGGAACTGGCACCTTACATTTGCTCTTTCACTATCATTTTCAGAAGGTAGAGACACAAACTATCTAATCTGAAAGGGAAAACCTATAAATTCTAATAGAATACAAGCCTGCTTTGCTAAAACTTCCTTTGGCCTGGTTTCCTTTCTATGTATTTGTTTCAAACATACCCCATGTGCAATACAGGTGTAATACTATATACATGGTTCCTGGGACTTCTAATTAGACTTGGGTAGGATGATATCACAATAATAATTTGACAACCTTCAAGAAAATTACATAATTGATGGCGTATGTCTGAAATGACATGTAAGTTGCTAAATTATCCAACCTTCTAGCATCTCAAAAGAACATTCTCTGGCTTCTCTGGAACCAATCTGGCCAATTGTATAAAGCTGGGTGATATTTTGATGCAATTTAATTTACCTATGTGATTGAATGGCTTGTTACATGTGAGATAGATTGCCAGTATGTTATCAATTAATTGCAAAGTGTTAAAAATCCTTTGTGATGAGATGTTTGGATGAGTTTAGCAATCTCTTGCTCAGTGTTGCTTAGAGTAAGTTTTGTGCTTCTAAAATGGTTACTTTGAGGTCTGCAATACAGCGTCCTGGGATGCTGAAATGCTCTGATATTATTTTATTCTGTGTCTGTATTACTCAATGTATTTGTATTTTAGGACTGAAAACAAGGACAATGTAGATCATCAAGCTCAAGCAGATGTTATGCAGTGTTTGATCCATGCAGGCTGGGGAATTCCTCAGCTTTTGCCTCATAAACCAGAACAGTATCATTGCTTGAAAGAATGACTGGTGGCTGTTTTTCCTGCCAGTAGATGATATCAGGGGCCTCACTACGAAGGCAGAATATGATTCAGCAGTGAAGGCAGCATGAGGTATGCCAGAATACATTTGTGCCATCTCCGTTCTAGAAGAAAACACATTAATACTGCTTTGAGGAAAAGCCCTGGCCAGAGGAATTCCTTATTCATCTTGACTTAATGAAAAATTAGACAATAAGGACCTTAACAGGAACCAATGTTGACTTCATAAGGCAACAGATCTGCCAAAATGCACTTCCTCCTAAATCATTTCCTACAAATGCAATAGAAACTCAACATTGCAAGACAGTTCTGGGTTCATAAGACAGAAGCACTCCAAATCCTTTGAGAGTTATATTTCAAACCTTCCTACCTTGCCTAAAAAATGTCTCAGCACTTGAGAATATGGCAATAGCAATAGTATTTAGACTTATATACTGCTTCATAAGGTTTTACAGCCCTCTCTAAGCAGTTAGAGTCAACATATTTCCCCCAACCATCTGGATCCTCATTTTACCAACCTCAGAAGGATGGAAGGCCGAGAACTTTGGGCTGATGAGACCTGAATTGCTGGCAGTCGGCAGTCAGCAGAATTAGCCTGCAATCAGGGGTGAGATTCTACCGGTTCTGTCCACCTCTGTAGAACTGGTTGCTCTGAAGAACAGTAAATAGAGAGCATACATAGAACCGGTTCTATCTCTGCTGCAGTTTTGGCCCACCCGCATGCCCGGGCTGTTACCTGACCTTTATTTCCTGCTTTTTCAACCACAACTGCTTTGCGCGACACAGCTGCGGTTGAAAAAGCAGGGAAAGGGTGCTTTATCAACCGCTGCGCACCCATGCTCAGCTCTCCAGGCAGCTAGCTGACGATGATATACACACACGCGCAGCGTAAAATCACCAAACCGGTAGTTACACCAGTCGGATCCCACCCCTGCCTGCAGTACTACATTCTAACCACTGAGCCATCGTGGTTCCACAATAAACATTCCAGAACATTAGTGCCCATAACTAGAGTGAGGTGGGAATTTCTGCTAAGTTTTTTTAATTCCTGAAACTGAGTGGCTCTTTCAAGAGATGTCCCTGTGTCTTGTTTTATAATTGTTGATTGCTTAAAGGCTTGTTGAGTCAAAGGCTCTCACAACATAATGATCATAAGAGCAGAGCATAGAAGATTAGGTGTTTTCCAGCAATTGAGATAACAGTTCAAACAGGCACAACAAGACCATATTATTACATTCTTATTATCATGAAATCTACTTATATGCCAATAATCCATTCTAGGAGCCAGTCTCATATAGTGGTTACAGGCATCAGACTAGAAACCTGGAGACCATTAGTTCTAGTCCTGCCTTAGGCACAAGCCAGCTGGGTGACCATGGGCCAGTCACTTTCTCCCAGCCCTAGGAAGTAGGCAATGACAAACCATTTCTGAAATCTTATCAAGAAAACTGAAGGAAGTCAGTTGCCAGGTGTCAAGGCTGCTTCAAAGGAATACATACAAATTCTAATTTTGCAATTACTGTATAGCTTATGAACATTGGCAAAATGTATGTGAATATCCTACTTTGTAACATTTTTAAAGTGTTCATTTCCTTTACCCTTGACCTCCCTCCCTCAGCAAGCACACTATAACCCAGAAGGCTGTAATAATGGAAAGAATTAAGAAAAAAACACTTTGATACTTGTTTCTTTCCTATTCAGTTTGCTGTTGCTTAGGACAACAAAATCCAAGAGGTATCACTGCAAAATGTCTTGAGTAAGATTAGTCATCATTGCAGATTAGTGAGAAATAGGAAAGTCACATATGTCCGGTTTTTCTATGTATTTCCCAAAGGTACCTCATGTAATTCATTGATAGCACAGAATGTATGTTTCTAGCCATTATAACTGGCTCACTGGTTGTCACCATCCCTGTATACATGTAACATGAGAGGGCAGAGATTTTATTTTTGCTTCAGCCAGAAAAAGGTTGGGTTTATGCTAATAATGAGCAGTCAATACTGCTTTTTAAAAAAGAAAAATGGCAATGCTTTCAGATATATTCTTATATCCAGGGGTAGGATTCTATCAGTTCGGACCAGTTCTATAGAACCAGTTGTTACGATTCTGTGCAGTTCGGAGAACCGGCAAATCGTGCCCCTGGCTGGCCCTGCCCTTCTCCGTCTGCCCCTCCCCTCCTTGCCTAGTCAGTCCTTATCACGCATGCGCCACATCGCGTGTATGCCCGACATCGCTGACTGTATTCTCCCCCACCCAGTCACTCATTAAGGTATTTTTTTTCCTCCCGACGATCAGCTGTTCCGATGATCAGCTGTGCCGGGATCCCCCTCGCTGTCTTATTGCTTCACCCAGGAGGCTTCCCTGAGGCCCAGGAGGCAAAAAAGGGGCGCGTGGAGGGGATGTACTGCCTGCCCCCATTCCATTTTTTTTTTTGCCTTTTTAGACCTCGGGGAAGCTTCTTGGGTGCAAAAACGCCCCCCAGGAGGCTTCCCTGAGGCCCAGGAGACCCAAAAATAGAGTGTGTGTGTGGGGGGTTGCTGCAAAAAAAAAAAAAAAAAAAAGCCATGCTCACAGAACCGGTTGTTAAAAAATTTGAATCCCACCCCTGCTTACATTATATCTTATACCTATGCCAGTCTGATTTCACAGAAGGGAACCCAACCTCTTTCTTAATCTTAACAGTGGTTTGTGCCAGTTAGGGCTTCCACATGCAGGCTACACAAATATAGTTACTGGACTAGTGCACTATATTTCTTTGTTGCCGTTTACTGCTGTTCAGCTCTTTACAGGCCAGATATGGTAATGTCATGTACATGGTAGAGCTGCAAAATCAAATTTGGCTTTATCCCATTATAAACATGCTTGTACTCTGGCTCTTTTGTCCCATTTAGAACACATCCTATTCCTTCCCTCTTTCCACTTCTTTATTTTATATACACACACACACACACACACACACACACGAGACTATTAAAATACAGAGAACCAGTAATTGTTTGTTAATATTTTTAGTATATTGTAAGGAAAATGAATATACAACAATGAATAATGCAATGTATGTATGTTCCGCTGCATTGGGGTCCCTGAGGCCAGAGTTACAAATATGCCCTCTAGTGATCAATATGAAGAAACTGCTTCCATAAAGAGAAATTTATGCAAAGGTGAGAAGGAAAAAAGCCATCTTTCCCTCTCCTTCCTCCAACTTGATTTCTGCAAAAAAGGGGTAAAATGCACAATGGCCTGAGCATAAGGCACAAATCAGAATGAGGTATTTTATGCAACCTGCAACCTTTTCCCTTGTGTTGTAAGCTCTGGTTGCCTTTGACCAAGAGAGAGGCAATCGTTACTGTCAATCTTCTAGCATAGTAGTGGACTGCAGTTCTTAGAAGAACTTAAACCTTCAATTAACATTGCATCATTGGAACTATTGCAAAGTAACCCTTATAAAAAGAGCAGGCAAACTGGTGAATTTGGAACTGTAGTTGCCACAATCCTTGTCATTGGCAAAGCCAAGGAGTTATTTGGCAGCATTTGGTTCCCGTTGTAGAATGGCACTGTTCATTTCCTGCAGCCGTTTAAGGCAAGGCTCCATGTTTACGCCCCACTTCAATAAAGGCCTCCACACATCGATCAATATCTTCTTCGCTGTGAACAGCTGAGATCTGAACTCGGATACGGGCTTTACCTTTGGGCACTACAGGATAGCTGAAGCCGATGACATAAATGCCTGTTGGGTGACAAGAATGGTGCTGCTGTTAGTCAAGCCATGAGGGAGTGAAGTTGGTATGGCTATCTGCACTTGGGAAGGGTAGCCATAGCTAGGTAAAAATGCTTCCCACTCCCATCTCCCTCATACATACATTCACTCTACTCAGAAGCACCCAAGCTGGTCTTTCAGCTGCCTGTAATCATTGAGTCACATCCGGCATTTTCAAGGATAGGCTGATTGGCAGAGGCAGCCACCTCCCACCCAGGTTCTTAGCTTATGAAAGCAAACATTAAGACAGAGTGGGTGTAGTAGAAGAGAAAAGGAAATAAGCTAAGGGCATGCAGATGGGGGAGGCAATGTCTGGAGATTGGCAGCTATTTTATTTTTTTATTTATTTATGTCAATTGCTTACAAGATAATAGGTATAAGTAAAAAACATAGTTATGAATATATGGATACATATAAGAAAAATAAAAAAAATAAAAGAAACAATAGGACAGGGACGGTAGGCACGTTGGTGCGCTTATGCATGCCCCCCTACAGCTATTACAAGTAGGCAACAGGACTATCACAGTCAACTGCTAAAGCAGGGGTGTCAAACTCACATTGTCATGGTGCTGTCACGTGACATATCATGACTTTCCCCCCTTTTGCTAAGCCAGGTGTGGGTGTGGCCAGCATGTGACGCATTCAGCCTGCAGGTCGTGAGTTTGACAGCCCTGTGCGAGAACCACAAGCTATGGTGGGCAGCACATCCTGGTGGGAGTTCTGCCTGGAGCATTTCTGGGAGCTTGGTAGCAGCTAGAAAAGGAACAACTCCTGAGGCAGCACCTTATCCTAACAAGTGTAAGAACTTTTGGAAAAGGGCAAAGGTTGTACTCTTATTTTATAACATTTGAGACTTTTGTTTGAATGAAATATTAAAAGACTAAGCATAAAGGATGTGTATTAATGATGTATTTACATGGCAACAGTAACTTACAAGTCCTACATGATAGAGCTGTGCCTTGGGCAAGGGGTTGGATTAGAAGACCTCCAAGGTCCATTCCAGCCCTTTGGTTTTAGGACGCAGAACAATAGCCTGTTGTTGGGAAGGTGTGTGCTGCAATAAAGCATTTATTGCATTGCAATAAAGATTTGCTACATTGTGGTGTATCCAATCCTAGAAAGCTTCTGTAGCAGACCCCGGCTGAATCTTCTTTGGCATCCTCTGCTTCAACTGGCACTCCAGGTTTCAGGCCAGAATCTTTCCTAATCTAATTAGAAGGAGCAAAGTCCTAAAGAATGCAGGAGAATGAATAGAAAAATGAGATGCCCTTGGAAGAGTAGATGGCTTTAGGAAGAGGAAGGCAAAGAACAGAAGCAAGTAGCTAAATCAAAAGGACATTTCAGAGTACTCAGAGTCAGACATGGATGCTTGTCATCCACAAATCTGTAATTCTAATTTCACTCTCTCTTTAGGACTCATCAACCAAGGTGGAAGCAAATGCCAAATCAGCCAGCAGCTCTAAAGTACTTGGGCTTCCGGTACTATTTAATGTCTTAAGAGATCATTTTAGGATCTCTTTCAAAATCGCAAAATGGCACATTTTGTGGATCATTTTGAGACAAAACAGAAGTTGGAAATTGCTAAAAGTTCAGTTGATATTTGCCATGACCCATCATAAGGAAGATGGTCACGAATTATTCTCCACTCCATAGATACTAAGGTCAGAAATAATGAATATAAGTCGCAGGTGTCTGGATTTCACTTAAACATAAGCAAAACTACCCAAAAGTAAGAGCTGTACAAGAATGGAACAGTCTACCTAGGAAGGTTGTAGGTTCTTCACCTGAGAAGGCTTTTAAGAAGGACCCTTCTCAAGGAGGTCTTAATTAGTTTTCCTGGGTCTAGTTCCCTGAAGTAGATAACCTCTGAGATAATCTTTCAGTTTGATAGTTTCATAATTCTATGAATTTTCAAAAGGAATTTCTATTTCATTTATTAAAATATAAGAATTCCCAGAAGCAGCAATTAGTTCAGATGTTTCTTCTACTCAGGCAGTTGTTGAATTATGACAACTGGGACCAGGATCGCTGTTGCTAAGTGATGTGATCGTAAAGTGTGATGCATCATGCGTCGCTTAGCGATGGCAATCCAAGCAGTCCCAGTTGTCGTAGCAAGCCTAAGACACATGGGTTGTTACATGGGGAGCAGAGGGAGTCCTAAGTAAGAAGTGGAGGGGTGCCTGTGTTCAAGCACAAGATGGCTAGGGAAGAAGGGATATGGTGGGTGCATGACTGGAAGGCCCAGGGAAGGAGGGTGTCAGTGAATATGAGCAAGCTAAGAGGGAAGGAGGGCATAATGCACGTATGAAGAAAAGCTGGTGGGGGTGGGAGAAGGAAGGACGTATCCGAGTGGCTTGTAATCTTCCCTGACGGCTTCCCATTGACTTTACGTGCGCAGAGAAGGTCAGCAACAGTGATCATATGATTGCGGGATACTCTAATTCAGAGGTGTCCAATTTTGGCAATATTGGCTGGAGAATTGTGGGACTTTATGTCCATAAGTCTTAAAAGTTGCCAAGGTTGGACAGCCCTTCTCTCTGTTCATAAGTATGAGCTGGATGCCAAGTGCCTGATTTCTATTCACATGACTGTTGTGGGGGGCACTGCAATAGCTGGAACTTTGAGGACTGATTGTAATTCCCTTGATTCAGAGCCATAATAACTTCAAACAGCCATGAACAAATGATTGTAGCTCAACTATTTGTAATTAAAAATTGCCAAGAAGTTATCCTCATTTACCTGTTCTATTAAAGAGTAAATTGAATGGGACAGGAAAGCACTGGTTCCAACTCTGATGGCCTTCAATGCAGAAGGTTGCAAGTCATCTTTTTTTCTCACAGCGCTAAGATTTTAAGTAGGTTGTTACAAATGCCCTCTGGAAGTTATGGATTATTACTGCCCATAGTATCTATGGCAGAATGTTTAAAGGATACTGGGTATAGAGTGATAACTTTACGCCTTCCTATGATTTAATTGGCACCGAAACCAATTTTTGAGGGCCAAAAAAATCACATCAGATTATGCGGTATGAGCCTCCAACTTCTCCAGAACATTTACCTCTTTTTAGTATATCATCAGCCATCACTGAAGCCAACCGGGCATCACCCAACATCACAGGGCAAATAGGATGATTATTGCCTGAAATTGTAAATCCAGCTGCTGCCATCTTACTTCGGAACCTGCAGGTCAGAGGAAAATCATCATTTGATCTATTTTAAGCTAAACATCTCAACAATTCAATCCTTAGGAACAATAACTTTCTAAGAGAATTCAGATGATGGGTGCCAATAGTTATATAAAATGAGAACCACTGAGAATATGTGCGGTATAAGGGTACAAGTTCTACCTCTGAAAATAGAATAAGATCTAAGCATTATTTGATTATTTAGTTAGGCAACAGCTGGCTCCAGCAACCAATTTGTTTCTCTCCTTCTCCTTCCTACCATTGATTGCAAAGAAAGTAAAATACTTTGGCAAAGTATGCACATAGACAACTCATTAAGGAGTCAAGATGTCTCCTGTTCTCTCTCTTCCCCCATCCTCACAGCCAGAAGACTGGCTGAAGTGCTTTCCCCATCTCATAATTAACCATAAGAGGATTCAAAGCTCATTTGCAATGAAGGCACAATCGCTCCAAATGCCACGTTGCTGATCTCAAATCATTAGGAAGAGGACCAAGAGAAGCAGCACTTGTGCTGTTGTCAGTATTGGATGTGTAGGTTCAACACATTATGATACCTTTATGACACCAAGGAAGAACAAAAAAAAAAATAGTTCTCATGAAACAGACCAAAGCAGCTACATAAAAACTCTGCCAGTAGCCACAGAATGTGGAGAAATATCAGAAAATGAAACAGAACATCCTGAAGGAGAGCTACATTGGCTGGCTAGAACCAGAGAACCATGTTACCGCATTTCAATAGAAGTTCTACCTTTTGTACAAGCTGAGCAAATTTTATTAGTTCACCTAATTGGCACAGCAGTGCAAAGTATTTCATTGCCTTTGCCTGAAATGTTGAATATTCAACAAGGATTGGGATGAGATTATAGAAAAAGCAAATCAAAACAGAAGGCAACAGGAAAAAAAAATCCTTCCTATAAGGAAAAATTGTGGAAATCAGATCAGTGTCAACTTAATACATCTTTTAGGACAGTGGTCCCCAACCTTTTTTATGCCGCGGCCCGGTACCGGCATCAGCTGGGCACCGCGGCCCAGTACCGGCATCAGCTGGGCACCGCCATCTTGTTTTGATGAAAAAGTGCTTCCGGTGAGCTTTCTACCTGGAAAAGCTCACCGGAAGCACTTTTTCATCAAAACAAGATGGCGGCGCCCAGCAAACCAGCGGCCCAGTAGGATTTGTTCCATGGACCGGTGGTTGGGGACCCCTGTTTTAGGAGACAGAGCTATATATGGAATTATAAGTATTTCCACAGAATTCAGTGGGTGTACATTTGTCTGAGGCAGAGAGAGTTCAGTTCATTTCTCAGTTCTCATTTGAAAAATACTTATTGGAACTGGATAAACAAGGATGAAAATATAAACTTATCCACCCAAGCCACTTTTTTCCGTTCATGTCACAAAACATACCTAGGTTCAATTGCTAAAAAATGCATTGCTGAAGGGAATCCGTGCAGAGTAAGGACTGTTGATTTGTTAAATTCTAGACTAGAGCGTGTTTCTCAATTCCTGCATCATGCTAAGACATTACAAAACTTTCCTAGTTTTAGCTTGGCATTCTATGTTTAAGGTTTAACCATGGTTTATGATTCAGCGTGCAGTGCAAATATAGGTTTATTCTAACAGTTAAGCAACCCATATGGTAGAGCAAGGGACTTCAAACTTGGCAAGTTTAAGACTTGTGGACTTCAACTCCCAGAATTCCTGAGCTGGAGGAGGAATTCTGGGAGTTGAACTCCACAAGTCTTAAAGCTGTCAAGTTTGAAGACCCCTGCATTAGAGAACCCCACTTTCTCTGTAGAGCAACCTATTATTAGATAGATTATTAGCATGAAGAGCACAATATATTCTCCCTTACTGTGAAGTCTTGACAGCCATGGACTGCGCAATGGCATTGCTCTCCATGAGTAGGTCCAGAGCTTTGGAGGCACAGCCCACAACAGCAGGAGGCAAGCTGTTGGAAAAGAGGTAGGGGCGGGAACGTTGGCGCAGAAGATCCACGAGTGCTTTAGGACCAGTTGTATAGCCACCTACAAAGAGAAAAAAGTATTTTTTCTATTAGTCACCAAGGCTTGCGTTTCACCAACCAGTAATCCCCAATGAGTCTTCCAAGAAGCTGACACATTGTATTTTTTGCTTTTTTATAATTCAGACAGTGAAGATTAAAGATCCAAATGGAATCTTCCCCATGCATAACTGGTGGTCTGTGCTCCTCCTGATAATTCATACACTTGTGCAAAAAAATGCAGTATTCAGCCAAAAGAGTATCCAAGTTCTTTACTTCACTTCTGAAAGGAACCTGCATTAGATGCAGGAAGAATAAGTGAATGGCAAGGGGCTGTAGGTGTAGAAAGCTAAGGACAGCATAGGATGGAGTGAAGCCTGAATTTCCAATTTTTTCTTTCACTTAAAATAGGGCTGTTATTCCTATCAGTGGCTTAATACACTTGTTATTTCTCATTTAGCCTCAACCTGAAGAAAATTATGTTGTTAGTATTTGGTGGTTTGCTGCTAAATTTCATCAGGGCAATGTTAAGGGACTCCAGAAATTAGAAACATACATTAGAAAGCTAAAATAGAAGATAAATTGCCCTGTCTTTCCTCAAAGCTTCCAAGATTTAGAAACGATATGTTAAAATCATTAGCTGAAATTGGCACCTGCTGCTCCCCCAAGGGCTTTTCCAAGTGTTGAGTTGATTATAGTTACTTGATCCATCACTCCCAAAAGCTCATCGGTGCCCCTGCAGGAAGAAAAGAACCTTAATAGTCTAGACTCTAGGCCACTGGCCCCCAACCTTTTTTGTGCCGCGGCCCGGTACCGGCATCACAAAAAGATCCGCGGCCCGGTACCGGCATCAGCACGCATGACAAGGCAAGGCGAGCCGAGTGACCAGCCAGCCAGCCGTCCCCCGCTTCTCCCCGCCACCTTCAACTCCTCCTTTGTACCTTTGTCGATGGGCTTCGCTTCGGGACGGCTTCAGGACGGTCGCTCGGCTCGCCTTGCCTTGGGTGCTGAAAGAATCCTCGCGCCTTAGTTTCGTTCGAAGCCCCCCCCTTCGATGAAACTAAGGCGCGAGGATTCCTTCAGGACCCAAACGCCGCTTTCCAACTGGAAAAGCTCACCCGGAAGCACTTTCTCGTCAAACAAGATGGCGGCACCCAGCAAACCGGCGGCCTGGTAGGAAATGTTCCACGGCCCGGTACCGGTCCGCGGCCCGGTGGTTGGGAACCCCTGCTCTAGGCAGTTCAAGTCAAAGTAACAACAATCCAAAACTGACATCTTACATTTGCTCTTTCACTATCATTTTCAGAAGGTAGAGACACAAACTATCTAATCTGAAAGGGAAAACCTATAAATTCTAATAGAATACAAGCCATTATTACAGTCTTGTCCAATTCAACAACAGAACTTGGATGCTGATGCAGTTCAATACATCTGGAAGGCATCAATCAGGAAAGACTATTCTATAGCACACACATTTTTGTATGGTCTTGCTTTTTAAATCTCCCTTAAAAAGACTTTGCCTCAAACAGATCTAGAATTGTATTCCGTGTATCTCTGTATACATACCATAAGAAGCCACTCCAGAATAATTTTTTTTGTCCTATCTATAGAGAACTAACTCTTCAAAGAAACATGTCCTTCTTGCTAATAAAAAAGCTCTTGTGTATCAGAAAGGATTGGGAGATGTATTCAAAAGAATCTATTTGAAAACAGGGACTAACAAAATATGATGGCAAGCGGCATGCAGAATACTCAGATCTAAAATGAACAAACATGCTTCAGATCCAGCATAGAGATCAGATCTCTACTTGTCAGGTGTCCTTTAAAGGAGTAGAAAGAATGTATTCATGTTGGGTTTGAAGAATACTTGCCCACTTTGGATCTGAATATTATACACCTCAAAGTGAATATATAACCTAAAGGTGCTTATTTCTCAACAGCACTCGCATTGGAGAAGATTAATGTAGTTTTAGGAATGCTTATCTACCACTCATGATTAATTCACAAAAGAATTCCCAGAAACAATCTGATAAAAATTGACTTATGTACAAGGGGTAATGCAAACACAATTAAAAGGCTAATACTTCCCTTTATATACAGAATTTCACACAAATGTAGATACAGCACAGAATGCATTGTATTTGTTGTCATCTTACAAGCAGAATGGCAAACACGTTATCATCATCCTTTAAGCATATCCCTATTCCATTGAACTTTTTAATGCTTAACTTCCATTCTAGTCCGATTCTGATTATTTTGTATTATATACTGCTGAGAGCTTCTTAGAAACTGGCTACAAAGGCTGCACATGTTGATCATGTAACTGTGATATGCTGTAACTGTTGTAAATCACACTTATTGTCAAGCTCTTAAATTACAACCCATTGCTGTGGGGATGCTGTAAGCCATGTAACTTTGATAATTGGTCACAAGCCTATTTTTGCAGTGCCACTAGACATTCAAATGGTTGCTAAACAAGACAGTCGTTAACCAAGAACTACCTACATTATGCTAAATCATACTGTGTTTTATTTGATTTTGACTTAGCTTGTTGTGCGAACCCAACCATTGTGGACCAAAAATCATATCAATACGAGTTGTGGTGGTGCAGTGTTAGAATGCAGTACTGCTGACTACTTTTGCTGACTGCTGGCTGGCTGCAGTTTGGCAGTTCAAATCTCACCAGGCTCAAAGTTGATAAAGCCTTCCATCCTTCTGAGGTCAGTCAAATGAGGACCCAGATTGTTGGGGACAATATTCTGACTCTGGAAACTGTTTAGAGAGGGCTGTAAAGCACCATGAAACGGTATTGCAGTGTGCTTTGGACATCATGGTTTATTTAAGAAATCGTGGATGATTTGATGTGAGAAGTCAGAAAGTAGGCTGTATTTCTACACATTGTATGTAGAAAAATGTGGTTGTTTTTTTTTTTTTTACAAAAAGCATCACAGAAACAAATTTTAATTTGCTATTCTCAACAAATATAGCTGTTTTTCTAACATCGATCAGAAAAAAGTAATAGTTTCTTACCTGCCATTAGGCCCAAGAAATCCAGTGGCATGACATTCATCAACAAAAACAAAGGCATTGTATTTCTGAGCGAGGCCACAAATTTCCTTTAATGGGGCAATATCACCATCCATGGAAAAAGCACCATCTGTAGCCACCATCCGCAGACGACATTTCTGTGCAGAACAGTGGGTGACAAGAGTATAGGCAAGGGATTCTGGCTAGTTAAAAGATTCTGGGAGCTTTGTTTTGCTTTGGTTTTTGGGAGATCTGTACTACTGAACAATCTACTCTGTTTCTCCAACAATACGGCCTCCCCCAATAGGAAGTCCCAGCAGGTTTTATAGGCATGAAATGAAATTAAGCCCCTCCCCCCAAATTAAGGCCTATATTAAAACATGCGAAATGGGGGGGGTGGAATGGTGGGGGGGCCCTTGCCATTAGGAAGTACTTTTGTTGCACACCCGGATATGGTGCTGCATGTGTTGACCCTGATACGAAGTGCCCCACCAACGCCGGGGTCAACATCCAAGCCGTCGCTGCCCGCCCGCCCAAAGATTCAAGGGGGGGGGGGGAATTAAGTCACCCCCGAAAAGACAGCCTAGCCATTTTTTCAGGGCTCAAAAAAAAAATAAGACCCGGCCTTATTATATGAGAAACACGGTAGGAGTTACCCAGCTACTAACCTGTGCCTCCTGCAGTTTGACTTCCAGATCTTGCATATCCATATGTTTGTAACGATACTTATTGGCTTTACAAAGACGGATTCCATCAATTATGGAGGCATGGTTCAGTTCATCTGACAGTACTGCATCTTCGGGCGTCAAAAGTGCCTGTAAATACCAGAAAACAAATAGAACAGTTATAAAAATAATCCCATCATACATGGGAATTCTAACAGTGTTAAGGCATTTATTGTTGCTGTTTGGAATGTTGGTATGTTTATTTTGTATTGTATTATTGTGTAGACATGTAAATTATAACAGATTATAACACAGATTATAACAAATTATAAAATGTTTTTTTCTTAAACATTTATTTTCCTTTAACATCAGTTTACATGTTTTACCCCTCAATACCCCCAACATCTATTTCCATATGCACATTACTGGAATATTGTATGGATACTTATGTCACACTAAACCATGTTTTAACCATGATTAGATAAACTACATTTGGCTGGATTCACACAATACACTAAACCAAATCAATTCATATCATAAATCATATGAGTCTAATCACTGTGCCATAATATCATGGAAGAAGGATCAGAACAATTTTTGTTATTTATTGTAATAGCACTACTATAGTGAACCATTCAGAAATCACTGAAATAGGGTTGCTTTACAATTGTGGTGGGTAATCCACCCCTTCTTGCATCAATCTCCTATTTACACAAAGTTAACAACCTCAAAGATCCCAGCATTGGCATCAAAACAGCTGATGTAGAGAATGGCATCTTCTCTTTGATGGAAACGAGCGATCTTCTCCTCCAGATCCTTATGTATATTCTGAAAATTTGGAAAATAGAGAAAAAAAAATCCCAACATAAATGGCCACAACTATCACTATTACCCATGCAGCTTGAAGAATCTACACCCATATTTTTGGTGATACAAACCACAGTGCATGCACACATTAATTATGGTTTACTTCAATCTCATTTTGTTGCACAAAGTAGATAAGTGTTATAAGCAGCACTATGCCATAAACCAGGGGTCGCCAACCTTTTGGACCTCAGGGACCACCAAACTCATAATTTTAAATCCCGCGGACCACTAATATGAATTTTGACTGATGGTGTCTTGCTGATGTTTTCCCAGGGTCTCTGCAGAAAGCAGCAAAGACCCTGGGAAAATCCCCAAAAAAGTCTGCAGGAAAATCCCCCACCCCATTTTCCTACTAATCGAACATTTGGGATTACAGGATACAGTCTCCAGCTCCGTTCTCAGGGAGGGGGAGAGAGCGGGGGGGGGACTTTTGGTTTCATGCAAGGAAAGCAGCAGGTGCAGAAGTCTTTCTTTCTCTCCCCCAAACTCTGCCAGAAATGAGTCTTTGCCTGCTCAGCCTGTTGGAGCAGGATGTCTTGCAGGGTCCCAAAGACTCATTTCTGGTGGAGTTTGGGGGAAGAGAAAGAAAGACTTTTGCTGCTTTCCTTGTATGCAGCCAAAAACAGAAGGAGAAAGAAGTGGAAAGAAGCAGCCTGGTGGCCAGGCCAAGCGCATGGGGCGAGGGGGGGGAAGTTCCCCACTCTGCCCTTTCCCCCCTCCCCTCACTACCTTGTGTTGTGTGCAATGCAAGCGATGCAAGCCTTGTGTTCCCACAGGTCATGTGGGCGACGCAGCCTTGTGTTCCTGCGCAGCCTGGATTAATTGCTTTGGGGGGAACATTTCTCTGTGGACCACCAAAATTTTCTCACGGACCACCAGTGGTCCCCGGCACACTGGTTGGCAACCACTGCCATAAACAATTCACACATCTGAGTGTAGTACCCTGTTTCTCCAACAATATGGCCTCCCCCAATAGGAAGTCCCAGCATGTTTTATAGGCATGAAATGAAATTAAGCCCCTCCCCCCAAATTAAGGCCTATATTAAAACATGCGAAATGGGGGGAATGGTGGGGGGCTTGCCGTTAGGAAGTACTTTTATTGCACACCCGGATATGGTGCTGCCTGCGTTGACCCCAACACAAAGTGCCCCACCAATGCCGAGGTCAACATCCAAGCCATCACCACCCGCCCGCCCGAAGATGCAGGGGGGGGGGGAATTAAGTCACCCCCGAAAAGACGGCCTAGCCATTTTTTCGGGGCTCAAAAAAAAATAAGACCCGGACTTATTATATGAGAAACACGGTAGCTTGAGAAAAGATGTTATTTATTACCTAATAGATCTATACCTCCAACATTATGCTCAATTTCAGTATGTCCAAGAGTAACTTATCATAGTAGTCCTTGACTTACAACAGTTAATTTAGTGACCACGGAAAGTTATAATGGCACTGAAAAAAGTGACTTAGGACCGTTTTTTACACTTTCAACAGTTGCAGCCATGTGCTGAAAATTCGGATGCTTGGCAACTGGTTCAGATTTATGACAGTTGTTGTGTTCCCTTTTGCAACCTTGTGACAAGCAAAGTCAATGGGGAAGCCAGATTCACTTAATCAGGTCACTAACTTAATGACTGCAATGGTTCACTAACGACTATGGCATGGAAAGTCGTAAAATGGGGCAAAACTCATTTAACAAATGTCTCATTTTGCAACATAAATTTTGGGCTCAATTGTGGTCATAAGTCAAGGACCACCAGCATTTTCCACATAGAATAAGCCAATATCTACACAGTCAAATCCAAACGGAAGGCTGGTATTATGGTAACCTCTGTTTTCTTTTCAGAAATATCCAAATAAGTGCAAATGCATTAACTATTATCCCACCAAGACAAATCACAGCAGCTTTAAAAAGACCTACTGTATGAGAAAACAGAAAATCCAAACTTTGTGTATAGTAGAATCCTGAGAAACTCAAATTTTTATGAACTTTAGGCTCCTAAAGCTAGCACCAGAAATGTATTACTAATGATATTTTTTCATGTTTTTATCTTTCTTCCAGTACCCAACTTTTTATATAGAATTATAGATTCCATAATATAAATGTGAAGGATGTGCACTGCTTTGGATTCAAAGGTAAAAAAAAAAAAAAAATACTCAGTGTGTAATGGGGCATATATGTGACAACTGCCTGCAATTCCTTCAACCAAAAGTCTTTTTTGGGGATTGTACTATAGCGGGAGAAAGGTCCTGGGAGATTTGAAATTGTAACTATAGAATTGCAATCAGCCTGCCTTCCATAGAAGACCTGTATATCGCTTGGGTCAGAAGGAAGGCTGGGAAGATATATACAGACCCCACACATCCTGGACATAAACTGTTTTAATTCCTACCCTCAGGACAGCGCTATAGGGCATTGCAGGCCAAACCAACTAGACACAGGGACAGTTTTTTCCCTCATGCCTGAACACTAATTCTTACAGTGCTTTCAAATGTCTATGTGTATTTACCCATATAGTAGGACTGTAGTATTTTTATCCTTATTATCTTCTTTACTACCCCCTCCTATTGGCATTGTTTTGATTATTATTATTGTTGCTTTGCATGTACACTGAGAAGCTTCTGCATCAGAGACAAATCCCTTGTGTGTCTAAACACACTTGGCCAAATAAAGTATTCAATTCAATTCAAGATACAGCAGATGAATGAAGGTGAATATACCTGTCCAGGGATAATGTTGCAGGATCCAATCTGGGTCCGGCTTTGGGACCCAAAATGTTGTCTTCCAAGCTAGAGAGAGTTAACTAGAGAGAAGTTCCCTGGAGATGGGTTCCAGCACGAGTCCAAAAGTCAGAAGACAAACCTTTGGTCCCAGTGACCAACCCAGATTGGATCCTGAAAGATGCAGCTCCTTCAAAAAGTTGCAGATACTGCTATGGGAGTACCCCATATGTTCCAAAGCATTTTTTGCCTCAAAATTGAACAGTCCTAAGAAATAATACAACAGAACCTTGCCTTGCTTTTGAAAATGTTTAACTCTTAAAAATTGTCCCCAGAGCAACTGCTAAGGAAAATCAAATTTTCAAATGCTTGCTCTACAAATATAGTGCTATAAGGCATTATAAATTGAATTATAAAATGATAGCTTTTACACAGATCCACATTCCTATGGCTTCCTACTTGTGTTCCACAGATGAAGCGGACAGAACTGAGGCC
Organism: Notechis scutatus; assembly: GCF_049901735.1. NCBI lineage: Eukaryota > Metazoa > Chordata > Lepidosauria > Squamata > Elapidae > Notechis > Notechis scutatus. The sequence continues at coordinate 53,793,254 of NC_142014.1, forward strand.
AGCTCCGTACTTCTCCAGAGCATCATGTCCAGCACGGATGACTTCTGGATGACTAGAAAGTCCAAGGTAATTGTTGGCACAGAAATTCAGGATATCTGCAAAAAAAAAAATGACATGTAGGAAATGAACTGGGCACAAGGGATCCAGCCATATGCAGCTTCTTAAATAATTCTACATTTCTATTATATATAGAAATATGTTCTATATTTCAATTTTATATATATATGGTTTTACTTTATGTCATGAGATAGTTTTGTCCACATCCTATTCTGGTTAAGCTTCAGCTTCTGCTTGTCAGGACTTCTAGCAAACATCATTTTGCCTCTTGTCTGAAGTTTGAATATTTGAAGATAGACCCTTAAGAATAACATTACTGTACAGATCTTCCTCAAGCAGGTTTTGATACTTTTTTTAAAAACTGCATATAGAGTATATGCAGGTCCAGGTCTACTGGGTTACTAAAAACACCCTTTGTTTACACTAGCAAATATGGGAGAATGAATCTTTGTTTGGATTGTCAGAACTATGGATATAAATGCAAAGATTAATCATGAGAATAGCAAGATCAAAGCTAAATTATAGTATTAATCTACTCCAAAGGTAGGTAAGTTGAGGTCCCAAATATGCACACTTGAATCCCCCCCCTTTTTTGTAAATTTTATTGGTTTTTAAAAACAAACATAAACAAACAAAACATAAAAACATAAAACATCTTTTTTGAAAGCAGCATAATCCTGGGTTACATCTCTTCGTACAGACACAAATTCAAGTTCATGCTCATTTTTATATTCCATTCCATATCTTATTACTATTCTACATTTTCTATATAGCTTCTCCCCTCTTTTAACTTTCTTAATTTTATTTTATTTATTTCATCTCAATTCAAATCATTGTACTTATATTCTTTGTCTGTCCTGTTTCAATGGTCTGCTATCTTTTCTCATTAAACAAAATTTCTCCTGTAATCACTGATTGGAGTATGATGCCTTTATATCTTTCCCCTAAAATTGTAGCACTTAATATAATACATAACTTCCATTCGGATTCTGCTTGGTACATTCTAAAACTACACACTATATTCTTAAAAAAAGAAAAAATTATAAATGTATAATATAATTAAAACAACAATCCATTCCAATTCAATTCTATCATTAATATTAATATTCATTTAAATCTTAACATTTTGCACATTACTTTTCAAATAAATATCATACTTCTATGGGAACAATTATAAACTTTCCATAGTTAATTCCCCCCCCCCCTTCACTTATATTTTATAAAACATTGACTAATTAAAATGTTCCCGTTCCTTCCTAATTCAATTTTCTCATTTATTTTATTTCATTTATTTTATTCACAAACATTTCACTAAATTACACTATTTTATCCCTCTTATTAACCATATATTGTTTCCAATTTTCTAACATTATTTCTATTACAAATATAACAATACAATCTTATGTATCTTCACAGAATCCCTTTTTCAGTTAGATTTTCACCCATTCTTTAAATAGGTCCTGTTTCTTTACATCTTGCTCCAAACCTTTGTAACTTCTCTTCCTTCTTCCCTCTCTTCTTCTCTCTCTCCTTTTTACCCCGTCTCTCCACCTCCATTTCCTTCTTCTGTATTCCCCTTTTCTGTTGCTTTCCAACATTATATCCACTTTTCAAATTGTTTCTCCCTTCTTTGGCTGTTTTTTTAAGTCTTAAATTCTCCATCCTCTTTCCCCCCTTTCCTTTTTCTTCACCACATAGAGTTACTTGTTCATTAAAGATGGCTTCTTCTTTGTCCCAGTCTTCTTGTTTTGCTTGTTGTTTCTCGTAGTTGTAGATCTCCATTTCTAGGAATTGAAAAATGAAGCCAAAACAGCCCTTCCCTTCTTGTGAATTTTCTTTATATTTTTTAAGTTCCATTTTCAATTCATCCAGAAGTGATGCCATTGTAAAAAAAATTTAAACAACCACCCAATTGTTTTTAGTCATTCAAATATAATAACTAAAAATCCAAAAGTCACCAAGCAATCCAAATACACACAAGCTGTTTCTTTTTACACTTTCTTCTTTTTTCACTTTCTCTTCCTGGGGTTACTATTTAGTTGCAAAGTTCCAGTTAAAATGTATCTTTTAGAAGTCTTATTGAGATTTTACTTTAGATTCTTTTGAAATCCAGGCAGTCTCCTCCCTCCAGATCCTGCCCTTAGTCTTTTCCTCTCCCTTCCTGCTTATAGAAAAAAAAGTTTTTAATGTCCAGAAATCTTTATTGTCCCTTTAGCATTTAATTATATTTTCAGCTTAATTGCCTATTGATGCCAAAGCGGATTTTTCCAATTTCTTATTCAGACCTCTTGGTTGTCAATGTAAGGAAGGAGAGAGAAGAAAAAAAAAACTTTCCCTTTTCACTTTCTTCCGCTGCTTCCAACTCTTCTTTGGGAGCGATGTTATCTTTTATAAAATTTAAGTTCCAGGGTACCTTAATTGTTGTTTTTTCAGCTTAACCCGGTCAGCCAAAACTTTCACTTATCTTCCTCCTGCACTTTCTTGTCCGGTTCTTCTTTGAGGCGGCCATTTCTGACCGCCGCTCCTACCGCCTTCGGGAAAGGGAGTAATGGCCAGCTGAGGAGGAGAGATGCGGCCCTCCTCGACCCTGCTGGCGATCTCCCCCCTCTTCACCACCTCTACGGGGTGGCTTAGCCCCGAAACCAGCCGGCTCGGGGCGCTCCAGTGGCAAGCCCAGGCAGAAACCGCGCACGATCGCAGATTCCTGCCTGTCGCCGAAGTCCTTCAAAACGGAAGTTCCACTTGAATCCCTTTCTTGTTGGCTTGGAACCACCTTTGTCACTTTAAAAGAAACTTTAAGAGCCTGTGCTGTGAATAAATCTGGGAAATAGATGAAAACTAAAGTAGAAAGCCCTACAAAAGAAATCAGTGGTAAAAAACATGAATCCCCATATTTACCCCAAACCCACTCTTCTAAATATAACATGGTCTTGTTCAAAAAAGTTGATCCCAGACCTTAAAAATCTACCCCGTCTTCACTTTCCTCACCTATTCCAATTTTCTCAATTCAACTATCGCAACAATATTCATATGTGTGTGATGGGGAAGGCATTAGCCATGGAGGTGGTATGAACATTTACACACCAGGTTAATTCTCACCCAAAAGTCTGTAATCTGTGCATTGGTTCCTAGTTCAGCAACATTCCAAGTACTGATCCTTTTTAATGTATTCTCAAATGACACAGTGCAAGTCAAATTACTAAAGAGTTAAAATGCTGCTTCTAAATGGAAGGAGTGGGGACTAAAATGGTAAATGTGGTTTGAAATAAGCAGGTGGAATTATGCCTATGGGACAATCTAATCCTTAAAATTGGGCACAAATGATTTTTCTGGAATTCCTGAGGAGGAAGCATTAACATTTTGGAGCAGCTTTTGATGTTTTGTGAAAACAATTTTGACTATATTAAATTTCTCATCATACATTTGATGAAAAAAATATTCTCACTTGATAGTATGGTTTGAGTGTGATTGATTAGGTGCATCTGGAGATACTTGACTTTATCAAGTATTTTAATAAAAGCTTTATTCCTAGAGCTAATTTTTATTTACAATTGAAAAATGGCACTGAAAAATATGTGTAATTTGCACATGGCTTCAATAAGTTAGATTTTTTTTTTTTTTTTTAGCAAATCAACAGGCTAGGGTTTTTAAAAAATGTCAGATCAGTATTACATGACCTTAAGATGAATTTTATTCAACAAAGTATTATTTTTCAAGACTACTGGACATCCCAAGGCAGTGGTCCCCAACCTTTTTTATGCCGCGGCCCGGTACCGGCATCAGCTGGGCGCCGCGGCCCGGTACCGGCATCAGCTGGGCGCCGCGCGCATCGATCGTGGCGCGCATCTTTGATGAAAAGTGCTTCCGGTGAGCTTTCTACCCGGAAAAGCTCACCAGAAGCACTTTTTCATCAAAACAAGATGGCGGCGCCCAGCAAACCAGCGGCCCGGTAGGATTTGTTCCACGGACCGGTACCGGTCCGCGGACCGGTGGTTGGGGACCCCTGTCCCAAGGGACATATAAGAAAAATTGGGTGTGAACCTTTCTAGATTAGAAAGATCATGAAGGATCTTTCCCAAGAAAAAGACATAGCGCTTTCTGCAAAGTCAGTAGGAGTTGTCCCATGCAGGAGAAAAGTAACCTCAAAGAAACTTCCCTGTATAGAGTCAGGGTGACTGGGTGGAACTGAGTCCTTCCTGACTCCTTCACAGCCACTGCCCAGGATAGAACTCCCTCTCAACCTTCTGAGTGGGAGGCAAGCATCTTCCCACTACCCAGATTGAATTTTCTCTCAACCCAGGATTGAACTCTCAAACTTCTGAGTCAGAGGTGGTATTCAGTAGATTCTGACCAGTTCTGGAGAAACCGTAGTGGAAATTTTGAGTAGTTTGGAGAACCAGCAAGTACCACCTCTGACTGGCCCCGCCCCCATCTATTCTCTGCCTCCTGAGTCCCAGCTGATTGGCTGGGTCTTCTTTTGTTTCCCTGCACAGGAGAACAGAGCTGGAAAGCAGGTTAGTGGGGTGGGGAGGGAATGGGGATTTTGCAGTAACCTTCCCCCAGGCATGGGGAAGGAATGGTTTTTTGTTTTTTTTTAAAGTATCCTTCCCCTGCCATGCCCAAATCCCACCACTGTTCTGAGTGGGAGGCAAGCATCTTCCCACTTAGCCACTCTAAAAGTAACTCAAATCTTAACTTTTATACTTGATCTGTCTTTTTTTATTCGTTTTCATGTACGGCTAACCAGCATCATTAACATACATGAGATGATTGTCTGATTTCTGCTTGCCAAATATGTCAGTTCAATAAGAAAGAGAAACATGAATTCCTGAAACTATTGCCAAATAAGTTTCTGTATTCCCCTTCCCCCAAAGCTCCGTTTCTCTTTCGTTTCTCTTTCCCAACGGCTTACCTCCTCGGCTGCCTTCCACATTAATATGCGGGCCTTGCTTTGATGTTATCACCCTCTCGTTCTTCCAGGTCCCGGCCCCTCGGATACCCTCCAGCTCCCCCTCCAGCAGGTGCTTGAGCTGGGCCAAAGCAGACTGCGCCCGCGAAGGGCTGCGTTGCCCCAGAACAAACGGGGCCCGTAGGAACTGGCTCCACCACATGGCTCCGAAGGAAAACTTGCCACACCGACAGTGGGAGATCCGACAGGCGAGGGCTTTTTGTCAAAAGAGGCATGGACTGAGCAGCCAATCAGGGAACAGAAAAGGCTTCTCCCTCCAGCCGCACCAATAAGCAGCAGAATTTATTTAAAGAGACAGGGTAACCTTAAGCGGGGGGGAATGATATTCTGAGATTCTAAAGCGGAGCAGAAATTGAACTGAAATTGGTAAGGAGCGGAATGAAAAATAGCCAAATGGGTTATTGGAACAAGTCATGCAGGCCTAATAGGAAAGAATATAAAGAAACCTGAAAGCTTGCTTAAGTTAACTGAAAATTAACTTCCTTAGAATTAACCGATCAGTTTTGTCCGCAACTTTTCATTTGTTTAGGAGCGTTTCTTAAACTTTGTTTCTCTTAGGATGCCTTTTCACTTTCAAAAATTATGGAGGAACCCAAAAGAGTTTTGTTCGTATTAGTTACATTTATTGATATTTATTGTATTAAAAACTAAAGTGGATGCATTTTCTGCCATTATTGCTTCTTATGATTATTGGATGGGATTTTAATAGTGTACTATTTTTCAACATAGGCTGGCAAATAATTTTGATTTTACAGGCTCCTGAGAGGGTCTTGGAGATCTGGGGGGGGGGGGGTTTCTAGGGCCACACTTTAAGAAATACTGGTTTAAGGGGATGTTTGGCTAGAAAAACCATGGAAACTTTTGAAAATGTTAATATGCAGTAATAAGAATTGTTGTGAAATACATGGAATTCCCTTATCTCCTCCACAAGTTAATGCGACTGAAATCTGTGAAAAAGAGAAGCTCATTTTTGCTGAGTTTAACACAACAGACTAGAGCAACGTGATTATTTGTATGTGGCTTGTTAAGTGCAATGGCTTTTGAAGCTACTGGATATTTCTGGAGATGGAACATAGCATAATGAATCTACCTGTTGCCTGCTATCTGTGCTCAACCTTTATTTATGTAGAAACTTTAGAGATGCTTTGCTAAGTTTCATGATTAGATTACTCTCAAGTTTCTCCTGTGGAATTGCCTTGAAGTCAGTTTGAGAACTACAATCAATTCACCATATAAAACGTATAAATAGAAGTCAGGACATACTGTAGGATCAGTTCAAATTGCCATTGCTTTTTCTTTAATACAAACCCATAGAATCCGAAAATTATCTGGAATTGACTATTCCACACCCAGGGATTTTAATGTGATGTTCAGTTGAGTAAGATAAAATGGGTGGAAATTGGAGGGGAATGCCTGCTGCGGAAAAAGTTCTCTTCTTGGCTTGTAGAATGACCCTTCCAAATATGTCTTATCCTGCTCTGATTTCAGACTAGGAAATTCCTATTTCCAAATTTAAAAAGTTTATCTCAGAGAGGGACAGCTTGTTCACACATCCTAATCTAGCTTGCTGATCTAGATATCTTGCTTGTATGCTGAAAAATGTCCCAAAGGTGATTTTTTTTTTTCAAAAGGCAACTGGACTTTGTTTTTCTTGAAGACGTTTCGCTTCTCATCCAAGAAGCTTCTTGGATAAGAAGTGAAATGTCTTCAAAGAATAACATAGTCCAATTCCCTTTTGAAAGAAAAGAAAAAAAGCACCTTTGGGACAGCTATGACCTGCATCACAATCTCCATAGACATTATTCTGAAAAATGCTATCCTGTTACCAGTAGTGTATTAAGAGTCCATTGAAACCCTTCTGCAAAAGAAATGTGTGATGGATTAAGAATTAGGAATAAGTTTGTCTCAAGCAGAAGTACCTTGCCCAGTTTAGGAAGGAAGCATATCTGGTTGGTTTCTGGGACCATTCAAAGTACTGGTTACAATTTGTACTGTAGGAAGTTAGCACCCACCCCTCTCCTAGAAAAATGAAATATCCTGGGAAATATTAAAAAGGCAGAATATTTCCTCTAAAAAGAGTAGAAACTCAGAAGCGGAAACTCACCTCAGAAGCAGACGCTCACCCCCACCTTTGTTAATGGGTGGGCCATTAAGGCTTGGGCCAGAATACTTTACATAACAAAGTTCTCCAGGTAAAACTATAGCAATTGCTCAAAAGCCCTTTCAGTGCATCATCATCCAGCAAGGCTCAACCAAACCTGGAACTCAGGACAGCCTACAGAGTTGCCCCTGCATGGCCTCATGGGAGTCTGACAACCAATCAGAATACAAGCTCCAATTCAAATCCCAACAAAGGTTATAAAACCCAGGCACTCTCAGCACCTCAGCTGTTTTTCTTGATCTCTTCCTTCAGCTTGAAGCATGTGATCATCCTTTCTTTTCACTCTGGAGCTCCAGGCCATGTGGTCCTGGTCCACCATTAAACCTTCCAAACAGCCTCCATGTTTCCAGTGTCTTTTTCCCCACTTGGAACTGAACCCAGAAGGATTTTTCTTCCAACAGTACAATTAGTGGTTTAGGATCTAATTACTTGAAAGATTGCCTCTCCTGTACAAAGTTGCCTGGCTTTTGAGATTTGCAATAGTGTGTGAAATCCAAACAATTCCCTGATAGAAACCAAGTTCTTTTCAATTGCTGTAGGTTTCTGTACCTAGATTTGATTTTTGTTTTGTAATGTTTGCCATTGTTAACATTTCGTATTGTTCCTTTGTGTTTGGGGCTTGGCTGTACGCCCCAACAGAGATCAGAGAAGGTAAAGAACAAATGAGGGAGTGGGAATAACGTATTTATATCATGCAAAATAAATGCCTATAACAATGCATTAATAAAGTAAAATTATAGATCAGGCTGTGAAGTAGGTCTCCTATATGTTGTTTAAAATCTGCAGTGTTCTCTTGTCTGCCTTGATTTCCTTAGACAAATTAGGAAAAATACATATCTTAAGCTCTATGAACATCTGGTTCCTCTGGTTTCAGAAAAATTGAAACCGAAAAGCCCATTTGTTAAGGGACTCAGGAAAGTCCACACTCCTCAAATAAGGTTGGAAGTACTTGGTCAACATGCCAGGATCTTTTTGCTCCTGCATTTAATATTTACACATGGTTTTATGCTACCCTTTAGATCTGTTCTAATTTAGTAAGTTGCTTATATGTAATGGATATTTTTATTCTGCTTTGAGAATGTTTGCATACTAGAAGAAAATCAGTGAAGGTTTTATAATTAAAATAATATAATTATTAACTTGTTAATGCTAATAATAACATTCACTAGGATTGTTTAAAGTGGACATATTTAGCTGGATTTGAGAGTGAAAATTCAAATTTGGGAAAAAATGAGATTTCTCAAAATTGTGCTACAATTGGGAGGAGGATATGCTCTTATATTCACTGTTCTTTGATAATCTGTTTACCATTACTAGTTTACAGGGCTTTTATTTTTTCTTCTTCTGATCTTCAAAGATGGAAGTTAACCCCAAACCTGCTCAGGTTTTTATATTTCAGCTAAGTGTTAGTTGTTCCTATTCTATTTTTCAGAATTTTTTCATGTTTTTTTCAAGCTGGAAACACTAGGGTTTTGTTTGTGTTTCAATAAGACTTGTTCAACTTGGGAGATTTTGGCTGACTTCAAAGAAACCTATTTACAGCAATGTGTGGTGGGTGAGTGCAGGCATGCTGGCTTAAAACTATGATTGTGAATGCACCTTTCCCAACTGCATCACAAGACAAATGACAAACACATATTTTCAGCTATGTGTGTAGCATTATATGAAAAGTGATGCAGATGCACGCCTCCTTCCAATTTCTCTTCTCTATTTGCCTTTATTTTATCTTAATCTTGACTAGATGCAGGAGCCATTGTGAAGATTTAGCTACAAAGTAAACATTCCTGCAGAAATTTTCCATTTTGATTTTTTATCTTAAATATGTCAGAGAAATGTCAATTAATTGTTTAACTTTATAAAGCCACATCTGCATGGTATTCTTGGAGGAACCGATGTATTTGTTCCTTGAAAGCACTTTCTACACTCCAAATATTCTATTCAAGTTGTTCCTATCTCCATTGCAAATTCCAAACCAGGCCATGTGGAACCATCTGATGATTCTAATATCAAATGTGTTTGCAATCTATGATAGTATGTAACAGAGTTTTCAACATAGTAGCAGACAATTGTGAGACACACACACACACACATTTTAATGTAAATGCAACTTTGTCTATAGTTCATACAGGGTTTAGACAAAGAACTAAATAACAGATTGGCTATTTTTAATGTAAAACACATTTTCATAGTAAAATGAGATTATGTCTTGTTGGGCTGACATCTGGTGGCGAAGTGATATTGATTTTTCTGTGATGAAAACTTATTTTCAACCTGTCAAATATCCAATTCCTTAATTTGCCACCAATGCTATGTCTATATAGAATTATAATAAAGCTTTCTTAAACTCATGCTTCCCAGATCTCTTTGATGGGAGGAAAGGGGGGGGGGGAGAGAGAGAAGTATCTGGAGAATACCCGAATGGAGAAACCTAGACTTGGGCAGTTTTTTCTCTGACTGCTTTGTTTTCATGACCAAAGAACTGTCTCCTTTTTCCTTTCAAGTTAACATATTTGATCAAGAATAATGCTCTTGATTTGTCTAGTGTTGAGGATATATAACTCAATTTGCAATGTTATAAAAATGATTTTTACACAACATAATGTAAATGAATAAAATGTTAGTTTGTTTTACATTTTATTTTAAACCCTAAAATTACAAAGACAGCTAAACCTTCCTTGCACAAAATTACACATACAAAGTAAAATGAACAATCAGATATCAATCCTATAAGAATTTTCTTGTTTAAACATAAGCATACTTAATTTTTAAAATCTGGAGTACTTAAAATTGTTTTTCACTCCCCTCTTGGGGAAAAACATTCCAAACCTTAGCAATAATTGTGTACAGCTTCCTAGTTTCAACATTGGCTACTGTTTGTGTTATCTATTATCCCCTAACATTTGTTCTTCCTCCTTTACCCTCAAAAACACCATAATTTAAAAGTGAAGGTTGGAAGGAATCTTGTAGATTATTCTCATATAAAAGTTGCAATTTTACATGGCAGTTACTGCAGAATTGGGAGGCATCCAACTGAGTCCAATAGCAGGTAAGATAGCTTTTGGGACTCTCTTGAAATTGCCAGAATCAGATGGTGGTCAGAGTCTGTGAACACACCCCCTCCTGATTATTTCTATTCTCTTTTGAGGAACAGAATTAACATCTTCACTTTACTCCAATGTGGCCAACATGTACAAATATTAATAGGGAGAAATTCAAATATTTGCAGTATTTTTCACTGACCCCATTTCAATCTTCCCTGCAAATAGCACATGAATGAAGTCAGTGGAAAGCTTATTAACCTCAACGAATCCAGCCTTCATTAGGTCAAGAAACAATCATCCACCATATCAGCTAAATTGGAAGCTTATTTATCCATGATAAAACAAAGTTGTTTTTCTCAAAAGCCAGTTACAATGATCAGTTGTGAATATATTCAGTTGAGGAGATCCAATTAAAGAAGGCCCACCCATAGCACATCCCCTCCATCAAATATTTCTCAAATTTTCCACAAAAAAATAAGAACACTAAGATTTCCCTCATTAATCTTCCCTCATGCTTAAGACACATGTATTGCATACCTTAATAGAGAAGGGAAATAAAATAATGACATAAAAATCTCTTTCAAATTACAATAGAAAAACAAAACCAAACCCCAAATGTAGCTTCCATATGAATTTTTTTTTTTTAAAGTATAGGGCAAGAATTGTTCAGTCTTTATAAAGCTGCAATAGAAATGAGTAGAGAATAAAGAAGAAATCTATTTACAGAATAGAGGTCAAGAAGAAGTTCCAAGAAATAAGTCCCAAACTTGCCCCTCACTTTTTCTTGGCCGACTTCTTTGCACTGGACTTTGCTTTGGGTTTGGAGGCTTTTGCTTTTTTAGGCTTGGAGGCCTTCACCGGCTTGGCCTTGACAGTCTTTGGCTTCTTGGCTTTCTTTGGAGCGGGTGCGGGCTTCTTTTTGGCTTTCTTTGCTGCAGGCTTAGGCTTTTTGGCCGGGGACTTGGCAGCAGCTTTCTTGGGCTTAGCAGCTTTCTTGGGTGTTGTAGCCTTCTTGACTTCCTTTTTGGCCTTCTTGACTGGAGCCTTCTTGGGTTCATCATTTTTGGCCAGGCGGAAGGAACCTGAAGCCCCGACACCCTTGGTCTGCTTTAGGACACCTGTTGTGACCAACCTCTTGATGGACAGCTTGATTTGGGAATCTGCATTCTCCCCTACCTTGTAGTGGCTTTTGATGTATTTCTGGATAGACTGGCGTGAAGAACCAGCCCGGCTCTTTTCAGCCTGGATGGCAGCCACAATCATGTCAGAGTACTTGGGGTGGTCCGTGGACTTCTTGGCTGCCTTGGCCCGCTTGGGTTTGGCAGCAGGTGCCGTGGTAGAGTTTTCAGTCATCCTGCTGCGCAGTCTCCCTTCAGAAGGACAGGTCTGGTCTCTAAGCCACCAGTCTCGGGGCTGGTCCTAAACTTTCTTTAGACACGTGGGGGACTTCTTTCCAGCAGCCTGCGCGGTACAGAAGATCCTGCTGAGATGTACTGAACTTTGACAAGAGTTCCTTTTTAATGCCCAAGGAGGATGTCACCTCCTGACAGTCTTTCCAGGCAGCTGGTGGCAGGGCGTGGTCAGGACAGTCTTCTTCGGGAATGCACCCTCCTGAGAAGCAGCTCTGGCTAAGGCCTTTCTGCTTCACCAGTCTTTTCAAGGAAGCAGGTGTCCGCACTCAGGCTTGGGGACGGCTTTGTGCCCAAGCCCAGCTCCTGCTTGCCTTCTTCTTTCTCTTTTTCTCTCTGGGACTCAATTCCCCACCTCTTCTGACAGCTTCTGCTGCGCCCTGCCTCCGCTTCTTGCTCTGTGTCTGGCTCTCTAGGCAGCAGCCGGCGCATCCGGGTATTTAGCGCTCAGGCGCGGACCGCGGTGAGGACAGGGTTGCTGGCTGCCTGTTCAGGCCCCGAATGGCGCCGCGCCGCCGACATCTGTGTTTCTTCCGCCGCCTAAAGCGGCTTTTTCCCGCTTCTCCCCGTGGCTCTTGGGTTCCGCACCACTGCCGCCGGCTGCTCCGGTCCTTGAGCTCTTGGTCCCAGCGGCCGGCTCCCTCTGCAGCCGTCCTCCGCCGCTTCAGGGCGCCCCAAACGGCGCTGGGTGCGAGTGGGGCGCCTCGACATTTCCCCTTTGCTCCCCCCTAGCGAAGCAGCCGAGGGGAGCCCAGCCAAGAGGGAAAGCGACAAGCAAGAGGCACCCCTAGGCCAACGGGAAACCCCCGTTCCGGCACTCCAAGAGCCCCAAGAGCCGCGCGGGGAGCCCTGGAGCAGACCCCAACTAACACAGGGAGCCCCGAGCCAGCCGAGACTCAGCTAAGACCTGGCCAGGAAGGGTGGGGGGAGCGGCTCCCCCCGGGTTGGGGGTGTCTTTGGGGGGACCCTCGCCCCCCATACTGTGGGTCCCGTCCTCCAGCCGCCCCCTCCCCAAGTCCTAGCGCTGAGAAAACTTTCCTTTTTGTTAGATGGGAAGTTTGCAGCCATCCCCTCCCCCAAGGACCACTTAGCAGCCCCCTGCTTGGAGTTGGGGGGCACCTAGCTTGGGGACGCATCTGGATCTTCCTTTTGACTTCGGATGAAGAGGGGCAGAATGGGGTCTTTCTTCACTCGCCCCCCGTTACCCCAAAACGCACTTCATTGCCTGCAATGGGATCAAAATAATAAGTGTGTCTACATAAGAGGGAAAGGGGAGGGGGACACAACACCCCCATTGCCTAAGTACCCCACTATCGACTTATCTCAGACCCCTCTCACCACACCCCAGGTCAACTTGCCTTCGTACCCCCGGCCCCCCGATTTATTTTGTCCCCCACTAAAAAACTGTGGAGATTTATACGAGCTGTTGTTTGGGCTTTTCAGGGTGGAATCTCTCCTCTTACTTAAACACTTTCTCCAAATAAGTTCCCGAGAAGGAAAGGGGGTAAGAGGCGACAGGGGCTCGAAGAGCCATTTCCCTAAATGAATTAACCCTAATTTGCCAGCCTAGGCGGAGGGCTTAACTGTTGGAAGACTACATGTACGTGCAATCGCCATCTTGCTGGAAGAACTGAGGTTGTTTTTCCCCCCTTCTCCCCTCAGGAGTGTTGTTGTTAATAAAGAAATTAATGAAAAGCGTCGTGGATGCAACCTGAAAGACTCGGAGCTGCTAAGTGTCGGTTGGTGGTATCGGAAAAACTCGGGAGGAAAAGTTAAAAAAAAAAAAGCACACCTCTGAATACTTTTTTAAAAAGAGGGAATTATAAGATCGAACTGGCATCCTAGCAACCCGGAGAACACCACCCCAAAAACACATCTAAGTACATTCGCACTTCTCCCCGTTTCCAAAACACCCCGTCGCTTCTTAGATCCAAAAACTGAGTTAGCAATATGTCTGTGTGGTTTTTTTTTTTAAAGCACAAAACCATGAGATGCAGTTTTATGGCAGCAGTAGAATGCGAATAACAAAACGTCAGCACCTTTGCAATGCCTGCGTCTTTTCTCTTGGGAAGCTTCCTTAGACTCTTTCAAAAAAGAAGGGGGAAAGCAGGCGTTCCTCGATTTGGAAAAAGTAAAGACCCCCGTGGCGTGGGGCATGACGCGGGTGTGTGTATTATAGAACAGATGAATAAACCGCAAGGCAGCTTGTTCTACTACCTCCAACTCCCGATATTACTCGAGGACTTCCAAGTAAGTTGATGGCAATAGAGGGGTGGGGAAGGGTCTTGGTCCCAGCCCCCGGCCCGTCTCTCTCGATTTAATTGCTTTGACTTTGACATCGTGGAAAAGATTGGGATTGCTAATCGTATTGTTTTGTCAAATGATTAGGCTCTAGGCTCATTAATGTCTATCCTTTATCGCTATCTCAGTATCATGCACATTACTGGAAATATTTTTTTTTTTTAAAAATATCCAGGCTACTTTTAATTTGGACAGTTGAGGAAAAAAATGGTGGGGTGGGATACACACTCATGTAAAACTTCTCTTTTAAACCTGTCTTTTCCCTTGACTCATTATACCGAAAAACTGCGAGGAACGTAATAGAGGAAAAGATTGCGCCAGTAGATTAAATTTCAAATTTACCCGTATTCCAGGATTGTAAATAGGAGGAGGATATAGAAAATTAATCGGTGAGATCGAAGGTTACTTTCAGGATTCACTAAAGATATAAAAAGTATAAAAATGTTACATAAAATTCTAAAGTATGCTTCCCCGAAAGTTAAGAAATAACGTTTAATTTATTGAAATTATAAAGTGGGATTTTGCTTCTTTAGTGTTTATTACGAGCCAAGATCTCAGGAAAGTAGTTTTCTATGAGCCGTGTTAAGTATTTACTGAAGAATTTAAAAGGATTGCGATAAGGGCCAGCGATTAAACAGCCCTGTGGGATGTAATCGCGTTGACAGTTCTCTGTTGACAATAGCAATAGTTTCTTTGAAGAGCTCTCAGCAATCAGCTGATTAATTCTTACCGAGGGAAAGGAATCGGTCAAAGTGGTTTCTATGGCTAAAGGGCCGCCGTACAACCTGCGAGCAATGTTTTGTGGGAAATGTAGTCGGAGAAGGAAGGCTTCTACCTTACTTGACAGCGCCAACATTGGAAGGATCGAAGAAATAGGAATGTGACTCCTCCCTGCGATTGGAAGGCGACAGTCTAATGCTTCTGGATGGTCGCACACGCTTCCTCTTCGGCACAGACTACACGCATCGCCCGAAAGAGGCTAGCCCCCCTTTCCTTTGTTTCGCACGGCCAGAGATGGGTACTGGACACACGTGCCGTTTAGTTCCTCAGTTGCTTTACGACAAAATTTAAGTTTAATTTAGCCGTCATCCTTTAAGGACCCCGTCGGCTGCTATAGAAAGGCATTGCGAGGGAGGGACGCGTTACGAAATGAATGAGAGAACGGAGGAATGGCCGGATCGGGGTGGGGGGCAACGCATACGCGACTCTCTTTGCAACGAAAATTATTTTTCAGATGACCGGTCACAATTTTTAGTAGGATTTCTTTAAGATGAATTTTACCTATTTAAAACCCAGCCGTATCTTACAAATATAATTCGAAAGAGCTACGTTTTCCCTTACATGGCTTTTCATGGCTGCGACAAATTGATTCACAACCACCTTTCAGCCAGCGGAATCTGCAATTCAAGTCCATGCGATGTTTGATTTGGATAGAGTAAACTATTGTTAATCAGAATGAGGTTGGAGAAACAAAACTCTTCCTTAGCTTGGACTCCAGTATATATGCTATATTCTCTTGGTTCAGTCAAGGTCATTTTTTAAAGGGAAAGAATTTAAGTAGTTATAAAATACCCGTTTTTCTTACAAATGAAATTACTGCACACATGAAATTGCTGAACATTTTTAATATATCATTTTGCCATATCTTGTGAATGAGAAACCTGATATGCCAGTTATAGAAGGGTGCTTTTGTGTGTGTGTGTGTGTGTGTGTGTGTGTGAGAGAGAGAGAGAGAGAGAGAGAGAGAGAGAGAGAGAGAGCTAGTAAATACAAGAAATGTTATGAACTTACTGGAATGGTCTCATGAAAAAACTTGGATAAAAGCATGCATGTTAAAAAACATGCATCTCTGCTTGTTTTATATGGGAAAAGGAGACCAATTTTGTGCTATCTAATTAAATTGCATGATGGAATGGTAGTGTGATGGTCTCAATATTTATTTTTAATTTTGAAATTTGATCTTGTGTAATATAATTAATTCAAAGACTACTAAATGCAGAGCATTTTTTTTTAAAAAAAAAGAAATTATGGGTAGGAGAATATCTGAAAGAGTAAAAGCATCTTTCATAATTTTTGGAATATTTACTACTGATAACATTTTAACAAAATTCAAAACATTTTTATATTATATATATTATGCATTTATACATTTTTATAACGGATTTGCAATCTTCATCTGCATATTTTAGTTTGCAAATAACCTCTGCATTCAAATGTGATATGTCACTGATAGAGGGCTCAGCATATGATAGGAACAGAGAAATAAATTCAAGTTCCTAAGTAACGCATTAACATACAAAAACTGGGTGACTTGGGGTCAAGTTCAAGATCAAGTTTGGACATTTTAACTCTTATGCTTTCCAAACCTTGGTATATTCCCAAAATTGGGTAAAAGTGGTTTTACTTTAGGTGACAACATACAAACCCAATCGCAAGTGGGACATTTAAATTGACTTGAAAGTGTTTTAAATTGACATTTAAATTGACTTAAAAGTGTTTTTTTTTTGTATTTTTTTTTGTATTTTTTATAATAAAATAAAAATGATGAAATAATGTCTTATTCAATTACAAAATAGGCCATGCCTTCCGAGCCAGCCAAATTCAACTTGATGCTACTATCACTGTCCTAAGGTACAGGAATATTAGTGGTTTACCTATCATGCAGCAAGATTTTATTAAATTATTAAAGATTTTATAGTTACTCTTCCTTTTAATTAAACAATGAAAAACTATATTTGCAGAACAGATTATAACAGATGAATTTAGGAGTAGAAATTTGTTCTTGTTGCTATTGCCAACAATTCAGAGTCAAGTATTTGATATGTTGCACGGCTGTCAAACTGGATTTCTTCGAGGGCCGGATCAGCACTGTAGTTCTCATCTGCAGGCCGGCCAGGGTGGGGAGGGGAGGGTGGTTGGCCAGCCTCCGTTTTCAGTGGGTAGAGTGCTGCATGAGGCCATGCAGGGTGAAAATGAGGTGCGCATCCCCTCACATGGCCCGTTTTAGCCACCAGAGGCACTGCAGGCCAGTCCTTTCATATTTCCAGGCTGGCCTCATGGGCCAGATTTAAGCACCCCATGGGCCGGATTCGGCCCATGGGCCTTGAGTTTGACATCCCTGATCTATTGTAAATCATCCCAAATGTAAATAAAGGGGCCCACTGCCCCCATTTCTGCTTAAAGATTTCTAAGATTAGAGAGAAAACAGGGAAAGTACTTTGAACTTCCAAAAAGCATTAAGATCCAATAATGTTAATATAAGAAGAAGTGGTGCCAACCTTTGGGGAATGCAAAATGGTTCAACATTTATACTTTCTACTGCCAAGCAAAAAAGCACACATTTCTGTAGTCAATGATTTTATTAAGTTAACTCTGCAGAAATAAAAGAAAATTAGCCACCTTCATTGTTTGGCTCTGCAACATCAGCAGTAAAATTTCTCCCCCTGAGAACACATTAGTTGAACCCAACTTTTGGGGAGGAAGACTGAGTTTACAATGGGATGCACAGGCATTTAATCAACATTAAAAATAATCTTCCGTTCTGAAAACAATTGCTACTCATAGATCCTAAACATAAACTCTGCATGGTCTTTGGACAAACCAGTTCCACTGACAATGTAACTAATACAACGTTCTTTCGGCACAGCGTATTTCCAACATGGATTGCTGTGAAGCAACACTATACAGCCTGAAGTTGAGAGTTATGTAATTTTGTTTCTCCATTTAGAAGAAAACTGAAAGCAGATAAATACTTTAAATGTAAATACAGCTAAATATTTGGAAGAAACAATTAGATCTAAAGGAACGTTAGGGAGAAATATCTGGCCCACCTTTGTGGTTAACTGCTGGGAAACTTAAGTATAAGATTTTAAAACATATCCCCAACTCCATCCCCAAAATATAAAAATTATTTTCATGTATAAAGTCCCAAAAAGGTGCTAGTAGTAGGATCCAGCCCAAAACATGCCCAAGTGACACAGATGCATGTGCTGGCTATTTGGTAAAGTCTTGCTCAGTGCTCCTGGAGAGGAACGCTGCTTTATTCTCCAAAGTGGTGCGCCGAAAAGTAACTAACCTATGGAACAAAGAAAAGTAGAATCAAGAACAATACATTGTATTCAAAAAGTGTACCTTTGCTACATAGTAGGACTGGTGGCCATGCTAATGGTAATGGAAGACAGGTGTTTAAAACATTTCAAGTGTCCTGATGATGACAATTTATAGATTTCAGCTGTAACATCCTTGGCTTATAAACTTATTTTAGATGCAGAATGAAACTGACTTGGACTAGACCAATACAGTAGCTGTGACCAACATGTAGCTTTCAACTTGATTTCATGGAGCCTTCTACAAGCAGTTTGTTTATGCATTTGTCCTCTGGCATACAGAAGAGGGGAGGAGAGAGAAGAGGAGGCAAGGAGAAAGATTTTGAAGCAATCAGCAAGATAGCCAATACAAGGTGCATCTCTGCTGTTGAGAGATAAAAGGGGCCCCAATGCCTTCTGCCTTTGCAGTTTGGCTAGCTCTACTTTACACAACCTGTGTCTTTAATGCAAACATGTCTTTCATACCAATATTGTTGTGCAGCATCTCTTTCTCTTGTAGGGCTTCCACGGCCAGGCGCAGATGCTCTTTCAAATGTTTAATCTCTCGTTCTGACCGTTGCTTGATGTGATTCAGCTCCAGGTAAATATCATGGTACTTTCCTGAGGCAAACTTCTTGTCCTGCATGGGGAAGGAAGTACCATTGTTCAGAAAAAATAGAAAGCAAGGATACAAATGAAAGATACTGGCATCTTTTGAGGTAAAGTACACGTTATTAATTATAAACAGACTTGAATTATGGAATTGTTTGTGCTGGAGTTCGTTGCTCAATATAATAACAGTGGTATATAATTGCAACAAAGCATATGTAAGAATAAATGCTGAGCAGATAACTCAGTATTGAATGGAGTGTAAGACAGGGATGTTGGATGTTTTCCTGGTTGTTTAATGTACAGTATTTATGGACTTGTAGAGATGTTAGACGAATACTGGACATGAACCAGAATATGCAGATGATATTGTGTTGGCTGAGAAGTTGAATGATTTGAACTGAATTTGAACACAATCTAACACAAAGATAGCTGTGGATAACAGGAAAATAACAGGGAAAATGGATTAAATGTTTGCAAGTAGTACAAAAAATAAGGCAAATGTATGATTTGTACACCAATATTGTAGAACATTAATTAAAGATGGGAACCTGGATAGAAAAATTTTAAGATGTGCAAATGTTTCTAGAAAAATAGTAGATAGGTCTATTGCAAGAAGTGAATGTTCATCAAAAGACAATAGCTATATATAAGCATACTTTTGCCCACTGTTTTATGTTAGGTATATCAGGAGAGAAATATAAAGTTGAATGCAATGTAATATAATGAGATCAAGGAGAATTAAGAATGAATGTGGGCTGAATATTAAGTGACTAGTATGGAAGAAATGTATTAGTCATAAACAATGAGAATCAAATTACAAAAAAAATGAAATAAGTTGAGAGGAAAAGAATGACTGAGAATTTATAGAGATTTGAAGAGATCCTCAAAAAAGAGAGCCTAATAATTTAAAGAATAAAAGCCAGAGTATGAAGCAAGGCATGGATATGATGGAAGCAAAGGTGATTTGCCAGGGCAGAAAGGTATGGGGCAATACAGAGAATTTGATTTGGTGCGAAACAGCTTTAGCTGGGTTTCCTTTTCTACACGATGCCTTTAATTTCTTTAGTTTGCTACTTTTCTGGATAACACAGCATACCATTACAGGGAATGGAGTGATCGGTTTGCGCCTATGTGCGTACACACTTCTTGCAAACCGGCAACTCTGATTTGCTTTTAGAAATCTACCTTCTGCATCATTTGGAGTTCATCCCTCAGACACTGGACTTCTTGTTTCTGATACTGGAGTTCATTCTCCTTCACTCGAAGAAGCACCTTCAGAAGAAAGATGGAAAGGGAAATGTTCAGGACACAACTGCCCACTATCAAAACCACTTTCAATGTGGTAAGATGGGTGAGATACTGCCCTCAGAAGACAACAAAAATCAGGTTGCCCAAGCATTCCCCTAAGACTAAAATCATGTCTGATACAAAGCAGGAAATTGATAGTGTTCATAAACAAACTGATTTTCTGTGGCTTAGTTTACCTGAGCTACTCAACCACGTTTGTTCAACTATACCTTATTGCCTGGTAGATTTCTTTTTAAAAAAAATCTTACAAGTTTGACAAAATAGAGATTGATTTTCTTTTTTTGATTTTCTTTATGTCCTTGATTACCGTTTCTACCAATTGTCTTGAAGAAACATTAAGCTGGCTAATCTAATTTTCCCAATCTCCCCTTTAAAAGAGCTATTTGTTGCCACAAAAGCTGTGTGCATCTGCTTCTGGATTCAGCAGAGATTTATTTTCATTCACAATACTACATAGCCAAATTAAACCTGAAACAAAACAAAAAACCTGCAAAGTTTGACAGGCAAGAAGTAACAAGCAACCTTTCCTCCTTACCTGTAGCTCACAAGAACTCTTCTCGTTGTGTGAAGCATTGTCACGTGCGCCCCGAGCAGCAATGAAGTCTCGTAACTGGCCAATCTCTTCTGAAAGACGCTTCTGCAACTCCTGGAAGAATGAGGATGAAATAGTTTAACATATTCATCAAATATAACAGGTGGAGGAAGACTTTTTGAAGCTGGTAACCATTTAAACATTCCCCCCCCCCCCCAATAATTGAGGGCCACGTAGGGAATACACTTAATGTCCTCAAGGGAGACAGATTGTTTCTGGCTTTGCGCCTTCTATTTCTTAACTTTTTAAGTTATTAAAAGATGAGTTACATATAGCAAAACCATGGCTGTCTAACTTCTTATATTGACAAAAGA
Source organism: Notechis scutatus (assembly GCF_049901735.1). Classification (NCBI taxonomy): domain Eukaryota; kingdom Metazoa; phylum Chordata; class Lepidosauria; order Squamata; family Elapidae; genus Notechis; species Notechis scutatus. Next base: position 53,814,103 of record NC_142014.1, read on the forward strand.
CTCTGGACAATTGCACCATTTTTACACAATGGCCTGCTACCATCTTCAATTGTGCAGCCTTGAGAAGAAACATCTTAGGCTGCATGTTGCCTGGGGCTCTCTACCAAGCTTGACTTTCCAGAGCTCAATAGTGTTTGCTATTCTATTGCTCAACTTGACTCAGCATTTTAGGGATCCCAAACAGGTCTATGGCTGACATCACAATTTTTTTTTTGCTAAATCTCCCAGAATTAGCTGCTAAGATAAGGACCATCAGGTAAGAAGAATGGCAAGCTCACTGGTATTTAAATTTAATTTGAATTTTAGATTAAGGAAATTGCAACTGTCCTCCTTTCATGAATGCAAGTTTGTCACTGTTTTTCCCTCAGAATTCCTGCTATTGGCAGCACTACCAGCCCTTGCCTGGTTTTGCCGAAGCAGCTCTTTCCCCTCCTGTTGACAACGCTGCAGCATTTGTTCCTGTTCTTCTGCCTTCTGCACCAGGCCCCCGATCTGCAGGCACTTCTGGGAATACTGTTCTGAAAGCACTTGCAACTCCCTCTTCAGAGACTCCACATCAGACCTGCGGCAGATATCAGGAGTTCACCATCAACACCACCTAAGTTTTCTCTGCTAGTCTTCCATCTGGCCTGTCCCCTCCAAAATAAGAATCTTATTTTGCAAATCCTGAATAAAATGTGACCGTCATGGGACAAAAGCCGTTTGAAAGGCTAATCTATACCAGCAGTCGCCAACCGGTGAGCCATGGCCCACTGGTGGGCCGTGAGAAAATTTTGGTGGGCTGCAGAGAAATGTCACCCCCAGAGAACCTCCCAAAGCAGTTAATCCAGGCTGCACAGAAACACAAGGCTGCGCCGTACACATGGCCCGCAGGAACGCTCCCTGCCCACTCACTCCTTACCCAGCAAACTTGCCTGCTAAATTGCTATTTTTCCTTTTTCTGACCATCATCTGTTCTGCTGTGCCGGGAGATTTAGATTAGCTAGGAAGCAGGAAATGGTTGGATTTCTTGCTTTCTAGCTAGTCTTTAGATCTTCAGCTCTGCTTTAAAGTACAGTCGAACCTCCCTTAGGACTGAAGGTTCTGTTATTCAGTGCAGACTCACAGCAAGCAAATTTGAGAGACTGAGCTAGCTGATGGCAGATAGATAGATCACTGAATGATTCTGTGAGCAACTCAATCTGCCTTTTGGGTAAAAGTTGCTCCTTTTCTAAATAAAAAAAATCAGTATTTACATGCATGGTGTTGTGAGTTAATTTTGTGAGTTTGCTTGCTAGCAAATTTTATGAGTTTGCTTGCTAGCAAATTTTATGAGTTTGCTTGCAAGCAAATTTTATGTGACAGACTGAGCTAGCCAATGGCAGATAGATAGATTTCTGAATGAATCTGTGATTCTGTGAGCAACTCAATCTACCTGCCTGCTTTGCCTGATTTTGGGTAAAAGTTGCTCTTTTTTAATAAAAAAATTCAATATTTATATAAATATTTATATTTACATACAAGCCATGCCTAGCCAGTCACATGACCACCAAGACCACCACAAATTAGGCCACGCTCACAGAACCAGTTAGTGGGATTTAAAATTATGACTTTGGTGGTCCCTGAGGTCCAAAAGGTTGGCGACCCCCGATCTATACAAATATAGCTTACTGCTAACATCTCCATTTCCAGGTCTGATATGCATCTTTTTGAATTGCCAGAATTCCTTTTCTAGGCTATCTATGGTGCAAAAGGGCCTTAAGTGGTCCTATTTAACCTATCTTTCTGACCTATCTTTCTGTCTGTTGAAAGAAAAACAAGCAATGGCTTCTAGTGAAAACTGAAAGCGCAAGGTCATTAGCTTTTCCTGTAAAAGGGTTGCACTTAGCTGAATGAGCTAGAGGGGATGCATCCCAAAAGCACAATGGGGTGAGTCAAATGACATATTATAAATAAAGGTAGGACAAAAATTGAATTTGATCTAAATGAATTTAAACGAACACACAAATTAATAGGACTACTCTCCAGCTATTTTATATTTTTCTTTTCTCTATTACACTTACAATTGCTGGTGAACTCAATTTGCTCCCAAAACGCACCCAAATATTTTCATCAAATGCTACAGCAATCAACATTTTGATAGATAACAATTATATCTCCCACCTCAATTCACCAATCAAGATTCCCTCAATCATTTTTCAATCGTCACTTACTGATGCTGTTGCTGAAGCCTGTTTGGATCTGAAAACCCTTTCTGAAAGTTGCGTGTTCTGCCCAACTCCTTGTTCATTTCTTCCCTGTGTGCCTTCTTCAGAGCTTCAATTGCTAGAGCAAAAGGAAGGGTAGGAGCAGAGAGGCAAGACACAGAAAGGATTAGTAAAGTCTGCTAAACTGGTAATTTATGTATCTTATGTATTCCAAACTAAATTAGTTTAGTTTAGTTAGTTTACTTTATTGTCACTGCACCTCGTACAATGAAATCAAACACCATCTTCGGTGCACATCATGACCATGACCATGAAAATAAACACAAACACACATCCTTCACCCTTCACACATTGAACCGGAAACCCCCGACACTACACCAACACTGTACTATACAGCAGAATTCAAAAGAGCTACTGCCCTGGGATAGAAGCTGTTTTTCAGCCTATCTGTCCTTGTTTTCATTATTCTGTACCGTCTGCCAGATGGTAATAGTTCAAAAAAAGGGTTCCAATGATGAGATGGATCTTTGAGAATGTTTTGAACTTTCTTAAGGCAATGGGAGCTATACAGCTCTTCCAAAGAGGGGAGAAGGCAACCAATGATCTTCTGGGCAATGACATTAACCCTCTGGAGTGCTGTCCTATTTGCCACTGTGCAATTGTCAAACCATACACAGGTGCAATAAGTTAAAATACTCTCCATGGTGCAGCAGTAGAAGGTCACCAGCAGTTTTTCATTCAGTTGTTTTCTGAGAAGTCTCAGGTAGTATAATCTCTGCTGGGCCCTTTTGACTAGGGCTGCAATGTGGGCACCCCAGGTCAGGTCCTCTTTTATGGTAACACCCAGAAACTTAAAACTGGCCACTTGCTCCACTCGGTCTCCACTGATAAGCAAGGGCTGGATGTCAGATCTGTTCCTTTTATAATCCACTATAAGCTTCTTGGTCTTATTGGTGTTGAGGACCAAGTTGTTGTCTCCACACCATGAAAGCAACTGGTCCACCTCATCTCGGTAGGCAGACTCATCCCTCCTGGAGATAAGTCCCACCACTTTAAATTAAATTGTCTTGGGAAGGAGAAAAATCCAGTGGATTAAGTTCTGCACTCATTGTATCAGGTGACAAAGAGAACATTGGCCCACCGATGTTTAAATAATGGAGATGTCAGTGGCTAGAGCTAAACATGTTATATGTGAATTATACATTGTATTTGATCATTGTGAATATTCTTTACCAAAACGCACTGCCATAATATTAAAAGGATGCTGAATTATCAGGTTATTCAATTAAATGGAGAAATATCATTTATATTCCCAATTATAATTGCTAACAAATTAGGTTTTACTTTGAGGTTTTTCTTAGGTTTCTCAAAACAATTATTTGAAGAGAAATTCACTTGTTTATTGGACTACTGGCGATGGTATGGCGAATTAAAGACAGTTTTGCAAAAGTGGTGCTTACAGCCAAGACAAAGAGAGGTTGGGAGATTGGCCACATGTGCTCTGGACAGCTGCTCCTCATGAGGAGATTCAGGACAACAGGTTTCTGTGGATTGGAGCTCCAGAAGACGAGATCAGCCATCTCGCTTGCAACCATGGTGGAGTCTTTTAAAGCAGGGGTCTCCAACCTTGGCAACTTTAAGACCTGTGGACTTCAACTCCCAGAATTCTGGGAATTGAAGTCCACAAGTCTTAAAGTTCCTAAGAATTCTGGGAATTGAAGTCCACAAGTCTGAAAGTTCCCAAAGTTGGAGTCTCCTGTTTTAAAGGACACTAAGTTTGTAAACTTCTCTTTCTAATCACTTTAACAAACTGCCTATTGACTATCTTAAAGCTATTAAAGATTTTTGAAACCACAAATATGAAGTCTTCATTAGGTGAGTTTATCTTGATTCAAAAGATTCTTAAATATAAAATTGGAACCAAGAGTCTTCCTTTTAGGTTTAAGGGACCAAGAACTTGAAAGAAAATTTGGAACCTTGCAATTATATGTTTATAGTGGCAAGAGCCTGATATGCAGAAAGATGGATAGATGCGCTAATGGAGTTAGGGGAGATGGCAAAACTGTTTTACTTAAAGAGAAGAATTTATCTAGTTTTAGTTCTACTTGGGAACCACTTCTGGACTTTTCACTTAAAACTGAAAAAAATGATACTTTAATTTTAGGTTTTGATTATTAGAATACTCTTCTTATTATAGGAATAGCCTGGGATGTTCTAAAATGTAAAGCAAAAGGTTGAGGTTGTAATTTTTTTTTATTTTTAGTTTTTGGTATCTTATTGAGAGTAAGTCGAGTCACTACTTTTTTCTTCTTTCTTTGCACTTCTCTTTCTGTCAGTTTTCTAACTTTTGTTTCTTTTTGTATTTTTATTTTATGATATTTAATAAAATGTATTTAAAAAGAATGATTTATTACAAAAGGAATTTGAATTGTCTAAACATGCTGGATGGCAGCATATATCTAATTAAAACATCTGATGATTTTACCGTTTGATTTGGATGCATTAGCAGTTCTATAGCTCCTAAAGATTATCAACAATGAGATGCATTTTAGATTACAAATAACTAAAAAATATTTTTAAGATGGACATCAGGATGCCCAGGGCTAACAAGTCAACAGCTGCGAGTTCAAGCTATTAAAATGCGTGACCTAACAGAAAGGCAGGAAACCACTTCAATGAATCCAGTCCTACTTTTTCCAGGAGTCAGGGCAGTAGAGGACAAGGACCAATAAAAAATGAAGTAACAGTTCCCCCAATTCTCTAATGGGATCTCTATCAAGAATTTTATAGCTTTGTTCAAAGCTGAGTATAAGATATCTAATATAAATTCCCTTTAACTTCCCCATCCTTTGATTTTCCCTTGCCTGTTCTTCTTTTGTTCCCATTCGTGTCGTCAAGACTTATTTTCTGCTTGTTTCCACCCTGAAAATATTGTTGTGGTTGACAACCATATCTTCCCAAAATTTTACATGCTCTGCCCTTGGCATTTAAAGGGATAACTACAGCCTGAGGACTACAATTGTTTTTGATGTTTGCTTGTTTTCTACCAAAGTACATGTTTTGCCTCTCCTCATCGAGAGAGGGCAGCACTACAGGATTTTAACTGTTTAGGAAAAAATGGAATTCACTAACAAAAGAAATATGTACCAAGTACTAGGCATGGGTCATTAAAAATTACTTTGTTATAGTGAAAATCTGAGTCTACTTTCTTGGATTGATGGTAAGCGCTCTCTCTCTCTCTCTGCTTTTGAACTGGCTCACTATTGTCAAAATGGAAAATCTTTATCAACGTGATTGGACAAGGTTTAATATTTAAAAAATAGATGGCTAGAATAGGCACCTGTATTTTCTTCCTTTTTATACAGTATTATATACAGGAAGAAAAATAAGCATTACACCTTAGTTTTGTGTGGTGCATCGTGTAGGTTCTACCTGCAGCTGTTGCAGCTGCCTCCTCAGTCAAAAGGCGCTCTTTTTCCTGCCGCAACCGCTCCATCTCCCACTGGTGATGCCGTTGTACTTCTGTCATGACCTGTTGATGGGAATTTTCCATCTCTGCTAAACTGCGCTCACATGCCTCCTAGAAAGGGATGGGGGAGAGAAGAATGGAAAAACACATTTTATGTGATTAATTAACAAGAAACGCATCTCTGCTTGCCAAAGGGGAGCACTGAGAACAGATAACTGCAAAAAAGTTAAGAGGGACGTAACATATTAAAAAGAGAGATACAAAAGCATCTCTACCCTGCAGCTCTATCAGGTTACACGTTAAGACATTTGTTTTACAATACAATCTGTTTTACAATTCAATTGAAGATGCTGTTATTGTCCTATATGTACTATAAACAGTAGTTTGGGTCCAACCTATCTATGGGACCTAAAAATAGAATTTGGTCTTCCTGTTAATTAGCCAGGAAGGGGTGGAATTATGATTTTAGAGAGCCCCATATGGATTATCTCAGTCCTTTGGGTCACAGTTCAGAACTGACTTATGCTGTTTGGGACTTAGAAGGTGAGTCCTATTTCTCTGAGATTAGAGATCAGGCTTTGTGGTGGTGGCTCCATCTCTCCAAAGCACTGTGGAAAGTTGTGAAAACTTTCCACCAGAACTGGCTTTTCTGGTGAGGATTTGGGGGAGCTATGTGTGTTGCAGAATCATTTTAATCTTTTTAATTATAACTGGTAATTGATAAAGGTCTTAAAATATTTAATTTTATTAAAACTCACCTATTGTTTATTGATATAATCTAAATAAATAAATCTCATAAACAAAGTTACAGGGAAATCAAGTAACCAAGTTAGATATTAACATTTTACATTTTAGTATGTGTAAATGTAAAATTTAAGTTTAATATAAGTAACTCAATTCTGAGTCACAATACATGCTATGTTTTAGTATCAATAGGAGTATGTGGAGGATTATCTTTGGGTTTCATTTTTAAAAAATCAATTCTACATTTTAGACTTTTTTAGCCTATAACTTGTACCTTCCATATTTTTCATTTTATTTTTAAAAATTGTTAGCAATTATCAGGTGTTTAGTCTAGTGTTTATAGCCTGCTCCAATGTATAATGACCCTGAGAGGCATAGCAGTTTCAATAGACAATTAAAACTACCCATAATCATCATCTTGCTATATTTTAGAATGATTTTATAATTGGTCTAAAAAGCTTTAGATTATTCTGTAATAAGAATTGAAATATTTTTTAATAAAAATAAAGTTAACAAAAGAAGTTTTAAAAAGTAGAGAGGGTCTCCAATTTACAGTTTCAGTTAACAAGTTCAGCCTGTCCAATTACTTTATTAAATAATTTAGTTGATGATACTATTTTGCACTATAAACTGTAAATACTCCTACGCCTCAAAGGCAAATACTCTTAACCATATCTGTATCTTCAACCATCTTATTATTTGGAAATGCTATACTGTAATTTAAATTATAAAAACAACACATAATGAACCTTGGTTTCAACCTTCTCTGTTGGTTGTGCAACCACCAAGCAAACTTGACAATTCACACTGGTTAGGGTTACAGTTTTGCCTGGCCTCAAATGCACTCAAAATAGCCTTAGCTAAAGTTAAAACAACCGTACGTTACTGTTTGAAACTGTTTTTTTTCAACAAGTCATAGTTACTTTATCCATCTGTTCATTCATTTTTAAGTCTGTAATCATTGCTAAAGGAAATAAAAAAAATCCCACTATTTTAATGAACTCAAGTTGGTGCTAAAAGTTCCCAAGATTTGGTAGAAACTGTTATTGTGTGCAGAGGAAATTCCACAGCTGAGTGCCTTCTACTGGTATTGAAAATACTGTCCTGAGTCATTGCAGAGTGCACTGTTGCCCAGTACAGGACCTTGTGAGTCCATTCTCACTAAATCTTAGCTGGTCAATAAATATGCAAGAGAATCACTCTGTTCAGATATGGATAAATAACATAATGGCTTCTGGTCAACATGGAAATAGACATTTCCTGCCTTGTCCTCACTCCATATCAGGCAAGCAGGCATTTACAATTATAATCACAGGTTGAGACTGAAATGGGATAGGGTGAAACCCCATTTACCCACCCACACCCACTTTATCCAACTTGGTATCAGTTTCAATCCCTACAGTCCCTCAGTTATTGTTGAACTACCAGCATACCTCAGCCAATATGGTAACATCAAGAGGTTCTGCAAATCAAAGTTAGCAGCTTCTGGAGCTCCACAGGCTTCCCATCTCTACTTTAAAGAGCAGCACAATCAGAAAGAGCTTGCATTAGAAGTCCTTTCCTTTACAATGTTTGCCATATGTTAAAGGCACTGCCCCACTGCAGATACATCAAGCATAGATAGGAAAATGATGGACATGGTCCCAGCATTTCTCTATCCACGTTGGCTGGTTAGCGACTGGAGTGGAGAAAGGAAAAGCTGGAGAATGTAAAGATTATGTTGGGCTATTATCATTACCTGGGAAATGTATCCTTGGGGTACATGCCCATTTTTATGGAGGTTTGCCTCATTGTGGGAACGCAAGGACTCCAGCTGTGACCTCAGGACTTGGACCTGTTAGAAAAATGATTTAGCAGAATAACAAACCACCACCAAAGAATAATTTTCTGTTAACCTGAGTCCCAGGTCACCAGGAAAGGCAAATGGACTTACTCCTTAATCCATCCACACACCCTTGATATTATGACATAGGAACATGCCAGCATGCTGATACATCAATTTAGTACATCCATTTTAAACCCCTTACTATTTCCCCATTTTTGCTGCTCCAAAACATCATAATCACTGCTGCATGGAAGTCAACTCCTATGTGACCGTGGATTTTGGAAGCTGCTGGCAACATTCAAGAGTCATTTTTCTATCCAGATGACTCTATACTCTGGCCACCATAGTCAAGACAGCTTCAAAGTACTATGTTATTTCTGCAAGTAATGACACATAGAACCATTCCAATGATCTCTGTGTTCTGGTTTGTGTCACATTATTTAGTGTTATGACCAAACCACAAAAATTGCACAATAGTTATATGGATGTTTCATATCCTGTATTAAACTAATGGTTTGTTCCAGTTTGCTTCAGTGTGTCAGGAAAATCTAGCCAGTGGTTTGTGAACGCAAGGACTCCAGCTGTGACCTCAGGACTTGGACCTGTTAGAAAAATGATTTAGCAGAATAACAAACCACCACCAAAGAATAATTTTCTGTTAACCTGAGTCCCAGGTCACCAGGAAAGGCAAATGGACTTACTCCTTAATCCATCCACACACCCTTGATATTATGACATAGGAACATGCCAGCATGCTGATACATCAATTTAGTACATCCATTTTAAACCCCTTACTATTTCCCCATTTTTGCTGCTCCAAAACATCATAATCACTGCTGCATGGAAGTCAACTCCTATGTGACCGTGGATTTTGGAAGCTGCTGGCAACATTCAAGAGTCATTTTTCTATCCAGATGACTCTATACTCTGGCCACCATAGTCAAGACAGCTTCAAAGTACGTTATTTCTGCAAGTAATGACACATAGAACCATTCCAATGATCTCTGTGTTCTGGTTTGTGTCACATTATTTAGTGTTATGACCAAACCACAAAAGTTGCACAATAGTTATATGGATGTTTCATATCCTGTATTAAACTAATGGTTTGTTCCAGTTTGCTTCAGTGTGTCAGGAAAATCTAGCCAGTGGTTTGTGAACCATAGTTTATGTTTTATTCAGTAAACTGTAGCTGATCCAGACTTATGTGTGTGGAATGGCCAAGTGATTGAAATGTTATTGGTGAATGTGTCAAACTCAAAATGAACCTGGACTGGCACCTCTTCTTTGCACACTGTTAAAAGCATGGAAGGAAGTCTTTTCCTATTCAGTACTGTAGTGTTCTCAGTACACCAGACTGATGGCATGCCATGGGATTAGAATGCAGTATTGCAGGCTAACTCTGCCCACAGCCCGGAGTTCAATCCTGACCAGCTCAAGGTTGACTCATTCTTTCAAGGTCGCTAAAATGAGGACCCAGATTGTTGGGGGCAATACACTGACATTGTAAACTACTCAAGAGAGTGCTGTAAAACACCATGGAGCAGTATATAAGTCCAAATGCTATTACTAAGTGCTACCTCTACAGAGAAGCTTATGTTTCTCCTTCCTTCTTATTTCAATAGATTTCAAAGAGTCAGCATCAACAGCAGAAACAATTCAGGGAATGTGCACATTTGCATTATTCAGGCTTGTGAAAAGGACAGAGGTATTTCCTCCCACACATGATGACTCAGGACATTACCAGTGGCTACTTCTGTTTATTTTATTTATCAAACTTTAAAAGCACCATCTCCCTTTTTCTCTACCTCTTTCTCCAGTGCCTCACTTGCATCCTCAGGGTTCCCTCTGCCCTGGTTCAGCAGCACCATCAGTGGGACCCGTTTGGACTCCTTTAGAGGCAGACATTCCAGCTCCTGCCACTTCTTCTCAATGTCTTCATTTAGCCGACTCCTCTGAGCTTCGGTCAGAGGAGTCCCTTGAGGTTTCTTAGGACAAAGATTCTCTGCTGGGCCGTCGGTTTGCAGGCCCCCACTGAATGAAGACTCAAACCACTTGCGCCTCTCTTCCGAGCGGAGCGCCAGGTCCCGCTCCAACTCTTCCCGCTTGACTGCTCCATCTGAACTTCTCGTGCTCCCTCTTGACCGCTGAGGAGACCCCTTATTTAAAGCTGACCGCTGCTGTAAGGGGGATAACTCAACATAGTCAAAAGCCTGTTGCTGCCCTTCAGCCTTCCTGCTGCCAGCTCTGGATATCACCTCACTTCCAGTGTTGGGCTGCAGCTCAGTTCGGAAGGAACTCTTGGGGGATTTATTGTTGCAGAATGAGTTTTCCTTGTTGTGGTCAGATAGCCTGAAACCAGGAGGAAAGTCATGCAAAACTTAGAAGTAGAAACCATTCAGGAAAGTGTTCATAGAAACTGCCTACAATGGATCTCCAATCTCACTGTAGATGACACCCACATCTGGAAGCCACCCAAGCACAGTCAGCCCTATTACCCCACATAGTAATTCAAGAGGAACAAGTTCTCAAGGAGTTACAATAACTGGATTGTTGGAAATATAACAAAAGATATGTGATGAATAATACTAATAAATATTTTCACCTGGACCAGTTGGAGAGAAGAGCTGGCATCCCAGACTGATAGCATTGGATCAGACTAGACAACTTTTGGGAATCGGAAAGAGGCCCAGCACAGCAACCTAACTCTTAGTCAACATTTAAAGGATGCTATATCCAAACTCATCAGGGCTAGGGAAAAGGGATTTCTGAAATCTAGAAAAGAACTATTGACCAATGAAAACAGTACACCGAAGGGCAACAGTTTTCTCCACTCAACTCCACAAGAAACCTGTTTTTTACCAAAACCTTCAGCACAGTTTGCTTGTAATTCTCAACCACCATGTCTGTTAAAGAGCACCAGATTTAAGATGATTGCTCTGCCACCTCCATTCTAACACCACATTCTAGCAAGGAACGTATATCTGTCTGAATTTTGATGCACCACATACTTTGTGACATCAGGCACACTGGCTGGTCGAATACTCTTCCTTAGAGCCTCAATCCAGTTCCGGCGGATTCCTGATGTCATTGCAGATAATGTAAAAACACCATCTTTAGTCTGGAAAAAAGAAACACACAAAATATGGCTTGATTATACACCTCAAGTATACCTACGGTTCACCTTCAACATAGGAAAGGTAACGAGCCAAATGGAAGGCAGTGTATACTAGCAATAGAAGAGAATATATGCAGCTCAGGATTGAACTATGTAATCCTTGGTGCTTCTGAGCTTTGTTGATTGCTTGCAATGTTTCATTTGACTGAAAAGTTGGGAAATGAAACATCTGTAAGCAAACAACAGAGCTCAGAGAGCACCAAGAACTCCAAATGCTGGCAAGTCCTATGAGTACATCTGACTTCTGGTTTGGGTTTTGATTAAACAGGAAACAGCCAGATTTCAATGAGGATAAAATCACATAAGAACTTCCTTACAATTTCAATGAGGATAAAATCACATAAAAACTTCCTTACAAACTAAGTATTACAGGTATTCCTCAACTTATGACTAGTTATTAAGCAACAGTTTTAAATAATGATGGATCCCTACCCCCAAAGCTACTTACAACCTGATTTTGAATTTACAAGGGCCACATCCCCCCAAGGTTATGCGCTGGCTGGTCAGGTTCACCTTTACAGTCATTTGCACATATTATAGGACATTTATGGTGTTTTTTTTGCTGGTTTTCAGCATTTACTTCCAGGTCTCTTTCACAACCATGATGTTTGATTAATAACCATTGCAAAAAATGCCAAAAAAACCCAGGTCCAGTCATGTGAGACTTAAGATCACAATGATTCACAACTGTACTTATGGCCTCCATTACAGTTTTAAGTCAACTAGCTGTAACTAAAGCTGGATTCCACTTAGTTTAACCCTTTGTTCAACAGTATTTACACAAACTGCCACCTATTCCTTTTGAAAACTTCATCTTGGTCAATTCTACTCTGTCTCTTGGGAAACAGAAAGGTAAGCACTGGGGTTCTTTCCTGTTATAATTCTATGACTGTGGTTTAGAAAATAATTTCAATTCACAAGCTAAATTGCCATCCTTTGTGTTTACTTCACTATGGCGGCAACACAGAAGCATCTTCTCCACAGAATTACAGAACTTTAGAGAATTCCTTGCTGGACTCAGTAAACTATATGGCCTTTTATTTCATTTCCAAATACTTTTATTTCATTTTTGAGCACTTACATGTATCTGGAAGCCGTAATTCCTCTGCACTGCATATTCTGTCACGTCGGTACAAGTACGTAGGTCAATTTCTCCATCTAGCTCATCTGCCTGAAAAGACCTCCAGACCATAAGCATTAAGCAAATCATCTACTCCAGGAATTTCCTATCTCCAATATACACCCTTTCCAGCCTACTGGAACCTCCTCCTTCCTCTTATCTACTTCAGTTCAATAATTATTTCCAAGCTAAGCAATCCCATGTTATCTTTTCAGTGTATAGAGAAGTACATGACATTTCTTTGTCACTTTTAAATAAGCACATCACTTCTACTTTCCCCCCAAGGAAATACATACAATCATTATACAGTACTCTTCCCTTGAATACTTGACTACCACATCCAAAAGATTCCATGAAGGCTCTTACCTCTTCAGCATTGGAGTCCCTGTAGTACTTCAGACTTGAGTCTGTCAGCACAAACCAGTGCTTTGTCCACTGTTGGCCAAACCATCAACCGAAGGAGAACAGCAAGATAAAATATGTTTTTTTTTCAATTCTCAAAAACATGGATTATTCAACACCTATACTGCTCAAAAAACACTCAGACTCATGTGTAGCCACTTAATTATGAAAAAAGAGATATCCCAATTTATTTGTCAGCCATTTTTTACAAAAAACATGCAACAGAATTGTGAATCACAGAAAACATGTATCCATATTGATATTTTACTGATACATATAATTCATTTATGTTACATAGCAAAAGCTTCTGTGTAAAGCAATACATTTAACTATGAAGAAAAATCAAAAGCCTATTTAATTTCCACATTTTTAAAAAGGGGTTGTTGTAAAACTATTATTTTTATGGAATGGAAGAAAAAGAAGAGTAAGAGTAAGAAGAAGAGTCCTAATAATTCTTCAAATGGAGAGGTGGGGATGAGGTAGCCTCTAATAATTCTTCCACCTTACCTCTCCTGGCTCATCCAATATGGACATCCATCCCTTCTTGAAATTCAGAAGATCTGGCTGGAAAGAGAGATGAAGACAGAACAGATTTAATACAGAGCACAAGATTAAGCTGACCATTCCCTGTCCTTGTACTCTCCAGTATGCAATGTTTATCATTCATAACGTTCTAGAACACTCCCCCCCCCCCTTTTGGGCACCAGGGACCGGTTCCAAGATGAGAGGTTTTTTCGCAGCCTGTAGGGGGCGTGGTTTCGCATGCTGCCTGCATCCCATGGATGGGGCTTTGCTTTTTTGCCTGATTTCTGGCATGCTGCGTCCACAGTGCTGGTCCACAGACTGCTCTAGAAGATGGGAAAGACTAGGCCAGAAGTCTTCAAACTTGACAGCTTTAAGACTTGTGGACTTCAACTCCCAGAATTCCTCCTCCAGTCATGTTAGCTCAGGAATTCTGGGAGTTGAAGTCCACAAGTCTTAAACTTGCCAAGTTTGAAGGTCCTTGGACTAGACTAAAGCATACACTGGGGAAATATGCAATAAACTCTTACATCTGAAAACATGAAAAAGACGTCACACATAGAACCACTGCTGCATTTTTTATCTGCCTATCACTAATTAACTCTGCTTTATAACTAGAGTAACTAAGATTAGTTTCTGGTTTTTTTTTTAGCCTGCTGGGAGTTGTAATAATAAGAAAGGGATTCAGATGAAAGGGTTTCCTTCCTTAAAGCTCTTACTTGGTTTCTATGCAGAGAGATGATGAGAGACCAAGTCCTCTATATCTCCCCAACCAATCTACACAATCAACCAGAGCTCTTTTATGTATTCAAAACATCCACAACTCCCCATTTCCCTGAATTTCAAGAATGTACATTAAAACTCATCTACAGAAAAGAATAGCAAACATCTACCCTTACAGCTTCCAGAATATCTAGGAGGCTTACAAGCTTACTTAAAAACAACAGGCACGCAAACAGGTCTTTCTCACTGTATCACTACATGAATGCCTTTAGGGGAATAATAAGGATTACTGCTTTTCCTGTATTACAGTTGTAGCACTAAAAAGAAACATTTTGTTGGCCCAAATTCAGTTATCAGATCTATAGTAAAAATGATACTAAACCCAAAGCAAAGTGAATTTATTATCTTTCTAAAAATAGAGGAAGGCTTTGTTCTTAATATAGAGTGTGTGAATATATGTGTACATATATTGAATATACGTGACTGCGTTTGGCCAGATTTCTATTATGCTGCTGTAAATGCTGTTACATTCCATTTTCAAAGAATTAAAACATAATGTTATTTATTTACTTAATACCCTGACCTTCCTCAGGGTAGATAAGCATTTACTGCCAGATAAACTGTTATGATACGGTACAGACACGATATGCTACTTATTCGATGCTTGGCTCCATCCTGCGCTTGCTTATGGCCAACTAAAGCCCAGAGATTTTAACAAAAAAATAAACTTTCCTAATTATGGTTGGTTTAGAATAGGTAGCAAACAGAAGCTGATCATTCTTCTAGTAACCGATAAGGCAGGAACAACATGTAAAAAGTGAGCCAATGTATTGTTTTAACAGTTTTATGTACTGGCGTTATTTAACAATAATGTTGTTTGTGCAATACATTTATTACATTTGTTTGCATAACTAAATTAAATCTCAAATAAATTAGTAATCAAATCTTTGATAATTAGATAGACATAATACAACAACAATACATAAATTGTTTGCCACTGCCTTCTTTTGGGTTGTTTTCTTGATTTCATGATCTTGCCTACAGCCCTGGCTCTCCATCTATCCATGACTAGGTCAGAAGCTCCTTTCTCTGAAACACTTTTAAAGGTGCTTGATCCATAGCGATTGAATAATAAACACTTAAACTTACCTATATGAATAAATAATTAGACTTGAACTAAATGAACTACTCACATTTTTTCATCATTTACCTGAATTATTCTTTTATGGACAGAGTCTTTTTTTATATTTGTAAAAAAAATTGAACTTTCTTTTGAAGGGCTATCCTGCACTATGAACCACATCTTTAAAAAATACATTTTTCCTTTTTCCTAATACAAGACACAGAGCAAACAAATCATAGTTAAGCTTCGCTTAACATAGGAGGTGTAATTTATAAATATTAAAATCACCCACTCAAGGCTATGGCACAAGTCAGATTTGAGAAAAAACAAAGTTAACATAAAAACATGCAGTAGGAACTTCTCAGGTGAGCCAGAAGCTTTCCACCTTTGCCATTCCCTTCCTGTTTCTGATAGGAAACTCTTGCATAGGTAGGGTGGATGCCACTCAAACCAAATTTGTAATGCCACACATGCCAGCTGTTGCTGCACCCCAACCAGTTTAGCTTCCTAGTTCAGGACAGCTGCCATAGGAAGATCTCCCTGGTTTCAGACAAACAAAAAGGATACTAACCCCCTTCAAATACAGAACACAATAGTTATTTGGATGCACTATGTAGTTCTACCGTAATAATAAAGAAAAATAAGATGCCAACAAAAATATTTAAATCAGTTATCTAAGTTCGGTTTACACAAGCAAAATGACCTTGGGCTTCAAACCCGAGGCTCCCATAGGTTCTTCACATAGAATATCTGAAATAATATATCCATACCAGAGAGCTGTCTGCAGCAGGAAAAGCATTTATAGAGAAACCATCCAATGACCGCATCTGCCACATTCTCCACTCAGGGATACAGTACTTAGAAGCAGTTCTTGGATGGATCCTCAGATCTTGCTGAGTTTCCAATACTTCTAAGAAAGGATCAAGTTGAGTCTGCAAATCCAGCTTGAAGGAAACTTTCTCTGCTTTCATTTCAAAGGACTGAGTTTGGTTACACCCACGCTGATGGGCAGGCGTACTGAAGCATGTGTGCTAGGCCCATCCCAGATTGTACAGCCTGATTTGATATGGGGAAGGCCACCTGTTACTACAACTATGAATCCCAGCCTATCATTTTGGTTAGCTTTGTACTGTAGGTGCTTCAGACACGAATATGACTCGTTTGCTGAAGTGCAGGAACTTGATATCAATAGGAAAAAACAAAGAATTTTTTTTTACATAGAAACTAAAGCCAGGAAAGCAAGGTTTTTCTCATTTCTCATCTCTATATTTCTAGCCACTGGAAAGTGAGAGATGGTGTGGTGTCCACATGAATGTGTGAAGACAAGGGGGAAATTAGGATCTTATCTATGTATATCCTCACTATTTGTCCATTGGTATTTAATATACGGTAGTTTCTTGGGTTTCTTAGCATAGCAGAAAATGTTAATGTCATTTGGTGCTCAGCAAGATTTTTGCCATCCCAGACTTTGAACATTTTTAAAATGAGACTTTTAATTAAAAAAAAGCATCAGCTAATGACATAGTTTTTACTTTCAAATGCCAATCAGCACCACAAGTACAGGCAGTTCTTGGCTTACAACAATTCATTTAGCAACTGTTTAAAGTGACAAAGGCACTGAAAGTGACTTATGACCATTTTTCATACTTATGACTGTAGCCTCCCCATAGTCATGTGATTAAAATTTAGACCCTTGGCAACTGACTCATGTTTAGGATGGTTGCGGTGTCTCTGGGTCATGTGATCACCTTTTGTGACCTTTTAAAAAGATAACTCAATGGGGAAGCCAGATTTGCTTAACAATCATGCTACTAACAACTTCAGTGATTCGCTTAACAACTGTGGCAAGAAAGGTCGTAAAATGAGGCAAAATTAAGTTAACAACTGTCTTGTTTAGCAACAAGAACTCTGGGCTCAATTGTGGGCGTAAGTCGAGGACTATCCGTATTTTTTAAAAATAAAAATATTGGGCAGCTGCTACCAAAGTTTTATTTGGACGTATGCCAGTTTAAAAAAGGATTAAAAATAATAATTGGGAGCACCTAGCAGGAGAAGAGAGATGAAATTATCCCATCTCAATGAGGAATAGCCCCTCAGCAGATATTTCACAACAGGGCCTATGATCTAATTCTCAAAGTGGTCCTCGCACTTCCAGTGGTTGCAGTGTCCCTACGGTCATGTGATTGTGATCCAGGAACTTGGCAACCAACTGGCATTTACAATGCTTGCAGCATCCCAGAGTCACATGATCTCCATTTGGGGCCTTCCCAGCCAGCTTCCCACAAGCAAAGCCAAGGAGGAAGTCATATTTCCTTAATGACTACATGGCTCACTTAGCAACTGTGGCAAAAAGGGTTGTAAAACCAGGTGAGGTCACAGGATGATTCCCTTAAGACCACATCACTTAACAACAGAAAGTCTAGTCCTGCTTGTGGTCATAAAGTGAGGTCTTCCTCTAGCCTACCATTCTAAAGAGATTTCAATTTCAACAGATTTCTACATGTCAGACAGGTAAGGACAATCAAAGTCATGAAGAAAATGTGTAAAATTCTGTTTGAGCACCTGAAAGAGCTGCAAGGTAATTTTCTTGCCTATTAACAAAGTCTCATCTATGCATTCTACCATAATATTTTATAGCAGTAATGCATAATCTGGTATCCATATACTATGGATTCAAAAGGGTGTGAATCAATGTCTTTTTAAATGGCCTAAGATCAAGGTATTTGAAGGACCAATTATGCCTCTAGGAGCTTCAACAACCTAGGACAGTAGTGGCTAACCTTTCTCAGCTCCCGTGCTGATAATTGCGCGAGCTCACATGCCAGCACCCAGAAGGCCTGTGCGCGCGATTCCCTCCTTAGACACCACCCGTCTTTGCGTGTGCATGCGCAATTCCCCACTTCTGGCATGCATGGCACAGGTTCGCCAACACGGACCTAGGACCTCCCTTACACATTACTTACAATTCTGATCATTTCCCGTCAGGATATAGAAGAGCTCCAAAATATCATACAGATAGTCCTCGACTTCTGACCATTGGGACCAGAATTAAGCAATGTTAAGCAATGCCATTATTAAGTGAGTCACACCCATTTTTACAACTGATACCATCTGTCTCCAACAGCATCTGCCCAACCAATTTGATCCTTCAGAGTTGGGTGTACTCTGGGTTCCTTTGAGTAAACAATGTTATCTAATGCAGGGGTCTCCAACCTTGGCCACTTTTAGACTTGAGGACTTCAACTCCCAGAATTCCTCAGCCAGCAAAACTGACTGAGGAATTCTGGGAGTTGAAGTCCACAAGTGTTAAAGTGGCCAAGGTTGGGGACCCCTGATCTAATGGGATCCTGGAAGTCTGCCTTCTCTTTGCAGCAGCATCTGCCCTCTGAAACAAGGGTCCTCACAAAACCCAGATGGCCCTGATTCTAATGGCCCCATTATTATACGAGGGGCTAATTCCAGCTGCACAAGACCAAGCCTTAAGAACTAATCCAGACAACAATTGAGAAGACAGCGAGCGAGAGCAAATGCCGTTTCTACAAAGAAGTGGGAGAAATGGTGGACGCCTAGTTAGCTGCTGCAAGAGGACTGCACAGACCGACTACAAATGGCATGACAAACTAGTTTGTAATGGTTTGGGGGAGGGAGAGGCTCTTTCTCAAGAAGCCAAAAGACGAATCAGCTTTGAATCCTTGGCATGCTGAAAGAGCCCCTCCCTTCTGCAACCAGCACCAGATTCCATCACCACAATGGTGCATTAGAATATCTGCAATAAATACCACTTTCCTGCAAGCAAAAACCTGGTGCAACCATAAAATAGGCAAAGTAATAGCTAATGATGAAGCTAAAGTGCTCTGGGGTTCTATAATTCAAGCAGACAAGCGCCTACCCCATAACACCCCAGATGTAACAGTTATTGATAAGAGAAACCAAAAAGAAAAGTCTGGGTAGTGGATCTGATAGTACCTGGAGACAGCAGAGCAGAAGCGAAAGAACTAGAGAAAATTGCAAAATACAAAAACTTGTAAATGGAAGTAGAATAATTGTGGCAAAAGAAAGCAGAGATAGAACCAATGTCTCTAAGTTGTCATTTCCTTTTTTGTAAGACAAATTTTATTGAATAGTTGATATTGGCACCTTTTACATATACAGGTATTCTATACATTAACAAGAATAATAGAAAAGATGTGTCATGCAAGAAAACAAACAACTTGCTACAAGAAGTAGTAAACCATCTTTGTGTGTGTGTGTGTGTGTGTGTATATGCGCATGTGTATTTCACAAATCCTCCCACAGGTCTGAAGAGGCCTATCCTGCATGAGATTAAAAAGAATCAAAAATGCTTACCCTGCTAAAATGAAGTTGATGGGGAATATGATAATAGTGAGCAAGTACGCCAAGAATGTAAATACCAAAGAAGGAGAGGAATTGCTTAGAATGGCAAAAGAGGAGAAGAACAAAGAAGGAATTCTCATCAGACAACGACCAAGTGTGAGATCTAGCAGTTTATAGCAAGATTGTGTAAAAGGGGAATCAACAGATCCTGAGAGAATGACAAATACCTTGTATGTCTCAGAGGTTTGTATGTCTCATTCTCTTAAGGAGAAAAACTAAATAATAAAGCTATAATATTCGGAGCAGTTTCCTCCAAGTCAAAAACAGAAGTCACAGGGGGGGGGGGAGGGGGGGGAAAGGAGGCTAAGTAAGTCAGGAGTCTCTGGAGCACAATAGCAATAAAAAAAAAGTTAGCTTAATGAAATTGTTGACTAGTTTAAGCAGACTGGTTTTTCTTTGCCTATGGTTATTTCACAGAATTGTGGAGAGGATTAAAATGGCACAAAGTCCATGCAAACTTTGGGCACAAAGTCAAGAGAAAGTATAAAGCAATCTGTAGCATGGACATTAGGACATCCCTCCAATTCCATTCCAACTTTTGATTTACAGTGGCTTACCTTGACGGGAAAGGCATAATCTTTTTCACATGCAAGTTATAAACATATACTGCCAAAACCAATTAGTAAATTTAAATAGAGAAAAGTTAGCACACTAATTCCCTGTTAGCTAGAAGTTTGGCAGCAAAAGCTGATCAAATAATGATATAAACTTGACGAAAAGGAGGTGAGTTTGAATTTCAAAGTTGTCAGTGGCTGTGCAATCTACCCTTCCTCTCAACTTAAGTCTTTCAGGTACACAAGACATCCTACTATTGTTAGCTAGCATAGCTCTATGTAGTCCACACACCGGAGGTTCAGGAAGTCTATAATGATGAATTAGTTAATTAAGGGATTACTCACTGAATACATTAAAGTGTTCTTGGTCACTGTGCAGTTATGCTAAAACGAAACTGAGCCATCTGCGGCAATGATCTAATTCTAACCAAACTTCATGATCAGACACAAAAGGCTGCTGTTATCTACAATCTCTCTGAACTGTGCCACATCCCCAATATACCTGAAATAGGAAAACAATGACCTGCTCCTGTTTTTCAGAAATGAGGTTACAGAACCCAATCGAAAGTATTTCACAAAATCCATCAAATCAGAATGGCTCATCACAATTAAATACTGCATTCACCCAAAAGCAAACAGGACTTCGTAACTAGGGCAGAGAAAAAGCAAGCAAACAACAAGCCCTTTAATAAAAAGGTTGTATGACAGAGAATGAGAAACCTTCTGGACACAGCAGTAGAGAAAACCAAACATGGCACTGTATGCTCCACCTTAACTACAACAACTTCTGGCTTTCTCTACCAGGCACCTTACTAACAATGTGTTGGGACTGTCATACCAAGCTAAGAACATCTACAAAAGGCCTAACCAAGATTTAAAAATTTATTTAGAGTAGCACTGAATTACTCTGGCAGTGTACAATCTTTGGGTGAACAAAGGTCACACATAAGATTTGAAGGGGAAGTGAGAATGATGAGGTGGTTGGGGCTGAGTTTTATTTATATATATATATGTAGTTCTTGAATTACGGCCATACATGATCCTGGAATTATGGTTATAAGTTGTGGCAGTCATTAAAAGGATCACTGCATGACTGTACCTGATTTTATGACCCTTTTTTGCAGCAGTCAATAAAACTGTTTTACTCAATAGGTGAGGGTTTTTTTGTCCAAAACCAGAACTAAATGCTGAAAACTGGCCAACCCCCGCTCCCCACTAAAGATTGTGGTCACATGAATGTGGAATGCTGCAAATGGTCCTAAATGCGAGCTGATTGCCAAGCATCCAAAATGTGATCACATGACTCAATGGGGGAAGAGGGAATAACATACCTGTTGGAATTCTGGGACTGGGTCATAAGTAGTTTTTGGAAGATCTATTAGAACTCATTAAGTGAAGACTACATGTACATACAAATTTAATTAAAAGATTTTTTTTTAAAAATATACAAATTAACCAAAAACTAAAGTAATGAATGAGAAGAAAAGGTAAAGCGAGAAAAACAGACAAAAGTGCAAAAAGATAAAAAGAAATAGAAGAAAGGTCTGATTTTCTTTGCAGCAAATACAAGCACAACATTCTCTCATATTCTATGGCTACAAAAGGAAAGATCTTTTTCCCCCATTAACTTATTTTTTTAAATTATCAAAACCATAGTTCCTTTTTTCTGATTTATGTCTATAAGGGTTTTTAGGCAGCAATAAAATGGTAGGGCTAAGTTTTGGAACATTTCACCCTCAGTTAAGTGATACGTCTATTTATCCAGCATTTCATCCTAGTCATGCCCACAGGAACATTAAGGAACATCAAGCAACTTGAAAAAGGATACCTGAGGACTACAAGCAACTTTAGAAGTTTGGCGTATCTGGCTCCTCTGACCTGGATTCAAATTTCCAGCTTCAGAGCTTCATCTATACAAGCTAGTTACTTTGCTTTCTCTTGCAAGACTTAGCATATTTTTCAACACTAGTTGTGGTTTCAACTTGGAAGAAACTCTATACGTGAGATATTATTATTAAAGGATACTAAATTGACTTGAACTGTTAGGGATTTTGAGTGTATTTATAAAGGAGTTTCATGTAAACTTCTTCTAACATTAGAAAACAAAGTTAAAAATATTTTTTACCTACTTCACTGCAGATATAAACATCCTTATGCAAAACAGTATAATTTGCATAAAAAATAAGCTCCTTTTCTTTCTGAAAAACTATAATCATGAATGGCCATCTTTAGTGCTATTACAAGGTCATTCCAATTTGCAAATTCAGATCTGGGACCATTACTGTAAGATGTACCAGCCAAACTAACGTTACACATATATATTGCAAAAGGATATTTGTCGGTATGAGAAACACAACATTTGTCAAACATGTTTTAAAAAAGCAATGTCCCCTGATAAGTTTTTCTAATAGGTTGTTAATATTTATTATTTCCGATTCTGCTCAGATGTAAATTAAGTTAATTTTTAAATCAATGTAAATCAAATAAAAGAATTTTTTAAAAGAAATTAGCCATTCACCTAGATTGCCTCTCTCTTTTATACAAATTAGATACACCTCAACCTCACACCCATTTGTTAAGCGACTGCTTGAAGTGATGAGGCCCTGAAAATAACCTAGTACTTATGAAGGTCACAGTATCCCATCATGGTTAAATAATAATGATCCAGGCAGTTAGCAATCAGCTTGCGCTTAGGATAGCATCCTGCAATCATTTGGCGCCATTTGCAATCTTCCAAGCCAGCTTCGAATAAACAAAGTCAGTGTGGAAGCTAGCAGGGTAAGTCACAGGCAAATGGTGTCCTGCCTAATGACTGCACCACTTAATGATGAATTTTTTACTCCAACTATGGTTGCAATTCAAGGACTGCCTGCATACACAGGTGATTATGTAAGAACATCTTATAAACTGTCCCTTCCAATTTACACATCACAAAATAAACAAATCTGTGGAATATACACAAAGGCTCACTTTTCTGAATTTGACACTTTTATAAAAATTGTCCCAGCTCCATTTCCCTCCTCACAGCTTCTCGCCTCCCTTTGTAGCCCACGTGGGCTAGAAGCTGCAGGGGAAATGAAGCTGGGAGAATGTCCCTTTTTTCCACTTGGACTAGAAAGGGAGGACAGAAGTTGTGAAGGGGAAAATGAAGTTGGGGCAAAGCTCACACAGCTTTTAGCCCACCTGAACTAGAAAGGAAGACACTGCATAAGAAGAGCAAGCTGCTTCATCCCTCGGCTGCATAGCTTGGCCATTCTCAAAATGGACTCAACAGGTGGATAAAAATATCAAATCCAGTAATAAAAAATTGAAGGGAACAATCTTCAGCTCAATTCTGACTTAGGTTTTGGTGTTGGCACCTTGAGAAGCAGCAAGAAAACCTATCTAATCTAAACACTAGAGAAAATCTTTTCTAACCAGCAGCAAAGTGTAACTGAACAGATTCTACTGTAATTATATTAGACATCATTCATTAAATTTGCCTTAATTCTTTTTAAAGCATAACTGTACAGAAATTAAGAAAAGATCATGCAAACAGGCAAACATGTATTACATTCTGCCAACCATGGGTTAAGTTTTTTTGTATAACTACTCTCCACCAAATATATCGTTCCTTACTCAAGTTACTTGCACAAATCATATCCATGCAACTCTTTTAGTTTAAATAAATGCTGACCAACTCTTAATGTCTATATTGTTTTCATAGAAATAGTTAATGGAGAAGACAAGAATAGATTGAGTGACAGGGCTCTTGCCATAATGCTAAAGCATGAGTCTCCCATTAAAAAAATAAATAGCCTCAAACTCTTGTATTTCCAAGTTCACAGTAATCAGAACTCCCAATTCTTATACATGCCAAGTTTTAAAATTATATCATACTAGGCCAAGAGTTGGCAATCACTGAGCCATCACTGACTCATTTGCATTATTTTTCGTGGATAAAGTTGAAAGGATGTATTTTGACTACTTTATTATTTTAGAATATTCGTAGATCTTGAACACAAGATGTCTGCAGAGATAAAAACTACAGTTACTTAATGGGCCCATACTTGAGGAAAATATTCAGTTCAGGGGGATATCCCCTTCCAGCCAAAGAAGGGTGAGTAAAAAGTTGTCTGTACAATTGTATCACTCTTAAAAATTCAATTTCTGGGAAAAGGAATCCAAACATATGGTTGATGTTCTAGACACATTTCAATTACAGTTTTTGGGCAATTTGGTGATGATCTGCAGTGAAACTGGAATGTGGTTTTTGCAGTTCTGCTGGAGCTTTTGGACATCACAGTTGCTTTCAGAAGTATCAACAAGGCACCCTTCCAGATTATCTGATAGAACTGGGCCAGCTTTTACTGTCATTCCAGCCTTTCATATAAAGCAATACCCGATAACACGGTGGTTGGGAACTTCTATTTAATATTAAAGTTTTGATCTAGATTCCCTTGTGTTTTCCCTGCAGTGTAACATCTACATAAAATTGCAGGGGAACACAGTAGCTGGGTGTTATCCAGACTGATGAACCCAGTTTTGGTGCTTATTAGCATTCAGGTATTTTAGATACCTTTGAGTCTCGCTTAAGTCCAATAACGGATTGGATGAAGAACAAGGTGAAACCTATGTAATATTAATGTGTTACTGATAAATAGGTAACTCAACTCAGTGACTGTTTTGTACAGGGTTGTACTCTTCCATAAAGAGAAGTTCCATAGTTTGTTGAGTGTTCCTTAATCCTCAGATTTACTTAATTTAAAGAGGGTAACTATAGCAAGAAGTATATTTGCACAATTGTGGATAATGCCAATGCACTAATAATTATTCTACATTAGCAGAATTTAATGAGAATGACTATGCTGATTACACCTGACTATTGCAACTTATTGTGCGTGGGCTACTCTTAAAAAGTGTCTAGCAACTACAGTACAACTACTGTAGTATAAAATCTAAATACCGTGTTTCTCACAAAATAAGGCCAGGCCTTATTTTTTTTTTGACCCCTGAAAAACGGCTAGGCCATCTTTTCGTGGGTGACTTAATTCCCCCCCCTTGCATCCTCGGGTGGGCGGGTGGCGACAGCTTGGATGTTGACCTCAGCGTTGGGGGGGCACTTCGTATCGGGAGACCTTCCGCCACCGTTGCTTTCCCTTCTCCCTTGCTGCCGCGGCGTTAGAGCGACGCTGCGGCGTTTGGCGCAGCCACGTGCAGCCAGTCAGGGCTCCTCCCTGCAACCGGAGCCCTGCGGAGACACTTGGCTTCAGGCGCTCCTGTCGTCGCCTTCCCTTTGCCTTCGAAGGTAAAGCCAATTATTTTAAAAATGACATCCTACTACAACAAAGCCTCCCCTGCCCGAGAGGGCAGCCCAACCCCACGTGGGGAGGCGAATCTCCCAGGGCCGTAGCGCAGGATAGGCTCACCTCGGGAGAAGTGCCCAGCCGCCATCCCTGCCTGGCGCCGGGCAGAGCGTGAAGAGCTTCGCCTGGGGCACCCAGAGCAGCTGACAGGCGGGACCTCCTTCCCAGCAGCAGAGCTCTCACCAAGGCAGCGAGCGCCTCCCCGCCGGACCCTCCGCTCATCCCACCAGGGCCGCGCCAGAGCCGTGCGGGCTGGGCAGAGCCAGGAAAGTGAGCCGCGGGTGCGCGCCCGCCTGCCAAGCAAAAGAGCCGGGCCGACCTGAGCTTGGCTTCCTTCCCAAGTCCCTCCAGCGCGAACCCGAAGGTGCCACCGGGAGAGGTTGCCCGAGGCAGTGATAGCACCCACCCGTCCGCGGACAGGGAGATGAGGTGATGGCAGCGCTGCTTCCCTGGCTGGCGGAGAGAGCCCAAAGCCCCCTGTTAGGGTTTGAGGATTAACCCCTAGCATAGTATTGCAGCAGTAGTCAAACCAGGCAGCCAAAACGAGAGTGGAAGGGCCCCAGAGTATACACACACTGAACACAAACACTGTTTGTAGTTTAAATAGTTTTTAATCCAGTTAGAGTTTAAGCATTGTCATTCAGTCCATTAAGTCATTCACAGTATTTCCATCCAGTAAGACTCACTAGTATAGTCCAAGTTAAGAGTCCTTGCAATATCTTTATCAGCCGATAAAGATATCTTCTCTCTCCTCCGGTTTCACTCTCCAGAGAAACAAACGCTGGATATTCAGTAGACTTACGCAGTAAATCAGCAAACAGTAGCAAACAAAAACAGTTCAGTCACAGGCACTCACAGTCAGTAATCACAGTTAGTCGCAGCAGCACACAGTAACAGCAACACACAGTTACAGTTACAGCCAGTAAGCTTTCCAGCTTCTAATGCTTCCTTATATTGTAACTTCTAACCGCACCCTTAATCGGCTAATTGCCTGCTGCATTGTGCTTAAAGTGATAAGCACTTAAACCATGATATCTAAGTTTTATATATTTATTCACCCAAACCATATTTGGTATCAATGTTATACCTAACATACTCCCTTTTGGGTGAAATAAATATATAATACCTTACAATCTAATCCCATATTTTTCACAACTCTCCTGGTGCTTACTGGCACCTTGGGCTTTAGTAAAATTATCAGCTAAATTGTCCTCCGACATACAGTACTCTAGCTGAATCATCTTACTTCTTACAGATTGTCTCACGTTTAGGTATCTTAGATCTGTATGCTTGCTCCTTGTTTTTACTCCAATATTTGTGGCCATTTGAATTGCTGCCTGATTATCTTCATGTATAATTATAGGATAATCTACAGTTATACCTATATCAATTAACATTTGTTTATACATTATTAATTCTGTACATAACAATGATAAACAGGAGAATTCTGCCTCCATAGTAGACAAACTTATATGCTGTTGTCTAATTGACTTCCAGCCTATTAATGTATTACCCAGCATTATGGCTGTTCCTGAAGTCGACTTTCTAGTATCTTTTTCTGATGCAAAGCTAGCATCTGCATATGCACTCAAAATTAAATCACCCTTTGGTTCTAAATACAATGAATAATTCATTGTCTTTTAAGATATCTTAATATCCTTTTAGCTGCATTCCAGTGTCTTTCACATGGTGCAGAATTGAATCTAGCCAACTGATTCACGAGTACGATATATCTGGTCTAGACCAATTACTAATATAACTCAAACTACCAATTAAAGATTGATAAATCACCTTATCAAACTCCGGGCTTTGTACATCAGTGTTGCTAAACTCCTGACTCATTGGAGTCTTAGCTGGCTTACAAAGCTCCATCTTGTAATCTTTTAGTAATTTGCTTATCTTATCTTCCTGAGATATCTTAAAACCTTTCAGTGTTTTCTTTATATTCAAACCGAGATACTTCTTTATCTCCCCTAATTGCTTGATCTTTATTCTCTTTCCTAATGATGCTATTATTTTATTTGCTTCATCATTAGTTTCAGTTATCAATGCAATGTCATCTGTGAATAGTAATAATAATGATACTTTCCCATTTGTCTCCCTCTTAAACAGACATGGATCGGCTAAACCAGCTTTAAATCCTATATTGTCTAGTTCCTTTACAATATACTGGTTCCATTCATAGCCTGATTGTTTAAGACCATAGAGGCTTTTCTTTAACAACCAACAATCATTATTATCCTTATTTTCACTTTTAATACCAACAGGTTTTTCATATAAATAATATGTTTTAATGGGGCGTGCAAGTAAGCAGTTTCCACATCTAGATGGTTAACTATATAGTTTTTACTAGCTGCCCACACTAAAGCTGCCCTCAAGGTTGCTGCCTTAAGACTAGGTGCAAACACCTCATCGTAGTCATTAGCATTCTGCCTAAAACCTTGGGCTACTAACCTTGCCTTATGGATTAAATTACCATCTTTATCTGTTTTTACCTTAAATATCCATTTGCAGCCAATGGATTTCTTTCCTACAGGTAATTTAGCATTTTCATACACCTTCATATCTCTTAATGAATTCAGTTCCTTATTCATTGCTGCATACCATTTTTCTTTTTCCTTATTAGGATACTTTTTAATTTCTTCAACAGAATTAGGAACTTGATTAATCTGGCACACTGTGTTAGCCTGGTACCTATCAGGCGGTCTAGATATACGTGTAGTTCTTCTGGGAATTACAGGGCTTACAGGAGGACTTTGTTGAACTACTACCTGTTCATCTTCCTCATCCTGTTCAGCTATTGAATCTTTTTCTTCCTCTATGGGCACTATTTCATCCTGTATTTGTCTCTTTACTTTATTTTTAAAGTTACAGGGATAACTAATGGGATTTCTATAGGATTCAATAATTACATCTTTATTGGCATCCTGTTCTAATTTCTCCCATCCTTCATGTTCTAGAAATTGGGCACTAGCACTACATAACACTTTAGATGTGCCTTTCTCCCAAAATCTATATGCCCTATGGTTTGCCTGATAACCAACGAAGAAAAATCTTTTAGCTCTATGTTGCCCTTTTTTCTGAGTTGTGCAGGAATATGCACCCATGCTGGTGCACCAAATGTGTGCAGGTAACTTAGGTCAGGTTTCCTGCCATGCCACCTGGTGAATGGAATTTCACCTGTCGTTGTATTAACAACGTTGTTCAATATGTTATTAGCACACATTGTAGCCTCCCCACAAAGAATCAGGTAACCCAGAATCATTTAACATTGTTCTAACCATTGCCTGTAGTGTTTGGCCTCTTCTTTCAATAAAAGCATTATGTTCTGGCCTGTATGGAGCAGACTTCTTATGCTCTATTCCAGATATCTTAAGTCTGTTCTGGAATTTGTTATTAATAAATTCCGTACCATTATCTGTCACCAGGGTTATCAGTTGTCGTTTAGACTTTCTTTCAGCAAACCTAAGCCAATTGAAAAAATGTTGATATGTTTCAGTTTTGCTTTTCATTAAATAGCAAAACCCATATCTAGAATAATGGTCCATAATGCTCAGTATATATCTAGCACCCCCATACTGGGTTTCTTTGGACCTATTATGTCTGCAAATACTACTTCTAAAGGTTCTTTTGTTTTGAAACCATTTAGCCTATTTGCAGGCAATACCTTGCTCTTATCTTCACAGCAAACATTACAACGCGAAATATTTATCACAAGGTTTTAACCTTATTCCTTCAGATAACTCAACTGTTCATTTTAGCATTTTCAAATTTACATGCCCCAAACGCCTATGCAATAAATGGATACATTCTTCATGAGGCTTTATATTATTAAATACAGTTTGAGCCTCCCCTTTCTTACTATTATCTAATACATATAATGTTCCATTTAAAGCTGCAGTTACCCTTTTGTTATCTTTTTCAATTATGCAATTATTATCTTTAAAAGTAATTACATAACCTAATTTATCTAATACCCTTACTGAAAGCAAATTAAACTTTAGTTGCGGTACATACAACATTTTATATCCTGGTTTATGTACGGACAACGTGCAAAACCTTGACCTTTCGCTTTCAGGTTCCAGCCATTGGCAAGTGATATATGTTGAGAACTTGTAGACATTTTTATAAATTTTGTCTTATCTCTTGTGATGCAGTGGGATGCGCCACTGTCAACCACCCATAAATTATTCTTCACATCAGAGTTTCTAAACGTGGCTAGTTCAAATGCTTTCTTTGGCTTTTTTACATTCTGGCTTTTCTCTTTTTGCAGAACTTTGCCAGATGTCCTCTGCCTCCACAATTAAAACACTTTTTAATTGTGTATGCCGTCGAAGATAAATTCTCTTCTTCCAGGTGCTTTACTTTGCTTTGCTGGTTTCTTACAAGCTTTGAAGATAATTTCTCTTCTTTCTTATCTTCTCTCAGCTCGTCACGCTCACGCCTTCTTCTGGCTTCTTCTAGTAGCCTGCCTGTAATCTCGGTTAATGAGAGGCTTTCTTTTGGCAATACTTCCAACGAAGTCACATAGTCATCATAGCTTTGATCTAATGAAGATAATATTATGTAGACTTGTTGCAGTTCATTAAATATAAGCTCTTTTT